>NC_081310.1:126691646-127376646 GCF_026419965.1 Kogia breviceps | reverse complement strand
TTCTACTGCAAAAACAAACTGTTGTTTTAGCTTACTTCTCTTTTAAAAATCCTAAATAAAAGCATTCTTATGAACAATGTATTTGAGCTTAAATAAATAAAAGCAGCCCTGCTTACAGAGTCAAGCTTGCCAGCCCAAATGAAATTACTAGAATAAACTTCAGCCTTAGGTTTACATATGAGTGTGTTTATGTGTATGTCTTTATCTTTCCCAGATAAATCTAAATGAGGAGAGGGGTACAATGAAAAGAAAAAAGGTATTTTTCTATCTTTTATTTTTCCTCCCTTGTGACTAGCAATAAAAACTCTTAAGAAAAAAGCTGTGTGCTAGCTTTGGGGACAGGAAAGTAGAGAAGGAAACTTTCAGACTCTTTTCAGTTCCGTGAAAGTAATGAGGAACAAGAGAAAAGAAGCACAGAAGAAAAGATGAGTAGAATAAATAAGTGCTCCTAAAGTGGTGTCCTCTAGTTCAGTTCTCAATGCTCCCTAAAGCAGTCCTTCTCAACTTCAGATCATTTCACTCTCTATCCAGAATCCTAATATATTTTCACAAAGCCTGCTTGCCTTTCTCTTGATAACAGCTAAGCGCCAGGCATGGTACCAAATGGATTATCTTTTTTCATCATCACAGCAACCTGAGGACTGAGGCTATGCAGAGCTGAGTAACTTGTCCAAGGTCATAAGGCTGGTAAGTGGTAGATTTGATCAGAAACCCAGAATCTCTATTCTATTAGCCATTACACTATATGGCATTCTCTCTTGCAGATTCTAAAATCTCACTTTTGTTGGTGCAAGATGAGACTAACATGGAGGGATCTGCTTAAACTTGTCATATATAAGTAGTAAGTATAAATTCATACACATAAAACTGAAGCAGAAAGAGCTCAAGTGCTTTGCTCTAATTGGGGTTAGTTTAAGTATCAAGTATCAGAATAAAGTAGAATGCTTTTTCAAAACTTTTTAAAATGTATCAAGATAGGTGATTGAGATACTGAGAATTCTAGAGCCTACTACTCAAAGTGTGTACCAAACAGCAGCATCTACACTGTGAGTTTGGAAATGCAGAATCTCAAGGTCCCACCCCAATACATATTAAATCTTCATTTTAACAAGATTTTCAGAGAATTCATATGCACATTAAGTTTGAAAAGTTCTGCTCTATAACTGCGAACCACACTTTGAGTGGCAAAGATCTGGAAAACAGCCTTAGGATTCTCAAAACATAACCACTTAGAAATGTACGACTTTCAAAAATCAACACAACACTATTTTCTGCTGAATTTGTAACTCTCAATGTTTTCCTGCCACCAGCAACTCCAATGTTTTATGGCACTCTTCCCAAAACAAAAAAAAAGGACTCACTTGCTTCTGGGGCCACGATGGCAGAATTTCTAACAGAAGAATTTAGAGCTAGAAGACAGTCAAAAAGTATTTGCCTATAGTTACTAGTCTTGAAAGGGCTAATGTATAAAAGAATTTGTTGGAAAAATTCATAAAGATAATGTAGCTCATAAAGTTAAGAAATTGAAGCTACAAATACTTGAGAAGGGAATAAATAGGAATCTGCATTAACAGTGTCAACTTCACTTTAAGATATAATGCACAAGATCATACCAGTTATTTAATACTACTTTTAAAGAACAGTCTAAAGATTTTGAACAGAATATTACATGCCCCAATTTTTTTTCTTTCACAGATCACGGAGCAAGAAGAGTAGAGTCAAAGTAGGCTAATTATATTTTTAAGCAGTAAAAGGCCAAAATAGCTCAACCCAGTGCTTTCCGATTTATTTCTGCGTACTATATGCTAATTAAAACTTATTTATAAAGACTTATAATAAAGTATAGTCAGCAAATAGATTAAAATTCCTTTGTAACCTTAAGGCTTGAAGAAACTTTACAATATTTACTATGTGTAATGACTTTAGATTTCTTAAATAATCATCTCAATTAGTAACAAAATGGTCAATCTGTGAACACTACATTCCCAACTGCATCAAATCATTGGCAGTATTATACTATCAAAAGTTTTATTGGTTCTTAGTAGGAGCCAGAAATCAAAACAGAATATCATTTTGGCTTCCATTTGTCTATGGCTTCAAAAATTTCCAAAATACCTAAGTAGATTAGGTATTTCTATCTCCTTATATAGTTATTCTGTGTTATAAATTCTAACTATAACTTTATTTTGAAAGAAAACATCGTCACAAATTATATTGTACAGAAAAATGTGATATAAACCTTCTAAGCTTTTTCTTTAATACACTTATTTATTTTGGGCTGCATTGGGTCTTCATTGTTGGCGCGGGCTTTCCCTTGTTGCAGTGAGCGGGGGGCTACTCTTCGTTGTGGTGCGCAGGCCTCTCACTGCGGTGGCTTCTCGTTGTGGAGCACGAGTCTCTAGGCGTGTGGGCTTCAGTAATTGTGGTACGCAGGCTCAGTAGTTGTGGCTCGCGGGCTCTAGAGCGCAGGCTCAGTAGTTGTGGCGCACGGGCTTAGTTGCTCCGCAGCATGTGAGATCTTCCCAGACCAGGGCTAGAACCTCTGTCCCCTGCATTGGCAGGCAGATTCTTAACCACTGCACTACCAGAGAGTCCCCTTTTGAGCTATTTAACATCTTTATACAACCAAGAATGTATTGCTTCATCGGGACTGCCCAGTTAACTTTTTAGAAAACATGATTAAAAGTAGAATCCAAGTAACCAATTTGAACTAAACATTTAAAGGTAAAGGTTTAAGATGGATAAAGCGATTGACTAAACCTATTCTAGGATTCCCCCATCTTCTCTGCAACTTTGAGGAAGTTACTTACCCCTCTAAACCTTGTTGAAATTCCATCCATCTCCTCAGTCAAAGCAATTTAATAGAATTAATTGGATCAAACCTCTAAAGAAATTTAGTCCCTTTGACCTTATATAAATAGGGGTTTTGGAGTCATAAAGACCTGAGTTTGAATCCACATAATAGTTTGAATCTATATATCTATATACTAGTATACATAAACCAAGTACTAGTTTAAGTGACCTTGGGCAAACTACTTAACCCCTTCTTTGCTTTTGCTGTTGTTCAATAAGAGCTGTCATACCTCCATGGGGGGGGGGGAAGTAATAAAGATTATATGAAAACCCCATAAAGTATTCAGAATGGTTTTAATAAGTTCAACTAACCTTCATAAAAAAACAGTTTTTTAAAAAATTAACTCTTCAAATCTATACTAGATATATAAACATTGCACAAATTATTTTTATCTTTCCTAAAAGATGAACTGATGATTTGAAAGGAAATAACATCTGAGAAAGTTTTTAAAACCAGAGATTATCTAAGCTTTTGTTTAGATTTCTTGTAAAATATCTAAAATACCATCACATAATTCTGTGTCATTTAATTTCTTTTAAAATTGGTTTCATTTAATTAGTTTCTCAATGAAAAAATCAATGAATTCATTCCTAAGAGTTACTACAGTTATTATTACTTTTAAAACACTTCAATGTTTACACAACTGAGGGTGTTAAAAGCCATCAGATAGTAATGTCTAACCTTTGCAACAAAAGGGTAATACATATTTTACTGGTTTTATACAGATTTTTGTTAAATTAACTGTCTTACAAAGAGTTAACTGAACCAAAATCAGTGGAGGTAAAGCTATAATAGCACTAAAACGTAATAAATGATTACAAATACTTTATTACTGGAAATGCATATTTTAATATGAACTTAGCATAAAGTACACCTCTCTTCACAAAAATTTACATTCTACTATCTTCATTCAGGTGGAATGGAATAAATTTGAGGGAAATTGACAGGTGTGGGTTAGAGATTTATAGATCCAAAAATCTTTTCATTTTGTATACACTTGAAGTGAATTATTTGATTTGTCCTCACTGTGTAATAAAAAGTTTTGTGAACTTTGTTTCTCCCCGTTTTGTGTTTATTGGTTTAAAAAGTTAATGTGTACAAACCTAGTCCTGTAGAATCTGTAATTCTTAACAGAGAAACTGCCAAGTACTGTGAATACTTTTACATTTCAGCATTAATATTTTTTAAAGTATTACTGATATGTAAGTCATTATGTTCACTAAAAGTCTTTAAAAGTGTAGTCCAAAAGATCATGTTGTTTTTGGCTCAGTTTAAAGGTACTTCTTTCACAAGAGAATTCTTTTACTATTTACAACATAAGAGATTTCTAGAATGGATAACTTAAACCTTCAGTGAAAACTAAAAATCACACACATACAAAATAGGGAGTAAAATCCTATTATTAGGACAAATATACTTTTTACAAATTCCTTTAAATGCCTACACTTTCTTAAAAAGTACATAAGACCATACTTTTCTTCTGATTAAAATCCAAGTGCCCTTCATTTTCCACAATAATAAGATTACCTACATTGCTACGTTTTGGGGGGGGGCGGGGGAGGGGAGGGAAAGGTGAAGAGAAGAAACGTGAAATCCTACCTGACTAAAAAAGAAGTATTACTATGATAGTTTTTTCGGTTTGGTTTGGTTTTGGGTTTTGGTTGTGTGTATCTGTCTGTGTACACAAACGCTTCTGACCGGGAGGTGTAATGAGTAAAATGACAGTTTATGAAGCCCATAAAGTCTAACTTGGATCAAATTCAAATTCACAAACTCCACAAAAGTCTACAGATTAGCCCAGAGCTACAAAGAATAAAAGTCAAGGCAGCGCCGCCCAACTCTTAAGCCGACTGAAAAGCAGCGTGTGGTGAACTTAACCTTTACTCACTGTTGCACTTAGGACTAGGTACACTGGTTCTTAGAGAAGAAAAAACAAAACCCCCCAAGTTCCTCATGCCACTGTCTTAAAAAAACAAACAAACAAGCAAACCCGAGATAAGGCATTATACTAGGTAACCTGGAAATGGCATTAGGCTGCCACTGACGTGACCCTCACTTTGGCACCGGCACGTACCTGTCTGCAAAACTATACCTTCTTCTTCGCTCTTAAGACAGAAACCCGGTCGGTAAACACATTTTGATTGCAAGGTATCCTACCTGTCAGCGTAATTCTTTGGTCTGGCGGCACCGAGACGACTTGGCTTTCCCGCATTTTCAAAGCGCCCAGATTTGGAGACGTTGCCTGCGCTCGGGTGACTTCGGGGGGTGTCCTACGAGCGCGACCCTTCATTCCCAGGGACAGCAGGCGTCCTTTGTACATCCACTTCTGCAGCTTCTTGACTGTCACCGCGGGCGGTTTGAGGAAGGGGAGCCCCTCCTGACCGTCTTCTTTGCCGCGGCTTCCCGAGGAGCGGCGGGGGTCCGAGGAGCTGGGAGGCCGGAGGCCGGAGGGCGCTGCGGCCCGGGAGCTGCCTCCGCTCCAGCCGTCCATCCCGCCTCCACGTGGCGGGGGCTCGTCCGGTTCCCCGCGCGCGCCGCACCTGATCCAGCTGTCGCTCCGCCACCGCTGTAAGGGAGGCGGCTTAGCACCCACGCGGAGGCTGTCGAGGCTTCTGCTGCAGGACAGCCGCATCCGAGGAGTCCGCGGGCGGCCTCCCCCCGACTCCCTCCGAGGCGACCGGGGCGGGGACACCTGCTGCCAAGGGCGGCCTCCACCTCCCCGCTCGCAGTCTCGGGGGCAGGCTCGGCGGGCCGCCGCGCCGCAGGGGGAAGGCGGCTGGCCCGGAGCCCGGGCTCCCGCAGGGCAGCCGCGATCCGCCCTGCCCCGGTCGCCCTGCCGCCTGCCCGAGTCAGGGGGCAGGTCGTGCATGGCCTGGATCAGCAGATAATAGGCCTCTCGCAACTGGGTCTGCAGCCTGCCTGTCTCCAGACGGCCGCCCTCCGCCCCTGGGGAGGAGCCAGCGGCCGGGGGAGGCGGGGGCCACCGCTCCGCCTCCGCCCCCTCAGGCTCCGGCGCGGGCTGGGAGCCGCCGGGCAGGTTTTCGTAGTAGTCGGCGTTGTCCTCCTCGTCCTCTCCGCTGCCCTCGAAGCCCGGCGGAGCGTGCAGAGAGGCGCGAGTGAGCCCACGGCCCGGGGGTGCAGCCTCCTTCCCGCCGCGCGGCCGAGGCCTGAGCGCCCCCGACCTCTCCGGCCGCCCTCCCGGGACCCGCGCCTCAGGACCCGACGCCTGAGGCGACGGCGGCGGTCGCTCCAGGCTCGGCCGGGCTCCGCCGACGCGCTCCTGTAGGGGCCCGTCCGGAGCACCCCCGGCGTCTCCCTCGGCAGCCGAAGAGGCCGCCACGGTGGCTGCTGCGGCCGCCCAGCGCCCGGGCCCCCCGGCGGCGCGAGGACCCCGCCTCCCCCGAAGCCTGGACAGCGTCCTCCTCATAGGGTCCGTCATCCCCCTCCGCCTCAGCGGCCAGGCTCGCCCCTGGTGCGGGGAGAGCTCGGAGCCCCGCTCGGGAGAAAGCCGCGCTCGCGGCGGCGGCGGCGGCGGCGGCGGCGGCTCCCCATGACCGACACTGGCCCTCGCGGGCTCCTCACATTCTTAGCATAACTCTGCCGCGGGACGAGTGGGGGAGGGCGGCGGCACCGCAGAGCGCATGCCCCGGAGCCCCGGGCCGCAACTGGGCGCGCGGGCTGCCGGCTGCCTCTGCGGGCGCCGGGCGAGGCAAGGCGGAGGGCGGGGAAGGGAGGTGGGTGAGAGCTAAGGAAGACCGAGGGATGCAGACAGAACGCACGGAGGGGGTTGGGGGGGGGGTGCAGTAATAGTCGAGGCGGGAAAAAGAAGGAGCGGGAAGGTGAGCCTGCGCTGGAGGCTGCAAAGTTCTGGTTGGGGAGACGGAAAAAGGGAAAGTGTCCTCCTGGCAGCCACTTAGTCACCTTCACCACCCTCCGCATTGCCACCACTGCACGAGGCGTGTCCTATAGTGCAAGTCGTAACTTGAGAGAAAGCAAAGATTGTTTTGACGGATAAGGTATGAGTACAGGTGTATCTCAGTGCAGTGTGTTCTAGAAACGTTACGAATCATTTTAATTTGTACAGGGAGCTGGCTATTTAAAGGAAGTTTGCAGAGATTCCTTTTCAATTAGGAAGAATCCTTTTGTCCAAAAAATCACCATGGTGTCTCTTTTTAAAGTCTATTTTTCTTTCTTCCTTCCTTCCTCCCTTCCTCCCTCCCTCCGTCCCTCCCTCCCTCCCTTCCTTCCTGTTAATGCATGCTAACACAAAATCAATTGTGGCATAAACCAAAACTTGTAAAACGGAGGCGCAAATATAGCCTCCCCCATCACCTAACACTTCGTTTTAATTAAAACTGGGTTGAAAAACAACTGGGTTGAAATTGAGAAACAATGTTATTTGGAAATACCAACTCTCTCTCAAAAGCATTAAATTCCATGTTCTGTTTAACAGCTGTAAAATACCTTGTGTTGCCACAGAGCAGTGGACCTGTTTGTGGTTGATAAGAATCAATCTGATTTCAGAGTTAAACTTTTTAGCGCTTATGTATTAGAAGGAGCCTTTGTTTGAGTACCTCCTAAGTGTACTACTAACTCCTAGCACAGTACTTGCACCTAGTAAGTACTCAAGAAATATTTATTGAATAAACAAATGCTTGCATAAGTGAATTTAACTGACCCTATTTTCAACGCTATATCTCTATGTAAGTTCCTTTTTTTTTTTTTTTTTTTTTCCCTATCAGTCAAAGGCTCCAGCCTCTAAATGTGGTTTGACCTATACTTCCTTTATTAGTACCTAGTCTCTGCGTCCTGGAATAATTTTAGCTGCATCTCTATTTGCAGGAATCTTACCCATCCTTTAACATTCCATTGAGCTGCCTTCTTCATGAAGTCGTCTCTGAACTTCCACATGGACATGATCTCTCTTCCTCCAAACTCCAATAGTACTTTATTCATACCCACTCAAAGTATGTTTATTATTTTTTGTTTTTTACAAGGTGCACCCTATCTCCTGTACAAGAAAATTCATAAACTCCTTGAGGGCAGAGACTACTTATACTTGACTTTTATATTCTTCATAGAGTATAACATCTTATACACTGTACATGATGAATAAATATTTTAAAACTAATGTCAACTTTAATTTGAAGGAAGCAAATGACTTTAATTTCCAGTCTATTGCTTGACTCTCCACTAGACCATACTCTATTAGTGTTGTTTTAAAATTCTTTCAGTGATGTGTAAGAACATACTTTGTTAAATAATCTTAATTCTCATCTAGGAAAATACAGTGAAATGTTACACTACAATTTGCATACATTACTATTTATAGTTCTACACTATTTTTATTCTATGGAACCAAAGCTATTTAATGAGTAGTCAAGGCATAAAATTATGTCCCAGTGAAATATTCCCACAGGAAATGGCTGATGATAAAGCTGCCAATGGTGTCTACAAACACAATTTGATCTCTATCTCAGAAATTGTTTCCATTCCAACTCTTGGTTGCAAAATCTTTTTATTCTTTGTAGTTAATACAGTTGTTAAGAATACCATACGTTGCATATCTATGTTAAAATGGATAGAAAAATGTAAGCTGGAAGGTCTTGGTTGAACTTCATCCTTAATTCAACTTGTCGTCTTGTTGAGTTCAGGAACTATAAAACGTATTGGCCAGGATAAAATATTATGCAATGTTCTAAGAATTACTCAGAACTAAGTCTGATGCTGTATGGCACAACTGAACTTAAAGTTGCTTTAAAGTTGAGAATGTTCTATCGCATAAATTCCCAATTTTTAAGAAGTATTTTGGGTCACAACAGCAATGAAGGCAGTCATAGCTATGTGACGCTAATGACTTTAAAAATGCAAATCCCACTTTTCTGTATGTGCATAACACTTCAATAAAAAGTTTATAAAAATGTAATTCTAAGAAGACAGTGCTCTCAAAACTTACATATACATATAATTAAGACAGTGACAAGATATGAACATAAGCTATATTGTGTAAAATCCTTTTTGTGTTTTAACAATTTCTACCCTATTCCCGCAGTTACCTCAATTTTCATATGTTTCTAATCAACAGATTCCTGTGAAAACTAGGAGGTAGGGATATATTTTCCAGTGTTTGTACTTGCTTCTCACTGACTTGGAAATCATTCTGATGCCCCATGAATTAACAACTATGTGTCGGCACTATCACAAAAGGTAAAATAACTATGGGATAACAGGGCTCTAGTAAGCAGGGAGGTAAACTAGAGATGGGGTCATACTGACTCAGTCTAGGAAAAGGTGGGAAAAGCAGGGCAGGTTGAGGCAGAGGGCTAAGTTTAACAGAAGTAGAAGGGAAATATCTAGGTATCTTATGGTTATTTTCTAGGCAATGTAGGGTGCATTTCTCACTGCTACTCAGTCTTCCGTTCTTGGTTCTTAGTGGAACCAAAGGCAAGTTTAACTTGGCATTTGCCCAGTTCTCTCTCTCTAAACTGCTTTATGGGGATCCTCTGATGGAGACCTACCTGGTCTGCCATGCAGTTCCATAAATAATTGAATAAAAAGTGCTTCAGCCTAAAGCTGACCACATCACCACTGCCCTGAGAATCAAAGAAGGCATGTCCTCAATAGAGCAATTTTTTCTGTTAGTTTTCTCATAACTAACAGTGTCTGGCAATTGGTAATATTCTTTACCTCATCCCACACCCACAACCAAAGTAATAAAAAAGAGGCTTTTGCTGAATACATATGTATTTTCTAATATTTAGAAATTTATAATGTTTTAGAATATTCACTATTTCAGCTTCTCTTATTACATATTTGGAATATGCAGAGTAACTTGCTCAAGGTCACCATAATAAGGGAAGGGGAATTTAGACCCTGTCTATCTGATTCCAAAACCACTACAGCCCTGGGATATTTCCTTGTATAGAAAAAGAGAACAGACATTTTCTACTTGCACTGACTTGAACCTTTGTTTTCATAAATTATTTAGTTGGTCACCTTTCAGAAAAGATTTTAATATTTTATGAGCTTTTGTGAAATGCAGCTGAACATTGGAAAGCTGCTTGTTGAACATTTGGAATATTTCTCTGTGCAGTTCTCTTCAAGGGTGTTAGAACTAAATCCTATAATGTATTCCCATTTAACTGTAAATATTAAGCCACAATGTGAAACTGCATCCTGTAAATGTCATCTAATTTGAAAAGTAGGACAAGCTACAATTAAATACTTTAAAGACAAAATATATGCATCCTTAAAACCACAGGAGCCCTCAGATAAGCCCCTTGAAAAGTGAACTGGTATAGCCTGTCTTTCCTAAATGACTTGTGCCTCAGGATAACCCATAGTTGAAGGGAATTTGCTCTTTTGCAGAGTTGTCATTCTAATAACAAGATCTGATGCAATATCAACATTTTTTTACCTTAAAGAAATAATGGCTCTACTAATGGACGTAGGCAAAAGTCACCAATGACTACTAACATCACAAAGGGAGAAAGAGACAACCTGACACCCTACAGCCTCTGATCCAGTACACAACACCACCTATGATGTATTCTTACCAAAAACGAAACCTGAGTGATCACAAAATCCAGACTATGGGAAGCTACAGGTCAGAGGATCCAGTTTCTTCAACATATTAACCAATTGCACTGTATGAACTTTCAAAATTTTAATTGGAATCCAGCTTTTCAAATAGATCCTGGCAACTGTTTTAAAGCAATACAACTTTGAGAGCAGCCAAACAATATACACTGCAGGGATGGCAAGGGAATGTTGAAATCTAGGTCCAAGAACCATAATTCCAAGCTCTGAGTGGTATAATGGAAATGACTTGAAATCAGAACTAGTTCAAATCCTAATTTGATCAATCATATACCCCAAAACCACTGATCATGGTGAACTTTTGCTCATCTCTGCCAATTCCAGATCAGTATTTCCCTTTCCTTCTAAAATTCCACAGCTCTTTTGAAACACCACCTGCTGCCTTTGCTGTTGTAGTCATCTACCAACTTCCGCTTCATTCCTGCTAACATCTACCTCACTTTCTTTCTCTCCACTATTTTTCTTGTCATCACTCTTGGTGATTTCTTTATTCACAGAAAGGATCCACCCAATACCCTGGCCTATTGTCTTCTTGAACTTCTCTAATAATCTTGTCCTTCACCCACTTCAGCCACCCAGTCCCAGAGTCATATATTAGACTTTGTCATAACCAATAACTGCAAACTCTTCAGAAACCACTTCCTATTTTCCACCTCACTCCCTATAGCACTGCGTGCAACAATACTTTGATCCCACTATCCCTCCAGTCTATCACTCCCCTTCTGGCTTTCCCAGTTTAGATTGCATGGTCTTCGTATAATCAATCCCTTGCATACATCCTCAACTCTTTTGTCCCTCTTTCCCATTGTCCTACTCATTTGGCAAAAACCCATCCCTGGTTAAAACTAACTTTCCCACATACTTTGCATTGATACTTGAACGGCTTAATGTGACTGGATAAAAACATCACAGACTTCAAGTGGTTCCTGGATGCTGCCAAACAACTCCACTAAATAGCCCAGTCCATTCATTCTCTTCCCTTTCTGAACTTAATTTTGACACCACCCCCCTCCTCACTCTCAGTTATCACTTTTCTTTTTGTTACACTGAGATAATGGAAACATTCAGGAGAGAACTTCCTTGTTCTTCCACCACCCAATCTACCAGCTGGCATTACCTGATATTCCACCTCCCTCACTCCCTTATATTAGATGGGCTGCCCTGCACCTACCCGAGGCCAACTTTCTGACCTCTCTCCTCTCCTCTCTCCTCTCATTGCCCTCCAACACCCCAAACACACTCTTGCCTCAGAGCCTTTGCATTTGTCTTTCCCTCTGCCTGAAATGATTTCAGTGTGACTTGCTCCCTCCTTCCATTCAGGTCTCACCTCCAATGTTACCTCCTCAGAGAGTCCTTTCTTGACCACTTTACCTAAAATAATACCCCTATCTATTCATTTTGCTTTATTTCTCTCCATTGTACCTGTTACTATTTAATACTGCATGAGATGTCCATTTACGTGTTTATGTGACAGCAGCAACACCCCCAAATACTGTAACCTCACCTGGTAGACTAGTGCTCCATACATATTTGTTGAATGAGTGTGAGACTTTCACACCCAAGAGCAAGTTAATATGTTTCCATTTCCTCCCTGGTAAAATCAGATTGCTACTGTTTAGTGGGGTATAGATGAACCTTAAAAACATCATGCTCAGCAATTCCCTGGTGGTCCAGTGGTTAGGACTCTGAGCTTTCACTACCGTGAGCCCTGCGAGGGTTCAATCCCTGGTCAGGTAAGGAACTAAGATGCTGCAGGCTGCACTTTGCGGGGTTGGGGAGGCGGGTTATGCTAAGTGAAAGAGGTCAGACACAAAAGATGACATATTTTATGATTTCATTTATGTGAACTATTGAGAATAAGCAAATCTATAGAGACAGTAAATGGATTAGTAGTTGCCGGGGACTGGGAGAAGATGAAGATTCATTGTTAAAAGGCATGGGATTTCTTTTTAAAATGATGAGACTATTCTAGAATTAGATTGTGGTGATGGTTGCACAACCTTGTAAATATACTGGAAATCACTGAATTGTAGACTTTAAAATGGTGAATTTTATGGTAAGCAAATTACATCTCATTTTTTTAAAAGAGGCTCTATTTTCCTGCCCTTTTATCTTTATACTCCCAGCTAATATTCATGGAAAATCTCAATGAAAGAAAATGTTTTAAAGGAACCTTTAAGAGAAGATTGGAGATGCAAATAAGAACAGCTTGGCCGCTGTTTCACTGGGCAAAATCTGTCAGAAATGCTTTCACATACCAAGTCCTAGGTTTTCAATAGAGTTTCTACATATTCAACAAATGAATACCAGTGGCTTCCTACAGTTTACTTTTCTCTATCAATTACCAAGTAATAGACTTGGTATCAATTACCAAATTATCAATATGAAATATTATCAATATTTGGTAATTATCAATATCAATGACCAAATCTAGACTTACAAAATTAAATAAATAAGAAGACTTTTCTGACCCCTTCAACCTCTCACTACCACCAAGAAAACAAAGACAAAAGCATTTTTGGCATTTAGAAATAACCTCCTTTCATTTCTTACTTAGAAACTCATGGTTCTTTCATATAAACAAAACCAAAGAGCATTATTTACACTTATAAGCAAGAAACTACCAAACCGCCCCCCCCAAAAAACCCATAATTACACTGAGAGGTAAGTAAACACAGTTTTAGCCTTTTGTATTCTTCTGGAGGATTTTGTCTAAAGCACAGGGTAAGGAGCTCCTTATTTTTGCAATAGCAGGGAACCAGTTGAGGGAAAAACCAAACCAAAAACTGCCTGATAACTTTTCTCCTGATTAAAATCATCTTCTGATTATTCAATTATATGTCAAGGGCTTCCCTGGTGGCGCAGTGGTTGAGAATCCGCCTGCCGATGTAGGGGACACGGGTTCGTGCCCCGGTCTGGGAAGATCCCACATGCCGCGGAGTGGCTGGGCCCGTGAGCCATGGCCGCTGAGCCTGCGCGTCCAGAGCCTGTGCTCCGCAATGGGAGAGGCCACAACAGTGAGAGGCCCGCGTACCGCAAAAAAAAAAAAAAAAAAAAAAAAAAAGTCAATTTATTAACTATTTCAGGTAATCCAGAAAGAATGCTAGACTTTTTACTGTATAAAACCAGTTATTTTCCTCCCAATCTCATTTTTGTGAGAGCACATATAACTATTAATACCTCCATGGTTTTACTTTAGAAAAATCTCAATTTTATTTCAGGTGCTATTTTAAATTGTGGTACATGAATGATTTATGACACATACAAGAGAGGGGAACATAGTATATGCAAGATCAGAAATGCCCATTCAGTGTAGAAGTGGTAGATGCCAAGAAACACATTTCAAGTGGTGCTATGGACTAAATATTTGCATCTTCCCAAATTTCATATGTTGAAGCCCCGATGTGATAATATCTGGAGATGGCACCTTTGGGAGGTACTTAGGTCAAGAGAGTGGGGCCCCGGTTTAATGGAATTACTGTCCTTGTAAGAAGAGACACCAGACAGCTTGATTCCTTTCTCCAAATACAGACCAAGGAAAGTCCGTGTGAGCTTTTCTTAGTCCATTTGGGCTGCTATAACAAAAGTACCAAAGACTGAGTGGCTTATCAACATCAAGCATTTATTTCTCACTGGTCCATGGGCAGAGAAGTCCAAGATCAAGGAGCAACAGACTTGATATCTGGTGAGAACCCACTTCCTGGTTCACATAGGGCCATCTTTTCTCTGTGTTCTCACATGGTGAAAGGGGCAAGGAAGCTCTTTAGAATCTCTTTTATAAGGGCACTAAACCCATTCATGTTGGCTCTACACACATGACGTAATCACCTTCCAAAGGCCCCACATCCAAATACCACCCAAATAAGGGCATTAAGATTCAACATATGAATTTGGGGCACACAAACATTCAGTCTTCAGTGTGAGCTCCTCTGCAAGCCAAGGAGAGAACCCTCACCAGAAACCAACCATGTGAGCACTCTGATCTTGGATTTCCAGCCTCCAGAATTGTAAGAAAATAAATTTCTATTGTTTGAGCCACCCAGTCTATTGTATTTTTGTTACAGCATCCTGAGCAGACTAAGACAAATGTGTTCTTTTAAATAGGAGGGCTCTTAAAGTAACATGTTATAGAAGTGGTAAAAGATTTAGTTTTATACATATTTGTGACAATACTGATGAACACACCAGAAAGTTCTGACAATTTCTTTGCTCTGAAAAATTCTGCCTCCAGTAATTAATTACAACAAGACAATAATTTCCAAAGAAATTCTTTCTTGCATTATACTTTCATTGATGGCTGGGATCATGTGTTATTCTTTGAACCCATAGGGCCCAACATTGCACATCCTAACCTATTCTTTGAAATCTGGACACTAGTCTCAAGTCACATACCTGTTCACAAAACACACCTTCTTACCATTTTTACTAAACAACTCATCTAAGAGTTAATGAAGTTCTCTCACACATGAATAATGAATTCAAGATGAAGAATAGGACCATCTATTTTATCACCATAGTAAACAAAGTCACCATCTCTACTGACTCATTTACGATGAAGCATGGTAACAGTTTTCCTAGATGCACCTAGAGATGCAAATAATTAGCTTGAAAGCTTGTTTCACTAGGCAATCACTGTCAGAAAGGCTTTCACACATCGTATCCTAGTTTTTCAACAGAGCCCTCAATTCTACATATTCAACTAATACATATAAGTGGCTTCTTTCTTTCTTTATTTTTGGCTGCGTTGGGTCTTCGTTGCTGTGCGTGGGCTTTCTCTAGTTGTGGCGAGCAGGGTCTACTCTTTGTTGCGATGCGCAGGCTTCTCATTGCGGTGGCTTCTCTTCTTGCAGAGCACGGGCTCTAGGCACGCAGGCCTCAGTAGTTGCGGCTTGTGGGCTCAGTAGTTGTAGCTCGTGGGCTCCAGAGCACAGGCTCAGTAGTGTTGGTGCACAGACTTAATTGCTCCACGGCATGTGGGACCTTCCCAGACCAAGGCTCGAACCTGTGTCCCCTGCATTGGCAGGTGGATTCTTAACCACTGCGCCACCTAGGAAGTCCCATGGCTTCTTTATTAAGAGAAGATAAGAGCCTACAAAGTTATCGACAGTGTAATGGTTAACAGAGGGGCCAGCACCGTACAAAAACTTGGTAATAGCGCTGAAAAATGCTAAAGAGGAGTTTCAAGCAAAGACAACTTGATCTCAGACATCTACAACAGAGTCCAAGCTCAGTGCCCTCCAGGATCTGGCAGGTTTACAGTCCAGGGATAGAACCAGAGAACATGCCTGCCTATTAAAAGGGAACAACTGCTTTCCCAGCTCAAGGAATGAAGAACTACAAAGAATCATGCCCTCTTCCTTGTTTCATCTTCCTCTTTTTTTTTTTTTTTTTTTTTTTTTGCCACGCTGCACAGGCATGTGGTCTACCACCAGGGATCCAACCCACGCCCCGTGCAGTGGGAGCGCAGTCTTAACCTCTGAACCACCAGGGAAGTCCCTCATCTTCCTTTTTTTAACTGACTAAGGAGGTGAATTTTTAAAAAAACTATACAGGCTAACTGTGAGTGGATCATCCAAATACATGTACTGGTTTCCAGTTTTTGACCTCTTGCCTTCAAGGAATACACAAAAATTGTTTCCAGAAGAAAGGAAAGTTCAGTGCCATAATTTAAAATAACCTATTGTCAACTCCAGTATCCAATGGGCCAGTGTCTATGTTGATGATCAAATTTCCTTCTCCTGCCTTATTTCTCTCATTATAATCTCAGCATCAGCATAAGCTTCATGAATTTTATTGATAGTAAGTGGTTTTACTTCACCTCCTAGTCTGATTCTCACCAAAAGTCTTTGGGAGTAGGTAGAACAGAGATTGTCATAACCACATTCAGATGAGACCCCTGAGACCCAGGGGGAAGACATTTAATGATAGTTATTCAGGACCGAGGAGGATCCAAGCCCAGTTTTTCAAGCTTCTAACACAAATACCTTCATTTTTAAAAGCATATTTGAATCTGATGAAAATGATTCTTTCTTTAAAATCATAGATAACTTGGAAAATAGAGTAAAGCAAAGATAAGTGAAAAAAATCTCATGTAACCACCCCCCCACACACACACATCACTGCTAAAGTGGAATTTAACTTCACATGGAGGATAGTTACTGCTGGGAAACCATGTTTTTCAATATTTCAACATCAATAGTAGTATTGAAATACTCTTCTGGTAATACAGAACAATTATCTTAGAATGTGATGTTTTATTATAACAGCAACATGGTACTAGCGAGTGCATTTGATCTAATATGTTTGAGGAAAGAAAAAGTAAAAACTTACTTTACAACAAGAATTTCAAATGACCCAATAGGGAATGTCATTTTTACCAGGATCTCTGTGAAATTACATTGAAAAAAAAAGTTTTTCTTTAAATGCAGAAGTTCACTAATCTGAAAACATTTTTTTTTTTACTCTGCACACCAGTCAGCAACCTCTTAATTCCATACCCAAAGATTGTTCAAATAAAAAGGGAACAAAGCTCTGAAACAAAGTTCAATGCATAAGTCAAGACTGCCTGGAGGTATGAGAAGTTTTATGTCTCTGTTTACCCCAGGAGTGAATTAAATAAATGTATATTTAAAATATGAATCACAGTTATATCTGCTCCACACACTACACACAGGGAGAAACAAAAGAATTCTTTCTCAGATATAATTTATTAATGAAAACTGAACGTACACCCACAGGTCCAGATGGATCCCCCTAGAATGCAGTCATGACAAGTACAATAAAGTATCTGTGAAGCAAAAAGGCAAACTAGGGTCTTGGGTAAAATGTACACTCTTATCTCTTAATTATAAAACAAGAACAGAATGCATACAACACCTGTTTGAAAACTCTGAAGAGTAAATAGTAGCAGGTGGATTGGGGAAGATCAGAGTTCAAAGGACACCAAATTGGTGGTGAGTTTACCTTTTTTTAAAATTCCAGTATCCCTTGACCTGAATGCAATGTAACCTCACACCTGGAAGTGGGCGCTGGGACCCAAAAAGGGAGACCTCCAGGAGAAGCCCTGTAGTCTGTCTCATGGAGGTGGAAGGGAACCCCAAATGCTCAGAGAAAGTACAGAAATCCCTGGGGTTTTTTTCTTCTTTCTGTTCTCTTGTGCTCCAGAAACCAAGCAGTCCTGTGGTAGTGATGGTAGAGGCCACAATGGCAGCTAAAGAAGCCAACACTGTAAGGGAGGGAAACTTTTCACTTTGAATGGTGGAGCTGTAAAACCACCCCCCCACCAAGAAGGTGAGACAAACCCCCATTGCCTTTTTGTCTCTCCCATCCTTCTGCTGCTTACCCTGGATGCTAGCACAGTCATAGAAGTAGCAGCAGAGAGATGTAACTAACACCTCATCTTGGTGGTGCACAGACCAAAAAGTGGAGCACCAAGGAAATGAAAAGGACCTGAGAGATTGTGCCATAGGATGGATGTCTGTGAGTCTCCAAAATTCATATGTTCAAACCTAATGCCCAATGTTATGATATTAGGAATGGGCCCTCTGGGAGGTGCTTAGGTCATGAGGGTGGAGCCTTCATGAATGGGATTAGTGCCCTTAAAAAAGTGACCCCAAAGAGTTCCCTCACCCTTTCCACCATGTGAGAATACACAGTGAGAAGACAGCCACCTATAAATCAGGAAGTGAGCCCTCATCAGACACCAAATCTGTTGGTGCCTTAATCTTGGACTTCCCAGCCTCCAGAATTGTAATAAATAAACTGTGAAAATAAGTGTTTATTGTTTAAGTCACCTAGTCTGGTGTTTTTGTTATAGCAGCCTGAACAGACTGAGACAGATTGTTCATGAACTCCTGGGCTCACCATGAGCTATTCATGTGTGGATCTGATCCTAATCAGCATATCAACGACTTTGAGAACTGAACTAACAGATACATCACCACCCATGCCCCAAACTAACTAACAAATGACCTACATGTGGGACAGATTTGAACAGTGCCTCAAAGATTTGAAAAACTGACCTTACATTGGAAGCAGAACCCACAGAAAGTTGGTTGAAACTTGCAGCCTTAACCTAGGCCAGATTGATTGTTAAAAAAAAATCTACATTCTCTATAGGATTTTAACAAACCCAGATTTTCAGAACATAAAATTCAGTATGTGTAGGCTATAAGCCAAAATTACTCAGCGTACAAATAACCAAGAAAATCTTAACTTGCATAGGAAAAGATGATCAATAGATATAAATACCAGCATGACACAGATGTTGGTATTATCTGACAAAGACTTTATTTATTTATTTTTTTGTGGTACGCGGGCCTCTCACTGTTGTGGCCTCTCCCATTAAGGAGCACAGGCTCCGGACGCGCAGGCTCAGCGGCCATGGCTCACGGGCCCAGCCGCTGCGCGACATGTGGGATCTTCCCGGATCCGGGCACGAACCCGCATCCCCTGCATCGGCAGGCGGACTCTCAACCACTGCACCACCAGGGAAGCCCTGACAAAGACTTTAAAACAGTTATTACATAAATACTTCAACAAACAATTGGAAACATTCTGAAGTAAAAAAAAAAAATAGAAAGTTTCAGTAAAAAAAAAATAGAGAACATATAAAGAAGAACCAAGTGAAAATTTTATAATTGAAAAATACAGTGATCAAAATTTAAAACTTGGAGAGAAAAAAAAAATTAAAACTTCACTGGATAGGCTCAAAAGAATGGAGTTGATGGAGAAAGAATCAATGAACTTAAAGATATATCAATATAAAATTTGCAATCTGAACAACATAGAAAAAAGATTTTTAGAAAAATGAACAGAATCTCAGAGATCTATGGGTTAATAACAAAAGATCTAACATTCACATCATCAGAGCCCCAGAAGGAGAGGAGAATGTGATGATAAAAAAAATATTTGAGGATGAAATGACTGAAAACTTCCCAAGTTTGATGAAAGACATAAACATAGAGATTTAAGAAATTCAGCTAACTCTCCCAAAAAATAAATCTAAAGAAATCCATGCCCAGACATCATAATCAACCTACTGAAAACTACAAAAAAAAAAATCTTAAAAGCATCCAGAGGAAAAATTTTGCGTTATCTCATTACCTATCATTGGACAATGGTTCCAATGACTACAGATTTCTCATCAGAGCCATGGAGATTAAAAGAAAATAGCACAACATTTTTCAAGTGTCGAAAAAACTGTCAACTCAGAATTGTATACTGACCTAAGACATCCTTCAGATTCCTAAAGGGAATGGTGACATAAAACATTCTTAGATGAAGAAAAACATTGCCTGTAGACGTGCTCTAAAGGAATTTTTCAAGTTCTTCAGACATAAGAGAAATAATACCAGAAAGATAGTTGATTATTCATTCCATTTACATTTCATGAAATTATTTATGTATTTGGATTTAGTCTACCATTTTATTCCTTATTTTTTGTGTGTTTCCTCTGTTTCCCATTTTTTCTCTTCTTTTAGGTTTTTTAACACTTTCTAGTATTCCATTTTAACTAATCTATGGTGATTTTGACTCTATCTCTTTGTAATGTTTTTTAGTTGGTCTTTCTAAGGCTATATCTACTTAACTTTTCACAGCCCACTTAAAATTGATATTTTGCCACTTCAAGTGGAATGTGGAAGCAACCACCATATAGGCCCTCTTACCCTCTCCCTTTGTATTATAATTGTCTTATCCCTCACATCTACCTACATTGAAACCCCATTAGAAATTTTATAATTTTGACTTCAACCTTCAAATATATTTTGAAGAATTTAAGAGGAACAGAATAGACTATTACATTTACCTAGATATACATGATTTCTGTTGCTCCTCCTTCATTCCTTCAGTGAAATGATCAGGTAGAATGAAGTGGATGTTTTCCCCTCAACAGGACTGACCTGGTTACCAACTGCTGCCTAATCTGCCATCAGCCTCATTCATACTGTCTTCAGTGTGGCAACGTTCCTACGGGGAGCAACCCAGTGCTTTGGCGGCAGATTGACTATGTTGAACAATTTCCATCATGTCCTCCTTGACATGACAACCTTTGGCCTCCTAGAACACTTCGGCCAGCACCACCATCCATGGACTTACAGAGGTCATCTTATTCTCTGTCATACCTTTGATTCCGCATGAGGAATTCATGATACAAAAGTAGTGTGGCACAGGATATGTGCTCAGAGTTCATGGTCTTATCGCTTATCCCATCCCCCAGAGCAGGTAACTTTCTAGAATGGTGTAATGGCCTACTGAAGGCTCAGCTACAGTGCCAAGGGGAAGACAATGCCCTGTGAAAGGATGATGTTATAGGATGCAGTATATGCTTTTAATCAGCAGCTGGGACTACTTATACAATAGCAAGAATATACGAGTCCTAGTATCAAAGGCTAGTGTCTTAGTCAGCTCAGACTGCTATAACAAAATACCATAGACTGGGTGGCTTAAACAACAGAATTTTATTTCCCACAGTTCTGGAGGCTAAAAGTCCAAGATCAAGGTGTGGAAGATTTGGTGTCTAGTTAGGGCCCACTTCCTGCCTGGTAGACAGTGCTTTCTTGCTGTTGTGCTCACATGGCCTTTCCTCAGTGCATGATCCTTGAGAGAGAGAAAACTCTTGTGTCTCTTCTTCTTCCAATGAGAACACCAGTCCCATCAGGAAGGCACCACCCTTGTGACCTCATCTAGACCTCATTACTGCCCAAAGGCTCTACCTCCAAATACCATTCCACTGGTGGTTAAAGATTCAACATATATGAATTTAGTGGGGAGACAAACATGCAATCCATAATAGGTGGAAGTAGCAGGGAGAGATTTCCTCTCACTATTATGTCTAACAACCCACTCCACCCCCCCCTTCCCCAACACACACACAATATTTGCTTTCTGTATCTGAAACTTTGAGCTCTGTTGGGAAGATCATAGTCCCCTTCAGAAGAATGGATCCATTTTGTGTCAAGAGACATAAAAATGTTTCCACTGAATAGTAATTTGAAACAACAAAATTTGTGGCTCCTCATGCCACTGAACTAACAGATAAGAAGGATGGTGTATCAGTCAGCAATTGCTGCAATAACACTGCACAACAAACAACCATGAAATCTCAAGGGCATGCAACAATTATTATTTACTTTTTGCTCATGGGTTTGAAAGTCAATTGGGGCAGCTCTGATAAGTCTACAGGTCAGTTTAGCTATACATGCCTCATTTTGCTGCCTGGCTGAAGGAGCAGTAGCTACCCCTGGCATGTCTCTTATGGCCTAGGCTTGGAGCTGACATTTTATTTCTGCTCACGTTCCATTGGTCAAAGAAAGTCACTAGGCCTAGCCCAAGGGTCCACATATTCAATTTTTCTAATCCCTGTGTTTTGAATTTCTAACTAGTTCCTACAGGCTGTCCTGATTTTAGTTTTCCTCAAACCCCGCTATCACACTTGATACCACCGGGTATTCCATTCCCTGGGATAGCTGCTGACCCACTTCCCTCCATAATCTGCAACTTGCAAGTCTTCTCACCCTTCTTCTACTTTGTCCCCAACTTTGTACACACTGGAACCTCACCTGAGTTTCTACATTCAGGTAGGAATTCTAGACCAATCCCTTGCTTCTCTTCCATGTAGAACTTAATGGAGGAGAACTAGCATTTATGGAGATCCTACTCTGGCCAACAGTTAATCATATATCTTTTTTTTTTAGATATTTGGGGTAGGAGTTTGTTTTTTAATTAATTTATTTATTTATTTTTGCTATGTTGGGTCTTCGTTTCTGTGCGAGGGCTTTCTCTAGTTGTGGCAAGCAGGGGCCATTCTTCATCGCGGTGCACAGGCCTCTCACTATCGCGGCCTCTCGTTGCGGAGCACAGGCTCCAGATGCGCAGGCTCAGTAGTTGTGGCACACAGGCCTAGTTGCTCTGCGGCATGTGGGATCCTCCCGGACCAGGGCTTGAACCCGTCCCCTGCATTAGCAGGCAGATTCTCAACCACTGCGCCACTAGGGAAGCCCATATATCTTTTCATTTACTCCTCATAAGTCTGAGAAACCGGACTCACTACCCCCACTGCACAGACAAGAAGCCTGAAACTCAGGGAGGGAAAGTTACCTGCTCAAGGTCACAGAACTAGTAAGTGACTGTTAGAATCCACACTAAAAAAATTACATCTGATTTCAAAGCCTAAGCTTTCCCTCTATGATCTGTTTCTTTCCCAAATACCTGGCGGTTTTTCTCCCCATTCTATCCACAGGCTTAACCCTTTGTCAAATGATTTCTTGGGTTCTAACTGTTGTTCTCAGGAAACCTGAACAGGTCCATTGCATGGTCTTGGGAAAAATGCCCAATTAAAAGTCAAACAAAAACTTGTGATTAAAGGGTTCTGAAAAGACTTGGTGAAGGAGGCAGGAACGAAATGCTAGCTGGCTAGAAATGAGTGGGGAGGGCATCCTTGCTAGAACTCTTTTTTTGCTCATGCAACAGCATGAGCAAAGGCAAAGGGATGGGAAAGTTCAGCGTGTGCTTGGGAATGGCAAGGGGTCTGCTTCAGCAAGAATGTGAGATTAGCTGATAGATAAAAGGAAGAGAGACAGAAGGACATCCTATCAGGAGGAATGTCTGAGGCAGGGCTGTGTATGAAAAGAGAAGTGAGTGCTTTTTCTCCAAATGGAAACCACAATGAAATAAGGAGTAGTCACTGCCAAGTCCTGTCAGGGCTGAAGGGGAGCAAAGATTTCATTCCATAGCATTATGTTAACAGAGAATGAGCCAAACTATAAACGAATCGAATTCTCCATGTAAACATTCCAAAACTGCCCTGGGAAAAAAAACAGGGCTTGCTAAAGGACACAAGAAAATGGATGGATTAGGTCAATTACAGGTTAAGACAGAAAGGTAAAGGGGAATTAGGAAGATGAGTTATAACTAAAAAGGCCACCTGTGAAGAGCCCACCGGAAATCCCCCTTTCGTATGCTATGGAGCAGGTATTCACCAACGTCAGCAAGATAACAGCAAGTGCAAAGGCTGAACTTGAACTCATAATTTAATGAAAGGTTCTTAGAAAAACACAGCAGATTTATCTCCAAACACCTAAGCATCCTAGAAACATAAAACCCTATCCTGGGGGCTTCCCTGGTGGCTCAGTGGTTAAGAATCCACCTGCCAGGGCTTCCCTGGTGGCATGGTGATTGAGAGTCCGCCTGCCGATGCAGGGAACACGGGTTCCTGCCCTGGTCCGGGAAGATCCCACATGCCCTGGAGCAACTAAGCCCGTGCGCCACAACTACTGAGCCTGCCCTCTGGAGCCAGCGAGCCACAACTGCTGAGGCCCACGTGCCTAGAGCCTGTGCTCCGCAACAAGAGAAGCCACTGCAATGAGAAGCCCGCGCACTGCAACGAAGAGTAGCCCCCGTTCACCGCAACTACAGAAAGCCCGCGCACAGCAACGAAGACCCAACACAGTCAAAAATAAACAAATAAAAATTTTTTTAAAAAAACAAAAAACCTTATCCTGGTAATGCAATTTTGATACTCAGAAATGGGTGCTTTTGCCACAAATTATCTCCTGTACCCTTTAAAGAGGCAGACATTTCTGAACCAATAAAAATAAGAAGGATCACTAATGATTTCTGATTACTTGTGGCCAGAGAAAAGTAAAGGAATGATAGTGTTCTGTGTCCTCTGAAAGACTAGCCATGGATCAAAGTCACTCACTTGGTTCATTTAATATGTCCTCTGAGCATGATAAATTGATTTCAAAACTATGGGTTTGGTTTCACTGAGATAGTGTGGTGTTCCAAAGCTTTGGACTTATGGGGTTGTCAATTTTTTGACTAGTGACAGAATTTTAGTGTAGAAAGCTGCTTCACTTAGTCATCAGATCCACTTGCATGCAAGATTCTAAATGTGGGGCTCTTTCCTGAATTTTAAAAGTTTTACCACACTTTTTCATATCTCCACATCTTTGCATGTGACTGTCCCTTCATCCTGAACACCCCTCCCTTCCACATTCACCTGACCCTCCCCTGCTTAAGCCCTTCAGGGTCTTACTGCTCATATAAGATATTCCAAACTTCCTTCCTCAGCCTATGAGGGCCTGTATGATGTGGCTTCTGTCTGCCTTTCCATCCTCACCTCATTCCACTCTCCATGCTGACCACCTTTCTGTTTCTCAGACCCTCACAGCATTTGCTGCTCAGGCACTCTGTACAGGAATTCCTCTTTGCAGAGAATGTATAGCTGGCTCTTGTTCATCCTTCAGGTCTCAGCTCAAACAGTACTGCAACAAAGAGTCTCTGATCATAACAGATATCACAAATTGTAATTATCTTTCTTACTGATATATTTTACTTGTTTACTATCCACCTCCCAGACTAGGAATGTAAGCTCCATGGGGGTAGGGACCAAGCAGAGATAGAGGCCAAATTATTTTTCAAGTTTCAGCTCAAATATTGTTCTTTCTATCCTCAGAGCATGGTACATGCTCAATAGTTGATGAATGAATGAATGAATGGATGGATGGAAAAATGGAAAAGGAGTGAGGAAGAGGCAGTAGTCTTAATATAGAAACATAAATTAGACTGAGACTGTGAGAAAAAAGGATTTCTGAAATTGAGACAACACTCCAAGAGATCCATAGTATCAATAATATGGTATCATTTACAAACCTTGTAGCTATTTATTGTAGGATAAACAGGGCACCTGTTGGTTCACTCTGTTACAAACACATTGTTTCAAAGTTGTTCATTTAATATTAAAAATTGTGGCCACTTTAAAAAAAATCTGAAACTGACAATAATACTAGCCTCCTTCCCTCCATCACAGAGCTAATGATGAGAGCAAATAATTGTTAAGTCCTTCCAACTTAAATACAAACCTCTAAATAATCTCTTCAAAACAACTGTCTTTTAAAAAAAGGATGGGTAAATATGTCATTGTTTAACATTGAATAATTAACGATTTTCCACCACAAGGGAGCCAGTTCTATTGAAGTATATCTCTAAAGAAGAGGGTGCCTTGTCATATGTATTAAACACTAAATATTTTTAAAATAACTTGTTACTATAACTTCTGTTTACTTTATAGAAATATTAATATTAATAAATAATCAGTGAAATGCACGTTAGGGAAGATAATGTTTTAATAGTTTATATCATTCATGATAATGAGTTGAGACTTGATACGACAGAATAGAATGACCCAGTTGTTACTCTCCCCACTTCAGAAGAAGAATGTGGGCTTCCCTGGTGGTGCAGTGGTTGAGAGTCAGCCTGCTATCCAGAGGACACGGGTTCGTGCCCCGGTCCAGGAAGATCCCACATGCTGTGCAGCGGCGCCCGGCCGCTGAGCCTGTGCGTCCGGAGCCTGTCCCCCGCAACGGGAGAGGCCACAACAGTGAGAGGCCCGCGTACCACAAAAAAAAAAAAAAAGGAAGAAAGTTTTAAAGGCTAAAATATTTATATTATTTGTTGAATGGAAGTCCTAATCTCTCTTCTGATTACTTTTTCCCACAAATAACCTGCCAATGGCCTTCATAATAATGGCTTACATTTTCACAGCACTTTTCATTTGTTACCCAATTTGTCTCCATTTTAGGAATAAAAAAACAAATCTTAGCTAGGAATTTACTTCCCAACTGTGAATATCAGAGATTACTCCAATTTTAGAGGGTGGTTTTCTTTTTCACAAATTGAAAACTGTTCTCTGAACTATCAAGAAAAAACATTAAAAATTAAAATACGTTTTAATGGAAGCATTAAGATCACAAATCATGGTGGGTAGAATTGGTAAAAGTCATCTCAAATGAGTAAAACGCAATCCCCAAGAACAGAACACTTGAGCTCAGCCTATAGAGCATCCACCTAGTACACGTGTTGGTTTGTTATTTTAGGGCTGCTCTTGAGAGCTGGGGTTATAGGAAGGGACTTGTTCTCATTGGCTACTATAAATAACTTTGAATCATTATATCATCTCTTAAGAGGGTTTTATAGAAATACCAGGCATAGTTTCAAGTATAGCAATTTATACAGGTACCTTTCTAAATATGTGTTTTGGGATTGTTGCTAAGCCAGGTAATAAGGGGCATTACCACTTTTGCTAAGGCATATTTGTGTGACAGATTAGACCCTGTGTAGGCACCTATTTACAGGTCAAAGCCTGCAGACCTTGAAAGGAGAAAGCTGGGAGCTCACCCAGCCTGGCCTCCAGCTCCCAGGCAGCTGTGTAATCCCACTGAACCTGTTTGGCAGCTCGATCAGCCACTGCTGCAGCTTGCAGATAAGACCCTCTCGGAAAGCCTGATAGCCCTTGTCAATAAGGAAACTGCAGAAAGCGACTGGAATTTTCCAAAGCATCAAAACAGATTCTCCAATTTGAAAAAGCATTGACATCCAGTCATTACAGAGAGCCCTTTGAATAAGATTTTTGTTACGGAAAGATAATGACAATTCTTTGCTTCTTTAGGTCATATGCAAACCTCAAACTTATCTTGATCATCAGCAACGATTGTATTTTTACCTGTTGCATCATTGAAACAAAATGAGTCACAGTAGTGGTAGAAACGACTAACATTGGATTTCCGCAATTCTTTCAGCAATAGGTTGGAAAATGCTACAAAAACATGGCTTAAGTTTTACAACTTGCCTATTGGATAAGTATTGCAGACCCCATTTTTGACATCAGCATGAGTTTTCTTGCCTCTAGAAAGGCAGAACGGGCCTAAGTCAGGGAGCAAAGGAGTGCCCTACCCACAATTCGTAATAAAGTGAGGCTTCCTGCTAGCAAGGAGTGGAGCTGTCTAGCACTGACCTGATCCATGGTTTCATACTAACACTTCCCTCCAGGGACCAGAGAAGGTTTGAGAAATTCAGCTGTGCTTATACTTTTTGTTTTTCAATACACTGGTCACTAAAGAAAGAACACATTTATTAAAATTAGATACCAATAAGCTTCTCATTGTGAAAGAAAATTTACTGGAACATAATACTCAAGAAAACCATGAAGATGTTTCAGTCAAAGAAGAAAGAAAAAGACTGAGTGGGTAGACAATGGTGAGAGGGCTGGAATGTAGAAGCCCAAGGGAGCCAGAAAAGAGAAAAATGTGGTGTATGTGTCTAGTTAAGCTGTTTGAAACAGTGCCCGTATCTCACCCGGTCTAATCGCTCGCAGGCTTATTCTGATAGTGCTTTTGCTGCCTACTGTTCTTTCCCTATAATACCGCTATTTTTTTTCCTTTAAAAAAATGATTTATTTATTTAAGTTTTACAGAAGTGTAGTTACTATAATATTATATGTTACTATAATACCACTTTTCAAAGTAAGGGGTAGAGGTCCTTTCAGGATTATAATTTTAGCTTTTCATTTATAAACAGCTTTTCAACTGTTTCATATACATATGAATGGACTCACAAGATAAGAACTGAAAACACTATAAATCCTTTGTGTTGAGACCATAAAGAGACAATGTGTGCTAATAACAAGCTTGTTGTAGTAATTTTATTACCACAAAGTATACAGTCAAATTTAAGGAAGCAGGGTGGGGGGATAAAACCATTAAATTAGCAGGTCTCCAGAAACGAGGAAAACACCAGGATACAAGGAAGTGACCCATTAAAGAAAGAAAATTAAAGGATTTCATTAAAAGTATAAAAAGAAAAGAAAACTTTTAACAAAATCTTTTAACAAAAGCTCTTTTGAATCATGGTGAAAAATTTCTCTCTGAATAACAAAAACTCAGGTCAAATGACCTGAGGCTTTTGCTACATTTTATTATCTAAGGGAGAAAACTAGAACAAAGTGTTTAAAAGATACTTAAATATTTTTATTGTTTTAAATAAATTTAAATAAATTAGATAATTCAATATTATTTAGGTGTTTCTATAACATTTCAAGTTTCTCCCTAAATTAATATCGAATTTAACTAGAAGTTTGCTGAGGATTTTCATTCCTTTATTTCCCAAATAATGAAAATAGTTTCATGTTTTTCTGATTACGTAAGTAATACATTTTAAAAATCAAAAAACAATATACAAACATGTAAGGAAGAAAGTAAAAATGAGTTGAAGTCTCATCACCCTGTCTGAGATAACCACAGTTAATATTTTGGTGCTCATCCTTTTATGCATCTCACTTACCTATATATAAATTTATGTAAATGGAATCCCATACATGCTATTTTTATTATGGCACTTAAAATTCTTTTTTAAAAAATTGCTTCTTTGGTTGTATTCTCATCCCAGGGAATCAATATAAAAATACGGTATGGATATGTCCTTTTCTTTCCCCACATTCATATGATCAGATACATTTATGTTGTGCTTGTATGTTTGTGTGTGTGTATGTGTGTGTTTATAACAGGCATTTCTCTGTATTTCATCTGTCTTATCTAAACTATACCATGGAGGTCCCTTCAAGAAAACTGGTATAGCCCTAAACACATTCTTTTTAATGACTGCATTATTCTTCCTTTGAATGGATGAACCTAATGCCTAATTTTTACATTTTTTCCTAATGGCAAACAAGGATGCAATAAACATTCTTGTACATATACCCTTTCATACTGGTGCTTCTATTTAAGTGGAAAAATTCTTCATATGAGTAAGATTGCTAGGAAAAAGGTATGTATGTTTTTTATTTTAACTTTGCTTTCCAAAATACTCTAACACTTCACATTTCCACTAGTAATGTGTGAGTGTGCCCCTTTCCACATATTCCTGAAAGCAGTAGCTGTTATCTCTCTTTTTTATTGTTGCCAATCTGATGTCTGTAAAGGGATATTTCATGGTTACCTCACTTTGCAATCCTCTGACTCCTTGCTATCTTTGTCTGTGTTTAGTGGCCATCTTGGTTTTGCTCTTAGATGAATTGGCCTTTTTACTTGTCCATTTTCCATTAGGTTGCCTTTATTTTTTTATTTTTCAGCTTTTGTGGTTTTTTTGTTTTTTTTTTTTTGTTTTTTTTGCTGTATGCAGGCCTCTCACTGTTGTGGCCTCTCCCATTGCGGAGCACAGGCTCTGGACACGCAGGCTCAGAGGCCATGGCTCACGGGCCCAGGCGCTCTGCGGCATGTGGGATCTTCCCAGACTGAGGCACGAACCCGTGTCCCCTGCATTGGCAGGCGGACTCTCAACCACTGCCCCACCAGGGAAGCACTCAGATTTTGTATAGTAAAACTCTTAATCCTTCGTTTGTCACATGCATTGTAAATATTTTACCTAATCTATCATTTGTCTACTGAATTTGTTTGTGGTATTTTTTCCATACTATATATATATATATATATATATATATATATATATATATATATATATATATATATATATATTTTGAATAGTTATCTATCTCTACTTGTATAGCTTCTGGGTTTCCTACTAAAGGACTCTCCAACCAATGTTTAGAGCCAAATTTTCATTGTTACTTTTTTTTTTTTTTTGCGGTACGCGGGCCTCTCACTGTTGTGGCCTCTCCCGTTGCGGAGCACAGGCTCCGGACGCGCAGGCTCAGCGGCCATGGCTCACGGGCCCAGCTGCTCCGCGGCATGTGGGATCTTCCCGGACCGAGGAACGAACCCATGTCCCCTGCATCGGCAGGCGGACTCCCAACCACTGCGCCACCAGGGAAGCCCTCATTGTTATATTTTTAAACTTAAATCTCAAATCTGTCTAAAATGTACTTTTATATAATATAAGGTAATGGTCATACTTTTTATTCTACCTTATATATAACGAGGTGTTTGTCAACAATATATGTGAAATTGGGACTTCCCTGGCAGTCCAGTGGTTGAGACTTCACCTTCCAGTGCAGGAGGTGCGGGTTCCATCCCTGGTCAGGGAGCTGGGATCCCACATGCCTCTTGGCCAAAAAGCCAAAACATGAAACAGAGGCAATATTGTAACAAATTCAATAAAGACTTTAAAAATGGTCCACATCAAAAAAATATTTTAAAAAAACCTAACAATATATGTGAAATAAATCGTCCTTAATCACTGAATTGAAGTACAACATTTTGCGTGTACTAAATTTCCATATGCCCTGGGACCGAGGGTGTATTCAAAATATAAACAATCACAACAGCATGAACACAAGCCAGTCAAAACAGGTGCTGTCTGTAAATCACTGCTACAGGGACACCATTCAAGCCAAGTGGATAGCAGTCCTGTCTTGAATCTATTTCTGGGTTCTCTATTGTGTTTCAATGACTTATTGGTCTATTCCTATGCCAGGATCATATGGCATGATTTCTAATTCCAGAAATCATTAGATTATTAGAAATAATCATCAGAATAATAATAGTTAACACATATAGGACTATGTATCATGTGTAATCGAAGAACTATATATAAACTTGTTTAATCCCTATAATAACCTTTTAAGTGAGGTGCATTAAACCATTTTATAAATGAAGAAACTGAGGACCAGAGAAGTTAAGGAACTTGCCCAAAATAAGAAATGAAGTCGGAATTCAAACCTAGGCAGTCTGACTCGAAAGTCAGACTTTCTATGTAATAAAATGCATAAAATATCATCTTAATACAATCAGTCACAAACTATAATAGCTTTTCCTACACTACCAGTGGCTCTAATCATAGAACCTCCATATTAATCAGTCCTGGAACTTTTTTATCTCTGTATGTTTGTTAAAGAAATAATTAAAATTCCTGTTTTAAATCACCTTTAGGAATTTTAGTCATGGAGATTTCAAGCAAGGGCCTATAGCAGTAGACAGATGGTGGGCACGTTAACATTTCAATTCAGTTCAAAGGCTTAAGTATTTTGGATATTATCATGACTTGGTCATTACCTGTTATAGTAGAAAAGGATAGGTAATGTAATAGTGTATTCAGTGTCAATACAACAAGATTTATTTCTCATCCCATATGTCCAATGTGAGTAGTGGGAGGTCAAGGATGGGAAGTGGACTTACTCTACATAATCCCTCAAAGATCTAGGTCAATGGGGGGATACATCATTGAGGCTGCCAGCTCAACCAGGGGTTTCAGGGGAAGAGAGACCAGGGAGAAGTCACATTCACTCTGAAATACATTGCACCAGATGTCATATACATTACTTTGACTCACTGCCCCTTAATGAGAACTAGTCATGAGGCCCTAATTGCAAGAGGGCTGGGAAGTATAGCCCTCCAGGGTTCCCAGGAAAGCCAGGAGAACTACACAGGGCAAAGAGTAGAAGTTTCTCCTACATCCAATCCCTCACCCTGCACAGGGATTTCAACCTTTTGTGATGTTTTTATCTGTTAATTCTTTATAATGATGATATAAAGCATATAACCAGAATGTGGATAAAACTTGTTCATACAAATAGTATTACAGTTGAGATTTATATTCTTGACAAAGGTCATAATAACAATAACAACCACAATGATAAAAACTACCATTTATTGAGCATTTATTATTAGTCAAGGACTTCTCCTGGATTATCTCACTTTGTGAAAGATTTCCTAGTATTATCTGAATTTTATAGATAAGGAAGTGAGGCTCAGACGGCTTAAGCAATTCACCCAAGGTCACAGGTGGTGAGGAGTAGAACCAGGAACTGAAGTTATGAGGGCTGAGCCCAAAGGCCAGGTCTTATCCATTAGGCCACAGAGTAGCACAGGCATCACAGCTGTGCCCAGTGGCATGCTCTCTAAACGCAGCTTTGCTTCAAAGCCTCCATAACACTTAAAGTAGCAAAATCAGGCTTTGATTCACATCAGTGAGCACTGGGGAGCTTCTTAGAGATTATCTAGAACAACCCTTTCGATTTTCTTGAAAAGAAACTGTGTTCATTAGGATTAAGTTAAGCCGCATAGTGGCTTAGAAAAGAAGTTTCTTTTTCTCTCATGTAACAGTCTCAGTGTCAATGTGCAGGTCCTCAGGGCAGCTTTGTTCCTCACTGTCACTCAGGGACCCAGGTTCCTTCCGCTCCTGTGCCTGCTCCCAGGGCTTGTCAGCAAAGCCGGGCACCACATCCCACTCTGGCCAGCAGGGACAGGGGACTGAGCGTGCACGAGGTACAGGGAGGCTCAGGCCTCCAAAATGTTAATGACAGGGCTTCCCTGGTGGCGCAGTGGTTGAGAGTCCGCCTGCCGATGCAGGGGACGCGGGTTCGTGCCCCAGTCCGGGAGGATCCCACATGCCGCGGAGCGGCTGGGCCCATGAGCCATGGCCGCTGAGCCTGCGCGTCCAGAGCCTGTGCTCCGCAACGGGAGAGGCCACAACAGTGAGAGGCCCACGTACCGCAAAAAAAAAAAAAAAAAAAAAAAAAAAAAGATACAAAATGTTAATGACAACTGACAGGGAAAGATAAAGAAGACCCAAAGGGCAGGGACGTGTGGAGGATGAGAAGAGAAAATGACATTCCTTTGTTTTTGCAGTAGGAGGAGAGATTATGGGCTCAAAGTAGGGAATTTCATCAGCCAGGCGTTAAATAAGTATACATCAGAGGACAAAACTGCTCCCTGCCTTTTCCCTTTCTCTCCACTGCTGTCATTACTGAGTGTACTTATGAGGGAGGAAAGCCGGGAAAGTGTTAGAGAGCCAGCACTTCATCTGTCAGTAGAAAAGACGACTGAAAAGTGGGACATGCTTCTATCCTGAAATTACTAACTGGGATGCTGAGACTGAGAGAGGCTGGTTAATGGAACTTTCAATTTAGCCATTAGTTAATCAGAAATATCTTTTGCTTGTTTTGTATTTTTAATTAAATTAAAAATTGTAAAGCAGGTGATGCAGTCACATTGTTTGAAAATCTAAATGATAGAAAAAGATTTACCCAGAGAACTCTCCCACCTCTATCTCCATGCCTATTGTGAAAATGCAGTGAACAATTAAAGACTTCATTCTGGCTATTATGATAGAGAGGATGTTCATTAATGAGGAATGTCTCAAAGAAAAGGAAGGTGGCAGGTAAACAAGAAGTCATCCACAGGGATCTCATGGGTGTTCCGAGGAATGATGAAGATGGGCCTTATTTCAGACAGCAGGGCAGTCCTTTGCTGGTTCCTGGAATACAGGGCTCAGGTAAAGTTCAACATTGTCACTGTCTACCCCAAACTTTCCTTGCCCTCTTATAGGTGACTACTTTAAAGGATTGGTATTAGTATTACCTTATACTAACGCAGGCAAATATGAATATATATTCTTTTTTTCAAGACTTTTTTTTAAACAGAAGTTTTAGGTTCACAGTAAAATTGAGAAAAAGGTACATAGATTTCTCTTGGACCCCGTGCCCCACCACATGCAGAGCCTCCCCCATTATCAACATCTCCTACCAGAGGGGTGCATTTGTAACAACTGATGAACCTACACTGACACATAATAATCACCCAGAATCCATAGTTCACATTACAGTTCACTCTTGCTATTGTACATACTATGGATTTGGACAAATGTAAAATGATGTGTATCCATCATTACAGTATCATACAAAGTATTTTCACTGCCCTAAAAATCCTCCGTTCTCTATTCATCCTTTCCATTCACACCAGCTCCTGGCAATCATTGATCTTTTTATTGTTCCCATAGTTTTGCTTTTTCCAGAATGTAATATAGTTGGAATCATACAGTTATTTTGAGATTGGCTTCTTTCATTTAGTAATAAGCACTTAAGTTTGTTCCATGTCTTTTCATGGCTCATTTCTTTTAAGCACTGAATAATATTCCATTGTTTGGTGAATATACATTCTTAACCTTCCTTTCTTACACAGAAAGTAAAAAGTAGGATAGTATATATACCTTCTGCAACTTCCTTTCTCAAATTTTACAGTGTATCCTGGATATCTTTCCATATCTATACAAAGAGCTTCTTTACTATCCTTATTTTCTCCCACTGCATACTATTCCACTGAGTGGATAAATCATAGGTATTTAACCAATCCCCTATGACACAAATATACTTCCAATATTTTGCTATTATAAACAATGTTTCAATAAAGTCATGGATATCATGTACATATTATATATAATATAATATTGCACATGTGTAGGCATATCTATAGGATCATTTCCAGAAGTGAGATTTCAGGGTCAATCAGTAAATGTATTTGTAATTTCTATAGATTTTGCAAAATTGCTCTCCATAGAGTTTGGATCATTATACCCTATCACCTGTGTTGTATGAGCATGCTGTGTCTCTGTGGCCTTAGTAACAGAGTGTGTTGTCAAGTGGAATTTTTCCAATCCAGTTGGTGAGAAATAATATCTCCTAGTAGTATTAATTTGCGTTTATCTTAAAAATATATTTTTGGTGCTTCCCTGGTGGTGCAGTGGTTGGGAGTCCGCCTGCCAATGCAGGGGACACAGGTTCGTGCCCTGGTCCGGGGGGATCCCACATGCCGAGGAGCGGCTGGGCCCTAGAGCCATGGCCGCTGAGCCTGCGCGTCCGGAGCCTGTGCTCCGCAACGGCAGAGGCCACAACAGTGAGAGGCCCGCGTACCGCAAAAAAACCCCAAAAAACAAAAAACCCACAACTTTTTGATTCAACAACTGTGTTGAAAATTAATTTAGAAATACACTCTACTGAAGCTACTGACCCCTTGAGTAATCAATGATCAACCCCCGTCCCCGCCCCCGCTGGACCTCCTCACCAAGGTAAACCCAAATGAGTATTGTCATTCCACATGGTGGAGAGAAGCATATCTTCAAGCTTATTCGGCAAAATTTGCCAGCTGTCCTCAAAAGAGTTTTGCACTCAAATAAGTTTGAGACACTTGGGCCAAGAAGGTGAAGAGGCTTCTTCATTGAATGGCCCCTCAGAGGCTGTGTAACTGTCAGGTTCAGCGTGAATCTCTAGGAGGGAAGAATGATAGACTTTGTCAATGGAGTTCTTTTTTTTTTTCAGAGCACATGCAAGTAGTTTTCTTGGAACACACTTCTTGTTTAGGAGGTTGGGTTGTATTTATACCTAGTCAATGGCCAACTCTGAAAAGTGGTTTTAGTTGTTTTATAAAATAAAAAATTTCTGTTGTTTTCTTACTTTTTTTTTTTTTCTAGAAATTGAGGAAGTGGGGGTGAGGATCTCAGTTACTTGAAGATTGTTAATACTTGGATTAACTGAGATACAGGAATCAGAATGTGGACTTGGTGAGCTTCCCTCAGGGCCAGCCCAGGGAAATAAGGACCTTGGTAAACTGCTCTGTACTAGTCCTGTTTTCCCTTGGCTGCTTTGCTCAGTCCCCCATCGAAAATAGCCTGGCAGGAAAAGCCCTGAAAACTCATTTGCTCTGAGATGCTAAGAGTTTCTTTTATTCAATTACTCATTGAACAATTTCTAAATTTACTGCTTTGTGCCGGATCTTTGAATTTGCCCCACAAGAAATGTAAGGCCCTGATGGCTTTGCAGCAGCCCCTAATCCAGTTAGGAAGATAAGATATGCCAGCAGTGAGGTAACAATGTAAGTGTGATTAAGTGACAAGATGAGAGGCAGGATAAGGTTACTTCTCCCAGGGAGCTCCTCTCTTGGGAGTCTGCTGTTTAACCCTCTGGTAAAGCTTTACTGGGAGCTCCCATTGTGGAATTTCCCCAATTCCACAAGTCACGATAAGGAGGCATTTTCTTTCTGCCCTTTTTTTGGGGAGATGCTCCCTGGCACTCTCCCTTAGTTGGTTGGCTCCGGGTGCCTCCTGCAGTGGGGCAGGCCAGCTGCTGTGGGGAATCCGAGAAGCCTGGCCGGCCTGAAACCAGAGGGTATTTCTTCAGTAGCTTCTGGCTCCAGCCAAGGTTTTTCTCTGTTAATTGCATTAATATTGTCAATAATGCAGAAGCGGGGGAGAAAAGCTGAGTCTGCTTTATATTTTTCCCTTAGTCCTCTTTTCATTTCCAACTATTTTTTTTTAGTGATGATTTTTAAAAAATTTTATTTTTTATTTATTTTTGGCTGCATTGGGTCTTTGTTGCTGTATGCGGGCTTTCTCTGGTTGCGGCGAGCGGGGGCTACTCTTCGTTGCGGTACGCGGGCTTCTCATTGCGGTGGCTTCTCTTGTTGCAGAGCACGGGCTCTAGGCGCGCGGGCTTCAGTGGTTGTGGCTCACCGGCTCTAGAGTGCAGGCTCAGTAGTTGCGGCGCACGGGCTTAGTTGCTCCGCGGCATGTGGGATCTTCCCGGACCAGGGCTCGAACCCTTGTTCTCTGCATTGGCAGGCGGACTCTTAACCACTGCGCCACCAGGAAAGTCCCCCAAATTTGTTTTAATTTGTGTGGCCACCAATTCCTTTTGCTGAAGGCAAAATAACCAGGTTCTCAGTTTGAGCACTGGTAAGTAGCTTTTTAAAATCTGAATAGGTTTTTGGAGCATTCTAAAAGAAAACATGGTTTTTCAGAGCACCTAAAAAGAGGATGTATTAGAAATGCCAAATTGCTATTATAAAAAGCTGGCTTCAGGCTTCCCTGGTGGCTCAGTGATTGATATTCCGCCTGCCGATGCAGGGGACACGGGTTCGTGCCCTGGTCCGGGAAGATCCCACATGCCACGGAGCGGCTGGGCCCGTGAGTCATGGCCGCTGAGCCTGCGCGTCCGGAGCCTGTGCTCCGCAAAGGGAGAGGCCACAACAGTGAGAGGCCCTCGTACCACAAAGAAAAAAAAAAAAAAAAAAGCTGGCTTCTGGCAAGGGACTTAACATCTAGGACTTTCAAGGAGGGGTACAAAAATTTTGAAAACACTTGTTTAAATGTGGTCTCAAGAGTTTAGGAGCACAGTGGGGGAGGGAGGGATTGGGAGTTTGGGATTAGCAGATGCAAACTATTGTATATAAAATGGTAAACAACAAGGTCCTACTGTATAGCATAGGGAATTGTATTCAATACCCTGTGATAAATCATAATGGAAAAGAATATGAAAAAGAATGTGTATATATATGTATAACTGAGTCACTTTGCTATACAGCAGAAATTAACACAACATTGTAAATCAACTATACCTCAGTAAATTTTAAAAACAACAACAATGAAAAAAATAAAGCAATAATGATAACAGAATAAAAAGAGGTTAGGAACATTAAGTCAAGCAAACTGGATAACTTTACATATGACTCCATCTTGAGTTCTTACAAAAGTAGTTCTACAGTCAAATACTACAACCAAATACTTTATTACAAAGATGTTCATCTTAGCGTTATTTATAGTGCTGAAAAATATGGACATATTGTTATAATAACAATAAATAAAGATAAATAAAATAAAAATTAGAAAAAAAATTAAAAAATAAAAATTAGTTTTTTGAGGAATTCTTAATGGAATTGATAATGCTTAATGTTAAGTAAAATATGAAATATCTATATTGTGTAGAATATGTACACATATGCATAGGAAAAAACTCTAAGAAAATACTGTATATCAAAATGTTAACAGTGGATTTCACTACTAAAATGATTTCTTTTATTTTTGTTTTTTCCAGAACTTCTACAATAAGCATGTATTATTTTCATAATCAGAAAAATTTTAAATGAACATTACTATTATATAGAATTTATGTCTAACATTAATGTTATGAGAATGAATTAAAACAATGTGATAAATATAATGAATTGTTATTGTATTTTTGGTGTAAACATTTTTCCTGTCCTTGAAAAGACTAAATATATTTGTAGTAAAAAAAAGCTTAAAAGTTTTTGTTTTCTGTGCTTATGAAACATATGGACTTTTTTTCCTTACTTTTGGCACTTATGTGAGGCAATTGAAAATCTATTCTCCAATTTAAACTCTTGTACAGACAACACATTCTCAAAATTTAGTGCAATAAAGTTGTAATTTCTCTTAGAACACTAAAAATAAAATCTGTTCTCCATCATTGTTTATCACATTTTCACAAATCCCTGTTGGTAAAATTAGTTGAAATCATGGTAAATGCTAAGAAAATCTAATCCTCCTTCAACTAATTCTCCTGGGCTTAAAAGAGAAAAAAATTAATACTAGGCTGGGTGATCTAAAAAAAACCTTCAGGGCAAAAGATTAAATTAGGAACTTTAGTTTAGCTACCTAGCAAGACTGATATAGGATAGCCTTGCTACTGTTACAGTGGAAACAAAAGTGGAAAAAGAATAGAAAAACCTAAGCAGCTCATAATTAGCCAAAGCAACCAGATGAATTCAGCAACTTCTAAATAAGTTAAAAATACTCAGGGCCCTGGTCAAATTATCTAAAAAAAAGCCACTTACTGTCTAAGGTTTGAAGTCAACATCTCCAAGTTGGTGTCAGAGGTACTACCCGGCAATCCTATTTCTTTAAAAAAGCATCAAAATCTTTTTTTTTTTTTTTTTTTTACAGTCGAAGCAGCAAGGCCTGGGGAGCCTCTTTCATGTTGTAGCAGTGAATTCCAAGTGCTTCAGTTCAGAATTAAGTCACTTACCTCAAGGGTTCCGGACAGTCTGGAACCCCCAAAGTAAACCCTTCTCCTGGGTGGTAGCTTGGTGTACAGAAAAAAGACCTTGAAAACGCAAAAGCACCCTACAAATGTAAGGGCTTATTATCTTTCTTTGACAACTATGGAGCAGTCTAGAGAAATTAACCCTCTCATTTGTTAACCTCAATAACAGGCTTTAACAGATCTGTAGCCCTGGATGGCTCAGATAATTGCTCTAATTAGTTTGGTATGGAAGGAGGCGCGGGGCAGGGGGATTTGGAGCTCAAGTAATTAAGCCTAAATTAAAAGAAAAACAATGAAGAGTTTATGCCTTATGGATTTGACATATGGATTCCAGATGTTACGGAAGAAATTTTACCGCTATGCTACGTCTTTTAGGCCCCTTTTTGTAGTTAAGGAGAGGACTGGAGGCGAAGGCCTGAAGGCAGAACATGCACCAGGGTCTTAAAAAATCCCCCTGGTGTGGGAGTTATTTCTGAGTTGGCTTGCTTATAGCTTTGCTGGCAGACAAGTCACTTCCTTAGTTGGAAGTGATTTTGTTATTTCATTGCAGTTTTTCTCAGGAATTCTAAATTTAAACTCCACAGTCAGCTGGGGAAGTTTGCTAGAATTTTGGTCCCATTTAGAAATGGAGACAGGTAATTATGCCAGGAATAGAGCTGCACTTTTACTTCAATGATATGTACCAAATCCTCTGTTTCTTCTCCTTTTTCAGAAAATGGTAAACACAGGGAAAGGAACAGGAGGAGGGAGTTCCAGACCCCGGGTACCAAAATATTACAGACGTACAGGAAATGACTTTTCAAATCCAGCCTGTAAACCTCTCATTTCGTGGGCTTGCCTGTGAGCCTAGAAAAGAGAGGAAAGATCACAGAGGAGACATTCCTATGTTCTGGGAAGGCTGTACCAGAGGACCTCTGGAGGCCTTCCCATGCCCTGGTGCTATGACTCTAAACGCACGCCATAATTTGAAATGTTAGAGAAAACAATGAAATTTGAGGCACAATTTGTGGCTTAAAGCTATCTTGCTTTGCTAAAAAAAAAGTGGACTTTGAAAAACAAGTGAAAAGCTAAAATATATTTTTGAAGGGAGAGGTGTATATTCTCAGCCCTATTATTTTATTTTAAGGCTTTCAATTAAAAACACTCCAACTGGGCTTCCTTGGTGGCGCAGTGGTTGAAAGTCCGCCTGCCGATGCAGGGGACACAGGTTCGTGCCCCGGTCCGGGAAGATCCCACATGCCGCGGAGCAGCTGGGGCCCTTGAGCCATGGCGTCTGAGCCTGCGCGTCCGGAGCCTGTGCTTCCGCAATGGGAGGGACCACAGCAGTGAGAGGCCCGCGTACCTCAAAAACAAACAAGCAGTGCTTCCCTGGTGGCGCAGTGGTTGAGAATCCGCCTGCCGATGCAGGGGACACGGGTCCGTGCCCCAGTCCGGGAAGATCCCAAATGCCGCACAGCGGCTGGGCCCGTGAGCCATGGCCACTGAGCCTGAGCGTCTGGAGCCTGTGCTTCGCAACGGGAGAGGCCACAACAGTGAGAGGCCCGCGTACCCCCCCCAAAAAAAAAAAAAAAAAAAAAACCAAACCACTGCAACTATGTGATAAATAAGCTACCAAATCACTGAAATAGGCATCAGTCTTCCTGAAACATTTATGCACTGACTTTCCTTTTACATTAATCTGATCCATCTGAAAGATGTTTCTGGTGTATTAAACAAATGCTGGGCCTCCAGTTAGTGAACTGGTTTTGTATTCATGAATTCTCCAAGTATTTGTATTCTGAGTGCCTTCTAGGGCTAAGAAGAGTCCTTGAGTCAAATACACACCAATCTATTGACTCCAGGGCAGTGAGGAAGGAACCTGGAGCCAGACGGCCTGCCTTTCCCAGCTCTCCCACCTTGAGCAAATCACTTAACCTTTCTGTACGTGTTTTCTCCCCTGAAAAGTAGGGCTAGCACCTACCTCATCAAATTAAATGAGTTAATACATTGAAAGCTCCGAGAACAATGCCTGGCACATAGTAAGTACTCAATAAATGTTGGCTATTTGTTTAGTACTGAGCATAGGGAAAACCAACTTTCAGGTGCAGATACAGAGATAAATAGAACAAGGTGAATAAAGGAGGGAATACTTGAACTGCTTCTTGGAAGGAAAAAGGGAGGTTCACTAAACAGATGGAGAAGGGCCAGGCCAAGCAGATGGTACAAGTAAGTGAAGGCACAGAATGATTAAACTAAATGGTGTATCTGGGGAACTGTAAATAATTCATTAGAGCTGGATTAAGAAGTGTGTCAGAATGAGGGGAGAGAAGCCTCAGGATTTACTGACCAAACCCACATGATGGGAAGGAAGTAAGGCAGAAGGCAGGTTTCTGGGTTGACTGTGATGCCATTAACCAGACACAAATTATAGGACGTGGTGTGGGTTTTGACTCGATGTGTTTGGTTTTGGACATACAGTATGTGAGGGGACTTTGAGACACAAGCAGAAATATACAATTGGATGCATAAATTTAGGGCTTTACAAGAGCATTCTGGTAAGCATACAGTGCAGGGAACCATCAGGGTTACCGATTGTGGTAGCCATGAACTTGGCTGATACTGTCAAGAAACGGTGTAGAGAAGAGAACAAGGTAGGGTACACTGGCATCTGAGGGCAGTTGGAAGAGAGGGGGCCAGAGAGAAGAAATAAAGAGAACCAGGAGAACATGGGACCCTGGAAGAAACCAAAGGGGAAAAAAGTTTCACATCAATTAGGATGTTTTTGACAGAAAATGACACAAAACTTAAACTGGTTTAAATTCTCAAGATTTATTGGCCCATACAACTGAAAACACAAGCCTCAAGAGGATCACCCATAAGCCCGGGTGAGGAATTCTCCTTACCATCAACACTTCGCAGTTATATCGAGTGCTGCTATGTGCTGGCACTGTTCTAGGCAATGAACAAAACAGGCAAAATCCCTCCTCTTTGGACTGTACATACAAATGCTCCTTGGTATCTCTCTCTCTCTTTTTGCATTAAGATGCAAATGCGATACCTCAAATTAGGAAAACTGTGTGGAGGGAGATGAAGAGAGAAAACTTCAGAATATTATGCAAAGTTCAAAACATTTGCTGGCAGCATAACGCCTTTTTGTTGGAATGTCTGAACTTCTGCACTAACTGATAATGGAGGTGTGAAAGCAGTTCACTACAGATATGAAACTCTAAAATCCAAAATACCACCAATGATACATTTTAAAGCCCAGTGTGGATTTAAATGTCACCGTTTTTAACTTATCAAAGTTGCTGGGTTCACTCAGATACCTATAAAAATAATTACATTTTTCAAATATCCCCAGTGGGGCTTTGTTTCTAACTGAATTGTATGGCAATGTTTTACATGTAGGTCGTGTCCAAACCTGCATTGCTACATTCATATTTTAATTAAAAGTACATAGTTTGCAATAAAAGGAAACCTCACTCTCAGCCATTATATCCAACTAAGCACTAGCCGTTTCTCAAATCAGTGTCTCTTCTTCAATGCCTTAGTTCACTCAGACACTTATCACTCTATTTAGACTACAGCAACCAGTCTTTCTGACTAGTAACCTACATATCCATCCTCCTCATGGCCGCCAATGTGATTTTGCCAAAATGAAGATGAGTCCTTCGTTCTTATCATAATGTCTTGCACCCAACAGGTTCTCCATAAATTTTGCATGGAACAGGATTCAGATTCTAGCTTGAGCTCTGAAGCTAACTCTTGGTGTATCCGTGTATTGCTTCATCTTGCTGGGCCTATTTTCCATTGTCTAATTTGGAAATGATAAAACCTACCCCATTAGGTTGTTGGCAAATAAAATACTACTATATGATTGAACTCCATGAATTCAAAAGCACTACACAGCATTAAGGGTTCAAATTAGAAGCAAGTCCAAGTACTATTAGTATCTTAATGGCTACAAAGCAGGGTAAATTTTCTCAGTAATGTTCTTTGATTCCAGTTTTCCATAAAACTCTATAAAGTTATTTATATTTTGAATTTTAAAATAAGGCCCACGAATGCTTAGTTCTTTTCTCAAATTTTGTCTTTGTGCAAAAGAAGTCCTTCATGCCTGATGCGACCTAACTTCCTTATCTTAAAGATGAGGAAACAATCAGAAATATCCAGTGACTTGATTCTCTAAAAAGGAAGCAACTTGGATAGAGGATTTTCCTAATCTTCACGGATTTTTAGAAAATCCTTCTCCACTGGGTTTTCACTACCTGAACCAAACAGCACCTTATCTACAGTACCCACATGGACACTTAGACATGTTCTCAGGACATCTCTGAAGGGGGAAAAAAAATATCCATTTTCTAATGTGGTGATAGATGTAGAGTGACATGAAAGTCCATTTTCCAACCAGGGATATTTCTGCAGGTGAAGCAATCCATAAGCAAGTTCATTTCCCCTTCTGTTACTTGGCCATACTTTGAAAAGAAACCAGAGATACAAATGGGTGAGTCAGACTGCCCCAAAATATTTAGCCTCCTTTCTAAATTCTCTCTCCCACTCCTAAATTAAAACTGGCTTGACCTGTACTCACATAGGTGCACATCTTCCAGCAGTTGCTTAATAATCTCACAAGTGTAGCAACTACCTTTCCTGTTTAAAATATCAGAATATTTACCCCCTCCAAGGAAAAGTGGTATTTTGTTTCTCCCCTCCCCAGTTCTGCTACCTTCTAGAAAAGAGGCTCAAAGCACCACTAGAGACTGATCTAGTGATCTTCTGTCTGTCACAAACTGATTGATACAAAATAGGAGTTGAAACAATGAGTGGTAAAAAGAGGTTAACAAGATTTTCAGACAGTGGCTTGCTGGTTTTTTTTTTTTTCTTGTATGAGGTTCATTTTCATGCTAGTTTTTAAAATCTTGTAATATTTCAGTAACTTCCGAGGTATCTGTTCCACCAATACATTCAACCAGAGTACAGATTTTTCCAGATTTGGGAATCACAACCTCATATTTCCATTTGTTTGTCACACTGGACTCATGCTTTACCAGTTGATGCCACTCCCTAGTACATGATATCACTGCCCTCTCAATTATTCATGTACAACGATTTCAACCTTAAATAAAAAGTTTCTTGATTTATCAATTACTTCATTAGATTCAGATACTTGTCAACCTAGAGGATAAACAGCTGTAGAACTGGATTTCTAAGTTTAAGATATAGTGGAAGCCATCATACTCATGTCCCTTCCTCAATCCACAAAACACTATGACTGGGACACGTTTAATGACTTTTACAAATTTTAATCTACTTGATCCATGCTCTCACCAAATTTTATAGTTTTTCAAATGTTGGTTTCCAGTATGGGGAAAACAATCAGACTGGGGGTTTTTAAAAACTGAATAATGTCCTGTAATTAACTCGTCTCTTAAAGTCATGTAAGAATCATGGAAAGACTGACGCAGTATATAACCTCTTTTTTAAAAAAAAAAAAAATTTATTTATTTATGGCTGTGTTGGGTCTTTGTTTCTGTGCGAGGGCTTTCTCTAGTTGTGGCAAGCGGGGGCCACTCTTCATCGCTGTGCGTGGGCCTCTCACTATCGTGGCCTCTCTTGTTGCAGAGCACAGGCTCCAGACGCGCAGGCTCAGTAATTGTGGCTCATGGGCCCAGTTGCTCCATGGCATGTGGGATCTTCCCAGACCAGGGCTCGAACCCATGTCCCCTGCGTTGGCAGGCGGATTCTCAACCGCTGCGCCACCAGGGAAGCCCCTAACCTCTCTTTTTTATCTTTCAAAATGTTACAAATAACTTCACTGCATTTTGGACTGCAGAAGTCAAATCTAAGATTACAATCTTCCTAAATACCCCTTGTTGATTTTATTACTATATGCAAAGCATTAAAACAGGAGCTGGACAGAGAAAACACATAGGTGTAGGGTTGCCAGACAAAATATAAGATGCTCAGTTAAATCTGAATTTCAGATAAATAAATTTTTACTGTAAGTATTTTTCAAATATTGCATATACTAAAACATCATTTGTTGTCTATCTAAAATTCAAATTTAACTGGATATCCCATAATTTCATTTGCTACATCTAGCAACTCTTTGTAGAAGATCCTTATCTTTGGCAAGCTTACTATTTAACAGGGAAATCAATGATCATAATATAAGGTATGTATGACAAGTGCAGTAATATAATCAAGGGAGAAGATCTCTACTGATTACCACGGAAGAGTACCTGGAAGAGATGGCAACTACAGTTCCTAAAATATGACTTTTTTTTTCAGTAATGTTTTTAATGGTCTTCAGGCCGTATGGCTCATTACAGAAATAAGGAGGGCAGAGGAGTTTCCTCCTGAGCAAAGATGACTAAATTCTGATTGGCAGATAGGTGGTTTAGTGTGATATTTTTGGAGTTCAAGTGTCCTGAGTTAAATCTCAAATTCATTGCTCACTAGCTGTGTAACCGTGGATAAATTAATCTCTTATAAAATGAGGCTATTAATACCTGCTTTATTAGGCTGAGTATCAGAGATAATATATGCACAAAGCACTTGGAACACAGGAGGCACTCCCTAAATGGTAATACCACTATCAGAATGTCACATGGCAAAGAGGATACTTGTCACAAATATTCAAATGTTAATGTTATGCAGTAATAGTAATATTGGTAATTTTATTTCCATGATCTATTTACACTGTACAAACACTGCTGAAAAGCACCCTACAAGTTCACAGTACAATATATTTACTTTAAAAATATACTCCTTTATAAAAGGTTCATAGAACATTGGCATGTCAACATGGGATGAAACTCAAAGCATGTCACCAATTCTGTGGTAGCAAGAATGCTTCCAAGTGTTGTCAATTTCACAATCACAAGTCACCACTTGAGTTTTAAATACATATAAGTTTTAAATAAAAAATGAATTCTACAGTGGAAGGTTCCCACACCAATACTCATTATTTAATTAACACATACTTTCATGGAGATGTTGTTTCATAATAATTTACAATATCAATTTAATCTGCCAAAAAACCTCATTTCAACAAAGTTTCACAGTCCAAAAATTCTCGTCATTTGTTTTCTATTTTTTCTTCTTTGTTGGTTCTCCCAGTTCTATTTTGCGCTTTTTAGAAGTATGCTCTTCTTTTTCATCATCTTTAAATAGGAAAGGAAGAGTTTCAATCAGTAATTTAAAAAAAAATGTTAAGCATTAAAATTTCATTGACTCTATACCAAAATCATTATCCTCAACTAATGTTTCTTTCAAAGTTTTCCAATAAAAAACACAAAAATAACTTTCAGAACTCTGATTTTAAACTGCAAGTAAAAATAAGGAATTTTTTCAACTGTAGTGTTATACAAAATCTACAGTGATCCTTTAGTGCTATATTAAGGTAACTTAAAATGAGAAAATCAAAATTTGTTCTGATAAAGCTATTCTCAAATATTCTACAGCATATACATGGTAGATATTTAAATATATAATCTAGGGTTTCCCTGGTGGCGCAGTGGTTGAGAGTCCGCCTGACGATGCAGGGGACATGGGTTCGTGCCCCGGTCCGGGAAGATCCCACGTGCCGCGGAGCGGCTGGGCCCGTGAGCCATGGCAGCTGAGCCTGCCCGTCTGGAGCCTGTGCTACGCAACGGGAGAGGCCACAACAGTGAGAGGCCCGCGTACAGCAAAAAAAAAAATAATAATAATAATAATTAAAAATATATATATAATCTACACATTAAGAATGGAACACATTCCGTTTTTTTTTTTTTTACAAAAAAAGATGTCATTTAACTATGACATTATGTGTCTATCAGCTAGTCTTTCCCCTCCAATCTGCTTTCCCTCCCCCACAAACACCTCCCCCCATCTCATCCCCTCACCCCCAGCCCCACACGTGCATTTTGAAGTTAAAAAGGCTCTCACAAGTGGATGTTTCACTGAAACTGTATTTTTAATTTTGTCCTATGTAGGTAGTTCTACTTTCTCCCCCATTCCTAGGATGGTCAGAATATTCCAATGGCAAGAGAAAAACAGACTTCTTCCCCCCTTCATATTATGGAGAATTTGGGGGGGAGGGGAGAAGAACCTCAAATTAAAACCATGTCCTTTATACTTTTCTAAAATATTAGTATCTGTATTCACAGAAAATTTCCAATTAATAAATAAAAATATTGTAAAACCTGAAACAGTGGGCCCTTTTATTCAATTAAAACAATCCTACTGCATGTTTCAACAAAACACAGGGTAGCACAGAGCAGCTGCTAATCCCTATTTCTCTGAACAAACGCATGGAATTATTTTAAGAACTCCATGTAGGTGGAATAAAATGTAGATGTTATGATTTATAAAATACAAATTTATTTTAAGCACATTACTGAATTAATTGTACTTTATTTTCTCAATCAACAGATACTCAAAGTTCAATAACTACCATGTGGTGGCCTATAAAATATTTTGATGTTGAAAGGGGACTTCATATTAAAAAATTTGGGAAGCCATTGATATCAGAACATAAACTTTGTTTTCTCATTTCAACTTCCCTTTTATTAACAGTCAAAAAAACAAACAATGCCAATTTTATTGTTATTACTTAACACTTCACATTACAAAAGGATTTTACAGTCATTTCTTAGATGTGATTTCTCGATATTCTTCTGATAGAGACTGGGGAGCTCTGTCCTATTCTTTTTTTTAATTGGATTATAATTGACACACAATATTAAGTTTCAGGTGCATAAACATAGTGATTCAGTATTTTTATTTATTATGGAATGATCACCACAATAAGTTGTTACCACCTGTCACCACACAGAGTTATCACAATCTTATTGACTATATTCCCCATGCTGTATATTACATCCCTGTGCCTTATTTATTGTATAGGTGGAAGTTTGTTCCTCTTAAACCCCTTCACCTACTTCACCTGTCCCCCAACTCCTTCCCCTTTGGCAACCACCAGTTTGTTCTCTGTTATCAATGAGTCTATTTCTGTTTTGTTTTGTTTGTTCATCTGTTTTGTTTTTCAGATCATGAACTCATTATGGTAAAAATAAACTTAAAACCTTAAGCCTTCAATTCCCTTCTGCTAACTACCATACTCAGAATATTTCCTTTGTTGATGTGGACAATAATTAGTATCAACAGCAGGTAATGCATCTTCAAACACAGCATGGTAATGTTATTCATATATTTCATAGAGCACTACAGATTGTAGTCAGTATGATAAAATACAATTCAGATCAACAAATCATCCCAGGAATTTTCAAAGCAAAGTTTTAATCATTAGTTTATCATGTATACAAAAAAATACTTGTTCTACAAATCAACTGATGAGGCAGAGTTTAAACAAGCCAAGGCCTTTGTTTTTTAATTGGTGCTTAATTATCATCATGATTGACTTTTGAGATTATTTTCAGTAGTAATATAAAAATTGAAATTACTTTCTAACTCTACTAGAAAATGCACTGTTAACATATATTAAAAAGACCATCCTGAGACACTTCTGTTTTAATCTGTCACTTATTACAAGTTCATTTACTGAATAACAACAAAAACACAAACTACTGAGGTTGGAAAAATAACTTCCTACCAGTCACTTAACAGAAGAGCTAATGCCATCTAGTGATCTAACAAGGCATTGTCTTAAAAAAAAAAAGATCTTGAAATGTTCGATCATCAGCTTTACTGAGCTTCTTACTCTGTGCCATATACTTCAGATGCACTTGTAAGGAAACAATTTTTATATTATGGAATTCATGTCACTTGAGATAAACAAGCTTAAATTACTAATAGAAACTAAGCTTCTAAATTCATAAAAAAAAGCATTAGCTACTTTAGTTAGACCTTCAAGATTAATTACATGTTAATTAAGCTACAATAAATATCTAAGCCATAATCATCTATATTTTACAACCAGTAAACAAGTGTTGATAAGTAGTAAGGATTTATGATGAGTTTTGAATTTTTCCCAGCTTCTTTTATCTGGAAGGAGTTAACTGGCAAAAAAGGCCAAAGGACAGAAAATGAGAAGGAAAAATAAAAACAAAGTAATTTGATAATCTAAAAATGAGATTTATATTTAAGAGTGTGGAGCTTCTGTGACTTCCCTGGTGGCGCAGTGGTTAAGAATCCGCTTGCCACAGCAGGGGACAAGGGTTCAGGCCTGGTCCCGGAAGATCCCACATGCCGCAGAGCAACTAAGCCCGTGCGCCACAACTACTGAGCCTGCGCTCTAGAGACCGTGAGCCACAACTACTGAAGTTCGTGCGCCTAGAGCCCATGCTCTGCAACAAGAGAAGCCACCGCAATGAGAAGCCCGCTTGCAGTAACTGGAGAAAGACTGCGCACAGCAACGAAGACCCAGCGCTGACAAAAATAAACAAACTAATTAATTAAAAAAAAAGAGAGAGCAGATGCTCCATCTCCTATCGAAAAAAAAAAAGAATGTGGAGCTTCTAATACAAGATATTTTATGAATTAAAAAAAAAGAGGTTGAAAAAAGATGTTGGGAAATCGGTCTGTGAACATAGTATGGGAGTTTGAAATGGCAAAAATCACTTCTAAGAAGAAAGGTATTCATTACAAAAAGAAGAAGACAGTTACATTCAACAACCAACATTAAAGTCAAAATTGAAGATTTCAGTATTATCTTTTAATCTTATGATCCAGCTTTAAGCTGGCTGAGCACTGGGGTCCTTTTGTTTTTTGATATTGCCAACATCCACTTTCTAACGGAGGACCATCATATGATCAAAAGGTCAGAATTACCTATGGGAACAGCAGCATTCTCTCACACACATACTTCCTGCTATCTGAACTTAAAAGGCAAGCTGGAAAAAAAGATAATTCTTTCTACTTGCTTGTCCTGGTATATAAACCTTGCCTTTTTCACATAGGAACAAAGACAGGAGAGCACCAGCCTATGACACTCTAGATTGAATATCAACTACAGGGGCCTTATTGCCACTCTTCCCACAGGACAGCTGCTCCTCAAGCACTCTCACTTGCAAAACATCAAGAGACTAAAGCCCAGTTTAATATGGCATCATTTCCATTTAAAGATCTGAATTTGAATTCCTATTCTGCCTCTTCCTAGCTGTGTGAATTTGGGCAATTCTTTAATCTGAGATTGTCTTCTTGTCTACAAAACAGTAGTAATGAATCATGTACCACTTCTGTACTAGGCTGCTAAGAGTAACAAATTAGAAAACTTGTGTGAAGGTACTATTTTAGAGCTCGGCATTTTCTAGTTTTGTCATTGTGGACAAATCACATAGCTCTCATTTTGACATTTCCCTATCTGGTTTCACAAGGTGTTTTAAGGATTAAATGTAATTTATGCAAAAGTGTTTATTAATTATATAAAGATACTATAAAATATGAGGTGTTTTTTTTTGTGGTACGCGGGTCTCTCACTGTTGTGGCCTCTCCCGTTGGGGAGCACAGGCTCCGGACATGCAGGCTCAGCGGCCATGGCTCACGGGCCTAGCTGCTCCACGGCATATGGGATCTTCCCAGACCGAGGCATGAACCCGTGTCCCCTGCATCGGCAGGTGGACTCTCAACCACCGCGCCACCAGGGAAGCCCTATGAGGTATTTTTAATGTCCACTTCATTTGGCAAGTCCAAAAAGATGTCATTTACTGAAGAGGTACCTTCACTAGTGACTTCTAATTCACACTGGGAAGTCAGTGAAAGAAATGGGAAAGCCAGGCAGAATCAAAACTAAAGAGTAATATCCTTGATAGCAAAAAAAGGATACACTTCAGAATGTGTATTGCATTTAATTGTCACATCTCTTTAGTGTCCAGTAGTCAAAAATGTTTCCTCAATCTTTCTTTGACTTTCATGACCTTGATACTTTTGAAGATTCAGCTAGTTATTTTGTGGAATATCGCTCAATTTGGGTGTGTTTGTGTTCAGCAGGAATATCACCAACGTGATGTTGTGTTCAAGTGACACTCAGTTTTGATTTGTCCTGTTATTTATGTTGTTCACTTTAATCGCTTGATTAAAATGGTGTCTGCCAGGCTTCTCCACAATGAAGTAACTCCAAAATGAAGTTACTATTTTTTTCCCATTTGGAATTAACAAGCATTAATTTTGTGAAGAGATACTTTAGATCTGAATAAATATCCTATTCCTTAGAAAAACACAAACAAAAAAACAAAAATTGGAGTAGAACTCCTACCAGTTTGTTACCCTTTCTCTTGAAACAAACAAAATTCTCTGCAGTTGTAAAATGAGCTAAGTAGCAGTTGTATTATGGGAAGATCAGAAATTTGTTTAACAAAAACAGCACACTCTTTCATAAAAATGATAGTCAAAAATATTTAGTCCAATAATCCACTGAATACTCACAAAATACTACAAACTGTATTACAAACATAAATAACACCTGGACCCTGCTGTTTAAGGAACTCATCTTCATAAAGCAGATAGACTTATGAACAAAAAATCTCATAAAAGGTGGTAAGTGCCATCAATAGCATTAGCACATACAGGGTACAGAGGAGCAAATAATTAACTTGAAGAAGGTAATATTTGAGATTTAGATATTACCAACTCTCTTTTTTTCTTAGAGTTGGATTTTAAAGGATGAATGAGTTTACCAGCCAAAGAGGGAGGGAAAAACATTCCCGACTAAGGTGGAACATATATTAAAAGGCATGGAACCATAAAATAGCATGGTCTATTCACTTTTGAATTTTAAGATCTTAAAGTTCTACAAGGGGGCCATCTGAAATGAGGGTGGAGAAAAAGGCAGGGCCTATCAAAGAGGGCTCACTCTGCTGCTGGTGAAGGGTTTTAAGCAAGTGAGGCAAGGGGGTGAGTGGGTAAAAGTATGGAAGCAGAGATTACTGTGATTACTTACAGTCTAAGCCAGAGATGGAATTATGATACTATGAGACAAGACAACTAAGTCATTATATTATTACTATTTTTAATTACTATGTAGTAATACTCAAATTCATTTTGTGACACTAATTTTGGCTCTAAAGCACAATTGCTTTAATATAAAATGAAGCCATCAGCACTTCACAACTGCAGTCACAACAAAGAGTTCATGAAATAACTCATGCTGCTTTAATAATAAGGCATCATATCAGCTAGGTGGTTTGTGACCACCTAGAGGGGTGGGAGGGAGGGAGATGCAAGAGGGAAGAGATATGGGAACATATGTATATGTATAACTGATTCACTTTGTTGTAAAGCAGAAGCTAACATACTATTGTAAAGCAATTATACTCCAATAAAGAGGTTAAAAAAAACCCCCAAAACCCCCCACCCCCGTTAAATGCCTGCAAGTGATGGCCAGAGTGGAGTTTGGAGAACGATGGCTGTGATCTTTAATATGGTTGTGCCTTTGTAAAGAGTCTCACTCAGAATTTCCAGGGTAATTTTGGAGTCAACTTTTTTTTGTTTCTTGGATGATATATATGTTTAACTCACCTCAAGAATATATCCACGTAGACTTGAAGTTAGGGACCAGCTGGTGTAAATTTGTGTGGTTATCTCCTGTCCTAACCTTATAGCTTCTTTTTGTTCCTTGATTGTAGTTAAGCTTCATCTTGCCTCAGGGCCTTTGTATTTGCTGTTCCCATGTTGTGGAAATATTATTTCCAGCAAAATTTTCCATAAATGACTCTATTCTATTCTTTGGCACTCATCTCTTACAGATATTTTTTCCTTGATTGTCCTACTAGCCTAACTTAGTCCCAATTTATCAGATTACCTTACTTCTTTCACAGAATAATAATAAAAACAAATATTAAAAATAAATAAATAAATAAAAATAATAAGCATCATAAATCACATATACTACTGATTGAGACATCAAAGATTTCACTTTAAATCCTGAATATTTTATGACCTTTCTCAAAAACACATTAAAAGGGAGGGTAGGAGGGAGGGAGACACAAGAGGGAGGAGATATGGGGATATATGTATATGTATAGCTGATTCACTTTGTTACACAGCAGAAGCTAACAAACCACTGTAAAACAATTATACTCCAATAAAGATGTTAAACACACACACACACACACACACACACACACACACACACACACAGCAAAAGACATTCAAAGACCATCACAATCAGTTTGCTAACTGACTAGATTTAAGTTTCATTCATTAAACATCTCGTTCTCTTAAAACTCATCACAGGGACCAAAAGGCATTACCACTGGAGTCTGACTTTCCTTACCTGATTCCACTGTCTCCTCCCCTTCTGGGAGAAGCCTAGCTTTCTTAGCATTCTGTGGAGCATCATCACCATTGTCCTCATATATGTTAGACCATTTTATTGCCATATCCAGCTCTGGAGGGGGAGGTTTCTTCTCAGTAGAGTAGGTCTCCGGAGGTGGTACATAGTTTGACTTCCATATTTTGAATTCCTTCGGAGGCTGTTAAGCAAACACATTAAGAAACACTGTGACGAACCGAGGTTCCTATAATCGGTATGGGCACATGCACCTCCCTGCCGTTCGCTTATTGTTCAGGCTGACTTTTTTTTTAAAGGTTTAAAGACATATTTTTCCATCAAAATCACAATACTGTTAAGTGAAAAGCCAAAGGGTTCCCTATACGAATAAAGCTATTAACTTTTAGTTACCAAAGAAGAATCCAGTCTCAGAGATACTACGCCAAGGCTGACCCCTTCAGGAGGCTGCAGCAGACACTGTCTTGGAGGCAGCACCGCAGGCACTTCGGCATCAAAGGGAAGGGGTCTCGGGGAGAAGCTGCAGCAGGGGGGCGGGGGAGTCACCACCGTTAGTCCTCGCCGCGCGGGGTCAGGGCACCGAGAGCGGAGGTTTGGGTCTCCTCACAAGGGGGCGGGGCTGCGGATCCGGTCTGACACCCACCAGGCTGGGGGAGGGGGCCCGGGCTCCCCAGGGTTGGAGGTGGGAGAGGGTGGTGCGGCATCCCGCAGGGGGTGACTGCGTGTGGGGGGCGGACAGCTGGTCCCCAGGAGGGGGCTCAGGAGGAAGGGGGCGGAGGCCGGGACCTAGATCGGGAAACGGGGTCGGGGACCTCACCTCCTCTGGCGCCTTGACGACGTGCCTCTCCCAGTCTATCTGTTTGTTGAGCGGATTGTAGAGAAAGGCCGGGCGAGTCACGCTCCGGAACAGCTCGTCGGGTCCAGGCAGCCGCTTCTCCGCCTTGTTCCCACAGCCTCCCGCCGACTTCGCCGGATCCGGGGCCTTACGACTTGTCTCCTCCGGCTCGCTGTTATCCTCCTCGTCCGAGGAGCCTGAGCTGCTGCTCCCGTAAGCCGCGAAATAGCTCAGGGGATCCTTCTCCTCCGCTGCCATGACGGCTGCGCTTGTCGACCGATGGCTGCGCCGGAAACCGGAAGCCGTGCCAGGGCCCGCCCCGCCGTTGGCCCCGCCCCAAGTCTCGGTGATGGACCCGGAGTCTGCACCCTCTGGCGGCTGCGCCGTGATCCTGCGGCCTGGCTGAAGGACTGAGGCTGGAGGCGGGGCCGCGCACGTCCTCAATCAGAGGTTTCTAATGCTCTTTTCTAAGGACCCCTGAGAAGAGACAGATCCTCAGGCAGTGGTCCAACCAAACTTTCAGATTCAGTAAGAATTTATTAAAGGCACAGAAAAGCTAAAAATTTTGTTTTTTCACCGCCACCTTAAAGCCCTTGCCCAGAGACACCAGGATTTCTCCCTGATCCTGCTGCATCTCTTCCTCGAAATAAAATTACTCTCAATGTGTTTCCCCTCAGTCGTCATGGAAGACCTCTATGGGTAAGTGGACTTACCAAGTCCCAAAGTGAATCCTCTCCTGCTTGACCGCATTCCAGCGCACTCTGAACAACCTCCTTTGATGGAACTTCTCTTGTATTGCATCACACCACTCTGGGGGTCCTCCAAACTCTCTGGATTCTTATTGTCAGCCTCCTTCCATGCCTGCTTTGCTCTGTACGGCCCGTAAACGCTGGTGTTTCCCAACATATTATACCAGCTTTCAGCAACACTTACTAACAATCTGTAGAGGGTGTTACAAAGTTGCAAGTCAGACCATCCCTTTCCAGGGCATTAACTACCTTAATGCTTGTGACTCCCAAATCTGGGTCTCCAACTCCAGTCTCTCAAGTTCTGGATCAAACCTCCATTTGGCTCTTAAACTTTATGTATGAACATCGTGCTGGGGTCTCAAACACCCACTTAAAGATCAGTAACTTGTCTTTACATATAACTCGCTTCTGCATTTGTGTTCCCTCTCTTAGTACAATGACATAACCATGTGCCTAGCCACCAAGGGAAACTAGAAATCTTTGACTCCTCCTCGTGAACTCAGAGGGAATTATACCCAAGTGAAAGCAGTAAAGGTGGTATCAGTGTAAACGTTCACAGGATGCCTGTTCATTTACACTGATACACTCACCTCCAGGAGGCAGAGATGTCTATCTTATTCACTCTTTCCCAGTCCCACAGCACAATGTCTGTGAGCTCCTTCAGGGGAGGAGTTGGAGTTTGCTTTGTTCATTTTTATGTTCCTAGTACCTAGCTCAGTGCCTGTCATTGAGTAGATGATCACTAAGTATTGTGGATTATAATTTATGAGGGTGTAGATTTGTTTCTCAAAATTTTCCACCCAAGTACCTACATTGACAAAGGAAAATGATGGTCCCAAAGCGCAAAGTTTGGGAGCCTCCAAAACCATCCTTAGGCTTGGTAATTTGCTTGAAGCAGTCACAGAACTCTCTGAAAGCTGTTTTACTCGTGTTTATGGTTTATTGTAGCTAAAGGATACAGATTAAAATCAGCCAAGGGAAGATATGCAGGGTGCAGAGTGCTGGAGACTTCCACATGCAGGGCTTCCGGCTGTCTTCTCCCAGTGGAGGTGTAGACAGTACTAACTTCTGCGGCAAAGACATGTGACAACATGCATGGAGCCATCTGGGGAGGCTCACCCGAACTTAGTGTCCAGAGTTTTTACTGGGGATTGGTCATGTGGACATAGCCTCTAGCCCCTCCAGAGGTCAAGCTGATACAGTATGGCCCAACGCCCCTTGAGCATTAACAGTTTTTTGGAATATAGTATAATACCCTGAAAATGTATGCAAATGTTATATACTAGTCCCTAATACAGCTCTTTTATTTCAATATACAAAAAAGAAAGAAGAAAATCCAAACTTCTCAAAATGGTCTGTAAGTCCTTCCATATATGATCCTCACTATCTGTGAAATCTCATCTCAATCCAGGCTCCTGAGTTCCCTAGTCATCCCTCACACTTACGTTCCAGCCATACAGGCCTGTGTGGTCCTCACTAGCTCATTCTTGCCTCAGGACTTTTGCACTCAATGTTACTTTTGCCTAAACTTCCTACTAGAACTTTACACAGCTGGCTCCTTCCTTCTTATGGTTTAGGTCTCAGCTCAAATGTTGCCTGCTTTGAGAGGAGTTCCCTCATAATGCTATAAACACTTTGGTCCCAGTTACTGTTTAGCTCATACATGCCCTATTTTATATCCACAGCAACTAGAATTATCAGGGTTTCCTTGTTTATTTTCTAACTATCTCCCCCAACTAGAATGTGAGTTCTCTATGAGAACATAGACATTGTCTGTTTTGTTTATCACTGTATTGCCAGCACCTAAAATGACAGGTAATCAATAAATATTGAATTATGAGTGAAAAAATACACAATCTCCATTCTTACCTTTCTGCCGTCTAGGAAATGTTAATAAGAGAGCATGGAGTTGTAGAAAGAACACTGATCTTGGAGTCAAACAGCCCTAGATTTTAATTCTAAAGAGCTGTGCCACATACTTTGAGCCATATACTTTATCCTGAGATTGTTTCTCGTCTGTTAAAAAAAAAGTAACAATAAAACCTTCCTCGCAGAGTTGTTATTCGGATTAAAAACAAGATCACACATGTGGAAACACCAACCACTGTATTTGGCACCCAGTAAGATTGTGGTTTCCAAACATTGTTGCACGTTGGAATCACCTAGAAATTTTTACTCACTTCTGATGACTGGCTTCCACAGCCTGGCATCCAGATCTTTAAAAGCTCTCCAGGTGATTCTGAAATAGGCAGCAAAATTTGGGAACCACCACAGTAAAGGACAACTGTCTGATAATTAAATATAGAATGGCAAGATCAGAGTAAGGCCTTTAGGAGCAGCACTCATGTTACCCACATATTGTTTGTGCTTAAATTTAGCTCTTCTTTCAGAAAGCCCTCAAAAGATTACATTTAACAACAAAGATCGATTCCCTGCTTGGTTAGCTATTTTTTTCCCCTCCAAAATCAACAATGTACTTATTTATGCAGTGATACAAGATAAGGACAGAGCATGAAACTTCCTGCTCCCTTTCACGCTGCTTAGGTAAAAGGACAGTAGCCACAAGACTTAACTTCTACTTTATACTGTACACAAAATTACTTTGTAATGGATCATATTGCTAATTGTGAAATGAAAACAACTAAGTTTCCAGAAGAAAACATAGGGGATTATCATCACAGCACTGGGATAGGCAAAGATTTTTTAAACAGGAGACAAAAATCACTGACCACAAAAGAACTAATCATTAAACTAAATTATATTTTAGAAAATGTTTATCAAGGGATTTCCCTGGTAGTCCAGTGGTTAAGACTCCGCACTTCCGGTGCTTCCACTGCAGGGGGCACAGGTTCTATCCCTGGTCAGGGAAGTAAGATCCCACATGCCAAGTGATACGGCTGAAAACAAAAATGTTTATCAAAACAAACCAAAAACCTCCCAAACAAAATAAAAAAATTTGAAACAACAACAAAAAAAATTGAAAGCAAAAAAATTGCCATTATCCTGGTAAGTTCCAAATTTGCCAGTGTTTGCCCTTGCACTAGAAATGACATGCTGACCAAAGATGGAATTAGCTCTTGAAAAAGTGACCATGAAAAGACATGCATGAAATGTAAATGCATATTGCTAAGTGAAAGAAGCCAGTCTGAAAAAGCTACATATTGTATGATTCCAACCATTCAATATATGACATTCTGGAAAAGACAGAGCAATAGAGAGAATAAACAGATCAGTGGTTGCCAGGGCTGGATGGGAAGCGGTGGGGCGGGGGGGAAGAGGAAGGGATGAATAAGTGGAACACAGGGGATTTTTAGGGAAGTGAAACTATTCTGTGTGATAATATAATGGTGGATGCATGTCACTGTGCATTTGTCAAACCTTATAGAACTGTATAACATAAAGAATGAATCCTAATGTAAACTATTAACTTTAGTTAATAATAATGTATCAAGACTGGTTCATCAATTCTAATAAATGTACTAATGTGAGATGTTAATATAGGAAACAGGTGGTATATGGGAACTCTGTACTTTCTGCTCAAGTTTTCTGTAAACCTAGAACTGCTCTAAAAAATAAAAGTCTCAATTTTTTAAAAAGCAATTTAAAAAAGTGAGCTCAAAGGTGTTGATTTTATGTTAAGTGATAATTTTCACTGCTGCATTAATCAACCCAATAACCAATTGCACTATATCATGTCACAGTTTCATTCAAATTTATACATTTTTGGCAACAGCTGCTTTTCAGTGTTTAAAGGAAAAATAAACTGATTTCACAGGATTCAGAAAACCAAAAGCCTAAGTTTGTTAAAACCTTAATTTTATTGTCTACAGTTAGTTAACAGTCTGAAAGAAAACTATATAGGTGCTACACCATATCTAAATTATGATCTTTGATTCCAAATAAATTCTATTTAAATTGTAAAAAAAGTAACCGCATATCAAATTTTATTTTAATTAATGAAATGAAAAGTTTGCTTCTGCTTTTGAAAAAGGTTTCTTTAAGTATTATGCCACTATTTTTTTTAATTGCCACTATTTTGTTATGCTACCCTGGAGGTGAAACATTATTTCTCCATAATCGTTAGAAAATGTTTATACTACAAAAATCACCCAGTCTTTAAAAAATTTTTAAAGTCAATATGCCAATCTTCTTCATGATTGATAATTTCATCAGTCCATACAGAAGTGCAACTCCATCTCACAACCTGAATTAATGTTTCCTATTAAAATTGGTACATATAAAAAAAGTTTTAGGTATTTATTTCCTATTGAAAAATTTGAAACTTCCAAAACACAGCACTACAACTTAAAAACATTTATTCTTAATAGCATATTTCCATCTCTGCTTTTTGCAAGTAGTGGAAATATATATGAGACAGATAACTAGAAATAGATGTAGTTTAATGAAAACAATGAAAGAAGATTTATAAATTTGTAAAATTAGTCAAACTGTCATAGAACAAAAAGGCATATCTAGCTAATGGCCCGCTTGTTCCAAATAGTACTAAAAACAGAATTGTCACATATACACACACAAAAACCATCTTGTTCTAATTATTTCAACTGTACAGTGGTCCTTACTAAAAGGGAACAAAAAGTACAGAAAAAGTTATTTTAAAAATCTCATTAAATTATATGTAATAACTGAAGTTTATGCCAAGATTTTTCTTTAGGAATGAACATGATAAAGTACAAGAGTGTGAAAATCTTAAGAAAGTAGTATTAATTAGTAAGATTAATAAGAAATGTATTTTGGCAAATTGGCACCGTAGGTGGCTCAAACTCCATTAGATATTTCTCTGAATCAGAAGGGGACTTTCTAAGTGCCTGTAAGCCCAATTGAGTGGGAAAAAGATTCTTTTCTGTACACTGGCAGTATTCCCAGCAGTGATTGGCTTTATTACCGAATAGGAACAGCTTAATTCTGAAAATGTACTGTTGAATGGTTGGAAAGGACTATTAGACTGTGAAACTTATTAGCACAAACGCACAGAGAAGAAATATTGTTCCCAGCCTAAGACTATTCTCAAATAGAGAAATGTTCTCTATTAAAATTAGTCTTAAAACATAAAAAAAAGTGAAAACACTAAATTACCTCAAAAATGAAGAGAAAATACTGAAGAGTACATGATCAACACGACATACTTTAGCTATCTACAAGTATGCTTCTTTTATTCTAAAAAATTCTATTTACAAAGTATGTTTACGTTGCATTATAAGACATGTATCAAATGTTAATAAGTCATTATAGCAATTTTATAAGATGATTCATATCCTTTCAAATATTTTTTGTCATCATTAAAAAAATTAAAATGCAGTAAACTGTCATTGCCGCAAAAGAGCACGTGATCTTAAGGGAAGAAACATCTCACTAGAGTTTCCACAAGTTCCTTCTTCTTCTAACTGCAGCTCTGGTGGCAAAGGAGGAGCCCCAGGGTCCCCAGGTCTAGGAAGCGTAGTTGAAGAGAAGGTGGGGTTTTCAGTTCTGCCTACTTCTAGAACAGGCAAATTCAGAGAAGAATCAGTAGAAAAAAAGGGGGCTGTGCTGGATTCTCCTTCTGGATGGTATATGACGGTGGATGCTCTCAGTTTTTCAGAGAAATTACTGTCATTTGAATTTGATCTAGAGAGGTTGTTTGTGGCTCCATCTGGAAAAGGATCACAGCTGCTACATTTCAGTCCTACAATAAAATTATTCAGATGTAAATGAAAAGTAAAGTAACTAGAAAACTGAGTCCACAACCATCTTCGAACTTTTTAAAGATTACACAAATTTAAATAGCAGTTTATAAATTGTCATAATCCATTTCACATTTTATCTGCTTTTCCTGACAATCATGAAGCATACTATTATTTACATTTTCTAGATGTAGAAATAATCTCAAGGAAGCTAAATGACATGCTACAATTCACATTTAATTTGTGTACTTATACTTAACCATTGAAGGACCTGGAAAAAATAAAGTAGCCCCTAAAAGTATTCATAAAATAAGAAATAGCTTTCACAACTAAAAAATATTCTTTAGCACTCCAGCACACACACACACACACACACACACAAATTTACCCCAATTTTAAACTGGGTATATGCTAAAATTCTATGAGTTAATTACTTGCAATTCTTGAATCATGGGGTGTTACAAGTGGAAGGGATTCTACAGGTCATCCGGGATAGCCTCTCACTATTAGAGACGAGAAGACAGAGGCCTGGAACAGTGAAGTCATGCCCAACATTCCAGGACTACTAGGGAACGGCTAGAACCCAGGTCTCCTCTTCACATTAAATAGAGAATGTCCTGGTTCTCAACCTAACAGTTTACTTAAATGAGAGAGGTTGGGGCTTCCCTGGTGGCTCAGTGGTTGGGAGTCTGCCTGCCAATACAGGGGACGTGGGTTCGTGCCCCGGTCCGGGAGGATCCCACATGCCGCGAAGCGGCTGGGCCCGTGAGCCATGGCCGCTGAGCCTGCGCGTCCGGAGCCTGTGCCCCGCAACGGGAGAGGCCACAGCAATGAGAGGCCCGCGTAACACACACACACACACACACACACACACACACACAAAAAGACAGAGGTTGTTCCGAACAAAGAATTCTATCATATTAAAAGGGTATAGCCAACAATTAGCCTCAGCGTGGAAAGAATAAACACAATTTATCTTTCTGTTAGGCTTAGCAAATATTCAACCCAATGGTCTACAGGCACAGAACTTCCTGAGTTGACAGATTTTATGTAAAACCTGCAAAGTCTGTAAAGTACATTTGTACTCAATTTTTTCCACTAGTTTTTCAACTTCACAATACAGTCAGCATTTCTGTCCCATGGAAGCGAAACTATTTTCTTAAATATGGCTCAAGGGGAAACTTCATCTGTGTTCCAGCATGGATTTATAGACTGAGTTCCTTAAGGGAAAAGCCCTAAATTACTAATTTCTGTTTCCCTTGCCTAGAACAGCTGGAATAGAGCTGTATCGCATGCACATTTATCTTAAGTGCTCTGTAGAGAGAGAGAGAAAGATGGGGGTTTGGAGGGAGAGGGGCATTTAAATCGTGCAAACAGTTCTACACAGCATTCCAATTTAGTGAGTGTGTGCTCTGGGGTGAGGGTGAAATGGAAGAGGTAAATCTGCTACTCCCTTAATCAATCTCAGTTTTATGCCTCTCTCATTTTGCAACACTGAGTGTGATTCTAGTGTTTAAAGTTACATATAACTTATACAAGATGATTCTTACCAACATAAGCCAACTACTTCATCATGTGATGAACTGGTGGGAGAAAAACTATCAGAGTTTATCAAAGGTAAAATACTTTACCTATACAGTGTTCTTTATGCGTGATATGCATTTTCGGGGGTTACTTTTGAACAGATTAATCTTGCGTTCTGCTGACTTTAGAAACAAACTCCTGTGTATACTGGGATTTCATTGTAGTTGTTTTCTATAAATGTGTTGTTAAACGAATATAAATACAGAACACTGAGTGATATTTCACTTTTGCAATGTAATGACATCAAATAAGGTAAAATAATGCAAATCGAATGTAATTCTGAAGGTTGAACTTTTTGAATAAAAGCAAAGTTACATTTAAATGAACTTTTGGATAACTAAGATATCTTACCTTTCAGATGTTCTAGTTTTATATTTCTAAGTTTTAGCACTTCATCTGTAATCTTCTGTATCAGGAAGTTCTGTGTTTTTTCTCGCCGAATAGATTCAACCAGGGTATCTAGTCCTTTGGGGTTTTCTTGTAAGTAGTCTAACAATTTTCCAGCCCTTTTTCTACTTGATGTTCGGCAAGAAATTTCTTCAGTGTCTTCTCTACTGAGTATTTTTTTTGCACGTAGATGATCAAAATGTCTCTCAGCTATGATTTTTTCACACAGGTATACACGCAAATTTTCTAAAGCCTAAAAGATATAAAAAAATGCCTCAATGTATTTTTTTTTTTAACACCTAAGGAAATCACAAAGGTGACTGATTAGTTAGGAATCTGACTGGTGAGAGAAAACATCCTGAAGTCAGGAGGCTCAGCCCTGCTAAAGGCATGCTATTAAAATGAAGGTCCGGTTAGACAGAAGTAGGTCCCTGACTAGATATTCCTCACTGCTTCTGAACTGCTCTGATCTCATTTTCACATCTATAAACCAAGACCAAACTGTTGTGAGGAGGGGGCCAGTCTAATCTAGGGGGCTTGGGTCTGTGGAAATAGGGAGGTCTGCTGAGGGCATTCAGAGGTAAAGTTGAGAGCAGAGGTTACTGTACATTTTAGTTTACATTTAGCAAGGAATCCAGGATTAGTCAGGACCAGAGAGGTTAACTCACAGTTTATAACTTTCTCATGTTATTAATTTTCCATCTTTCTAGAGTGAAACCACACACACACACACACACACACACACACGCACATACACACACACACACAAAAGAGAGAGAGAGAGAAAGAAAAAGAAAGAACCTAAACCAAAAGGGACCATATTGGGTCTATCTTTGGAGTCAGTTGGCAAGACTATAGTCTAACTCAGCCTTGGTAGAAGGAAGGTAGAAAGGTATGGGGGGAAAGAAACGTAAAGGAATAGTGGATACTGGAAAAAGTTAAAGAAATAAAAAGAAATCACATAAACAGGCCTAGACCTGAGAAGTGCCTAACGAGGCTTAATTAGTCAAAAATCAGTGTGGGTCCTAATAACTGGTATTAACAATTTGATGTGAGTGGCTGTATTATAGCTTCTCCATTTACTAAATATGCGATCTTGGGTAACTTAACTCCTCTGTGCCTCAGTTTCCTCATCTGAGTGTTATGAGAAATAAATTAACACACGTAAAGCACTTGAGAAAGTGCCTGGTACATAGTAAGTGATGCGTAAATGTTAGTGATGATGACAAACTTGATTCACACTGACAATGATGAACTAAAGACAATGGAAAATTTTCAAAGTATATGAGAGTATATGGTGGCAGAAAAGTAGGTTAGGTGAAGCGTTCCTCTACAGTTCTCAGTCCACTGAATTCCCACGAGAAACATTTCACATATCTAAATGCCAAATATGCCAAGTGCTGAGCAGTGGATATGCAAAGATGAACAAGACTTGAAACCTGCATGCAAAGGGCACATGGTCTAGTTGAAGAATACATTATCAACTCAAGCTAAAAATTATGAGACAATAGAATATGACCTGGAAAAAAAGACATAGGTCAAGTATTGGGGAAGCAACCAACTCTGCCTCCAGGACCTGGGAAATTTACAGAGACTACACCTGAGCTAGAGGCATGAAAGGTAGGCAATGAGGGAAATTACATTTCCCTATAGTCAAAACCTCATCAAAGGTTTATAAATAAGAGACAATAAGAAAACTTTTACAGAGGGTTGGGGGAAAGCAAAAATTGGGGTCAAAGGAGAGCAATTAGAAGACTGCTACAATATCTTAGATATGATAAGCTGAGTGCATGAATTTAAGCTGTGGGGATGAGGAGAGAGAAAAATAGATTTAAAAGATGAACTCCTTGGAAAATCTCATTTGTTGTCATTTCTACCATACGTTGATGATTTCTAAATTTTCCTATGTGATCAAGACTTTCTCCACCTAGAGATCCCAACGGTACTTAAAATTCAACATGTCCAAAACCAAATTTGTTATCTTCCCCTATCGTTTTCCTCTGACATTCTCAACTCACTTGCGAGTACCACCATCCATCCAACCATGCTATAAACCTACAACTCATCCTTGACTTTTCCTCTCTTTCACTCACTTGGCACATTCGATCAGATCACCCAGCTACCAAGTCCTGCCAATTTACCCTGATATTTATCTAAGCTGCCCCTTCACTCCATCCCTATTAGTTCAGGTCCCTATATATCTTGCATCAACTATTAACAAGACACCTAGCTGTACTTCTTCCTTCTCTCCCCACCCCGCTCAAATTCTTCCTTCACACATCTATCAGACCTTCTAATTTTTCAAGAAAAAATGGAAATCTGGAGTGTTACTTGAATTCTACCAATATTGAAATGTTGTTAGTTAATTTTTTAAAAATTTAAAACACTGTGTTTCACCTCGACTTAAAGGATAAAGTTTCTCAACGATAGCAGAATAGCAGAGAAGTGAAGAGCATGGCTCTGGACTCAGACCAACCTCAGTTCAATTCTTGAATCTGCCACATACTCCTGTGAGAGCTGGGGCAAGTTACTTAACCTCTCTAAGCCTCAGGTCCCTTATTGGTAAAAAAATAATAAATACCTAGCAGGACCTGTAGGAGGACTAAATGGGACAGTGCATATGAAGGCTTGACACAGTAGGTATTCAATAAATAACAGCTACTTGATGATGGCAGGCAGGTGCTTCATAGTATGGATCCTGCCTACCTCTCCAGCTTACTCTATGTTCTGGAATTTTATGTTCTTCCTAAAATTGCTGTTTTCCACTACATTTCTTTAAGTTGTTACCTTTGCCTTGTTTTCTTTTCCCATATCCCTATTCATCCTTTAAAATTCAGGACAGTGGTCATCTCCTTCAGGTAACTTTACTTAAACTCCCCCAAATGAGTACTCCTCTCCTGCCTTTACAGCACCCAGTGTATACACTTCACTTTTCTATACAACAGGACTCCACTTATATCTCCCAACTCACTCCCAGACATTTTCATTCTGTCCCACTACTCTTCTCAAAGTCACCAAGGGTCTCCTTATCACTAAATCTGATACTTTTCAGTCTTCATCTCACTTCTCAGCAGTGTGAACACAATTGACCACCCCCTTCCTGAAATACTCTTTTCTTGTCTTATATGAATACCACACTCTCCTGGCTTTCTTCCCATTTCTGCGGCCATAACTTCTTACTTTTTAAAACTTTTCTATGGTCTCCCTTTCCCTTATAGCTCTCAAGTTCCCCAGGTAAACTCACTTAATCCCACACTTTTATTTCTAGCTCAGATCTCTCTTTTGATCTTCAAACTTATAGGTCTAATTGCTGATTTGACATTTCCACTTACTAATCTGATTCCACTCTCTTCCTCAACTCCCACATTCAAACCATCACCAAGTCCTATCATTACTGTTTAAAAAATGCATCTGGAATTCTCCTGTTCTATCCATCTCCACTGCCTGTACCCTGATCCGAATGACCATCATCTCTCAACTATGTAAATTCCAAGGATCTCCTCACTAGTTTCCCTCTTCTCCCTTTTGCTTGCCCCAATCCATACAGTAGGTAGAGGGATTTAAAAAAATTCTTCAATAGGTCTCTACTACACTTGGAAAAAAAATCCCACTTTACTACCATCTGTAAGACCCTTCATAATCTGGCACTAGCCCACCATCCTAACTTCACCTCTAGGCACTCTCTGCCTTTTTCCAATTTCCCCAAGATCTTGCCTGCCTTAGATCCTTTGAAAATTCTATTCTGCCTAGAATGCTCTTCCCCAGTTCTGTCATAGCCTTCAGGAACCAGCTTAAAAAAATGTAACCTTCCCTGACCATCCTATCTCAAGTAGATTTCCCCTCTTATCTTGTTATTGGCTCAACACCTGTTTGTCTCCTTCATAGTACTTAACATAATTTGGAATTATACATTTATTTGTTTTCAACCTTAAGAACCCACATGTTAAAAGCAGGCAAGAACCAGGTACATTCTGTTCAACTCTGTATATACTGCATTTAGCAGAGTGCTAAGTAGATAATGTTTTGGATGAATGTAAAATTCATTGCACTTATTTTGTGATTCGCAATTGTCACTTTATATGTCCCCCCCACCCACACAGTTGAGCTCTTCTCAAACTAAGATTGTGTCTTAGTTTTTAATTTCTGAACTGTTAGAATCAATGGCAGTATCAGTCTCACAGTGTGTAGTCCACATTTATGAAACTGAACTAAATTCAACAAAAAAGAGGTAAACAACTAGATGGAGCACACAGGGAGAAGGAGTATAGTGAAGAAGTGGGAGCCTGAAAAAAAAAAAAAAAAAGAAATGGGTGTTTCCATGTGGATAAGTGGTGGTACAGTCAGTCCTCTGTATCTGCAGGTTCTGCACCCTTGGATTCAACCAACAGTGGATGGAAAATATTTGGAAAAAAAAAAAATTCCATAAAGTTCCAAAAAGCAAAACTTGAATTTGCTGTGTGGGTCAACTATTTATATAGCATTTACATTGTATTTACAACTATGTACACAGTATTTACATTGTACTAGGTATTATAAGTAATCTAGAGATGATTCAAAGTATATGGGCAGATGTGTGTAGGATACATGCAAATACTACGCCATTTTGTAAAAGGGACTTGAGCATCCATGAATTTTGGTATCAGCAGCCAATCCCCATGGATTCATCACGACAGAGAATACAGCAGAAACAGCAAGTGGCTTTGGGGGAAGGATGATAAAAAGTTCAATTTTAGACAAAGTGAGGAATCTGAAGGATATAAAAGTGGATTTCCAGTAGATATTTGGAAATAAGCACTTAGAGTTGAGAAAGAAGGAAGTCCAAATATGTGGATGATAATTTTAAAACTCCTAAGGTCATAAACCATTTTGAAAACATGATGAAAAAAATTTCTAAGAAGAAAATGTGCACATATTTTTTTTCATAGATGTCCTGAAACGTGTCTATGATTCCCCAAGGTTATGGATTTCTTATGTAGCTGTAAATTGAAATCATGGAGATGGATAATATCAATGAACTAATGGAAAAAAATAAAGGCCTAGAAGCCACCCTTCACATCTGTGTTTATGTACAGGCTTTATATCCTCCCATTTGTAACCTCTCACTATCTGTTTTATCAACTGTAAAATGGGAAAGACAATTATCTGCCTTAGAGGTTGTTGTACAGATTAAATGCGAACATTGTAAATTGTGTGACACAGTATCTGGAATACAGCAGGCCTAGCTCTTGAAGTTCATGTTTTTACTGGCACAAATCTTGAAAAACACAATACTCATTTATTCTCTATTAGTTATAAATGTCCCAGTCTTAACTCAACTAGAATGTAAAGCAGGGGCCTGTCATTTTTGTATCTTTCCAGGCCCAAGAACAGTACTTTCTATATAATAAGTGTTCCACAATTATCTGTTGAAGGAGGAAACTAAGGCACAAGTCCCAGTCATAACCAGTCTCCTTTTGCTAATGAGTCATACCAACTGTAATTATGAGTACAGTGTAATAAACCTTACAGGTGAGGGGAAAAGGAAGCACACAAACATTTAAAAAGCTGCTGTCTTGTCCAATTCACAAAGACGATTCTGTATAAGTACTGCAGTGTTAAGCCAGAACACAATTCATGTTCATGTTGTTTTGAATTTGAATTAATATAAAGTACTTTAATGGTACTCATATAAGTCTCACATGGCAAAACAAGTTAACTAAAAGCAAAGGAAAAGAGAAACAAGTCAGACCTCAACAAAGTCATTCTTTACGAATAAATACTAAGATTTGTGCACTTCAACATCCAAGCAGAAGAGCATAATTTAGCTGCTGAATATCTCCAACGTTTACCTGTAAATTAAATCTCCGCTTCATGTATTCATCCCCCGCCCCCCTCCGCGCCCCTTCAATTTAAATACGTGGGCGTTTGCTTACTAGGGGAATTCCGGGTTGTGCTTTCAACAGTCCAGCTTCCCCCCACCCCCTTTGCAAGTTTGACGTATCTGATCCACTGCTTGGGATGCTTTATCTGGTCCAGCTTTTGCTCCAGGTTGAGCCAGCAGCCAAGGCAGTCTGACTCAAGGATGAACTTGAGTCGTCGATCGCTAACAACGCAGCTCCAAAGCGCAGCTGGGGTGAAATCACCAGGGGATGGGTGACCAGTGGGCAAGAAGCTGACTGTAAAGAAACGCTCCACTGAACAAGATTTCAGAAACCCAAGCCCTGCTTTTATTGATTTAAAACGTGGATTAACAGATCAGTGTGGATCAGATCACTTCCACCAAGGTCCCTCGGATGCAGGGCTCGCCGCGGTCCTGCTGTGCCCGGACGTTTCGCTTCTCTGACCGCGGGCTCCTCCTCGGATTCCGACTCGGAATAGGACGCGGGGTTTCCTCGCTGCAGGACCCCCCCCCCCCGCCCCGCCCGCCCCCGGCCCTCGGCGGTGCCCGGGCAAGGTTGTGCTACTCACGTCCTTCTTCACTTCAGTCAGGTCCTCCTCGGTGAGGGACGGCGCAGTGGGCTCCATGGTGAAGGCGGGAGATGGCGCTTCTTCCGGGTCCGGGAGCTTGGGCTGCGCCGCCCCGCCCAGGCTGGGGGCTTCGGCCTCCGGATGAAGGGGCAGAAGGGGAGGCGGAGAAGGGCGGAAGGAAGAGGGCTACGCCTTCGAAAACAGATGGACTCGTGGGTCAAACTGTAGTACTTCCGGCTCTGCCTTTGGGAGCCGAGGGCTCAGCCGACCTAGGCTTCCCGACGCGGAGCTCGAGCTCCCGCTCCTTCCCTCTCCAAGAGGCCCAGGCCCAGGCACCGCCCCTCGGTGAGGCAGGGCCTTCGGGAGAGCCCGCCCCGTCTCTGTGGGAGCCAATCGGGGCCAGCCCATGGGCCAACCTTCTCCCCGCCCCCCGGCCGGAGCCTTTCAGGAGTGGCTCCGCCCACAGCCTCCAGGTAGTTTGCATGTGGCCGCTGGTTGGCCTCGCCGAAAGGAATCGTTTCCCTGGGTGGGGAGCGTCGCTGCTCTGCCTGCGGGCCGTCGCCGCCTGCGCAGACAGCTCAGAGGCGGAGTCGAGTCTCTGCCTGTCTGTACTTTTGGGTTCCTCCTCTTTTCCCAGACCCTACCCAACGATTTCCTGTTGCTGTGTTTGCCCACTCAACTTTTAAAATTATTTGGTCTCACACAGACACACGCGCATACATACACAAGACGCATATACAGCCTATCAACAATATTAACGAAATTTCTGAAAGAGAAAAACCGTCTACGATCCCACTACTTTAACACCTAATTTAACGTCTGAATTTTTTTGGGTCACTATTTATTATAAACACATTTCCTTATTTATTCATCCGTGTAATGAAGCTATGTCTACCTCATGCCTCTCACAGGGCTGCTGTGAGAATTAAATGACATGATATACGTAAGGTTCTTAGAGGTACTGGGCACACAGTACACACCTTACATTACTTAAACATTTATTGAGTCCTTACTAATATGTTCTAGGCATCTTATTCTGTAACAGTTCTCCCATTTTATCGGGGGAGACTGATGAACAGACCACTATTCTCAGAATGGTATTCTAGCTACTAACAGAGGTGTATACAAAGTAATGTGGGTGAAAAGCTCAAAACAGAGCCCTGGGCTTAAGATGGGTGTTTGGACAACATGCTAAATAAACTAGAAATAAAGTAGATGGTATTTGAAGCTAGAGTGTAGATAAAAATGACAAGAGGACCAAAAACGAACTTGGGAGCCCCAACATTTAAGGGAAGAGAAAGCAAAAGAACCAGAAAAGAACAACGTTGCCAAAGCCACACCAACGTGTTTTTGATTGCAACACGGGGGTTCTACTTTTAACATTAACATTACCTCACATGTCTTTTTCCATATTGATACACAGTATTTTTTCTGATTGCTTAACCTTCCATCCTCTTGGTATAACCCAATTTACTTAACTATTTGTTCTTTCATTTCACAAATATTTATTGAATGTCAACTATGTGCCAGAGACTGTTCTAGGTGCTGGGGAAACAACTGTGAACAAAACAGATAAAAATTCCTTTTCTCCTGGAGTTTAAATTCTAGTATATGTGTGTTTGGGGTAGGGCAGACAGACATTTGAAAAATGTTATGTAAATTATTTATTATGTTAGAAAATAATAAATACTAAGAGAAAATGTAAAACAGGGCAATAGAACGAGGGTGTTTGGAGTAGTAAAATTTTAAATAGGGTGGTTAATGAAGACCTCATTGAGAAAGGGAGATTTGAGTTAGTACTTGAAGGAATTGCGGGAATGAGCCATATGGACATATGGAGAAAGAATATTAGAGGGAACAGCCAATGAAAAGGATCCAGTGTGACTGGGAAGGGGATGAGGTCCTTGTGTGCCACTGTAAAAGTTTACTTTGGCTTTGCTCTGAGTCATATGGGCATACTCTGAGTCAGAGGGGAAGCCACTGGAGGGTTCTGAACAGGGGAGTGACATGATCTGGTTTATGATTTGAAAAAGGAGCACTTTCACTGTTGCCTTGAGGGGCAGGAAGATGGAAGAGGGGAGACCATTTAGGGAGCTATCACCATCATCCAGGCCCCGGGAGGTGTTGGCTCAGAGCTGGGTTGGTAGCAGTAGGGTGGTGAGAACATTTTGAAGGGAAGTAGGGAAGTGATTTCATTTCCTTTTCAAAGAATCACTGTGGCTGCTGAGTAGAGAATAGATTGTAGATGTAAGGGTGGAAGCAGAGAGATCAGCTGGAAGCTACCAGAGTGATCCTGACAAAGATGAGGGTGATGTGACCAGGCTGGGAGCAGTGGTGAGCACTTCCCCATGGTGGCCTTAAGTTATTCCCAATTTTTCATTATTATAACAAATTTGTCCATGAATTTTTCATCTACATATTCCCCAGACCTTTTTTCTGTTGAATTATCATTTCTTTTGCATAAGTTCTCAGGAACAGAGAGCCCAGTGAAAGGAATATTCTCTGTCTTTTCATGTATATTTCCACAGGTTCTCTCCAAAGTGTTGGTCCGTCCATGTGCAGCGACGAACTGTTTTGCCACAACCATTCCTGCTTTGCTGATAAAGAAGGGGATTCAGAACGTATCAAAGCAAAGGGATTTGAACGAAGCCAATTCGCTACACCCATTTTCATAGGACATTATGAGGTTGCTCTTCTGTTGTTCTTTTTAGTTTATTTATCTTAAAATATTTATTTATTTTTGGCTGCGTTGGGTCTCTGTTGCTGCATGCAGGCTTTCTCTCGTTGCAGCGAGCGGGGGCTACTCTTCGTTGCGGTGCGCGGGCTTCTCATTGCGGTGGCTTCTCTTGTTGCGGAGCACAGGTCTAGGCCCGCGGGCTTCAGTAGTTGCGGCACTCGGCCACAGTAGTTGTGGTGCATGGGCTTAGTTGCTCCGCGGCATGTGGGATCTTCCCGGACCAGGGCTGGAACCCGTGTGCCCTGCATTGGCAGGCGGATTCTTAACCACTGCGTCACCAGGGAAGCCCTAAAATTTCCTTTTAAATATAAAATTATAAAATTATGGTAGCTATCCCCCCACCAGTGGTTTGGTGGCTAGAAACTGTCCTCTGGCCTGTCCAAGGGTTCCCCAGAGCCATCTTGTGGGAAAGCAAGTAGGTACCTTGTGTTCTTCTGCCTGAGTCTCCTTGTCACTCAGCCACATTGCTGCTGGTGGCCCTCAGGAAATTGCCCCTCTGCTGGGCACAGGTGTCTCCGTGCGTACTGCTACTACTATCACCACTTTAGCCTCTGGGGAAGGGACACTGTTCCGTCCTTTGCTATTCAGGCTAGAAAATAGGCAGACCCTTCCCTGAGGTTGTCACAGCATAAAACACACCTTGCTGGAACTTTTAGCATGGATTCACTCCATGTAAAAGTAACAGGAGGAAAGTTCAAAATTGAGAATAATGTAACAACGAATATGAGACGTGCCACTATGTCTTAGGTTATGTTCCCCAGAAGCTGACTCAGAGGCACACATCTGAGTGTGAGTAGTTCACTGGCAGATGATTGGTAGGAAGCATTGGTAAAAGTGGAGAAGTTGGGCTTCCCTGGTTGAGAGTCCGCCTGCCGATGCAGGGGACACGGGTTCGTGCCCCGGTCCGTGAAGATCCCACATGCCGCGGAGCGGCTGGGCCCGTGAGCCATGGCCGCTGAGCCTGCGCGTCCGGAGCCTGTGCTCCGCAAAAGGAGAGGCCACAACAGCGAGAGTCCCGCGTACCATAAAAAAAAAAAAAAAAAAAAAAAAAAAAAAAAAAGTGGAGAAGTCATTCAGGGAAGGGAAGGAAGTCTAGATTGGGTGTATCAATAAGAAGATTACCACTGTGGGCAACTGGGACTCAGTCCCACTGGGAACCTTTGAGAGACAGTATAGAGCTACCTGGCCAATATGGTAATCACTAAGGACACATGGCTGCTGAGTATCTGAAATGTGGCTAATTGGGATTGAGATTGACTCTAAATGTAAAAACACCATTGAGTTTCCTCACACTTAGTACAAAAAAAATGTAAAACATCTCATTGATGATTTTTATACTGATTACACAGTAACATGATAATATTTTAGAAAAATGGGGTTTAACAAAATATGTTATTAAAATTAATTTCACCTGTTTCATTTTACTTTAAAAAAAGGTGGCTACTGGGAAATGTAAAATTCCATCTGTGATTCAAATTATATTTCTATTGAACAGTGCTGGTGTAGGTCATGCCTCAGAATTGTGCTACCTGAAAATGGAAGAAACTGGGTGTATTTATCCATTTGCTCCAAATCATCACTGGCTGAATACTCCCCCGGGCGTGTCAACTCCCTAGTACTTCTGGCTGCCCCATGCAGAGCAGAGTGTGCTTCTGAGCTGAAGAGAGCCCCAGAGAGGAGTCAGTAAGAAGCAATGGGTGCCAAGGCATTGGGAGGGGCACCAACAGTGCCCAGTACACTCTCTCCTTCCTACCTCCCAAAGCAAAAGCCATCCAACCAGCAAACTCCCTCTCCCCAAACAGAAGGGTTCCACTCACATTCATCCTCAGAGTCTAGGCCTGACTCACCCCAGGGAAAAGCAGAAGGTATTTGCTTATTTTTTCCCCTTCACTTGGCTCTAGGTCAGCTCACCCGAGAAATGATTGACAGGGGAGCCATTGTTACAGGAGCTGGGGTCTGGCATTATGGTCTTTCGAAGACAAAAGAATGCAAAGCCGGGCTTCCCTGGTGGCGCAGTGGTTGAGAGTCCGCCTGCCGATGCAGGAGACACGGGTTCGTGCCCTGGTCCGGGAGGATCCCACATGCCGCGGAGCGGCTGAGCCCGTGAGCCATGGCCGCTAGGCCTGCGCGTCCAGAGCCTGTGCTCCGCAACGGGAGAGGCCACAACAGTGAGAGGCCCGCATACCGCAAAAAAAAAAAAAAAAAAGAATGCAAAGCCTAATATCAAGACATTTCCCAAGATCTGGGTTCCTTAGTCAACTTTGCAGCAGGACATCCATAGTTCAGCCCAAATTGTGCTGGCCCAAAGCTACTTTTCCTTCTTTGTCCTCCATTATAAGGTTCACAAGTCTGTCCTGCGGCCTTCAAGAAACAGGAGACCAAGAACACACAACTCAACAATAAGAAACCTCATATTCTGGACACAATTCCTAATTCATATGGAGTGGGATAATATTTTAAAGAATTACCTCTGAATAAATTTTAAAAAAAAGAATTACTTCTGTGTTCTCACATGTGCCCCTCCCCCCAATCCTCACAACCCTTCCAATGCTGGGCTCTCTGATTTTCTTCACTTGCACCCTGAGAGTCTTCCTCCTAGCCCGGAAAACTAGATATGTCATCCACTGCTTTAGGGGAAGGTTGTCATTCTTAAACCAGAGAATAAAGGAGGCCAATTTATAGCATTTAAGTTCAAAAGTCACTGGTGCAGGTGTAAGAAAGAGCCTGATGCATAACTGCATAATTACAAAGCTAGCTCTATCCCCCAGACTAAAGGTTCCACAGACTCGGGGAAGGGCAGAGAAGAATGACCTCAAGGGCAGAAAGAGAGGTAGCTATGCTCCACTGGAACATGGTACACGGCCCATCAGCTCACGTCCCTGGAGACCTAACCTGTCCTGAGGACCTAGATTAGATGTCCTGTTCACCTGTGGCAAAGATTGCTCATGGGCTGCAGTCACAGTGGTGATTAGCTTGGTCCAAAGCCCAGCATCTGTGCCCCAGGATTTTGTTCGGCTCTCTGCCCCACCCATACCTTGTGTGAAGCTCTTTTCCAACAGCCCACGACACATAAAATCCTCAGGATCAAAGTCTTGGTCACCTAGAGGTCTTCCTGGAGTAGTACCTGGGCAAATAGTACCATGGGACCAGACAGAATTGGCCCGAAACCTCTCAAAAAGCCAGGTCAGTTGCAGACACACAGCAGCATCATTTGGAAATATGTCTCCGTCCACAGTTATGACAACTCCTTACATGAATGTGCAGAGAAGCTTTTCTCCTTGAAGCCACCTTGTTATTAAATTCCCCACCCCCAGGGTGTTGAATAGGCTTCCCACAACAGAGGAGGAGTTTTCTCAAAGGTAAATCAATTGAAAAATAGCTTAAAAAACCCCTAAGGTATGATCTCACCTGGTGTCACCTTGTATCACGTACGCCTGGGCTAAATAGCCAGGAAGCTCTCTGGATGAGTCAGAAATAGTCAGCGAGAAAGACAGAAGTTTGTGTGCGCTGGCTTCATAATCACCCACGGAAACGTGTGTCTTGGATACATTCAGGATACACTGTTTAGCTTGGTTGAGGCGGTTGGATTCAGTGGGTACATTCCAGGAATTGTTTTCTCAGGCCCCAAGATCGAAGAAGAGGAAAGTGGAAAGCTGCCCCCCAGGACTTGTGTAGCATTAGGCATCCTTAGGCCAATTTAGTGCAGTAAAAATGTCTCTGTCATTGACTCATGACTGCTGCTTTAGATCTACTAACACTGGAAACAAGTGTTTAATGCCCTAGTGACCCAGCAAATATTTCCGAGAGCAGCCTCTTATATTTTATGCTTCCAGTGCTAGGTGACTGTGAGTTAATGACGGAAAGTATCTGGACAATTGAAAGGAAATGACAATAAACTGCTTCTCAGATGTTGTTGGAGCCTGGAGCACACCATCTGTTGCCTAAGGTAAATGTCTCTTCGGATGATCCCCAGACGCATTTCCCCTCCTCTGCACCCTGAACTGGCTGCCACGCCCATGCAACGTGACCTCCTCACCCACAGCTCACGGGAAGGGCTGTGCACACTTGACTCAAGCTGGACCCATCAGACTCTTCCTCGTGAAATTCGGAAATGGGCCTCTGAGCCTCTTGAGCAGCGGTATTTGGCTGCTGTGCACAGGGCTGCAGTGAGAGAGGAGAAGGAAGCAGATGCACAGAGTGAAGAAGAAAGGACTATTCAGACGGCTGAGCAGCAGCATTGCAGCCTCTGGCCCTGCCCTTCCAGCTCTGGCTCCGCCCTTCCAGGTCTGGCTCCTCCCTCCCAGGTCTGTCTCCAGGCCTCTTTATGCCGCCTACTCATGGGTACCCTGATGCATCGAAAACAACGCCCATCTCTGCTTAAACTCCTGTGGGCCTCTTAGCAAACCGCATCCCCGTTACCCCATCAGAAGCTCCACATCTCAGGAGCCACAGTCCTCACAGCAGTCTTTCTTCGCATCTTGGAGGACAAACGGCTTGAGGCATTCCTCACTTCCCTCACCTGTTTTTCCCTCTAGATGCCTCTGGACCCTGCAGTCTACATTGAAGCGCCAAGGGGCAGGTCAGCAAAGGGCAGAAGAATAGCTCCTTTTTCTCCGTGGAGGTTCCCATCACTCCACATTTTAAAGTTTATTAAACAGGGCAAAAGGGAGAGGGGAGACACTCCCCTCCTTCCTGCCTCTCCTCTGTTTATCCATTCCATGGGAACTTGTTAGGCACTTACCATGTGCCAGGCGCTTATTTAAGACACTAAAGCTGTAGTACCTCCTGGAGGTTACATTATAGTGCAGGGAGACAGACAATAAATAAACAGTCAGCTAAAATAATTTCAGAGAGTGGAGAGCCATGAAATAGATAAAACAGGGAAGGAAGATACAGCATGACTGTGTGTATGTATACATATGTGGCCAAGTGGTGTCTACTTTAAGAAGGGTGTCAGGGCAGGGCACTCTGAGGGGGTGATGTGGATGGGAATGACAAATAGGGAAGGAGCTGGCCATGGAAAATGTGTGGGGACAGCTTTCTAGACAGGGGTACAGCATATTCAAGGGGACTGGGACCCCTCCATCCTCTCCTGACCTCCCTCGCTTCTTTCCTTTCCTTTCCCTTCCCTCAAATATAAGCTGAGCTCCCACTAGGAGTTAGGAGTTAGCTGGAACAGATCAGTAGAATAGGACAGAATTTTTGCCCTGGAGAAATTCACAGAGCAGGTAAGCAGAAAGAGAGAGAAGCAAGTCATTAAAATACAAGTGGTGTGTACATAGCAGAAGGAAATAAAAAGTGTTATTGGGAAGATGGTGGGAGCACAGAGGAGGCTGCAACTACCAACCAGGTCCTCTTAAACATCTGCCCAGCAGCTCGGTCCTCCAAGGAGGAGGCTGAGCTTCTGAAAGATCAGAAAGTTCAGTTCTTTCCAATGCAACGCCCTTTACCTTGGATGCCTTCAAAGCAGAGTGGGAAGCTTATTGGAACAGTCCAGCAAAGTATGCATACCAAAGACTAGCAGGGAAACCCAGGAGAAAGTTGGAATTGATCCAAATTGCTGGAAAAACAGGAAAGGTGACTTTTATTTGTAGGACTACGATGCTGACATTAACACACACACACACACAATGCTTGGAGAACTGAAGGCAAAGGGAGGAATTAGCTGTCCCTGAAAATGCGTAATCCAAGAACAAAAATTTTACAGAACAAGGGAAAAACCTTAACATAACACAGGGTCAGAGTGAACTCTCTGGTACTTACATAACTGATGAAAGGTTTAAAGGAAACTGTGTATTTACTTAATGGTATGACTCACTTAAATGGAACGACTTAAGAAACACACACACATGATCAGGTTTTCCATTTATTGTTGTTGTGGGTCCATGTGACACTTAATGACATTGAAGCCCCCAAATATGGAAACCACCAACAGAATGTGTCTATGTGAGGACAAAAGAGGAACAGGTTGCATCATTTAAGCAGTTTAAGAGGAAATGTGAACTCCAGCCACTGTGTCCTGCATGCCTTCAGACAACAGCTGGTGTGAGTAGGTGTTGGATGTTAGGTAAATGGAAGAAGTGACTTCAGTGGTGGGAGGTGTGAATGCCAGACTGCAACTTGGGTTTGCGGTAAACACCAGAAAGAGGATGGAATAGAGGCATTTTAATCACTATGTGAGAACAGAATAGATCATAGGGTAACCAGATGTCCCTCTAGAAGGAAATTGTCATTTTATAAATAGTTGCCCCAAGAAGACTGTGTGGGAAAAGAATAGTCCTTGACCAGTACTGGTCTATGGCAAAGTTCCTTCTACTTGGTGAATTTGGGAGGGAAAACTGGGAATCTGGCTTGGTGCCTTTTCCCTCTTGGGAGCAGGCTCATCGGCTGGGAGTGCGTCCCCTTCAGCATCCCCAGGTCAGGCTCCACCTCTGCATCAGGAGGCTTGCTTTGGCCCAGCACTGCCTTGGAATGGTGATTCCTAAGCCTGCTTCTGTTTTTGTGGTACGCGGGCCTCTCACTGCTGTGGCCTCTCCCTTTGCGGAGCACAGGCTCCGGACGCGCAGGCTCAGCGGCCATGGCCAACGGGCCCAGCCGCTCCGCGGCATGTGGGATCTTCCCGGACCGGGTCACGAACCCATGTCCCCTGCATCGGCAGGCGGATTCTCAACCACTGCGCCACCAGGGAAGCCCCTAAGCCTGCTTCTGTTTGCCCATAGATACACATGAGCTCTTCCAACCTCACCTTTGTCAATAATAAATGTGATATTTTGGTCTCTAATTACTTGGTCTTTTGTCTTATTTCTTAATAGGTTCAGAAGTCAGGCTGGGAAGCAAGACATCATTACTGAGATTCTGATAGAGTCCTTGGGGGGCACCTCAAAGAGTCCTCTGCAGTTGTTGAAATTATTTATTTATTTATTTATTTATTTATGGCTGTGTTGGGTCTTTGTTGCTGTGGGCGGGGCTTTCTCTAGTTGTGGGAGCGGGGGCTACTCTTCGTTGCGGTGCGCAGGCTTTCTCATTGTGGTGGCTCCTCTTGTTGTGGAGCACGGGCTTAGCTGCTCTGTGGCATGTGGATCTTCCCGGACCAGGGCTCGAACCCGTGTCCCCTGCATCGGCAGGAGATTCTTAACCACTGTGCCTCCAGGGAAGCCCCGTAGTTGTTGAATTTGAGATTCAGTCAGAGGCCCATGCACCTGCCAATTTGGAGAGACAAGTCTTACACGTTAGGACAAAGGAAACACTGTGGTTTCTAAGGCGATCCCCAAATCAAAAGTCACAAGGACAGACACACCCTGAGTGCCAGGTGCGAATTTGTAATTGAGCCACTTCTCATGTGGGCAAGTCTATATAACATGCTTCAGGGTGAGAATTCTCTCTCAAGAAAGTCATGTTTCTATCTCAGCTATGCTAGGAAGACTGCTAGGTTTTAAAAATACCACTAATTCCCTTATGGACCGGAAATCAAAACAAACAGAAATCAGAACAATAACCAAAAAAGCACAAAAACCTCAAAACCGAAACCAACCAATCAACCAACCAACAAAATAACCCAAACCACTCCATATAAATAAAACCAGCACTTTAACTGGTTAATGGTGCGTGATGCATATATGGTAGTTCCTGTACTGAAAAATAAAACAATAAAACATAGGTTCTATATAGCACTTTGCAGTTAGTGAAGCATTTTTAGACACATCTACTTTGATCTACTTAAAAACCTCATAATACTATGATCTCCTCTTTCACGAGAGGATGAAAGGAGGAATGGGAAGGAATAGAGGAGACCAGAGAGAGAGAGGCAGGAATTGAGTTTGACTGGATGGCACTGCACAGTCATATATAATGGCCTCAGAGATATCTGCCAGCTTAGAAACATCAGAGAAGTATGAGATTCATGTGTTTAATATCTCTAACCACACCAGGTTCCAAATATAACTTACACTACTGAGTGAGGTAACAATTCTGCCTCTCAGCAAGATACATTGCCTGGCTGTCATGTACAGGGCCCTGAAGACTTGCTGGCCAGAACCAGGGCTCCTCACATTAGCTGGGCCTGCACACCACAGCTAGATTTTTTTCCATGTACATCCACATGGGGCTCTCTGGGGCAGGCCCGACCAGGGTGGAAAAGTTCCGTTTACTGAGCACTTCTAACGTCCCACAAATGCACAGAGCAGGAACATGTATATCATCCTCTGCAATCTTCTTCATGACCTATGTGGTAGGTGTCTGCTATCCCCATCTTATAAATGAAAACTCTGAAACTCAGAGAGGCTAACTGCCCTATCCAATCCAACACTGGCATCAGATGGCATCTGAAACCTCCAAGAGGAACTGGACATTCAGACTAATGAAAGAAGTTAGCAAAAGGAAAGGAGAATTCCTGCTGAAGACAAGGATGAAATAGGTAGAGAGAAAGGTGCAGACACACAGAGTATGATATTATACTTTGATATTCCAGGAACAAAATTACGTGAATACTTGCCAGCGATGGACTGAGTTTGCAGCAATTCAGTGAAGAGCCTGACTGAGAAGAAAGCTGCCCAAGAGGGAAAAAAAGAAAAAGACTTCCTGAGAAAAATTCTCTGAGAGGGGAGCACCACCCAGATTGAGAGACTAAAGATAGTGGCCACCCAGATACTGAGCATGGGATAAATTTGCTCTTGATGTCACGGTATGGGAAGTGACCAGTTTTCACAGAATGCAGACAAAATTACAGAAATATGGGAATGAGGTATTTTATGAGGCAGGTTAACTGAGATAACTAAATAACTTTTAATTTGTGGAATAAAAAAATATACAAAATTAGAAAAGTATGATGGAACTCTATGTGCTCATCACCTGCTTCAATAATGATAATATGTGCCATTGTAGTGTCATCTATCTTGCCACACTTTTTTTTCTGGAGTATTTTAAGTGAATTCCTGCCATCATATTTACTTTACATGTAAATACTTCAGAATGAATTTCTATGAGAAAAAGGTATTTTTAATATAATCATGCCATTATCACATCTAACAAAACAATTTCTTACTATTATTCAATATTCAGTCTGTTAAATTTTTATAGACTGTCATAAATCTCCTTTTATAATTGGTTTGTTTGAATGAAGACACAAACAAGGTTCACACACTGCATTTGGTGGTCACGTACTGTTGTGGAACTTCTCTCCTATATCTACTGAATACTTTCAATTTTTCTTTCTTTATTTTTTTTTGCGGTACGCGGGCCTCTCACTGTTGTGGCCTCTCGCGTTGCAGAGCACAGGCTCCGGACGCGCAGGCTCAGCGGCCATGGCTCACGGGCCCAGCTGCTCCGCGGCACGTGGGATCTTCCCGGACCGGGACACGAACCCGTGTCCCCTGCATCGTCAGGCGGACTCTCAACCACTGCGCCACCAGGGAAGCTCTGCATGCTTTTTGAGCACCACTAAAACCAATGACCCGAAGTCAATCTGAGGTCAGGCTGCTGTAACCTATGCAAGTTAACCATAATACTACACTAAGAAATCAAACACATGAAGAGGCTAAGAGTTGTAATCAATTTAGAATGATGGATTAAAAAACATGTCTAAGTATTGCACCCAAACTACTTAATTACAAATGGAAAGATAGGAGTGTTACAATAGAGAAACTCAGCAGACACCAACATAAACAAGGCATCATTACAAACCTCTCCAGTAATAAGACATATCAACATTATTAACCCCTTGATATGATGAGAAGAATACAGTATCCATTCTGTGGTATTTTGCTAAAAATGCATTACATGATTCCAGTCATGAGAAAACTTTGGACAAACGCAAATTTTACAAAATAACTGAAAGTGTCAAGTTCATGAGAGACTAAGACATTCTTACAGATTGCAAGAGATAAGAAGACCTGACAACTAAATGCAGTGTAGGACCCTAGATGGAATCCTGGAAGAGAAAAAGAACATTCATGGGAAAAATGGTGAAATTCAAATAAGGTGTGTAGTTTAGTTAATAATATTGTATTAATGTTAATTTTCTATTCTTGATAATCTTTTAATTTTCATGTAAGATGTTAACATTAGGGGAAGGGGCTAAGGGATATAAGAGAATTTTTGTGCTATCTTTGCAACTTTTCTGCAAGTCTAAAACTAGTTCAAAATGAAAAGTTTAAAAAATAAGTCTGACACATTCTTTTAATGTACGTGTTGGTTTCTGTAACTGTGAAATCAACCATAAATGGTCAGCAGTTCCTCCAGGTAGAGGGGAGTCAGTATTTTGTTTAAATGGTCCAGTTTGTCTTTTCATTAATTAATTAATTAATTTGGCTGCACCGGGTCTGAGTTGCGGCACTTGGGATCTTCGTTGCTGCATGTGAGATCTTCGTTGCGGCACGTGGGATCTTTTTTTAGTTGCAGCATGCAGGATCTTTTAGTTGCAGCATGCGGGAACTAGTTCCCTGACGAGGCCGGGCCCCCTGCATTGCAAACGAGGAGTCTTAACAACTGGACCACCTGGGAAGTCCCTGTCTTCCTTCTTGTTGGCTCTCCTGATGTGTAGGCAGCATGGACCATGATCACTTTCTCCTGACATCATGTACTTTCCTGATACCATGGTGCTCAGTCACCATCACCACTGGCACACACACAGGCTTTCTGATAAAAAGCTTTCTGACCCAATTCTCTAACAGTTTCCTATGTGTTCTGCTTCCACTCCTACCCATTCTACCACTCCTGCCCCAACCCCCAGGCCCAGGGCTGGTACCCTCCAGTCTTCCTCCTTTCAAGTTAGCCTGGCCACTCCCCACTTCCAACCTGGTCAAGGTCAAGGAGGCTCTGGGAGAGATGACCACCACATTTCAAATGTCAGTGGACAGTGTGAGTACCCCAGTCCCTGATGTGACAAGAAAAGCCTAGCAAGCTGATTTCAATATCCACTTCCCAGGATTGTTTTGGACTTGGTGGCCTTCTGGCTGGGATTCTAGCTAGACTTATCCCATTCCTGGATATTGGGCTCATTTTGGACCATTGACAAATGTGCACAAGCTATGCTGCTTTAACCAGAGGACCAAATGGTTAAGATAGAAGTTTATAAAACTCTCAAGGAAAAATCCAGAGATAAGTAAGTGGCCCAGGCTAAGGTCATCTAGGAAGCCAGGCTCCTTCTATCTTGTTGCTTCACTAACCCCAGGGCCTTGCCTTTGTCCTCATGGCTGAAGCTGCCTCACCAGGACCAGGTCTGGGTTTCAGCCCATGGGAACGTAGAAAAGGAAGAGCCAGGCATCTGGCCTGTAAACTGTTCACGTCACTTCCATTCATGTCCCATTGGCCAGAACTTACTCCATTGCAATAATTAGCTTTAAGGGAGGCTGGGGGGACTTCCCTGGTGGTCCAGTGGTTAAGATTCTGCCCTTTCAATGCAGGGGGCCAGAGTGTGATCACTGGTGGGGGAATTGAGATCCCACATGTTGCACGGTGCAGCCAAAAATAAATAAATAAATTTAAAAAAAGGGAGGCTAGGAAATGTAATCTCCAGTGGAGTCGCCATATGCCTGGTAAAATTTCAAGGGCCTCTTACCAAAAGGAAGAAGGGGAGAATGGATACAGCTGGACAATCATGAGTCCTTATCACACACTCCTTTAGGCCTTTATCCTACTGCCAAGTTTGTTCTCATATCCTTGTATTATTGGCCCTCAAATCTCATTCACATGTGCCCTAACCCTGTGGCTCTCTCTGGACTCCTGGGCCTGGCCTGCTCCTGACTGGTTCTCTTTGCTTGTCCTCTAAGTCCCTGTTAGAAACTTGCTTGGGGTGGGGTGGGGGACTTCTGATGGGAGAAGGTGTCAACAAGAGAGAAACACACACCGGTCAGAATGGCCATCATCAAAAATTCTACAAACAATAAATGCTGGAGAGGGTGTGGAGAAAAGGGAACCCTCTTGCACTGTTGGTGGGAATGTAAATTGATACAGTCACTATGGAGAACAGTATGGAGGTTCTTTAAAAAACTAAAAATGGAACTACCACATGACACAGCAATCCCACTACTGGGCATAAACCCTGAGAAAACTATAATTCAAAAAGAGTCAGGTACCACAATGTTCATTGAAGCTCTATTTGCAATAACCAGGACATGGAAGCAATCTAAGTGTCCATTGACAGATGAATGGATAAAGAAGATGTGGCACATATATACAATGGAATATTACTCAGCCATAAAAAGAAATGAAACTCAGTTATTTGTAGTGAGGTGGATGGACCTAGAGTCTGTCATACAGAGTGAAGTAAGTCAGAAAGAGAAAAACAAATACCATATGCTAACACATATATATGGAATCTAAAAAAAAAATGGTTCTGATGAACCTAAGGGCAGGACAGGAATAAAGATGCAGACATAGAGAATGGACTTGAAGACGCAGGGAGGGGGGAGGGTAAGATGGGACGAAGTGAGAGTGGCATGGACATATATACACTACCAAACGTAAAATAGATAGCTAGTGGGAAGCAGCCACATGGCACAGGGTGATCAGCTCGGTGCTTTGTGACCACCTAGAGGGGTGGGATAGGGAGGGTGGGAGGGAGGCGCAAGAGGGAGGGGATATGGGGATATACATATGCATATAGCTGATTCACTGTGTTATACAGCAGAAGCTAACACACCATTGTAAAGCAATTATACTCCAATAAAGATGTTAAAAAAAAAAAAGAGAGAAACAAAACACTGACAGGCCAGGTTGGGGCCATTCAAGGCCAGATCCACTTACTTTACAGATGTTGCAGGCCCCCTCTTTATCTCAGCTATGTGTAGATTCAGCTTACATGAATAAAACACGTAAGGGACGTTGAGGAGACATTTCAGGACTTATGCTCGGGAGAGAAAGTGGTTGAAATGAACACTTGAAGGAGGGTCCAGGTACAAGCTAGAGCCTCTGCCTACTAGGAGACATGATGTCATCTGCCTCTTCCTCCTCCACCTCCTCCTCTTCAGCCTCTCTAGCATCATTATAACCATTATGACCTCCATTTATTTAGTACTGTCAGCACCAAGCATTCTACACACATCGTCTCTTTTGATCTCTACTCCAACTCCAAGAGATAGGTTTTATTATTTCTGTCTTATAGCTTCAGAAACTGAGGCATAGAGAGATAGGAACTGACTTTACCGTTGTTGAAAGGGTTAAATTAGATAATTCACATAAAAACATCTAGCTCAGTGCCTGGAAAACAGAAAGTACTCAATAACTATTTTAGCTTTTACTGTTTTAACAGAGGAGGAAACAGGCTTACAGAAGACAAGTGATTTGCCAGTGCTGGCTCCATAGTTTACACATAGAAGGGGCTTAACGTGGTGATCTGGTCTGGGCTTTGGGGGAGACTGTTTTGGTTGAAGCTGTGTTTGCACAAAAAGTATATCATGTTCACTTAGCTTGAGAATAACACAAATACCAAAAATTTCAAATAAGGTTATATTCATATATTGCATAAGACCAAGAATATTTCAACTGTTTGTTATAATGATTATGATCATCGTTTGGAATAGCTTGAGGTCTGAGAGATTCATGGATGGCTAAATCCCCTCCAAGCTACCTCTTGGTGCCCCTACTGTAATGGCCCAAGCTAGGATCTGAAACCAGTTCTGATTCCAGAGCCCACGACTTCGCTCCTACCCTGTACTCTCTGTGAGCTGGCAGAAGCTTGAGTAACTGAGGGTTCTTTTTACCCTGAGCCGGGCCTCCCACCTGAGGAGTTGGGAGTTGGTGACCTCCCCACACTTCTGTGACTCTCTCTGGGACCACCATCCCTGCTTCTCACAAGCAAAACCGAGGCACAGAATCCCCAAAGGTAGATTTCCCTTCCTTCCATTTCCTGAACAGCATTCTAGCACTTAAGATGAACGTGGACTGGGTCTCTTCACCCTTCTCCAAATTGTTCTGGAAACTGTCTCACAGCATTAGGGCAAATCTCCTGTCAGCACAGCAGACCTGCCAGCTGTGACAGTCTCCATTTAATCAGAATTTTCATTCTCCCCTGGAAGGACCCAAGGTGCTGTCATAGGCTCTTCACAGACAGCAGTAATTGTAAAGTCTTCCTGGCTTTACCCCTGAAGGGGTCCGATGAGTTTCTGAGAGTTTCTGGATAACTGTGGTGATAACACAGTGATAACAAGGCAAGGCTGGAATTTTACAAGTGAAGGCTTCTCAGCTCTGAAGATAATGTCAAAGATACCAGTTTGTAAAAGCTTGTTTCAGATTCTGACCAGAGTTTAAGAGTGGTGTTTGGTCAGCTCCAAGTGAAAAGCAAATCCAGCCCTGCAGCTAGGGAGGTGGACAGCTGCCCCCATTCTCTCACTCACTGATGGATCCATTCCCTCCTGGGTCGCCACATATTTACTGAGCTCCTACTATGTGTCAAACACCACACTAAGCGCTGGGAATGCGATGACCTGCATAGTCCCCACCTCAGTGGCCACCGTCTTCTGTAGAGGACACGGCTGTGTTATCAGACCAACGCTATATTTTCTTTATATTGGGCCCAAATCTGTGAGTTTGTCTATTTTTATACTTTTCAAACATCCTGAGCACTGACCGTGTTGGATGCTGGGAATATGATGTTGGGAAAGGCTGTTTCTGCCCTCGGTGTCTACTGTCTAAGGTGAACCTGGGCACAAACAACCAAAAAGCAGTGTGCTAACCACAGCTGTGGCCAAGCGAGATGGGTAATTTTAGGTGCCAATTTGGGCCCCAGGGCACCCGGATAATCGGTTGAACATTATTTCTGGGTGTGTCTGTGAGGGGATTTCTGGATGAGATTCACATCTGAATTGGTGGAAGAGTTAGCGCCCAACATGGGTGGGTCTCATCCAGTCTTTTGGGGGCCTGAATAGAATAAAAGGCTGAGGAAGAAAGAATTGCCCCCCTCTGCCTGTTGTCTTCGAGCTAGGACATTGGTCTTCTCCTGCCTCCAGACTTGGACTCAGACTGGAGTTACATCATCAGCTCTCCTGGATCTGAGGCCCTTGGACATGGACTGGAACCACACCATTGGCTCCCTGGGGCCTCTAGCTCGTCAACTGCAGATCTTGGACTTCGCAGCCTCCATGATTGTATGAGCCAATTCCTTATAGTAAATCTATCTATCTAGTATCTGTCTATCATCTATCTATTTATCTATCTATCAATCATCATCTATCCTATTAATTTTGTTTCTCTGGAGAGCTCAGACCGTACACCAAGCAATGATGGGAGTCCAGTAGGAGACACTGAAACGTCTGGTGCATTGAGCAAAAATGCCCTTGTGGGTTCCCCATGCTTTTGAAGCCTGGGGCAATGAGGGCTGAGTCAGATTGCACATGGGTCTGGGCCAGCCTCCCCACCTGCTTTCTCTTCCCCTGTTTTCTCCTTCCCTCCTTTTCCTCCCCTCGTCTCTCCTGTTTGATTCTTCCGCCATTGTCTATTTCTTGCTGTCCCCACCTACTCCTGGATCTCGTTATCCTAAGGTTCTTTCCTATTTCTTAAAGCTCCTGTTACCAGGTAGGTGTCAGATGGACATATTTCGCACCAAGATGTGAATAATTAATAAGAATTAAAGTGTTGCCACCCTGATCCCTACCCCAGAGTTAGTGATTTTATTTTTCAGCAAAGGAACAAATCATTAGCTAAAAAGCTGGTGCTGCACGGTATTAAAGGCAGACACGCAGACGTGGGTCAAGGAATGGTTGGGGTTTGGGGTGGGAGGAGGGGGTAGTTTCCTGGCCATGAAGGCTCAGAGCCTCCCAGATTCCAGTGTGTAAGGATCTAAAACACCCCTGCAGGGACTTTGACTCCATTTCTGGTTTCAGCCAAGGTGAGAGAGTCCAGGCCGCGGAACCTGCCCAGGCCAGATCCACAGCCAAGTCCACAGCCGGGTCCTAAGAAGGCTCAGCTTCCCAGGGATCACGTGTATCACGGAGACCGCCACATTCTTAGCCCTTCTCCCCGCCAAGAGGCCTCATGAGAAAATGCGAATGACCACGTGAGGGCGCTATTACCCCACAATTTTCCTGCAAAAACTGCCGTCTGCTAACAGGGATGTCCCCCATCGCCTTTGTTTCTGAGGCTCAGCCAAGGGATGCCTCTGGGAAAGAGGGTAACACACACTCCCGGATCTGCATTAATATGAAAGAGCAGAGGTAAGAACACTTTCTACGTTCTGAAAAATGCCTTGATGTGTTATCATTTTGAATGTTAACAGGGCACCTGTTTTCAATGATCAACAAAGAATAGTGTTGAAGAGCAAGGGCCACGCTGCCCAGACAAGAATGGGGGTTTGAATCCCAGAGTCACACCCACTAGCTGTGTGACTTTGTCCAGTGACTGAATATCTCTGGGCTTCAGTTTTGTCATCTGCTTCTTCAGGTACTTGTGAAGGTTAAGGGAAAGAGTCACATAACATTTCCTGGCACCGTGCCAGGCACATACAGCTTGAAAAAACAAAGCTATTCTCATTAGCACTATTTTAAAATTTAAAAAAAGAGATGGTGAAGGCATCAGCTGCTTGCAAGCCAAAAAGGGTGGGCTGGGGTCCAAGGCTGTACAATTGGATAAAAAAAGAAAGGGGTATTTAGACAGCAGGATGGGACAGGACAGGCAAAGCAAAACAAATGCCACCAGAAAGGGGAACTTGATTTCTCCCTCCTTCTCGTATAAAAATGCTGGGTTGGGGCTTCCCTGGTGGCGCAGTGGTTGACAGTCCTCCTGCCGATGCAGGGGACACGGGTTCGTGCCCCGGTCCGCGAAGATCCCACATGCCGCGGAGCGGCTGGGCCCGTGAGCCATGGCCGCTGAGCCTGCGCGTCTGGAGCCTGTGCTCCGCAACGGGAGAGACCACAACAGTGAGAGGCCCGCAAAAAAAAAAAAAAAAAAAAAAAAAAAAGCTGTGTTGGTGCAGTGCTCATAGGCTCAGCTGGCTGAGAACGAGCTTCCTTCAGTATTACTCTCAAACTTGCCACTTTGAGCAAATTTCTTCTCATCTCCTTTTGCTTATTCAGACTGCTGCTCATCTCAGCTTAAAGAGCACAGTGGTGGCCAAAATGTAATTCAGGGTTTGGGAACTTGAGAGGAAAGGAACGATCACCAGCTAGCCAAACTGTTACACAGCCCGCGTGGACTCCAGGTCTGACTAACCAGGAGCTTGGTATGTGCGGTAATTAGCACACTTGAGTTGAGTTTTGTGAAAACATATGAAAGAAACGTTACTTCCTCTCTTAAAAAGGCTGTGAGGGTAAGAAGCATTCCATAAGCAATCATTATGTGGGACTATTTCAAGGGTTGGGCTCTGTCAATGAATTTTAACCATGAAAGAAAAGGAAATCTAATTGGGAGTGAAGGTAGTTTTAGGAATGGCAGCTTATGAGCTTTGTACTGACAGGTGCTCGTGAAAAGCTGATTAAGCCTATTCAAGAATATAATGGGCTACATTTGCACAGCACTGCATAGCCTACCAAGTACTTTTATATAAATTCTCTCATTTAATAATTCCAACCACGCTTTGAGATACAAAGATGGCAGAGTATTATCACTATCATTTTAAAAAACAGCTTTATTGAGATATAATTCATAGACCAAACAATTCAGCCATTTAAAGTATACGATTCAGTGGTTTTAAGCATATTCACAGGTATGTGCAGCCATCACCACAGTCGATTTTAGAACATTTTCATTATGTCAAAAAGAAGCCCCTGGGCTTCCCTGGTGGCGCAGTGGTTGAGAATCCGCCTGCCGATGCAGGAGACACGGGTTCGTGCCCTGGTCCGGGAAGATCCCACATGCCGCGGAGCAACTAAGCCCGTGAGCCATGGCCGCTAGGCCTGCGTGTCCGGAGCCTGTGCTCCGCAACGGGAGAGGCCACAACAGTGAGAGGCCCGCGTACCGCAAAAAAAAAAAAAAAAAAAAAAAAAAAAAAAAAAAAAAAAAAAAAAAAGAAGCCCCCTGTCCTTTAGCTATGACTCACTCTTCTCCCTCTCCACCTGCCCCCCCTCCCAGCCCTAAGCAACCACGAATCTACTTTCTGTCTCTACAGATTTGCCTATTCTGTTATTTCATATAAATGGAATCACATACTATGTGGTCTTTTGTGACTGGCTTCTTTCACTTAGCATGTTTTCAAGGTTCATTCATGTTGTAGCATGTATCCATACTCCATTCTTTTTTGTGGCTTTATACTATTCTATTGTATGGAGATAACACAATTTGTTTATCCATTCATCAGTTGGTATACATTTGGGTTGTTGCTACCCTTTGGTTATTTTGAATAATGCTGCTATAAACATTCATGTACAAGTTTTGGTATGGACATATGCTTTCATTTCTCTTGGGTATATATACCTAAGAGTGGAATTACTGGTTCATATGGTAGCTCAATGTTTAAGCATTTGAGGAACTGCCAGATTTTTTTCCACAGTGGCTGCACTTTACATTCCCATCAGTAATGTATGAAGGTTCATATTCTCCACATCCTTGCCAATGCTTATTATCTGACTTTTTGATTCTTGCCATTCTAATGGGCGTGAAGTGGTATCTCATTGTGATTTGGATTTGCACATCCCTGATGACAAATGATGTCAAACATTTTTTCATGTATTCATGGTCATTTGTATATCTTCTCTGGAGAAATGTCTTTTTAGATCCTTTGTTCATTTTATAATTGGGTTATTTGTATTTTTTATTATTGAGTTGTAAGAGTTCTTTAGATAGTCTAGATAAAATACTTTATCAGATATATGATATATTTTCTCTCATTTGATGAGTTGTCTTTTAACTTTCTTGACAGTGTCCTTTGAAGCATAAAAGTTTTTAATTTTGAGAAGTCTATTTATCTTTTTTCTTTTGTTGCTTGTGCTTTTGGTGTCGTACCTAAGAATCCATTGTCAAAGCCAAGGTCATGAAGATTTACTCCTATGTTTTCTTCTAAGAGTTTTATATTATATTTTTGCTCTTATACTTAGGTATTTGAGCCATTTTGAATTAGTTTTTGTATATGGTGTAAGGGAAGGGTCTAACTTCATTCTTTCGCATGTGGGTATACGGTTGTCCCAGGAACATTTGTTGAGAAGTCTATTCTTTCCCCTATTGAAGAGTTTTGACCCTCTTGTTGAAAAAGTTGACCATAGACACATGGGTTTATTTCTGGACTCTCAATTCTATTCCATTGATCTATGTGTCTATCCTTATGCCAGTACCACACTGTCTTGATTACTCTTGCTTTTGAAGTTTGAAATTGGGAAGTCTGAGTCTTCCAAATTTGTTTTTCATTTCAGTATTGCTTTGGCCATTTGGGGCTTCTTGAAATTCCATATGAATTTTAGAATCAGCTTGCCAATTTCTACAAAGAAGTTAGCTAGGATTCTAATAGCTATTGCATTGAACCTGTAGATCATTTTGAGGAGTATTGTCATCTTGACAATATTAAGTCTTCTAATAAATAAACATGAGAGATTTTTCCATTTACTTAGCTCTAATTTCTTTCAACAATGTTTTATAGTTTTCAGAGTATAAGGTTTGAACTTCTTTTATTAAATTTATTCCTAGTATTTTATTCTTTCTGATGCTATTGTAAATGAAATCGTTTTTCCTAGTTTCATTTTTGGATTGTTTATTGCAAGTATATAGAAATGCAATTGATTTTTTATATTGATCTTGTATGCTAAAACCTTGATGGACTCATTTATTAATTCTAATCATTTTTTAGTGGATCCATTAGGATTTTTATATATACAAAATCATGTCATCTGTGAATAGAGACAATTTTCCTTCTTCCTTTCCAATCTGGATGCCTACACCTCCAAGGAATCTACCGATCTCCTCCCAGTTGCATTTCACTACTAACTCCGCTATTTTTGAGAGCATCCTTAGACCAGCTTCTCAATTTGGAACTCTTTGTTCTATGGCCTGCCTCTTCCCCTGGGCAAAATTTTTGAGGGAAGGTTCTACAGCTGAGGGTAGAGACAATGGTGTGCTCCTCTCTGAGTGACCTCTTTGCTTTAGTTGCTCTGTGCTAGGTGGAGGGCGATAGCCTGGAGTCTTTTTGACTTCCCTCTCCTGGCTGGAACCACTACCCTGGGATCCAGGGCAAGGGGTTCAGGGCCCCAGTATTCTCCTTGGTGCAGTGCTCAGGGTAGAGCCTCAGTCCCACTAGTAGGGCTGGGAGAAAGAGGGGAGTCCCCATCTCCCAGCCGCACTTGTCCAGAAATCAGTGTCAGCGACAGGTAGCTGAGGGCAAGATGAGCAGCACTGATGTTGCACCCCTCCGTGTGCTGCAGGGAGAGAGGGCCCTGTGTTCTGGAGTGGAGGACTAATGTCACTGAGCTGGGAGGGGAGGAGGAAATGTGCAGGTTCAAATACCACAGAGTCTCACTGATCTTACCGAGTTTAGCAGATTTTCTTGACTAAATGTCTTCATTTGATGTATACACTTATGACCATTTCCAGAGACTCTAAATGTTTCTTTTAAAAAAACAATCTTCTCGAGGCTTCCCTGGTGGCGCAGTGGTTGAGAGTCCGCCTGCCGATGCAGGGGACACGGGTTCGTGCCCCGGTCCGGGAAGATCCCACATGCCACAGAGCGGCTGGGCCCGTGAGCCATGGCCGCTGAGCCTGCGCGTCCGGAGCCTGTGCTCCGCAACGGAAGAGGCCCCAACAGTGAAAGGCCCGCGTACCGCAAAAAAAAAAAAAACAAACCCAAAAAACAATGTTGTCAGTTTTGCAGATCTATCTCCTCATGCTGTCATGCTGGAAGTGGAACCATAATTACTGTTATTTAATAGATGAGGACAATGTCCATCTATTAGGGAGATTGGGGGAGTGGGGATCAGAGGGGAAAAGAAAGTCACTCAGGATCAGAACAGTACAAATACCTAATCATAGAATTCCAGGGCAGTGAAGGATGTTGGATGTTATTTACATTAGATTTTACTGGATAGAGCAATCTCTACAACCACTCTTGGATGTGGTCCTTTAGTCTCTACTTGAACACCCCCCAAAATGGGGAACTCACTACTATTAATTTAGACTGAATATTATCCCCATGAGCAACATAACCATGTAAAAACAAAACAGCTTGTGCCCAGCAAGGTTGGCTGTAGGTATAAACAAAAGGGGAAACACGGAAAATAGGTTCTTTGGAATCCTAAGCAACTTTATGTCACCAGCAGGTCATGGGCATGCAGTAAAAAGGCAACTAGCTGTTTTTGGACACCAGGTGCCCAAGCGACTGTGCTTATTTTAGAACTAACATAGTGCTTACTAAAGAGGTCCAGGACTCATGGGTCTGGAATGTGACGTTCTCTCACCTTCAGGCTGTGCAGACTCATGTTCTACTGTTGATTCTGCTCCAGTCACTTCCTGATACTGAAAGAGGGATGAACCAGACCACAGAACTGGCATGTGCCTGCGGAATCTGCTAAGAAATAGGATTTAAATGCCAACCTTGAGAGACAGAGTTGGTGATGATTACTCTCCAGAGGGCTGAGAGCTCATTTTCATAGTGGCATTGTGCTGATCATCTTCTACCCTTTCCAGATCCTTTGTCTACCCTTCTCTGCCAGCTCTGTGCTGGCCCCTGCAGGGGCATCACCTGGGAGCCCTCACTAACCATCTTGCCATTGTGTTCAATCGATGGGGAGCATCAGAAGGTCAGACGGTGAGAAGAGAGGCTCTGGAACCTGGTCTCTGGCCAGAGCGGTGGTCCTTCCTTCTCTGTCCCAGATCCAGTGGTATGATTTCCTGTCCTTGTCCTGTTGGGCCTAGGCATGATGCTGACAGCTGGTTTCTGGGTGTCTCACCCACCATCCCTTGTTTGTCCGCTGAACATCCATACCTTTGAAACAGACCTTCATTAGAATCTCTTCAATTTGATCCAAGTGGGGGTGAATTCTATTTTTTTATCAGAGAGCCTTGCCATGGTAATAGTGTTCCTTCTGTCTCCCTCAATTACTATTAAACCTAGAAAGAAAGCAAGCCCCATGTTGCTGTCCTAACATGAATCCTAGGGGAACCTCATATGCTCATCTGAGTCCCATGTAAACAAAACAGATGACTTTGTTCATATCCTGCCCTGGAATTTTAAGTCTCTGTTGGATCCATGACCATGACTCTGTTTATTCCACAAGCTCTTTCCAGAGGTAGAAGACCTAACATTTCTACATAGCTCGACTGTTGCTTGGAATGAGAACTTGTTTGGTTCCTGAACTTTTCCTGCGTTAGTGTGAAATATGCAAAGTCTGAAATATGCAGTCTTGTACCCTGATGGGATATGGGAAATTTCAACACATAGCACATGTTTTCCTTGTTTAATTTTTGAGCAGTTGTTCTCTGAGTTCTGGCTCAAAGCCCTATCTAATCAATAAGAGTCCTTGTCGATGAGCAGGAACTTAAAAAAAAATTATTTAAAAAAGTTTAAGCACAGGAAAAGCAAACTACCTTCAGAGGCTTGTGTTAATTCACCCAAGCTCTTTCTTGTTATTCGTAGCCAAATGACTAAACTTTCTATTTATAAATAGAGGGGGCTTCCTGAGACCTAGGGACCCATCACTGCTTTTAAGCATTCATGTCACAAGCCAGCCCAGGCTATATTTTACCAAGTGGTTAGAGGGCAGACTGGTTTGAATCTTTTATTTATTTATAGTAACTAACATACTTGGCACTTACACGTTCTCCTAAAAGCCTGATAACTCCCATTATCTTCTGCTATAAGTGGTCCTGCTTTCACTGAGTTAAAAATGAGTGTTTGGACGGGGAAGGGAGATGAGGGCCATTCAGATTTGCCAACATTTCCCTAAGGCAGGTATGTCTTTGGAGCAGCCTTGCTGGGTACCAAGGAAACCTGTGAATTCACCATGGAAGCTGTCAGGCCAGCTTACAGGCATCAATTATGAAAATCCTGAGTTATTTCTGGAGTAGGTGATTGATGTTTCAAATAGAAGATGACATTTTGATGGGCTCCAGACTTGCTGTGATAGGAGTTAATGAGGATAATGATGATGATAATGATATTTACATTATACCTTTCTTCCAAAGAACCTTTCAGTCTTTTTATCTCATTTGCGTTGAAAATATCCCTTTGTAGTTGGGAGGGAAAGGTGTTATTAATCTGTTTTCCAGGAGAGTAAATATAGTTAATTGCCGAGCTCTCAGGTTCCATTTTGGTGATGAGAAGAGATGTTTAAATGATGAATTAAATTTGGGGAGATTGAGTTTAGAGGAACACCAGTCTCAGTTCCCATTCATCCTATACAATGCTGCCATATCAGGCTCCATTAGTATGACTCCCTGACCCAAAAGTTTTCAGGGGACACTCACAGACTGCCAAATTCTGTCCAAATACCCAAGGCCCTTGACGTTCCAACCTACATTGTCTCACTGTGCTCTTATATTTGTCTCATGTTTCAGCCAAACAAATCCACTTGCTTGCCTCTACCACAGTGCTCTGAGAACCCCATTCTCCTTTCATGATGTTTATCATGCTTGCTGTAACTTGTTTAATGTCTGTCTTCCTACTTGGATGTAAATTCCAGGAAAGCAAGGACAATCACCATTGTATCCTGAGGGCCTAGGCAGGTTAGCGGGCACACAGTAGGTGCTTCTGAAGTGTACACTGTGCTCTCCCACCTCCACGCCTTTGTCTTGCTGTTCCCCAGACCTCTATCCTGGCTTCTTGAAGCCAGAGCTGACCTTTCAAGCCCAGATTAAACCCTGAGCCCTCTGTCTGATCTCCCCTACTTGGGAACCACCACAGCACCATTCTTTTTGGTTCCTCCCTTACCTTCTTTTGTGTTATGATCACAGGGGTGCTTGTGTGGTCTTCCTTCCCCGCCCTTCCCAGACTGTCAGCTCTCGAAAGACAGGAGCTGCACCCAGGAGCCTGGCAGAGTGTGGGAACTTGCTAAACATGTGCTCATGTGTCTAAAATGATTGTTGACCAGCATTCTTCATTCAGCAAATTCCCATTTCCAGAATCTGCAGCTTGTCGTGAGAGGGGATTTTGCTCATCCTTGCCTTCCTCCACTCTCTGCAAGGCTGGGGGGACCAGTCAGGGGAGCCCTGCTAACTCTTGCTTTAAAAAGTGTCTCCCTCTCTCCTCTAAGAGTAGCACTGAACTCTGGCACGTGGGTGGAAGGTTCCATTTCCTGTGGCGGCCCAGAGCAGGTTTGCAGTTGGCAGTTTTTAGTTTCATTGTCCACGTTAATGGCAGGCTAAATAATGGAGAACTAACTGATGCATCATCAACTGAGCGGTGTGACTAAATCAATGACCTCTCCAAGGGATTTTAGTACTGGTTTGTGCTTCTGATGGGCTTTTGCATGTACCCTTCAGTTATGGTAAGAGGACTACGGATTGAGCTAACCCTCGGGGTGTGTGAGAGCTTATAAGCAGAACATGTTTGATAGCCTAAAGACTCCCGGCTACTAGAAATGTGGGCACACCAAACATCTGTGATAGAACACTCCACATAAATTAGAAAGAGCTGCTGTGACAACTGTATTGTGGATTATTCAGGGCTGTTAAAGTTGATGATGTAGATCTATATTTACTGACATGGAGAGATGGCCACAATATATTGCTAAGTGAAGGAAGCAGGCTATGGAACAGCGTGATTATGTACAATCATTCCATATTTACATCTGTATCTAGTCCTAGATGTGAGGATATTCTCCAAGCTGTTAATAGTAGCTGTCTGTAGGTGATAAAATTTGGGGTAATTTTTTTCCTTTACTTTTGTTTTTATGTTTTTTTGGGTAAGGTTTGATTTTTATTTTTGCAGTGAGCGGTTATTATTTTTACAGTCAGAAAAAGAACAATGAAGCTACTTTCAGTTTGAAAAAAATTGTTGGAAATAAAAACTCTTATTAAAAAAAACTTCAGGGTTTCCCTGGTGGCGCGGTGGTTGAGAGTCCACCTGCCGATGCAGGGGACACGGGTTCGTGTCCCAGTCTGGGAAGATCCCACATGGTGGCTGGGCCCGTGAGCCATGGCCGCTGAGCCTGCGCGTCCGGAGCCTATGCTCTGCAACGGGAGAGGCCACAACAGTGAGAGGCCCGCGTACCACAAAAAACAAAACAAACCAAAACAAAACCCCTTCATATTTCCTAAAAAACTCTTACTATAAAATAAACAAAACCAAAAACCAAACTCTTGCATGAACGCAGGAAAAAATCTTTCAACTGTCTCCATAACTGAGTCACATTATAATGTGCTGACAACAGTTAGGAGTCAAAGGAACAGGGAAGCCTTTTTGAGGAGGAACATATGTGAAATCAAGATCTCCTGACCACACATGGATAATATGCATACTTTTAAAGCACCAGAAGTATGAAGTATCCTTTGATTATCATTTTAATCCAAGCTTTTGATAGCAGTTGACTTACAGGTATAGTATTTCTAATTCCATAGCTTATAGGACAAGAGAAAAAAAAAAAAAAAACTTCCCATCTCTGGTAGCAGAGAAATGGTGACTTCATTCACCACAGCAGTTTCTGCTGCAAAAAAGAGACATAGGCTATTGATCACAGTACAACTCACACTTTATTCCATCGTGATTGGTATACTTGTAGGATCAGTACAGCAAGAGACTAAAATCAGTGCAGAATTTCTCTGGACTAAAGGGCCGTGAAAGGCATTACTGGTTTTGGCACACAGAGTGGATAACCGTACACTGGCTGTAACAGGATGGTCAGTATGATAAAATGTACGAATCTAACACCATGTGGAAATCATGTCTGAGTTCTGTAGAATGTAAAGGAGTAAATAATTACGAAGACTAACATGCAACTCTAAATAAGTCACATTGTTCATCTACAGACTATTTCCCCCCTTCGAGATGAAGAGATGGCCTTAGTAACCTGTTCACAGTAGCTTAAAAGAGCAATCAATACACAGTAGAGAGATCTGCCTGCTGATTTCTATAGCAATTCATCACAGTTGAAGAAATAATGCTAAATCATGTACTTTCTCTATATTGTCCTTATTAGGTTGAATCTTACTGACCAAGTGATTCTGACTCAACTTTTATTTACTTAAATACAATTTCTAATGTCTTTATAATGTCAAAAAGCAGTTTCTGTTAGCTTTTCCTTATAAATCACAATGGACAAGAGGGGAACCTATGTAACGGGGTAGCAGGTTCTCTTTCCTCTTCAAATATAACATGATGCTGATGAGTACACCAAAGAAATAATACTACTATGCTGCAAATATTTTAGGTTTTAACATCATCATATCACAGAGAGAGTCCAAAGAAGCCAGACTTGTAGCAGTGCAGAATAAGATTCTGTAGAAGAGGCACATAGATTCTAAGTGATTTCTTGAGACACAGAGAAGGAAAGATGGAAAGACTCAAAGAAAAGGAGAAGTGAAAACAGCCTTTTGTAGAACAAATGGTTCAAAAGAAAAATTGATTCACTTGCAATTTACTAAACATAATAGAGAACAGTTCTTTAGTTTGGAAAGCTAGAAATAAAGATATTGGAAATTATATGCCAGTTAGCTGTACTATTAAGACTGAAGTGACTGATTGAGTGAGTTTTCCTGTGGTTGTTTTTGAGGGAGGATTTCTGTTTTTGCCAGCAAAGGGCCGGATTTAACCCCAAAGGGCAACCATAACTACTGAGGACAATTTTTCTTTATTAATGTGGGTAACATTAATTTTTCTTTATTAATGTGGGTAACATTCATTCTCTCTGTGGTGAAAACATATTATTCACCCATGATGAGACAGTTGGAAATATGACAGTGACCCCAAGATACGTTTCAGTCATAGGATGCATGAAATTAGATATCTGAATGTGATATGAATATTAAAGTCAAGCAAAAAGAAAAAGAAGGAGGAGAAGGCATTTCTTCTAAGTCCGACATAAAATGATCAAATAAATGAAGAAAATAGCAGTTAAGGTTGTCTTGGTTTGCTCAGAGGTTTCTCACTTCCATTTGTTCAGGGGGAGATGAAATGAGTGAAGGTATTCTCTCTTGGTCACCAAACATGAGGAATGTCTGATTACAAACACGTTAGGTGAGCCTAGCAAGACTTGAAGTAGCATTCCTTAAACTCCCTGAATCTTAATCTTAGCCATAGGCAATATAGGAAAAGTAGAGATGACTGGGAAGTTTGATAACATGCCTGGATCAGTCACCATTCCTTGGAAAGTACCATTTCCCTGGTCTGCTAAAAGACTGATTCTTTCATTTACGTAAAAGACAACCATCTCTCCCTTCACTGCGGCATTGTTCTTTGTTAAGAGATTTGTGTCAGTTTAAGGTTGTGTAATTGGAAGGCTACAGAGGAGAGAAGTTTTAATTGAATTCCACAGTAAATATTCATGGATATTTCAAAGTAGAATTGTCCATTGTCTGCGGCTGGTTTCAAGCACCAAGCCTATCACTTCCTGAACATGCTCCATCTGGCTCGCACTAGACCATCAATAATCATTTTTAGATGTAATGTCTCTTTTGAAAGAAATAACTCTGTAGATCAGCAAAAAAGGGGTAGAAGCCTGGAAACAGGGTGAGTCACAATGGGGGGAGATGAAAGTAAATTGAAAGAAAAAAAATAAGTTAATTCCCCAAGGTCTGTATATGGCCAGTAATAAAGCAAAAATTCATGGAATGTGACTTAAAGATTTTCTAAAGTGTTGTACTCATGGGGTGTGTCCAGGCTTCTTGATCTGCAATCCCCTAGCAACCATCTGGTGCTGAATTCACCTTCCTAGGTGTGGTGCCCTACTTCTTCTAGAATTTAGATCTCTGGGGCAAACCCCACTGGGATGCGTCTCTGTGCAGTGAACTCTCCCCTAAACAGCCGCTCTTATTTTGGTCACGGTTCTGCTGAGGGGCCTGTTTGACCCTCTGGGGGAAAGTGGTGGTGGTGGCAGAAGATGTAGCAGCGAGGCAGAAAGACTGCTGGCAGACAGGGTCCACCTGCAGGAAGATGTGCAGAAGGCAAGACCCCGGATTCTACCCAAGGTCAAGGTGACTGTGATAGAAGTGGGAAAGTTTTCGTACTTCAGAAGGAAACAAAGAGGGAAAGGAGGAGGATCCACAGACCAGGGAATTTCATAGGAGCCAAAGATAATTAATGATATACAGAAAGAAAATCCAGCTTAGCTGACTGATCAAGAAGACATTCTTCGGTTTATATTGGCAAATAAACGATTTTCACACTGATAATACAAACACTAAAATGAGTGTTTCCTTACAATTGTTAATCACATTTCAATAATTCATTAGCTCTATATTTTCTAGATTGCTTAATTCATTGAGCAAATCCACAGTGTAGGTACCACCTCGAGGGGAGGGGCTGGGGGAGGCGCAGAACGAAGCAATTAAATTTAGAATTGTAAACCAGAGTTAGTAGCACAGTGGCATAAAAGATTGTCAATGAAAACGGTAGGAATGGGTACAGTTATCTGCCTTACAAGTGCAGTATTGCCAGCTACACGGGAGGGACTGCGACTCAGGAGTCTACTTTCTTGTTAATTAAAATCGAGCAGCAGGTCAGCAGCCCGTCCACCTTTTCCATTTCAGAATGGCTCACAGGGATCAGCATATGGTCCTTCAGTTTTTCATAAACCTGCAGGAGGAGTCAAGGAAAAGTAGAGAAGAAGGCTTATGTTTCTGCCTCTGTCTTCCCTGGCCCCCAGGCCCACCCCCCTCCACCTGGGGTAGAGGATTCATTTTAGCTTGTAAGTTTAGGCTTTTTACCCATTGAACCCCAAGATATACATGGAACCAAGACCACACACATGCCTACAGTGATACCCAGAGAGTTAGCAGCATTGGTTAACCACTAGCTCTATGCTCTAACCTCAAAGCCAAAGATGTGTCAGAAATGTGGTTGTTACTAGAAAGGCCTTTGCTCTGCCCTAGTCATTGCTAGATTAAGTGATATATGAAAGTTGGTGGACGTGTTTACAGGCTGAGTATGACTCTCTCTCCATGTTTCAAAACCCTCTCAACTATAATGTTCCTTTCCGTAATAAGACCATTGGAAAAACTTGACAAAGTATAATTTAAGTGAAGGATTTCAGGTCAAACTGCTTTTAAATTACAGGTGTGTGAATTTTAGAGCATCTTTTGACACGAATAGAAAGAAAGCATGTGTCAAACCTTCAAATTAACAGTCCACAGATTTTTTTCTCTGATGATAAAACAAAGAACATTTTTTTTTTTTTTTTTTTTTAAGGCAAAATCACTTGAAAATACACTGCCTAAAAACAATCTACCAGGGCTTCCCTTGTGGCGCAGTGGTTGAGAATCCGACTGCTGATGCAGGGGACACGGGTTTGTGCCCCGGTCTGGGAGGATCCCACATGCCGCGGAGCGGCTGGGCCCGTGAGCCATGGCCGCTGAGCCTGCGCGTCCGGAGCCTGTGCTCCGCAACGGGAGAGGCCACAACAGTGAGAGGCCCGCGTACCACATAAAAAAACCCAAAACAACAACAACAAAAAAAACAACAAAAAAACAATCTACCATGCTTTTGTAGGATGTACTTTGGTACAGTGGTTAATTAAGAGTGCTGGAACCACAAAGAGTTGGGTTCCAGCCCCAGCTCTGCCAACTTACTGCTCCAAGTGTAATTTCAGTCAAGTGGCGTCCCCTCGGGATTATTTCTCTGTGAGATTGGAGTAATAATAGCACCCTCACAGGGCTGCTGTAAGGAATGAATAAGATAATGCATGCAGTGTGCCTGGCACAGGGGAAGCACTCAATAAACATGTTACTGTTTTTGGAGGTAGACCCAGGGCTGAATTCAGAAGCAGTTAATGATCATCTCATTATCAGATGATTGATGTGGCTGAAGGGGTATGAATGATCCAGAGCTGTGTTTCTCCAAGTGAGTTCAGTGACCCAGGGGCTTACTGATATTGCAGATTCTAGGGTGGGGGGGTCTAGGAACCTGTATTTTTAACAACCCTAATGCACATTAAATTGTGAGACCCACTATTCATCTGAGAGCTGGTTAAGCCCCAGTCCAGGGGGTCAGGGGTCCTATATTTTCCTCAGGTTCACACTTTCAGCCATGGAAAAAGAAAAAAAAAATTATCTATTTATCCTCTTCTCCTGCTCTCTTTCTAATCTGCTGAGGGGGATCCTGACTATGAGGATAAGCCTAGTATTATACAGTATTGCATATTTAAAAGGTAGCATAAACTCTAAAAGTTTTAAAGCTTAAGATTAAAAAAAAGAGAGAGAGATCAGTGGTTACTAAGACTCTTCTGTAATGCTTACTATAAATATCTTGCTCCTCTGGACAGAGATGAACATACTGAAATGCCTAAAAAAGATATGAACATTTGAAGGATCTATGGACCAACACCCTTAATCTGCTTGGTGTGATTAAACTGAAATTACCAAAGTATACAGATGAGACTGGCATGCCCTGAAAGACTGGGAAGATTTTCTCAGACCAGGAAAGAATTCCATACGGAGGGGGCAATTCCCTGGTTGGAACATAAATGCAGAGCTCCTTGGAGGGATCAGTTGGCTGGTTCCAAGTGTGCTATATTTATATTTCTTCTTGTTCTATCCTTTCAGGCCTTTGTTGCCTGGGATGTGTAGTCCCTGATTTTTTGCAGCCCTGACAATGAGCACCCTTCTCTTTGGGTCATTCCTACTTCTCTGACTTAAGAAACAAATGACCCTCTGATGAGGGGCAGCTTAGATTTGTCAGAAAACAATGAGGCAGTTGGCCATCTAATTGTAGGTCTCTATGCTTAATGAGCATGTCAGTGTCAGGAAGTACATTTAATCAGAGCTGGAGCACAGACTTGGGAGATCCAAATACTCATTTGAAAAGGTCTGAATACCAGGCATGATCATCTCAATTACTTTGCATGCATTAGTGACCAGTGACACTAACAGAAGAGCGAGTTGAATAAACTTTCCTTCGGCCCTAAATTATGTTATTCTTGTAAATTGTGGAGATTAATCCTTTGTCAGTTGCTTCATTTGCAAATATTTTCTCCCATTCTGAGGGGTGGTATAGGGAGGGTGGGAGGGAGGGAGACACAAGAGGGAGGAGATATGGGGATATATGTATATGTGTAACTGATTCACTTTGTTATAAAGCAGAAACTAACACACCATTGTAAAGCAATTATACTCCAATAAAGACGTTAAATCATATAAAAATAAATAAATAATGTTATCCTTTTGGCTTTCCTAATGATGTGTATAGGGGAAAAGGAAGCCCTGTTATTTGTCACTCTATTGTGAAAAAAATCCCTAGGCAGGAAGGCTGCAAAGGGAGGCCTACTCAGCTGCTGTGGCAGGAAGGACTTTTTTCTTTTACCTTTGCACTTTCTGGATACTCTTCTGGGGTTCGGTGCAGCAAGACGTGGCCTTTATTGGGGATATTTAGATATAAGCAGTTTGCGGCCGTGTCATCAGGCACAGTGAGTTTGTCGTAGCGATGGTCACTCATCTGTTGCATGATCTATAAAGAGAAACAAAGCAGGCCTAAGCAGAGCATCTCCCACACTTGCCAACAGAAGGAGGGCAGTGTGGTGGGATAAAAGCTTGCAATCCATACGTAAGAATGTTCCTCTGTGTTGAAGTTCCCGTCTATTACCTCTAGACACTTAGCACCTGAAGAGGAAAACTGGATGTAGCTATGATTCTTTGGAAGAATTGTAAGGGTTCTTTTTGTTCTTTTAAAAGTATGTGTTTGTCTCTAAGTTTTTAAGGGTTTTAAAACGATTATTTTTTTCATAAGATCTATCAGAAAGACACATAGACAAAAGGTCCAGCTGGGGTTTTGATGATATCCTCAGCTGAGTGAGCAGGGCTGCTCTGGTCTATAGGGAAAAAGGACTATAGCAGTAATCAGAATGGTCAGTAGCAGTAGTTAGAATGGTCAGTTAACTGATTTAGCAATAACTGCACGCGCGCACACACACACACACACACACACACACACACACAAACATAATTTCCTCTTCTAGGTACATTTAAATTGAATTCACTTGTCTGTTAGCAGGTGCTGCCTGCTAACAATGAACATAAAAATCCCTTGGGGAGAATGTTAAAATCATATTCCAAGGCCTTGACCCCAGGGGTTCTGGTTTGGCAGATTTGAGGTGAGCCATAGTAATTTGTATTCTGAAGCCCTCCAGGTAATTCTGAGGCAGATGGTCCCTGGACCACACTTGGAGAAAAACTGACTTAGCAGGTTCATTCATCAAATGAAGGGTTTATTAGTACCTTAGTATAAAATAACTTTAAAATAAGACAAAAATGAATTCTGCAAAGAACTTAAAATATTGATATCTCATCTTCAGCCCCTCAACAAATTAAAACAACAATGCAAAGAACAACCTTCCTGGGCTTCCCTGGTGGTGCAGTGGTTGGGAGTCCGCCTGCCGATTCAGGGGACGCGGGTTCGTGCCCCGGTCCGGGAATATCCCACATGCCGCAGAGCGGCTGGGCCCGTAAGCCATGGCCGCTGAGCCTGCGCGTCCGAAGCCTGTGCTCCGCAACGGCAGAGGCCACAGAGGTGAGGGGCCCGCATACCGCAAAAAAAAAAAAAAAAAAAAAAAAAAAAGGAACAATCTTCCCCACTCCCCTGCACCCCTCCCCCATGCCAAAAATATCCAAACATTAAAAACAAGTATGATTTTGGGCTTACTCATGTAGACTCTTTCCATTCTTTATCATTATATATATGTTTTAAGGAATCTGCCAAAATGTCATGCCATGGAGGTATAAGAAGATCTTTTCACTGTCTGGTTCTAATCTACCTTTCCAGCTAGGTCTTCCTTTACCCCTCAAGATTTGTGTGGAAATGGGCCTCATATTATAGGATCCCAGAGTTAGGTCTCTTGTCTACTAAGTCATGGAGGCACTGGACAGTAAGATTTATGGTGTGGAGGAGCAGAAGAGACGCCATGCTCCCTGCAGAAACTTCACTCCTAAAAGGATGTGAAGAGTACGGATGGTAAGGCCTTCTTGACTCACCAGTCAGGTAATCCATTCTCTTCTCCAAGTGGGGAATATGTCAAGAGCAGACAGAAACCAGGAATAATATGATAATGGAATATCCTTCACATAGAAGGAATCATCAGGAGTGGGGATGAGCTTAAGCACTATATCAGAGGCTCAGAGACACAAAGATAAACAGACATAAATCCAGTTTTTGAAGAGGTCACAGCCTAATGGAGGAGACTGTCACACAAATAGACAATTATATTACAATAAGAACAGGCAGAGCACCATGCTAAACATTTTACATTTATTATTGAATCCCCAAATTCCCATTTTACGGATGAAGAAACTGGATTGAGAGAGGTCAAATAACTTGCTCAAGGTCATAAAGGTAGATTTAAACCCAGATCTGTGCAACTCAAAACTTTATTAATCATCTCACTTTGCTCTTTCTTGACTTCCAGAGCTGCAGCAAAACCTCTCTCCTACAAACTACCATATCATCTACTTTTTCACACTTATTTGGTACTTTTAATTTATGGTCAAAATTAATCATGGTACCATTCATTCTCTTTTTGTGTGTAATTCTGTTATGACATGGTACAGTTTCGACTTGACTGGACATCTCTTCTGCACTTTTTAATTTAAATTGTTCCCTGAGGGGATAGGCCCATAGGGTGGATCACCCACGGGTAGGGTAGGTTCTTCCTTAGAGCCCAGCCTGAGAAACCTTGTATCTATTCAAGGACATGGACAATGTAGAACTATTATAAGCAAATTAACAACATATTCAATTTAGCCCTCTTTATAAAATGGATATGCCCAAAAATAATATGAAGAGGCTTGTTTAAGAGAAAAAAATCCAGACCCAAGTAGCTCTCCTCTATTATGACTTGCTATTTAATTATATCCTAGGCAGACTTTCTTTTGGCTGCTTTCGAAAAAAAATAATAGTAGCTTCTCTTTATTATTGTGTAGGAGGGGACACATTAAGACGGTGAACTCTGGAAAAAGACCTGGATTTAAGTCTCTGCTGTATCCTTTGTGAGCTATAGAAATTCAAGCTTTTTTTTGACTTCTTAGTTTCCTCATCTATAAAATTGGGATAATAATAGTCTTTGACATACTTCTTGTGAAAGATAAGTGAAGATAATGAATATAATTAGGCGCTGTACTAAGCCCTTAATTAGCTACTAGCATTTTACAAAAGCATGACCAGACAAACAAGGTCCAGGTTTCCAGTCTGCAGTCCCATCTACTGTTCTAGCAAGCTTTGCCCTTTAACCTCACATTTAAGATAGCCTGTTCTGAGGTAAAGAAATCACCTATGGCTCTTAGTACAAGATGAGTTGAAAGAGAAAGAAGCATAGCAAGTCCACACCTCATAGGCCTTGACTATAACTTCAATGGTCCCATGAGCAGCCCAGCAAATTCCCACCTCTCAGTCTGACTCATGCATGTCCGGTGGTGACTATGAAGCAGAAACATGGAATGTTATACATTCCAGAGGAAGTGTTATCAAGGATGTTATCACTGCTGACTTTTTGTTTATCAGTGAAGGAACAAACTAGAATCTCCAAGGTTGCAAAGAAACCTACCTCAGAAAGTGCCCATTTTCTCTGGAAAAATGGAAACTGAATCTTTCTTTTCCTGGTGTGCTTTATTTACCCAGCCTTCAGCTTTCTCCATGTTCCCTCCCATCTCCCCACATCCTAGCTTGAACAATACCACTCCCCTCCCATGTGCTTGATTTGTTGTTCTTCAGTTGATGGTATTTATGTGAAATTCTAATTGCTGTGTTTCCTCACTCTTTAATGTTTCTCTCTCTTCCCGGCCTTATATTTATAATTTATAACTTCTGGTGGGAACATTCCTAAAATTACTGACATAAGGCCAGTACCCAACCTAGCACTGTGTGAGGATAGCTTCATTTTTTTCATCACTGTGAGGAAAGGAGTTATAATATTCTCAGAGCGGAAATAATTTAATGCTGGGAATACATAAAGTAATTCACTGATAAATTCTATTGAGAGATACTCTTAAAATAAATGTCTTAACAAAACCACCAAAGCCACCTTAGGAGAAGCTTTTCAAATAATTTATCAAGACCACATGGTTATCATTTTAAGACGGGTTAAAATATGTGCCAAAAGAAATGACTTTTAATACTAGAACAGACCCTGCTGGAGCAGTGAGTGGTTCTGCTTAACTGTGGAAAGAAAAATACAAAAGCTCTGTCAGGCGTAGTCTTTCTAAACTAAAAGGATTTAGGAAGTGGTAACTATAGATGATAAGCAAAAAATACATTTTTTCCATGAAAAAGCTAAAGGTGTTTATTCTGAACACAAAGGGTTTCTCTCTTTTGGGGCAAAGAACAGGTTTTTCTTTTCCTGTTAGTGATTGTTTTTCTTTCTCTTATATGTTCTTATTGTCTGAATAAGACAGCTTGCATTGATTTATGGCTGGGTTCATAAGACGCATGTATATACACAATGCAGGGCGCTTGCCATCCAGAGGGGAATACACAGAAAAAGGTTCAGGAGACTGTGTGTCTCTCTAGCATCTCTCCCCTGTAGTGTTGGAATGGCACTGCGAAGATGTGAGGATGTGCTCCCGGCCCGCCTGGCAGGGCATCACCTCAAAGAGCTCAGGCTCCCAAGGACAGAGCCAGCGCGAGGCGGAGGAACAGGGTCTGCTTCCGTTTTGTGGATGCACAGAAGCCTTTGTTAAGAGATGAGTATCATTTCAAATATTCCGAGAATGTGGCTGCTAGGCTGTTTAGTTCCATGTCCCAACATTTTTTCCTAAAAAGGGGTGGAGGCGGTGTATTGCTCCAGAGTTGTGTGTAAAGTGTTCTTTTAACACCGGGGGCTATACTTCCTGCTTCTGGCTGTGCTGGGAGCCAGCACGGAAGGGAGAAAACCCCTAATCCGTCCCCATGACACAAGTTCCTGAGAGGCCCGGATGCCGGGTAACACGCAGGGGTTCTACAGGGCTTTGGGGGAGTATCCGAGAGGTTAAGTCGCTGCTCTAAATGTCTTTTCTGATTTCTGCCATATCCCGAAGGAGTTATTCCACTTTGTGTAAAAGAGAGTAATTATTGAATATCATCAGGACTGGATACAATTGCTGCTCCTTTCAATTCAACTGTCCTCTTGGAGCGCCCCCTTCAGGCCGGGCGAGATGTCAGTGGAAGGTGGGAACGGGAAAGAGACGCACAGGTAACTTGGTAACGGATTCTGCCTTTAGGAGATGATAATCTATAATTTAAGGTAGGTCAAGGGTAAACTAGCAGTAAAAAGAAAGTCAGCCTCACTCCTGACAGAGGCATCTTTACCGAAGAAGGCACGCAGCCGTGAGAGGAAACGGCTCTGAAAATCATCTTGGCCATGTTGCGGTGGTCTGTTACACAGCTGCTGGTTTGGAGGAACCGGCCTTGATCCCCAGAGGGGAGCTGTCACAAAACAGAGTGGGAAATGTCTGGCTTCCAGCCCAAGATAATTTGCATGGCTAGTTGCATTAACAACCAGGCATTTCCGGCAGTTCCCAACATTTCTGGGAATTTTCTCATCCAAAAGTCTGGAAGGAGTTTCATTCTCCCACTTGTTACTCATGGTTTCTTTGTAGTACATCAATTATTCTGAAAATATTCCCAGGCTACGTTGTTTCACAGAACAATGTAGGATGCATTGGTCAAATACCGAAGCAAAGTTATACAGAATGTATTTAAAGATGTTTAGGAAACAGAGCACATTTTTGGCTTGCTCATAATTGATCTTCCTATGAAATATACATATGTATTCATCTCAACATATCAAAATGGAGCCAACTCAATAAAGCAACTCATCATAGATTCTACTGAGATATACAATAGATGATGCTCAAGTACACTTTTCATTGCTCCTGGATATCTAAAATCATTCATACATTTCTTTATCCATCCATTCATCAACAGTTTATTGAGAGTCTGACAATACACCAGGCATCAAGTCCTTGCAGTCCTTTTAAGGCTGAGTCAAACAGCTATGAATAACATTCTAGAATTGATATCATGTTTTCATTTTTTAATGGCTTTTCCATGGATCAGCTCAAAATGAACATAACCTGAGAGAGGTTGTCTTTTAAACAACCTCCCTGAATTGATGGGCTGCGATCCTAAGAATGAGGTTACATGGTTCTTTTCAGTTAAATCTGGGCAAACTTTCAATGCCAAATATTCCCTTCCAAGCTAGCTGATATTTCCTCCACAAATTATCTCATGTTTGGAGCTGCTGCTTTTACTCAGATCATATGGCACACGTGAACATGTAGAGGAAAGAATTCTTCTACTATTCAAACTACAACCACAAGTCACATAAACCATTTCTGGAAGGAATCTTCAAACACAGTGGTTTCTGTGGAAGGCTGGGAAAAGCCCCCATACTCTTACAGGACCACTCTGAGCTCTGCGGAGGGCTGGGGAGCAGGGCATAGGCAGAAGGAACAAGGGGAGCTTCTATGGGTAGTCACAGCCCTGATTTAATTTTTTTTTTTTTGCGGTACGCAGGCCTCTCACTGTTGTGGCCTCTCCCATTGCAGAGCACAGGCTCTGGACGCGCAGGCTCAGCGGCCATGGCTCACAGGCTTAGCCGCTCTGCGGCATGTGGGAATCTTCCCGGACTGGGGCACGAACCCGTGTCCCCTGCATCGGCAGGCAGACTCTCAACCACTGCACCACCAGGGAAGCCCTGATTTAAGTTTTTGACTCAAGGAGTGGAGAGGAAAAAAATCAGACCAAAGTACTTCCAAAATGCAAAGTCTGGCATCCTACCTTCCCTTCTTACCCCTGCCATGCTTTTCTAAGACTAGTTCTGAAGCAGAAGCAAATCTCCCACAGTCTTATTCTTATGTCTTGAATAAGTACAGTAGACAGCTGCCTACTTGGCTACTGAGGTCATGCCCTGGCTATGTTTCTTCAGATACCTGCACCCTAAATTCAGCTCCTAAAATCTCATCATCAAAAATTAACTTCCTTGGGTATTGGGAGCTGGGTGATCTTTCAGTTTCCCCTGGGTCATTCAATAGCAAGAAAAAATTGGAATGTTTATTGAGATATCTTCTCTTTACTGATGGTTTATCTATCTTCACTTATTTCTTTCTTTAACAATTCATTTTACAGATAAGAAAGCCAAGGTTCAGATAATTCAGTAATTTTTCCAAGGTCACACGTTAAGACAGAAATCCAGGATTCAGGTCCAGGTGAGTCAGCCTCCAAATGCCCACCTTCTTCTTGTCACACCAATCTACCATCTTGCCAATAGCCCTTGAAAGATTAGACTCGGAGCTCATTAACTGAAAGCCTGTGGGCTAATTCTTCTTGTAGATACAATTTATTTGACATGCACATATGTTGAAAAGTTTGCATTTAAGTGCATTTTAGACAGAGAAGGTCTGGCCTCTGAAGTCATCCGAGTTTGCTACTAGACTACATAGGTTGGTTTCCAGAGCTAGCTACTCTATTTTTTAAGTAGATGAGGGAAGAGCAAAGCCTTTGGGAATGGAAAAAGACAGTGGGTGAAGAGGCATTATCACCTCTAGAGCAGTAGAGGGGTAAGCTCCAAGGTAAGAGATGAGAAATGGCCAAACACACACACTTTGCAATGATGCCCAGGACCAGCCCTGTTCACTCAGACCCCACCACTGGTGGATTAATGCTTAGTCTCTGTATGAGCAAATGATTCCTTGGTTATCTCATCAGTAAGGCACACATTCAAACATTTTCCTTGCAATAATTGTAATTGTTTTGCTTTGAGACATTCAAAATCCTCTGCCCAGTCTGCTTGGCCATTTGTGAAAGGGTTGACTGCGGGTTAGAGAAGAGTCTATGCACAGGAAGGAGAATTTTTTTTTTTTTTTCCTGGAATAGTGTGAAGAAAATCATCATTGGGACTTTCAACTATATGGCTCTACCTAACTGTACTCAGCCTGGGCAGCGAAGAAAAAAGTCTTTAGCATATGTTTAGTGCCCTGAGATCTTCAGCTCCAGGCAATAGTGTGCTGGTAAATATGGGGGAAAACATATGCATAATATACCTACAGAAGTTTATTATAAATTTTACTGATATAAAGGATGGGTAGCATCCTTTACAATTTATAAATAATAATAAAAATTTCAATACTCTTGACTATAAGTTTCATATTGTCAATTGATTCTCACAGAATGCTTCTGTTGATTTTTGCAGAGCTTGTGCATTTGAGGCCAACCTAATAGTTGCAACTGACAAATCACTGTAGTTCCAACATGGCTGCTGGGTATTATTTTGTTTACACTAATGAGTAAGACAAATGAAATAATGAAGACATATATTGGAACTTTACTTGTTTGGCAATGATGTGAGGGACTTCTTTGCTGAAGTGCATAGTAGTTTTTGAATACTGGAAGAATATTTCCTCATTTTTCCCTCAACGTAATGGCTACACACATGACACATTTTAAAGTTTAATCTGCGTGACTAAAAATTTCCCCATCACTTTCTAATGTCTAGACAATCAATAAAATGATAAATCAAGTCTGGTTTTGTAGATTTGCTGATTTCTGTGGTGCAAACATTCTCACCATAGGCAATTTCAAGTTACCAAAGTGACATCTGAATATGGCATTGGGAAGGGATGTGCATGGACACGCTGTTACATAACATCACCATACACACATAAACAGATGTAAATAACTGTAAAAGCACAGCTAATGGTAAAATGTAGTAATATAATTAGGAAGGGATGAGTTTTAGATAATTATTACCTTAGTTTTTAATGAAATTTATTTAATCATAAGTTTATGTAATCTGATTTTTAATAATGGATGTGTTTAACAACCAGCTGTCAAAATTCTCCAAAATGTAACAATTGACCCTGGTAAGCTAGTAGAAGCTGGCTCCAGCAAACTGCTGCCCTACACAGGGAACTTCATGGTTTTACAAGACTTGGTTCCTGAATTTCAGCAGAAGTTGGCTTTTCATAGAAAGTTATCTTAAGTCACTCTCTACCTTCTTTATAAGTACCAAGGATAACTTTAGTTTTAAAACTTGGCTCATGTAACTCTTGCTTTCTCATGGGCAAACAATATTTGGGCGTTAGCCTTCAATGAGCTTATGAAAAACACTGATGGTATAAGTTAGCATGAATACTTAAAAGGAAGGATAGCAAATTGGATTTGCTAAATAGGAGCCTAAATTCAATGAAGTTCTCAAACATATAAGAGAAGATGACTGATTGGAAGCTTTAAGTCTGAATGTCCTACGTGGAAAGAGGAAATGAGAATTCATGGTTTGCATTCTTAAACGTGGCTCCAATTTAAATTATTGTTTCTCCTTTTACATCCCTTTCATTTCCAGTTATGTTATTTTGCTATGCTTCATGCATCTTTGTAAGCCGCTTTTACAAAATGAGGGGCGGTATGATTACATAATTTTGAACAGTTCTTCTAAAAACATGTTTTAAAATTATAAACCAAAATACAAATTATAAACAATACAAAACACAAGTTTCTTGTACAAGATTCAAATATGAAAAATTAAAAGTTCTATTGGACTTAACACAACTGTATACATTTGTCAAAGCCCACTGAATTGCACATTTAAAGCTTGTGAATTTTATTGTATGGAAATTATATTTCAATAAAGCTGATTTATAAAAAAAGATGAAGTCCTATTTCTCCCCCTCTATTCCATCTTTCTCTTTTCTCTTCTCCCTTTTCCTCTGGGAAACCAGTATTAAGTTTGATGTGAGTCCTTCAGATCATTTTTTACACATATACATACTCAAAACAAAACCTGTTTATCTCCCACTGAACTTGTCAGTGAAGGAGCCTAAACATCTCAATTTCTAGGGGTCCCAAAGTCCACTTCTCTCAAAGTCTGGTAACAAAAGCCTCTGCAGGTTTTGTACTCGTGAAGGCAATTTCTGTGATTGTCTTACAGTTATGACATTTTTGCCCATAAGTAGTTTCAATGCCTGTAAATAATGTTACACAAAAACTGAATAAATATTGGGATTTTATATAGCTATTTAATTCCCTCCTACTGAAGAACACTCTTGCTGTCATGAGCTACTTGATCTTCAGGAGTCACTGCTGTCGCTAAATGCATCAGGGATAAAAGCACCTTAACTGTGATACGCTCAGAAACTGAAATTTCTGTGAAACGGGTGACAAATCTCATTCACGTTTTAGGATGGGTTTTCTTAACCTCAGCACTATTGACATTTTGGGCTGGATAATTCTTTGTTGTGAGGACTGTCCTGTGCATTGTAGGATATTTAGCAGCATCCCTGGCTTCTACCCACTACATGCCAGGAGCATCCACTTCCCTGCCCTCCACATTATGACAAAAATATCTCCAGATATTGTTGGATGCTCCCCTGGGCGGGAAGGAGGGGCAAATTTGTCTCTGGTTGAGAACCACTGTTTTTAGGAGAAAGCTATCAAATCTATTCGGATTTTAAAAGAAGAGCAAATACTTATGGGAGATAGCAAGAAAAACAACCAGAAAAAGAAAGAGAGAGAAATCAAACTTCCAAATAAGTATAACATTTACCCTTCTATTCTTCCTCTGAATTAATAAGATCCCTGATAAGAAATGGATTGGTATTTAAGAAAAACACTGTTGTCCCCACATATCCTGTACAAGAAACCCAAATCCCTTGTAAATGACAACCAAACCATGGCTGATGAAGAAAGCAGCTGTTCTCACCTCACCTACTTTTGTGTGGGGAGTTACCTGGGCTCTCTGCATTTCAGGTTTTACGTTTCTGAAATGGGGAGGAGAAATCATGGTTTTCTTCTGGATTTGGCCTTTGTTAGTGTCAGACAGTGAATGCTGATAAGGTACTCTGAGAACTTGGGAAAGTGACATCATTTTATCAAGCCCACTTCTCTTTTACAGAGGTTCGGAGAGATAAAAAATTAAGTGACTTACCTCAAATCACGCAAAGGTAGTGAACTGCAAAGCTAGGACTAGATCCTGGATCTCACGACTCGGTCCAGGCCTTTTCTAGTGATCTTGGTTTCGTGGAGAGAATTTAAGTGGGACATGGGGCTTCCCTGATGGCTCAGTGGTTGAGAATCCCCCTGCTAATGCAGGGGACATGGGTTCGAGCCCTGGTCGGGGAAGATCCCACATGCTGAGGAGCAACTAAGCCCGTGTGCCACAACTACTCAGCCTGTGCTCTAGAGCCCGCGAGCCACAACTACTGAGCCCGTGAGCCACAACTACTGAAGCTTGCCTGCCTAAAGCCCGTGCTCCGCAACAAGAGAAGCCACTGCAATGAGAAGCCCGCACACCGCAATGAATATTAGCCCCTGCTCACCGCAACTAGAGAAAGCCCGTGCGCGGCAACGAAGACCCAATGCAGCCAAAAATAAATGAAATTTAAAAAAAAAAGAATTTAAGTGGGACAAAGAGGAACCATATCAACCCTTCCTCCACTCCCAAGTTAAGGAGTCTCTCTTCCCTTCAAGATCTATTCCTTGATTTGTGGAATGTCCTAAACCAGTGATTCTCAACCTTGGCTACACGTTAGAATCATCCGGGGAGCTTTAAAAAATATATAGATTTCTGAGCCCCAACCGTAGAGATTTTTTATTTACTTGGTCTAGGGTGGGAAAAACGTCACGGTTTCTTTTAAATTCTTCCCCAGGTGACTCTAAATATGTAGACAGGATTGAGAACCACTATTCTGTGCCCTCTCTATAATTTCTACTAATTTGGAGGGAAGAGGGTGGTAGGGGAAAGGAGGCAGGTTATTCTCCTGTTGTCTCTGGTTCCACTGAATTAGATCCCTGCAGAGACACAATTATTTTACAGGTGCTATTCCTCTTTTAAATGATGTCAACATAAGCAGGAACCTCAGCCTTTCTTTGATTGCCTGAAAAAGAAAACCCTATTCACCTGGGTAATAGATTTTTCTCAAGTTTGGCAGGTTGGAGTATTACAGTAATATAGACACTTAAAATAGAATACGAAATGCTGGTGTTTTCAAAGACTTGACAACTCTGGTTTGTGGTTCAGATCTCTTCTTTCCCTTTCCTCTCCTCTTTCCCTATCTTCACATTCCTATTACTTCTAACAAAGGACAGTTTTGCTTTCTCTTTTGCTGTATTGTCTCCTGCTGATCCCAAGCCTTCAAGGGTCTCACCTTTCACCCCAAAGGACTTATTGTATTTTCCTAAACAAAGGCAATTCTTTCCCTAAGAAGAATGCAGGGTTTAGCTCTTTCAAGGGCCTATGGACATTGTAGTTGCCTCCCACACGTCTATTCTCTGCTTTCTTAGGAATCACCCCAGTTTTCACTTGTAAATCCACACCTCTCTGTGTAGCCCCCATAATCTGGGGGAAGCTGACTCCAGGACTGAGACTCTAGGCCAAAGGTTCCTTTCTTGGTTCACAGTACCTGTAAGTGTGTCATTAATATTTTCATGGTGTTTTTAGGCCAAGAAAAAAAATTAAACCCAAACCAAAACCAACAAATAAAATAAACCCCTACAAATCTAACACTTTTGTTTATTAAGTAGTTAGGTCCAAACAACTTAATAGTATAATTGTGTGTGATGTCTGACAGGTATATCTGTGTTCTTTTTGAAAAATTTAAATTTCTGCCATGGTGCCCCTGTGAATTTGTTTGTGGTGCCCCGGTGTGCCTCGATGCAGTCAGGAAACTGCAGCTCCAGAGAAATTCACCCCCTGGTTATATTAGTGGCTCAGGGATGGACAGATGATCGGTTTGGACTAATAAACTTCTGAAAGAAGCTTCCTTACTTTTCTGAGAGGACTGATGTCCTCCTCCCTGAATGTGTGTGAACAGACAAGTAGCCAGGAGCTGCTGGCAACCACTGTGCTCCCCTGAAGAGGAGCCAGCTTTATAATGAAGCTCATCTGTGGAAGGTAAAGAGAGAAGAAAGGAATCTGGTTCTTTGACAGCATCACTGGGCAGACCCATCAAACCTACCCTAAAGTCTGTATTACTTCAGAACTACATGGACCAGTAACTCTCCTCCACTGTTTCGCCTACCTTGAACTGGGCTTTCTGTTCATGGCTAGTGAAGATAGTTTTTCATCACTGAGAACTAAATTTGGTTGTGACAGAAAGTACCTGCCCCCTCAAAACAACTCTTAAAAGTTTATTTCTCTCTCATGTGAAAGGTGTTTTGAGGTTGTAGTACAGTATAGTGACTTGAAGTCATCATGGGCTGAAGTTCTTCTAGCTTTTTGCTGTGTCATACCTGGGATATAGCCCTCATCCTCATGGTATAAAATAGTTGTTTATGCTCTATCGATCACATCCCTTTCTCAAGATTCAGGAAGGGGAGAAGGGCACAACTCTTTCCTTTCAAATCCAGGCTTCCAGGATCTCATACAGAGCACCTCTACTTTCATATCATCGGGCAATACTTAGCCTCATTGTTATACGTAGGACAAAGAAAGCTGAGAAATATGGACGTTATTCCAAGTGGCAATGTGCTCACATATATATATTTTAAATAAATAAATAAATTTATTTATGTATGGCTGCACTGGGTCTTCATTGCTATGCGCAGGCTTTCTCTAGTTGCGGCGAGCAGGGGCTACTCTTCGTTGTGGTGCATGTGCTTCTCATTGCAGTAGCTTCTCTTGTAGTCGAGAATGGGCTCTAGGCGTGTGGGCTTCAGTAGTTGTGGCATGCGGGCTCAGTAGTTGTGGCTCACGGACTCTAGAGCACAGGCTCAGTGTTGTGGCACATGGGCTTAGTTGTTCCACAGCATATGGGATCTTCCCGGATCAGGGCTTGAACCCGTGTCCCCTGCATTGGCAGGCGAATTCTTAACCACTGCACCACCAGGGAAGTCCCGGAAATGTGCTCCTTTAAAACTCAAGGTTCAGTTAATAAGAAGGAAGGGTAGTATGGAAGTTGGAGAAGGCAACTGACTGTCATCAATTGGTTCAGAGAGTAATATTTTTTACATCTCCACTGTTCATATTTTGACCTCCACCCCTTTAGATGATTGATATACTGTTTGGATTTAATTGAGTCAAGGTATCCAAGTCATCTCAGGTGGACAGATGATTATTAGAAGCTTCTAGTGAGGCACAGTCACATCACCGGCCCTCTGTGCAGGGCTTGGCATGGGGTAGGTGCTCAATACATACTCGTTACATGTTGACTGAATGAATGAATGATCTTTCAGCAGTGCATTTTGGCACTTCAGTAACTCTTAAAATCCTCCTAAAATCTCCGGATGCAATTTCCTATAAGACACATTCACTTCAGAGCTCAACCTTCAGTGAAGAGCAAAGAAGAGCTGCCAGTTGGTGCTTGTGCCACATCCTTTTGTGCAATCAATACTTGTTACTAAAGATCCAGCTTTAATCAGCTTTGGGTGCTCTCCAGGGGCCCTTCTCAAATTCTCCCTAACAAGCTCATGGATGGGACCACACAACTTCCTACCCAAGTAAACATCTGAGTTTCCTTCCTCTTTCCACTATTCCTACTTGAAGAATTTAGCATCCTGCTTGTTTTCAAGCCATAGGACTTCACACCTTCAGACTTTTCTATTCAAGTCTAAGAGCCTACGTGCCTAATGAGAATTAGAGCAATAAGCACTCATTGCAGATATACTGTATTTTAATACGCAAATGTCATCAACAGAGAGAAAGGCACTAGACGGTACACATGATATCGTTTATTCTGGAAGCATTTCCCCCTAAAAAGACACAGTATTTTAAAGAAAATTAGCTTTTCATAGGCACTTGTATTTCAATAATCTAGTGAAGTTTTGCATGGTTTTCTATTACATGAGAGTTATTTCTCTGAAGTGCCCGTTATGTTATTCAATAAGATACTATTCTGAATATTAGATGGCATTTTCTGTCCAAAGACACATGCAATTTACTTTTAGCATGAATCTTCTCCCCCTGCCCTCAAATGCTCATGTATAGAAACTGATGTCTGGTGAACTCCAGAGTCAGTGCTTCTCACAGTGTGGTCTACAGATTACCTGCCTCTGAATCATGCAGTGGTTCTGGGGCTCCATGCCAGGGTGGCCGAATCAGAATTTCTTGTGGTGAACCCCAGAAGTGTGATGTGCGTTTCAAATGTGCACTCTGTGTGATTCTTGGGTACGCTAAAGTTTAAAAACCACTAACTTAGGGTTTTCAAATTAAATTAACATCATCATCACACATATTACCGCTACTAATATTACAACTACTAGTAGCTAATCTATACTGAACTATTATCACTTGCCAGGGTATGGATGGAAAAAGAAATGGACGATTAGAAAATATGCACAGCGTATGGATTAAAGGCTCTTGGTTCTCCAGCCAGGCATCAGGGCTGTGTCTCTGAGGTGGGAGAACCAACTTCAGGACACTGGTCCACAAGAGGCCTCCAAGCTCCACGTAATATCAAATGGCAAAAATCTCCCAGAGATCTTCATCTCAACACCAAGACCCAGCTTCACTCAACGACCAGCAAGCTACAGTGCTGGACACCCTATGCCCAACAACCAGCAAGACAGGAACACAGCCCCATCCATTAGCAGAAAGGCTGCCTAAAATCATAATAAGTCTACAGACACCCCAAAACACACCACCAGATGTGGACCTGCTTACCAGAAAGACAAGATCCAGCCTCATCCACCAGAACACAGGCCCTAGTCCCCTCAACCAGGAAACCTACTCAACCCACTGAACCAACCTTAGCCACTGAGGACAGACACCAAAAACAACGGGAACTACGAACCTGCAGCCTGCAAAAATGAGACGCCAAACACAGTAAGCAAAATGAAAAGACAGAAAAACACACAACAGATGAAGGAGAAAGGTAAAAACCCACCAGATCTAACAAATGAAGAGGAAATAGGCAGTCTACCTGAAAAAGAATTCAGAATAATGATAGTAAAGATGATCCAAAATCTTGGAAATATATTAGACAAAATGCAAGAAACATTTAACAAGGACCTAGAAGAAATAAAGAGGAAGCAAGCAATGATGAGCAACACAATAAATGAAATTAAAAATACTCTAGATGGGATCAATAGCAGAATAACTGAGGCAGAAGGACGGATAAGTGACCTGGAAGATAAAATAGTGGAAATAACTACAGCAGAGCAGAATAAAGAAAAAAATATGAAAAGAATGGAGGACAGTCTCAGAGACCTCTGGGACAACATTAAACGCACCAACATTCGAATTATAGGGGTCCCAGAAGAAGAAGAGAAAAAGAAAGGGACTGAGAAAATATTTGAAGAGATTATAGTTGAAAACTTCCCTAATATGGGAAAGGAAATAGTTCATCAAGTCCAGGAAGCACAGAGAGTCCCATACAGGATAAAGCCAAGGAGAAACACGCCAAGACACATATTAATCAAACTATCAAAAATTAAATACAAAGAAAACATATTAAAAGCAGCAAGGGAAAAACAACAAATAACACACAGGGAATCCCCATAAGGTTAACAGCTGAACTTTCAGCAGAAACTCTGCAAGCCAGAAGGGAGTGGCAGGACATATTTAAAGTGATGAAGGAGAAAAACGTACAACCAAGATTACTCTACCCAGCAAGGATTTCATTCAGATTTGATGGAGAAATTAAAACCTTTACAGACAAGCAAAAGCTGAGAGAGTTCAGCACCACCAAACCAGTTTTACAACAAACGCTAAAGGAACCTCTCTAGGCAAGAAACACAAGAGAAGGAAAAGACCTACAAGAACAAACCCAAAACAATTAAGAAAATGGTAATAGGAACATACATATCGATAATTACCTTAAATGTAAATGGATTAAATGCTCCCACCAAAAGACACAGACTGGCTGAATGGATACAAAAACAAGGCCCATATATATGCTGTCTACAAGAGACCCACTTCAGACCTAGGGACACATACAGACTGAAAGTGAGGGGATGGAAAAAGATATTCCATGCAAATGGAAATCAGAAGAAAGCTGGAGTAGCAATTCTCATATCAGACAAAATAGACTTTAAAATAAAGAGTATTACAAGAGACAAAGAAGGATACTACATAATGATCAAGGGATCAATCCATGAGAAGATATAACAATTGTAAATATTTATGCACCCAACATAGGAGCACCTCAATACATAAGGCAAATACTAACAGCCATAAAAGGGGAAATCAACAGTAACACAATCATAGTAGGGGACATTAACACCCCACTTTCACCAATGGACAGATCATCCAAAATGAAAATAAACAAGGAAACACAAGCTTTAAATGATACAGTAAACAAAATGGACTTAATTGATATTTATAGGACATTCCATCCAAAAACAACAGAATACACATTTTTCTCAAGTGCTCATGGAACATTCTCCAGGATAGATCATATCTTGGGTCATAAATCTAGCCTTGGTAAATTTAAGAAAATTGAAATCATATCAAGTATCTTTTCCGACCACAATGCTATGAGACTAGATAGCAATTACAGGAAGAGATCTGTAAAAAATACAAACACATGGAGGGTAAACAATACACTACTTCATAACGAAGTGATCACTGAAGAAATCAAAGAGGAAATCAAAAAATACTTAGAAACAAATGACAATGGAGACACGATGACCCAAAACCTATGGGATGCAGCAAAAGCAGTACTAAGCGGGAAGTTTATAGCAATACAATCCTACCTTAAGAAACAGGAAACATCTCGAATAAACAACCTAACCTTGCACCTAAAGCAATTAGAGAAAGAAGAACAAAAAACCCCCAAATTTAGCAGGAGGAAAGAAATCATAAGGATCAGACCAGAAGTAAATGAAAAAGAAATGAAAGAAACAATAGCAAAGATCAATAAAACTAAAAGCTGGTTCTTTGAGAAGATACACAAAATTGATAAACCATTAGCCAGACTCATCAAGAAAAAAAGAGGGAATACTCAAATCAATAGAATTAGAAATAAAAAGGAAGAGTAACAATGGACACTGCAGAAATAAAAAGGATCATGAAAGATTACTACAAGCAACTGTATGCCAATAAAATGGACAACCTGAAATAAATGGACAAATTCTTAGAAATGCACAACCTGTCGAGACTGAACCAGGAAGAAATAGAAAATATGAACAGACCAATCACAAGCACTGAAATTGAAACTGTGATTAAAAATCGTCCAACAAGCATAAGTCCAGGACCAAATGGCTTCACAGGCGAATTCTATCAAACATATAGGGAAGAGCTAACACCTATCCTTCTCAAACTCTTCCAAAAGATAGCAGAGGGAGGAACATTCCCAAACTCATTCTATGAGTCCACCATAACCGTGATACCAAAACCAGACAAAGATGTCACAAATAAAGAAAACCACAGCCAATATCACTGATGAACATAGATGCAAAAATCCTCAACAAAATACTAGCAAACAGAATCCAACAACACATTAAAAGGATCATGCACCATGATCAAGTGGGGATTAGTCCAGGAATGCAAGGATTTTTCAATATACGCAAATCAATCAACGTGATACACCATATCAAAAAACTGAAGGCGAAAAACCATATGATCATCTCAATAGATGCAGAGAAAGCTTTTGACAAAATTCAACACCCATTTATGATAAAAACACTGAAGAAAGTAAGCATAGAGGGAACTTTCCTCAACATAATAAAGGCCATATATGACAAACCCACAGCCAGTATCATCGTCAATGGTAAAAAACTGAAACCATTTCCACTAAGATCAGGAACACGACAAGGTTGTCCACACTCATCACTCTTATTCAACATAGTTTTGGAAGTTCTAGCCACAGCAATCAGAGAAGAAAAAGAAATAAAAGGAATCCAAATCGGAAAAGAAGTAAAGCTGTCACTGTTTGCAAATGACATGATACTATACATAGAGAATCCTAAGGATGCTACCAGAAAACTACTAGAGCTAATCAATGAATTTGGTAAAGTAGCAGAATAGAAAATTGATGCACAGAAATCTTTGGCATTCTTATACACTAATGATGAAAAATCTGAGAGTGAAATTAAGAAAACACTCCCATTTACCATTGCAACAAAAAGAATAAAATATCTAGGAATAAACCTATCTAAGGAGACATAAGACCTGTATGCAGAAAATTATAAGACACTAATGAAAGAAATTAACGATGGTACAAACAGAGGGAGAGCTATACCATGTTCTTGGATTGGAAGAATCAACATTGTGAAAATGACTCTACTACCCAAAGCAATCTACAGATTCAAAGGAATCCCTATCAAACTACCACTGGCATTTTTTACAGAACTAGAACAAAAAATTTCACAATTTGTATGGAAACACAAGAGACCCCGAATAGCCAAAGCAATCTTGAGAACGAAAAACGGAGCTGGAGGAAACAGGCTCCCTGACTTCACACTATACTACAAAGCTACAGTAATCAAGACAGTATGGTACTGGCACAAAAATAGAAATATAGATCAATGGAACAGGATAGAAAGCCCAGAGATAAACCCACACACATATGGTCACCTTATCTTTGATAAAGGAGGCAAGAATATACAGTGGAGAAAAGACAGCCTCTTCAAAAAGTGGTGCTGGGAAAACTGGACAGCTAAATGTAAAAGAATGAAATTAGAACACTCCCTAACACCATACACAAAAATAAATTCAAAATGGGTAAAGACCTAAATGTAAGGGCAGACACTATCAAATTCTTAGAGGAAAACATAGGCAGAACACTCTATGACATAAATCACAGCAAGATCCTTTTTGACCTACCTCCTAGAGAAATGGAAATAAAAAGAAAAATAAACAAATGGGTCCTAAAGAAACTTAAAGCTTTTGCACAGCAAAGGATACCATAAACAAGACCAAAAGACAACCCTCAGAATGGGAGAAAATATTTGCAAATGAAGCAACTGACAAAGGATTAATCTCCAAAATTTATAAGCAACTCATACAGCTCAGTAACAAAAAAACAAAGAACCCAATCCAAAAATGGGCAGAAGACCTAAATAGACATTTCTCCAAAGAAGATATACAGATTGCCAACAAACACATGAAAGAATGCTCAACATCATTAATCATTACAGAAATGCAAATCAAAACTATAATGAGCTATCATCTCACACTGGTCAGAATGGTCATCCTCAAAAAATCTAGAAACAATAAATGCTGGAGAGGGTGTGGAGAAAAGTGAACACTCTTGCACTGTTGGTGGGAATGTAAATTGATACAGCCACTATGGAGAACAGTATGGAAGTTCCTTAAAAAAGTAAAAATAGAAGTATCATATGACCCAGCAATCCCACTACTGGGCATATACCCTGAGAAAACCATAATTCAAAAAGAGTCATGTACCAAAATGTTCATGGCAGCTCTATTTACAATAGCCAGGACATGAAAGCAACCTAAGTGTCCATCAACAGATGAATGGATAAAGAAGATGTGGCTCATATATACAATGGAATATTACTCAGCCATAAAAAGAAATGAAACTGAGTTATTTGTAGTGAGGTGGATGGACCTGGAGTCTGTCATACAGAGTGAAATAAGTCAGAAGGAGAAAAACAAATACCGTATGCTAACACATATATATGGAATTTAAGAAAAAATATGTCATGAATAGACTAGGGGTAGGACGGGAATAAAACACAGACCTACTAGAGCATGGATTTGAGGATATGGGGAGGAGGAAGGGTAAGCTGTGAGGAAGTGAGAGAGTGGCATGGACATATATACACTACCAAACATAGGGTGGATAGCTAGTGGGAAGCAGCCGCATGGCACAGGGAGATCAGCTAGGTGGTTTGTGACCACCTAGAGGGGTGGGATATGGAGGGTGGGAGGGAGGGAGACACAAGAGGGAAGAGATATGGGAACATATGTATATGTATAACTGATTCACTTTGTTATAAAGCAGAAACTAACACACCATTGTAAAGCAATTATACTCCAACAAAGATGTTAAAAAGAAAATAAAAAAGTCTGTGGGAAAAAAAAAAAGAAAATGTGCACAGAATGTAACAGTTCAACACCTTTATTTAGCTCCTAATAGGCTATTTTTTTTTTTTGAAAATCTGTACCAAGAGTCACCTCTGGATATGTGGTCACGGCTTTGAACTTGGTTACACTTCAGAAAGAGATAAAAGGGAATGGCTTGTTGTAACCTATCTCCAAAGCTTTTTACATCTGTAGAAAGGTAGTATTTGTGTAATACCGGGCCCCAACTGCAGCATCCAGTGACCATAAATGAAAAACAGATTTAGAAATACTCTTAAAGATTGCTGGACCAATGTGACATTTTGAAAGATGAAAACAAGGAGAAATAGTAAGCAATTATTACGAGCAGGGTAGTATTACTGGAGTGGTTTTGCAAGAAGGCGGTGGCAAATTTACTTTTTTTTTTTACAATTAAAAACAAGTTTTATTGAAATATAGTTGATTTACAATATTGTGTTAATTTCAGGTGTACAACAAAGTGATTCACTTATTCATATATATATATACACGAATATATATATTCTTTTTTAGATTCTTTTCCCTTATAGGTTATTACAAGATATTGAGTATAGTTCCCTGTGCTACAAAGTAGGTTCTTGCTGATTATCTATTTTACATATAGTAGTGTGTATATTTTAATCCCAAACTCCTAATTTATCCCCCCACCCCAAATTTACTTTTGTTTCTCTTGCATGTCATTATGTCTAAGGATGGCTGAAATCCCAGTATTGTATCTGGCAGTGTGGATGTATTCCCTAGAAGCTGGAGAATAATTTAGGGTTAAAATGTCACTTCTAATTTAGTGTCTACGTTTTACCATATCCTTTATTAACCTTCAGCCAAGCAATAGGATACTCATCAACACCTAGGGCATTTTATACATGTGATGTCCACGGAGAAACAGTAACCCAAAACTCAACCATTCTCCCTCCAGCTCAACTGACACATTTCCTAATCTGTTCAACATCAAGAGTACTGGTGTTGGCCTGGTGAGAGTGTCACATAGGTCATGCTGTGATGTACAGTTTCATCCTATGAGGCAGAAATCATCCTGGGTGTTTTGCAGTCTTCTGCCAACTCAATTCAGCCAAGAAACAATAGGACCCCGCTGGAGATGGAGGGCATGAAAATGTTAAAGTGATTTTTTTTCGTGTGCTTTGAGAGTGAGTAGATAAAGATAATAAAAAAGAAATGGAAAAGGGTAAAGGACAGAGACTCCAAATTCAGATGAGCTGCTGTGTGCTGCCAATGGAAACTGAAATGGAAGCCAACCCCATTAAGTGTCTTACAAGCTTAGACGAAGGACGTCTACCAGAGTTGCTGTCAGTTGGATGTGTCTGAGTACAGCTCAGTTCTCAAACTGTGAATCTAGCTCAGTGAGATCCAGCAACACATTCTGCCCACCAATTTTCTGTGGTTTGTTCCTGTGTTGATGGAGAGTACTGAATTCACGGTGACAGTGAGAGTTTGAACTCTTTTCTGAGAATTCCACCAAAGGCGCCCCATCTGGTAGTCATTTCTTAAGTAATTTTGTTGATCATTGTTCCCTAGGGCCTAGTACAGTGCCTGGTACACAGCATGAGTTCTATAAATATCTGTCCAAGTGTTGACCTCCTCCTTTTCCTTCCCCTGCCCTTTCAAGCCCATCAGTTACAATGTTCTGTTATTTCTCTACATAGAACTCAACTCCTGCACGATGCTCTCCATTTTCACACCTGCTTCCCCAGTCCAGACTCTCCTGTCCTTTATTTCCAGACTGTATGATGGTACCTAACTAGTTTTATTACCCCTAATCTTTCTTCCTGTTGATCATTCCAGGCATAATGTCAGATGGAACTTTTTGAAACACCACCTTTTACACCTTTGCTTAAAAAAACTTTGAGTGGCTCCCCACAGCCTGCAGATAAGAAGACCCCAATTCCTTTACTTTTGGACCAGCCCCAACTTATTGCTTTAGACCTTAAATCTCTTTCTTTCCCTGCACATACTCCTTGTTCTAGCCATTGTCTACTGATTATAAAATAGATAACCCCCCAGTCATCCTGTTTGCAGTGACCACTCATCCTCTGTGCCTGTATATGGCTTGCTGTTCATTCAGGTCCACCCAGGCTTTGGCTCCCACCTCCCATGATCACTCCATCCTCGGAACTCCCATCACTTCTACTAGGACGTTGGGCCATTTAGTAGGCATTTGCCTTATCTTACAGTGACACTGTCCTGTTTCTCCAGTTCAACTGGAGGGCTCTTGAGGGCAGAGACGGTTTCTCATCCATCTCAGTGTCCCCGTTTGTGAGACACTATCTTTCATACAGTTGCTGCTCAATAAATTGCTGTATGATGCTCAAGAAGCCCGAGCTTCAAACTCAGCTGTGCTCTCTTTTCAATCACCTTTTGAAAAGCCTTTTTTTGCAGAAGAGACAGCAATAAAAGGTTTTGGAAACCCTACCTTTTTTTTTCTATCAGATTTTTATGTATGAATTAGGAAATGAGGTTGTTTGTCAGATATCCAATGTAATAGTTATATACGCAACTGAAGCCTCCTCAAAGAAAAATGGAACTAGGATGGAGTCTTCTGCACTTTTCTATCCTTAAGCAGGCATGAAAAACTCAGCTAAGCACAAGTCTTCTATCACTTACAGCCACTGAAAGGACGATGTCACAGTGGTCAAGAGTCTACAGTGAACCCACTTTGGAACTATCTATATCACTGGGTGCTTTATAATTAAATGGTTGCTACTTTTTGCCAAGTTTGAGACACAGTCCTTCACCTTGACTGCCCGTCATGAAATTTCCAACGGGGAGGAATGAAGCTCTCATTCCCTAGAGAGGCTGTTTCAACTTTGTTTTTTCAGGACAAGACTGAGTACAGGAGACAGGGGTCACACAGGGACAGCTGGAGGCAGAGCCAGAAGGACAACCTGTGAATTTGGATTCTAAGTTCTCTGCTTTGCCCTCAAATCCATTTTGGCCCTTTTGACAGCCATGCTTCTTTAGTAGAATCAACATATGATTATTTTTAAAAGTAAGTTCTCTAATATCAGTATGAAGTTTAACCCTTTTTCTCCTCTTTGACACAAATCTCTGTACATCAATATCAGGTCTTGTTAGATTTTTCTGTGTGTATGTGTTGGGGTAGGGCGTATGGAAACATGAGCCAAATGCAAATTTCCTATTCTCAGAAAATGATAAAATTAGTGATTTTTGATAACTCAGAATATTTTTTTTGAATTTTATTTTATTTGTTTTTTATACAGCAGGTTCTTATTTGTTATCCATTTTATACACATCAGTGTATACATGTCAATCCCAATCTCCCAATTCATCCCACCACCACCACCCCCACTGCTGCTTTCCCCGCTTTGAGCCCATATGTTTGTTCTCTACATCTGTGTCTCTATTTCTGCCTTGCAAACTGGTTCATCTGTACCATTTTTCTAGATTCCACATATATGCGTTAATATACGATACTTGTTTTTCTCTTTCTGACTTACTTCACTCTGTATGACAGTCTCTAGGTCCATCCACATCTCTACAAATGACCCAACTGCGTTCCTTTTTATGGCTGAGTCATATTCCATTGTATATAGGTATCACATCTTCTTTATTCATTCATCTGTCAATGGGCATTTGGGTTGCTTCCATGACCTGGCTATTGTAAACAGTGCTGCAATGAACACTGGGGTGTATGTGTCTTTTTGAATTATGGTTTTCTTTGGGTATATGCCCAATAGTGGGATTGCTGGGTCATATAGTAATTCTATCTTTAGTTTTATAAGGAACCTCCATACTGTTCTCCATAGTGGCTGTATCACTTTACATTCTCACCAACAGTGCAAGAGGGTTCCCTTTTCTCCACACCCTCTCCAGTATTTGTTGTTTGTAGATTTTCTGATGATGCCCATTCTAACTGGTGTGAGGTGACACATCATTGTAGTTTTGATTTGCATTTGTCTAATAATTAGTGATGTTGAGCTTTTCATGAGCCTCTTGGTCATCTGTATGTCTTCTTTGGAGAAATGTCTATTTAGGTCTTCTGCCCATTTTGTGACTGGGTTGTTTGTTTTTTGTAATATTGAGCTGCATGAGCTATTTACATATTTTGGAGATTAATCCTTTGTCCATTGATTCGTTTGCAAATATTTTCTCCCAATCTGAGGGTTGTCTTTTCGTGTTGTTTATGGTTTCCTTTGCTGTGCAAAAGCTTTTAAGCTTCATTAGGTCCCATTTGTTTATTTTTGTTTTTATTTCCATTACTCTAGGAGGTGGATCAATAAATATCTTGCTGTGATATATGTCAAAGAGTGTTCTTCCTATGTTTTCCTCTAAGAGTTTTATACTGTCCTGTCTTACATTAGGTCTCAAAACCATTTTGAGTTTATTTTTGTGTATGGTGTTAGGGAGTGTTCCTTTAAATGTAGCTGTCAGTTTACCCAGCACCACTTATTGAAGAAACTGTCTTTTCTCCATTGTATATCCTGTGTCCTTTGTCATAGATTAGTTGACCACAGGTGCGTGGGTTTATCTCTGGGCTTTCTATCTTGTTCCATTGATCTATATTTCTATTTTCGTGCAAGTACCATATTGTCTTGATTACTGTAGCTTTGTAGTATAGTCTGAAGTTAGGGAGTCTGATTCCTCCAGCTCCATTTTTTTCCCTCAAGACTGCTTTGGCTATTTGGGGTCTTTAGTATCTCTGTACAAATTTTAAGATGTTTTGTTCTAGCTCTGTAAAAAATGCCATTGGTAATTTGATACGGATTGCATTGAATCTGTAGATTGCTTTGGGTAGTATAGTCACTTTCATAATATTGATTCTTCCAATCCAAGAACATGGTATGTCTCTCCATCTGCTTGTGTCATCTTTGATTTCTTTCATCAGTGTCTTTTAGTTTTCTGAGTACAGCTCTTTGACGTCCTTAGGTCGGTTTATTCCTAGGTATTTTATTCTTTTTGTTGCAATGGTGAATGGGATTGTTTCCTTAATTTCTATTTCTGATCTTTTGTTGTTAGTGTCTAGGAATGCAAGAGATTTCTGTATATTAAGTTGTACCCTGCAACTTTACCAAATTCATTGATTAGCTCTAGTAGTTTCCTGTGGCATCTTTAGGATTCTTTATGTATAGTATCATGTCATCTTCAAACAGTGACATTTTTACTTCTTTTCCAATTTGTATTCCTTTTTTTTTTTTTTTTTTTTTCGGTACGCAGGCCTCTCACTGTTGTGGCCTCTCCTGTTGCAGAGCACAGGCTCCAGACGCACAGGCTCAGCAGCCATGGCTCACAGGCCTAGCTGCTCTGTGGCACGTGGGATCTTCTCGGACCAGGGCACGAACCCGTGTACCCTGCATCGGCAGGCAGATTCTCAACCACTGCGCCACCAGGGAAGCCCTGTATTCCTTTTATTTCTTTTTCTTCTCTGATTACTGTGACTGGGACTTCCAAAACTATGTTGAATAATAGTGGTGAGAGTGGATATCCTTGTCTTGTTCCTGATCTGAGAGGAAATGTTTTCAGCTTTTCACCATTGAGAATGATGTTTGCTGTGGGTATGTTGTATATGGCCTTTATTATGTAGAGGTAGGTTCCCTCTATAACCACTTTCTGGAGAGTTTTTATCATAAATGGGTGTTGAATTTTGTCAAAAGCTTTTTCTGCATCTATTGATATGATCATATGGTTTTTATTCTTCAATTTGTTAATATGGTGTATCACATTGATTGATTTGCATATATTGAAGAATCCTTGCATCCCTGGTATAAATCCCACTTGATTATGGTGTATGATCCTTTTAATGTGCTGTTGGATTCTGCTGTCTAAGTATTCTGTTGAGGGTTTTTGCATCTATATTAATCAGTGATATTGGTCTGTAATTTTCTTTTTTTGTAGTATCTTTATCTGGTTTTGGTATCAGGGTGATGGTGGCCTTGTAGAATGAGTTTGAGAGTGTTCCTTCCTCTGCAGTTTTTTAGAAGAGTTCAAGAAAGATGGACGTTAGCTCTTCTATAAATGTTTGATAGAATTCACCTGTGAAGCCATCTGGTCCTGGACTTATGCTTGTTGGAAGATTTTTAAACACAGTTTCAATTTCATTACTTGTGATTGGTCTGTTCATATTTTCTATTTCTTCCTGGTGCAGTCTTGGGAGGTTATACCTCTCTAAGAATTTGTCTGTTTCTTCCAGGTTGTCCATTTTATTGGCATAGAGTTGCTTGTAGTAGTCTCTTAGGATGCTTTGTATTTCTGCAGTGTCTGTTGTAACTTCTCCTTTTTCATTTCTAATTTTATTGATTTGAGTCCTCTCCCTCTTTTTCTTGATGAGTCTGGCTAAAGGTTTATCAATTTTCTTTATCTTCTCAAAGAACCAGCTTTTAGTTTTATTGATCTTTGCTATTGTTTTGTTTCTATTTCATTTATTTCTGCTCTTATCTTTATGATTTCTTTCCTTCTGCTAACTTTGGGTTTTGTTTATCCTTCTTTCTCTCTTTCCTTTAGGTGTAAGGTTAGGTTGTGTATTTGAGATTTTTCTTGTTTCTTGGATAACTCAGAATATTTTAATAAAAAATTTTAGCATACCAAATGGATTGAGTGATGCCATTCAAGTTACTAACCAGTTAGGTGTTGTATTTTAAGCTATAAAATGTTGAACTCTAGGCAGGAAAAGACTAAGGAGTTTCTAACTTTCGATGTTTTTTTTTTTTGTGTGTGTGTGTGGTATGTGGGCCTCTCACTGCTGTGGCCTCTCCCGTTGTGGAGCACAGGCTCCAGACGCGCAGGCTCAGCGGCCATGGCTCATAGGCCCAGCCGCTCCGCGGCATGTGGGATCTTCCCAGACCGGGGCACGAACCCGTGTCCCCTGCATCAGCAGGTGGACTCCCAACCACTGTGCCACCAGGGAAGCCCTCGATGGTTTTTAATTTGGATACTTTCCTTAATTTTTACTGATGTTTGAAAGATGTTCTTTTGTACCTCTATTATAGACATAGTTATTGCTTCTTCTGGTGCACATTTTTCAGGATTCTAAGCTAGGTGCTTTTGGAAGTTGTAGGAATCCTTAAAGGCAATGGCTTTCAACTTAGTCTGTGCACCAGAATCACCTGTGGAGCTTTTAAAAGTGCAGATGCTTGGTAGAGTTCAGATGTATGGTTGCCAAGGGGGAGTGGGTGGGGGGAGAGAAGGATTGGGAGTTTGGGAATAGCAGATGCAAACTATTACATACAGAATGGATAAACAACAAGGTCCTACCATCTTGCACAGGGACCTATATTCAATAGCCTGTGATAAACCATAATGGAAAAGAATATGAAAAAGAATGTGTATGTATATATATATGTATAACTGAATCACTTTGCTGTACAGCAGAAATAACACAAGATTGTAAATCAACTATACTTCAATAAAATAAATTTTAAAAAATGCAGATGCCTGGGCTAGATACCAGACCCAGAGCATCAGAATTTTCTGAGATAGGCCCAGGGAAGTGTGTTTTCAGAAAGTTCTTGAGGAGATTTTAATCCACATCTCTCACCGGGAACCACTAATTTAAGGTCACTCAGAGGCCTTTTCTTTAGTAAGCAAGAGTTTTGGATTGAAAGACCCCTTAAAAGGCCATTTGCTCAACCACCTAACAAGATGCTTGAGTTGCTGCAATCACATCCCATAGAGTCTATTGAATACTTTTTGATGTCCATCATATAATGGATGGAATTAACAGCACTTTAAATATAATTTCTTCCTTTTTTTTCTTTGCCATTTTCTTGAAATAATATTTTTTTTCAAGAGAAAAAAAATATTATTCCCTTTCTTGTACTTGGCTAATTTTGCCTTCTTCCTGCCTTGGGAATTACTGCTGATAATCAGCAAGGCTGTTTTGGTCTCACAGCTTCAGATTATTTATTGCCCTATCATGCCAAAGTATTTTATTTGGCCTTGCCAGCCTTGTTGGCATACAGCTCTGGGAATATTGTCAGATAAGGCAACTGCTGCCAGGAAAAGGAGCATAAACAGTTGTTACAAACTCAGAGTCTATTTGATTTTTGTGTTTTAATTTCTTAGTTCAGGCATGGTAGATTATTTTTTAAAAAAATTATTGTCTTGTGGATCTGGTGAAAACAACTGGAACAGACAACCTGATACTGAGACTAAATTAAACCTGCAATGGATTGTCAATTTGCCCTTCATAGTATAGACCCAAAGTGGGAAATCTTGTGGCTACAGACTGTAATTCCCTGTGGCAACAAATGAAAATGCAGTCTTAATTTTTCCATTTCAATCACCCTGTTGATACTAGTTACCTCTCATTCTGTCTTTTGGTTTTTGCTCTTGCTGTTCCAGTTGTCATTAAAGGAAATTCCAGGCGATTAAAAAAACATACAAAATCCAAACACATCAAGGGTTTTTCCATCTTCATGTTTTATATGACCATCTATAAAATAACATGGACATTTTTGGACAAAAAAAATCAATGCTGAAGCTGAGTCAAAACGAGAAGTACTGAGTGACCTCTATTATATGGTTAGTCATTCAAAAGAAAAACACGTTGCATTCTATGCCATTTAAATTAGCTTAAAGCAAGCAGCCTATGTCCTCATTCAAGGAATCTTACAAATGTAATTCGTTATTTCAGAAAGTAGATAAAAAATTAAAGACATTTCTATCCAAATGCATTATGATCATTTTAATTTAAAATTAAAAGCATACTGGAATTCCATGTACTATATTTCAGCTCCATTTATATGACAAAGGCACAAAAAGTGGAGTGGTGCTCTCATAATTCTTTTCTTACCACATCCTTTTAGTACTCCTATTAAAAGTCCTCTTAAACAATAATTCACTGTGATACAAAAAAATAAAATTATTAATAAAAGAAAGGCCACTAAATAAAATTGCTGATGCCCTCCGGAGAAAATACCTGGTCTCTTGTGTGGGGTTAGGTTAGGAAGGTGGGGATGCGCCTCTTGCCTCCCAGCCAGCAGATGATACCCCCCCCCCCCCAACCACAACATGTCAGTACCACAAGTTCCTGGAGCTCCGCTTGGGTAGAGCAGCAGCTTCCTCATCTGATTAGTTTCAGGAAAGTTTTAGCTAAGTGTCACTCTTCTCAACCTCCTTTCCTTCTCTCCCTCACTCCCTCCCTTTGTTCTTCCTTCCACACACCCCCCACCGCAGTTGGCTGAATGCTACCAAGGAGACTGAGTTAAAAATCATTACTGTGAGTCCCTCCTGAGGGCAAGAATTACAATCTGTCCTTCAGTGACAGAGAGCATGTAATTAATCCAGGTTTCTGGAAAGCAAGTCAATTTTGTCAAAGATCTGGAAAAAGAACAGGTGAGATGTGGTGCAAATCTACTCTTTTTTTTTTTTTTTTGTGGTACGCAGGCCACTCACTGTTGTGGCCTCTCCCGTTGCGGGGCACAGGCTCCGGACGCACAGGCTCAGTGGCCGTGGCTCCCGGGCCCAGCCGCTCCTCGGCATGTGGGATTTTCCCGGACCGGGGCACGAACCCGCGTCCCCTGCATCGGCAGGCGGACTCTCAACCAGTGCACCACCAGGGAAGCCCGCAAATCTACTCTTTATCATGTCTTTTTTCCTCCCCAACTTTACTGACATATAAAGGACAATTAAAAATTGTATATATTTAAGGTTTACAAAGACTGGCAGGCAAGGGGAAATGGGGAGATATTGGTCAGGAGGTATGAAGTTTGTCTTTTTTTCCTTAGTTAAAAAAACTAGCCTGGTGTTTTTCACCAGGCTAGTCTGTGGACAAGACAGTCATCATATAGACGATAAAGCAGGGATTTGAGACTTAGACCCAGCTACTGGAGAATTATTTCTGTAAGTTAATCACAGCCCACTTCCAACAATATATGTATTTTTATTAAACTTTAAAAATTAAAGTGTAACATACAAGATGGCCCTCCACACCATGACTCCCTCCCTCTTTTTAAAGTAACTACTATTCTGACTGCTAACATCATAGAGTAGTTTTATCTCTTGTTTAACTTTAAGTGAATGAGATAATATAATATGTACTTTTTGGAGGATGGCTTCTGTTTCTCAAATTATGTTTGTGAGCAATAGTTCTAGCTGGGTGGCAACTGGAGTTCTCATCTTTTTGAGAAGACAAACATTCCTCCTGGAAGAGTACTAGTAGATCTACTGCCTACACACGAATTAATTACTCTTATAGTATTTTCTTTTATAGCTAGAGGAGCAGGATGAAGGTAGTGATTGCCCAGGGGCACGAAGGCAACGACGAAAAGTGTAGGAGGAAAACTATAGCAAGGGCAGATTGATCTAAAGGCTAATTTTGCTTAGATAATAGTATTTGTAGGGTAAGACTTGGTATCAAATATCTTTAGTAATTTTAAATCAACCTAATCTCCAGTACTTTGGCCATATCAACAGTAAAATATGGTAATAATAGGTCCTCCTTTCTTCCTTCCCTGTATTAGATAATTTCTGTGTTAAGTGTGTATTAAATGTACTCTGGGCTTTTTAGCAGAGAATTGCTAGATGGATTATTTCATTTAAATATACAATGCATACACTATTAAATCTACTACAACCGAGACAGGCATGATGACTATTTCCATAAGAACCCACTTCATTAACCAAGAACAGATTGTAACCCATTACAAAGTGTTTCAAATGCAATAAGACTACCCAGAAACCCTTGGGCTCTCAGCTTTGCATAATATGCAAGAAGTAGTTTTACAGACTCTGAAGGAAACAAGTACTCAGCAAGCAGTGACAGATGTGGGATGCAATCAGGCTTTCAGTGTGTGGCACAGGAAGGCACAATTCACCTCCGTCTAAATGCTATGCCCTTCGAAGAAAGGCCCAAGTGGCCAGGGGTTTCTCTACAGAGACAAGACCGAGACATCAAGATTTGCAAAGGAAAAACAGATATCTGAGACCAAACTCATATCTTCCCTGAAACAGGTCAGATCCTGGTAACAGCAAAAAATGGGAAGAGGGAATAGCTGGAGAGAGGGGAGGATAAAGAGGGAGATTAGCTAGAACCAATCCATGGCAAAATAATTAGAAAAGGCTTTTCAACAGAAAAAGAATGGATATGGAGTAGGGCAGGCAACTGGGGAGAGGAGAATCAGGGTCCAGGAAATCTGATTCTGGAACCATGAGATCCTATTCAAAATGCCTTATTTCATCTCTTCTCAGTATTTTCACTTGTGAAATGGAGAAAATACGCTTTCATTACTTGTAAATGATGTATTTGTCTCTGTCCATTTGTCTTCCTGCCTGTCTATATCAGTATTTATATGTCCAAATTAGTAGTAGGACTTACCCACTATCAATTTTACTGATTGATTTAATGCAGGAATCCAAACTGTTCTCAAATAAATAAGCAGTTCAATTCACTGAATCTGAATTTCACCAATCCACCTATTTCTGAACTGAGAACATGCCCTCATGGAGATCTCATTATTCTTCAGTTTGCTTTGCTCTCCTGCTTTTGCTACAAGGGAAGAGAACCTTTTTGGTGCTAGGAACATGGCAGGTGGGCATCTGCCAACTCCACAGGCCCATAGTTTATGAAGCACATTTGCTGATGGAAAATTCAATCTCCAAAAATGTCTTTCTAGTCAGTGAGGATTATTTATAGCTTCTGACACAGAAGGTTTCAAGTATAGAGTGAACATCACTATTAACACTAACTCAAATGAACTTTAAAGGAAGGAGGACTATAAAATCCTCATAGGATGCCCTTAAAAGATGTGGTCTTAGAGGACTTGACAATGGGAAAGGAAAGATTAAGGGAGAAATGTGAATGAGTTGCTAAGGCATACAATGGGACTTGGGGCTTGGCTTTCTTTTTTCATGTCATCAATGGCCCTCTTTTCTGATTGCAGGGTCTTCCCCCTCCAATTGTTTTTTTTTTTTTTTGCAAAAGGAGTGATGGTCCAACACCTCTGTAGCAATACAGCCTCTTCAGCTCAGAGCCTATGGGTACCCAGACTCCTACTTCATGGAGATAAACTAATTTCTTACTCACTTTTACGTCCCAACCTCTTTAGACGTCACCTGCCCCATCCAGCTATCTGGGAGCCCACAAGAAAACTCTTCATTAGTTGGGCTAGTTTGCCCACATCTCATGAATATATTTTGCATAGTTTTTGCTTATTCCATGTCCCCACCTGTAACACTCTCTCAATGAATCCCACCCTGATAAATCCTTCAAGACCCACATCTAGCCACATTTTCTTCCTGAAGTTTTCTCTGAATATCTAAACCTCAAGAGTTTCCTTTTCTCCTCTGAATAATAGTTAGGGCTATTTCATATAACTTAGTGCTAGTTAACCATATTGTATTATCTCTTAGTTTGTAATATGTTAGTTTCTCCAGATTATTTAAGTTAGGGACCAATTTGAGTTAGGGACCTATTGGTTAGAGACCAAGCTATTTGAGTTAGGGGCCTAGTTTACCCAGAATGGCAGATGGGGCTACTTTTTCTAGTTTGTCTACCCAGAGAGGTTCTTTCTGCTAATTCACACAAAGACACAGTACAGACCACTTCAGCCTTTTCTTTCTCTTGTAATCAATTTCAGACATGTGCAGACCAACCCAGCTGCCATGGAGAGAAACCATAGTTAGTCCCTGAGGAGAAATATAATCTTTCTAGATCCTCTAAGTAACACCATTCATCAGATGTTTTCCTTCAAGACACCATTTTTTTTTAATATGCAGAAAGTTGACATAGCCTTCCAGCTGAAACAGAACAAAAGACATTCTACAAAGGCAACAGAAAAAGCCCCAAACTCAAATTCTGAGGTAGATTGTTCAACAATTGTTAAAGGTCCTAGAAATACAATCAGAGATACAGTTTGAGAAAAGGAAGAAAGGCGAAGTGAGCTGACTGAAGAAGTTGCAGATAATGCAAAGGGGAAAGTCAGCAAGTGGGAGGCAATGATTGCTTCCCAGACAAACCATACCAAGTCTAGCACTGAGGCAGAAGAGTAAAGACCTGATAGGGCAAACAAATAAATTGTATACCTTGGGGCACACCGACTTCCTCTCTTTGCCTAAGAGGAGTTACTGTCTCTGTCCTCTAATAAGTCATGTGTAGTGCAGGACCACCTGAGAGGAGGTGGCAAAAAGTAGTCCCAGCCCACCATTTAGTATTAGCCTTGCGATCTGGGGCGAGCCACTCGATCTAGTTCTTAACTGCAAAATAGAGATAAAACCACCTCTCACATTCATTTATTCATCATTTTCTTTATTTGAGGACCACCATGGGCCAAGCACAAAGGCGCACATGGTGAGAAAAACAGATATGGTTTTTGCCCTTATGAAGTGTCCAGATAATCTCCCAGTTGTTAGTTACAGAGACGAAATGTGCCTTTGAACTGTAAAGCACTGTAATGACGGAAGGTCTTCTTCACTATCAGTGACTTCCACTCTCAATCTAGCTATGTGACCCAAGGCAAGTTGTAACTTTTCTGGACTTTCCTTTCCTATCTGTGAAATAAGAAAATTTCCTTTCCTAAAATTTAAGTATTCCAATGCAAATGAAGAAGTTAAGATTTTTAGGTACTTTTGAATCATGTCTTTCTAAAAGATCATTACGAAATAGTTCAGAAATACAAAAGGATAAGAATAATGTAACGACCCCATGTATACCAATTACCTGACTTAGATAAAACATTACAAAGAGCTCTACTGGTGGGATGCCTTCCTTTTCCCCAGAAGAGATAACTGTGATGAGTTTGGTATTTATTATTCTGAATTATGGCCTTTCCAGGCAACCTGGTGTATAAGTAAGAATGGTTCACCAGTGAAGAACTCTTCCAATAAATGTACTTCCAAGGAAGAGTACCTATTAGGTGTTCCCAGTTCCTGATAAATGTGAGGTCATGACAGTGTACATCACAGAAACTTCAAGTACCAGCCTGTTCTCTCACTGCCACCCTTGCTTGCTGTCCACCCAGTAGACAGAATTAGAAAAACCATGCGGCAGGCACCACCTACTGCCTTTAGAAAGAGCAAAGTTTTATATTTACCTTGAGAGCCTTCTGTGCAGATTCACTGGATCCAATTGCAATTAGGTTAGGCCCAGCCATGCTGCAGAAACTCTTCAAGTGCAAAGCTTCGGCCACTGGGACTGTGGAGACTGCATAGTCCTATGCATATAATAGAAACAAGTAGTTTGTCATTTCAGAATAATTCTAAAACACATTCAAATCTGCTCAAAACATTCTTGCTCTTCTGAAGGCTGCCAGTGTCCCTGAACATCTGGAAGGAAAACTGGGACCCACAAGTTTGGGTATTGCCAGTTAAATGAAGATCGCTTCTAAAAAGAAAGTGCAAAGCCTTCCTGACGTGTGACTGTGTCAACAGCTTCACTGGTTGACCTATGTAGTGGGCTACTCTGGAAGGATGAATATTCTATGTAAACAAGAGCCTCACATCGTCATGGGGAACAGAGCTTTTTGGGGATTACATCCCTTCCTAAGCAGTCTGGTGAGCCAATCTGCTAATGATCAATAGAGTAAAGGGATCTTGGGAGGATGTATGTGCAATGCCTAGCAGAGTTTCCAGCACACAGTAGGCACCCAAGTACAGGTGATCTTTGATTCCAATCTGAAAAATCCACATTTCATGTTAGAGGAAATTGGGACTCCAGATTTTTTTTTTTTAAGTCATCGATTGTGCCAGAAACATCTGCCAGGTGGTTGTATGAGTATACACTGGGAGAAAACAGATGTCCATGATAACTTTGTCTGTTGCTGCTGTGGGAGTCTGATGAAGTCTATTTATTAAGTTCTAACTTCTAAAACTTCTAGCAAGCATACAAATATTAGGAATTATTTTGCAAAGCCTGTGACATATAAATACCATTATTCATGACATATTGATTCAATGGGTCTATGAATGTTTATTAGGTAGTTACTCTGTGCCAGGCATAAATTATCCTTTACCTACCTTGAAAGTATCAGCCAGGATTTCAGCACCTCGTTGATTTGTCCTTTTGGAAAGGCCCACAAAAAACTCTCTGCCTATAATAAATGTCATGGAACACAGTCAGTGGGTGGCACCACAGAGATGGCATACTATTTCTCTATCTATAAATAAAGACCTTAAAGCATCACACAGTTCTTTCCTATCGTAGAGGGCAGCTCCACTTGTACTCTGACCCCTGCTTTCTTTACACAAATCTGGTTTCAAATTATTGCCTTTAAAAATAAACTTTTTCAAATTCATAGAGGCAGAAAGTAGAATGGTGGTTGCCAGGGGCTGATGCAGGGGAGGGGGGAGGGGGGAAATGGCGAGTCAGTGTTTAATGGGTATGACGTTTCATTTCGGGAAGGCAGAAAAGTGCTGGAGATGGATGGTGGTGATAGTTGTACAACGTGAATGTAGTTAATAACCCTGAACTGTACATTTAAAAGTGGTTAAATGGTAAATTTTATGTTATGTATATTTTATCACAGTAAGAGAATAAAGTTTTAATTTAGGAAACCATAGAATTAAACACATTAATAACCTGTAATGAGAAATTAAGCAATAGCAATGACAAGTTAGCAGAGCTTCCTTTTTTTCCCTCAAAGAACAATACTAGACAGTCTTGATCAGCTCAATACCTTTTTCTATAGTTGATGTAAGGGCTGAAGAAACCATCTGGGTAAAGTGAGTTTAGTGCTGACTGGTCTTCAGGTCTGAGCTCTAACAGCTGTTTTTAAAACAATACACCCATTTATTTCAAATCAACCATCAAAGGCTGATGTAGATAGTGCCTATCTACAAAGCATTAAAGTTTAGAAGAATGAAACATTCTACTTATTTGGCTTTTCTGAAATTCTACAATTTTTCTTCTCAGAAGGCAAAACATTAAGTAAAAATGGTCTCCTAGCTATAGGCAAAAAACCAATTATAGTCGATAGAGTTAGGCAATACATAAATGTAGGAATTCTTACCCTCCCTTAATTCTTTGGAAAATAATTCGACATGAAATGTGGAAAAAAATTCCAAGAGAAATCAGTATATATTTTGCCTCAGAACAAGTACAAGAAGTGTAGCCATGTAGAAAGAATTGCTTGATAGACTTTATAGCTATTACAACTTTTATCTTCGTGGTGTCCTTATAAAAGGGGTAAAAGACATAGGTCAAATGATGTTATGATAAATTCCATTGGCTTATGCTGTTGGCAGACACAGGAATTGTTGACGGCATGTTGATAGTGTTTTTGGTAATGGTATAATTGTGTTGTCCCTTAAGAAAACTCACTACATACAAATCAAAACTTAAGTAAGAGAAAGATCCTTTACTTAACAAAAGTATTACTCACTTTACTAAAAAAGTTAGTTGAAATAAAAAAAAATCAAATTTCCTTAATTCTCTTAAGATAAATATAGATTTATAAATTAGATTTACATTTTTAAGAAAAACATTAATGCATTAAGCAAATTTAAATGCATTTACAGTGGGCCTTACACATTATTTCCATTTTAAAAGACTAAGATGAGACAGGAACGTACAAAGAAACGCAAACTGCTTATCTCTTTAAAAAGTTAAGTTTAAGTTGGACTTCTGTTTCTAGCAGTATGGTGGGCTATATCCCTTAAATGGCCTTCCTGATAAAAACAACTGAAGTACTGGAATCAAAGTATTAAAAAGGCTTTTTTTGGGTGTTATGTCTCTTATGTCATTTTCTTCTATACCAATTCACCCTCTGTTTTTTTCTTTTCTTCCTTACCTCATTCTTTCATAGGAGATATCAGGTCATTTGACCTACTGACTTTCCTACAGCCTGGATTTGGTTGATTGCTTCCTTGTGTACCATCTAACATTAAATTGTTCCTTTATCCTTTGTATTTTTTGGCAAACTGATAGTCTATATAGATGCTTCTTTAGATTCTTGTTCAATTTTTTTTTTTTTTTTTGGATAGGACTACTTCAGAGGTGGGGCTGTACTTCTACTGCATCACATCCTGAGGCACATGACTGACTGTCACACTTTCAGTGATGCTAGAATGATCAGTGTGTTCAGGTGGTATCAGCCAGATTCCTCCATTATAAAGTCTCCCACTCATTTTTTAAAAATTGTTTTTTCATTCCTTTATCTTTTTTTTTTTTTCCCCACCATGTGGCATGTGGGATCTTAGTTCCCCGACCAGGGATTGAACCCATGTCCTCTGCATTGGGAGTGTGGACTCTTAACCACTGGACTGCCAGGGAAGTCCCTCATATAAAAGTTTTAACATCCTTTGATGATCATTGCACAGGTCCGTTGTTTTATTTTACTGGCTAGAATTCTAAAAATAAAAACTTTTCTCAATCAAGTATTTGGTCTACTTGAAATAGAATTCACAAAGAAAAGATAGGCTAAATGCTTGAGTCTTTCCTTTATATATCAATTATCACAATAATGAGTTGGTATCCCAGCAACTTATAATAATGACCAATATGTGTTTTTAAAAAAACATCATTATCCACTAATAAGCCAAAGAATAAATCATAATTTAAATCAGAAAATATTTGGAATTAATGATAACAAAAATATTCATATCAAAACACAAAGGATTCAGCTAAAGCTGTACTTGAAAAGCTTTATAGCCTTAAATGCTTACATTAAAAAGAAGAAATGTTCAAAATTAAAGAGACAAAATTCCACCTTGAAATTCAAGGAAAAATGAACAATAAAAACAAAGGCAATCAAAGGAAGGAAATACAGGTAGAAACAGGAAAAGAAAAGGAAACATATAAGAGAGAGGGTTCAATAAAGCCCAAAGTTGGTTCTTTGAAAAGATTAATAAAATTGACAGATCTCTGGCAAGAAATACAAGGCACAAATAAACATTATGAACAAAAAGGGGACACAAGCTGTAGTTGTCGTGAAACTTAAAACAGATATTAAGAAAATATCAATGACTTTATAGCCAACATTTTAAAAACTTAGATAAAATAAATAAAGTCTCAGAAAACAAAACTCACCAAAACTGGCTCAGAAAAACCTCAACAGTCATATAATCGTTACAGAAACAGAACTGGTTTAAAATCTCCCCACAAAGAAAGCACCAGGGGCTTCCCTGGTGGCGCAGTGGTTGAGAGTCCGCCAGCCGATGCGGGGGACGCGGGTTCGTGCCCCGGTCTGGGAGGATCCCACATGCGGCGGACCGGCTGGGCCTGTGAGCCGTGGCCGCTGGGCCTGCGCGTCCGGAGCCTGTGCTCCGCAATGGGAGAGGCCACAGCAGTGAGAGGCCCGCGTACCACAAAAAAAAAAAAAAAAAAAAAAAAAAAAAAAAGAAAGCACCAGGTCCACAGGGCCTGTTTATAGGTAAGTTCTACCAAAGTTCAAGGAATGCACAATAAAAGTTGTACTGATTTTAGAGAATAGAAACATAGGAAATATTCCCTAATACATTTTATATGACGTTAACATAACTTCAACCAAAGCCAGACAAGGATAACAAAAAAGAAAAATTATAGGCCACAGAAACAAAATCTTAAACAATTATCTAATTGTTTAGATAATTAAACAATTAAATACAAACTAAATACAACACTAATAAAAAGAGAATATATCTTGATCAAGTTTTATTTCATCCCAGGGATGTAAACTTTGACCATTGATATCAGAAAATCAATTAATGTAAGTAACCACATCAATAGATTAAAGAAAAAAAATCACATTATCATTGAATCAAAATAAGAGTTCATCACCTGAAATTCCATTTCTAGCTGTTTACTTTACAGAAACTCTTATACACATCCCCAAGAGACACACACAGGACTGTACATAGCAGCATTGAAGATAGTAGACAAAAACTGAAAAGCACTCAAAACATACATCAACAGTAAAATGAATAAATACATCGTTCGGTATTCTTACCATGGAATTCCACACAGCAGTGAAAATGAATGAACTCCAGCTACATGGATCAAGTTAGATCAATGGCAGAAAAATCACACAAGAGTTCATATAGTGTCACCCTAATTATAGAAGCCATAAGAAAAGCAAAACTAAACAACATATAATTTTAGGAATGCATATATTGAGGTAAAACTCAAAGAAAGACAAGACAGTGATTAGCACAAAATTCAGGCTACCTCAAGCTGGGAGGAGAGAAAGTTTGGGAGTGGGGCTTCCATGGTCCTGGCAATATTCTATTTCTTAAGCCAGGTGTTAGGTACTCAGGTGATTCTTTTTATTATTGGTCTTTAAACTGTACATAAACATTTTATAACTCTTTTTTTAATATGCTCTATATTTCACAAAAATAAATAAATTGGAAGTAGAGGTAAGTTGATGTTGTCTATTTAAGAGAAATAGGACTGAAACGACTTCTACCAGTAGCTGCTTGCTTGACTGACAGATTTCCCAGCAGAACTGGAGTTGGAAGCCTCTTTCCTTCCGTCCATTTCCTGATCAATTATTAATGAAGCTCTGAGTTACAGAAGGAAGAAGACACAGAGTGTATGGGAAGAGCTCCAGATTTTGGTTCTTACTCAACTGCGTAATCTAAAAATTGAGTGGTGATGTTTGTACAATGCTGTGAATGTAATTAATGCCACTCAAGTTGTACACTGAAAAATGGTTAAAATGGCAAATTTTATGTTATATACATTTTACTACAATTTTAATAAAGGGAAAAAATCCAGAAGTAGGAAATAGAAGGTAGGACCACACATTAGGTATGAATGAGAAGCCAAGCAGATAAAGACCTTAAATATCACAACACTATCTCAGTCTTCAACAAAATACTTTAAAGGTATTAAGTATTGAATAATACCAAAACAAAGCTTACAGATAGTGTCCAAGGCAAACCTCAATACTTAGTACTTAATTAGAAGTTATGGGAAAAACATTAGGCTTGAGATGCTGTGGAAAGACCTTTGATCAATGGAAGAGGTTCCTAAGCTTTGCCGAAACAATGAGAAGATTTTAGGGAATCTTGTTCAGCTCAGCTGTTGAGATAACTAAATGGCTGTGAATACAGCTTCTTTTAAATCATTCTTCAAATAGCATCAGTACCTGCTCACAGCAAGTTATTTATTATAAAGCTATGTTCTGGTAAAAAAGAATTTTATTGTAAGGAAGTGTGAGTAACACATCTAGTTTTTCACAAAAGCCTATTTTCTAAGAGAAACAGACTGTTGTTCTGTGCTACTAAAAAGAATGAAAAGTGCCATCAACGGGAGACACAAAGAATATTCTAAGCAGAACTTACTAGGCAGATTCAAAGAATGCCTGAGTCGGCTTGGACACAACTGGAGCTGAGAATGCAGCGTAGGTCTCTCTGACCCCTTGTTCTGTGTACTTATGGCTCAGTGGGTGTGCACATCAAACCCCAGAGGCAGGCCCATTGCCTGTGACAGTGGTGGCACAGGTGTGCAGGGCACAACTCTAGGGGAGGCTTTCCACAAACCTATGATAAAAATGGCGCCCCCTGGGGCTCGGTGACACAGTCCCCACCCACAAGTATGTGACACCAAGCAAGGAACTATGCAAATGTCCCAGGATAAAGACTCCTCCTTCCAGGAACATTAATTTTTTCAAAATGTAAGTTATACAAAACATTATTTTTATATTAAAATGAAGATGGCTATATTTTGTCTATATACATGGAATTCGATACAAAATTCACATCAGCTAAAATATTGAACTTCCAAGAAGCTCCATGCTTTCAGTGGGCCACATGGGTCTACATTCCCAAATCTCTGGGGACCAGCCTCTGCTGTTAGGGCTACATCTGTGAAACAGGTATTTATTCTTTGACAAGTAGGGGAAAATAAACTCTCATTATCAATTAAAAATTATTATTGATTGTCTTGTTTATCAATATAACTAGAATGAACCTAGTGACCCAGATTTTACCATGTGACTTTACAAAAACAATAATAATATGATCATAAAGAGTTGGAAAGGTTGAATGCTAAAATTACCATTTCTTTAGTAGCTATATTATATGCAGTATAAAAACTGATTTCACTTAGATCAATAATAATATCAGCTGTTTATATTTTGTTGAGTTCTGCTATTATTCATTTGGCATTAAGCCAAGCCAATCTGCACTGAAAAGTATTTAAATCTATCTTGCCATCTGGGAAGAAAATTATTTGTAAATGACACATCTTGAATTAAGAGTCTTTCAAATACAGCCCAGATATACTGTCACACAATGCAAAGCTATGCAACCCATAAACTAATGTTGTAGAACACAGTAGATACAACCTATAAAATAATATGTATATACTGATAACGTGTAAAAATATGCAAATACGTGCATACAAAAGTACTAAAGGTACTTTAATATTCAATAAAAAAGTATTCAATAACCCAAATATTGAAATGATTATCTTTGAATGAAAGGTCATTTTAAATTTTCTCTCTTTTGTGCTTTTCTGTATTTTCCAAATTACCCTTACTTTGGTATTAAAAAAAACCTATAATTAAACAAGGGGATATAGGCCAGGTATTAGAAATATTTTTAGATAGGAAAAAGTAAGTACAACTCTACCTGTGAATAAGACATCTCCACCATCTAAGGTTGCATTTTCATCTTTCATCTCTACTATGTTGAGCTGAAGTTTTTCTAATGCTTCTTTCATCATGTCAACCTTTTGAAAATAAAATGATTCAGATTAATATTCTACCATTTTCTAACAAGAAAGCCAATCATCTAAAACTTCAGAACACTGAATTATGCCCCCATGTGCACACATACATATATACAATGCACACCCTAATGAATCTGTGAAAGTGTGTAGTATAGTTTGGACCAGCCATGATCGTTTGCAAGAGAAGAAATTATCTACTAGGAATTGTCCATTTTGTCTCCTTCTAGTCTAACATCCAGTCAATATTATACTCCTTTCGTTCTGTTGGAGTCTGACTACTTAGAGGACACAGTTGAAGGTGTGACTAATTAGGGCACAAGAGTCAAGAGAGGTGGGAGGCAGAACATCCAACCTTCCTACCCGTCCCAGAAAAACAGAAAATTTAATTTTAAATCTTAAGTCAGTCATTCAGTCAGAATTGCACAGACAGAGTAACATGTGGAAGGAAAGCAATGACAATAACCAATAACTTGAAATCTCAGCCCACTGGAGAGTCACTGTTTTCTATTCAAATATTTTCTAAAATGTCAGAACATCTAAGTCTTCTCGGTAAATCTGAACTGTTATTTAAATTTAACCTAGGTCTCTAGAGGTGATTAACAAATAAAATAATTGTAATCAAACCAAAGAATACCTGAAAATGAATTTCGGGATCTTTTTATGATCCCAGGGTACAGTCTAAAGCACAGAGATATCCTGGGCCGAACTAGGGAACACTTGTAGTAAGCTTTACATTAATACAAGAAAAAAATGTAAGGCATAACAAATGCCCTTTGAAGTCTTTCCAGCAGTTCAACAAAACAATTTAAATATTTCTGAAGGTCTGTATAACTTTTAACATGGTAAAGGTCTACATTGAGAAGACATGAACAGGGACTAAGGGAAAAACAAGAGATCACATGACACTGGGAAAAGTAAAATTTCTGCCAAAATACACCATGCCCAGTATACATAGTGAAGTCGTCAAAGAAGAGTTTAGGAGACATAAATATAGCAGAGTAACTTCTAAAGTAATAAAAACATGGAAATACTTTGACAGCAAGCCTGACATTCATGCAGTCAAAAAAATTAAAGAGAATGCAAAATAAAATAAATATATCATCTCATCCTTGTCCTGGAACTTGTGTAAAAATTCCACAAACCAGAGTGACTCAGAACAATAAAAAATTATTTCCATGGATGAAATGGTCTTAAAGTAATAAATACATCTAGTGACCTCTTTTAAACAGTAGAATAGGTTTTCCTATGTAACAGGAAGTGAAATTGTTGCTATAGCATAAAAAAGAAGGAAAACAATATCTACAATGACTCATTGGGCTACAGTGAACCCAGGAAAACACACAACTGCTTCCTTCCAACATCTGCCTCTGTGTCCATGGAAAATTCATTGAGTTTAGAGAAATCATGAGAACTGAGCTACTGTTACCTTTTGTTTCTATTATGAATGCTACTGCTTCTGTTATAAGTTAACGTTTCAGAGATTACGAGGAATTCAGCAATAACATGAAAAGTTTATATGTAATAGCTTAGGAACTTTATTCAACTCTTAAGAGTTCAAAGAGAACAGAAGTAGGGAGATTAACAGATACCGGTTTCAGGAACATTGCACTTCTTTATAGGGCCTATGTCTTTCAAATTAATGTTTTAGGGATAAAATTTTTGCGGTTTCTTAAAAGTTAAAACAGATGCACTGACTTGAAAAAACTGGCTTTTGTGTAAGGGCCGTACTTTAAAAAAAAATTCAGTCACATCTATATAAACAAAGTCATCAGGATAGGTCCATACCACAAACACGTGTAATTATTATTGCTTTCAGAGTTAAGGGTATGGACAAGTTAAAAAATGTTTTAAACATTAAGTAAACAGTCTTGAGAACTGCAGGACCATAAGGCATCAGATATGCAATGCTAACCCCAATGAAATTTCTGAAGAAGAAACAAGAGAGGCTGAACCCAGAGGCTCAGCTCCATTGAGAACTGCACGCTCTTTGGCACAGGGGTTCCATGAAGCAGACAAACTCAGCTGCAAACAAGGCCCAGTGTTGCCCTGACACATGGTCCCATAACAAGCCAGCTATTCAGGTAAACAGAACACTAAATATAATTATAGAACTGGGAATTTTTGTTGGAAAATGTCCAAACCATGAGCCTTCAAGAAACTGCCCATTCTGTGGTTACATGGCTATGGTTAATGTTGACTTAATTAAGCTTCAAGAGAAAAAAAAAAAAAAAAAACGGCCAAAAACACCTTTCACTGAGACAGTAATCTTGCAGAGTGGAAATTAGCATTACTCAGGGTAGAGAGAAGCTGTCAGAACAAATAGTATTAATTCCAAAGGCTGAGTTGAATGGGTCATTTTAGCCCATGAAATTAGAAACAAAAAGGTCAAATTAGAGAAACAACCTTAATTTAAACTTAACTATATTATTTTCATACTCTATTCAAAAAATTTATAAGAACTTCTTCCTTCCCTTTTCACTCTACATGTATACTTTCTTTTCTTTTCTTTTTTTAAAAACCTTTATACTTCCATTTCTTTTTGCCCCAACTTTTCTCCTCCCACCCTTTGCTACAGATTCCTTCCTTGGCCATAGGGGGTTCAGGTCACCCCTGCTGCTTCCAACCCATATGTCTAGAGTGGGTACTATTTTTGAGGTAATTCTCTTTTTCTTTTCTTCTTCCCTCACTCCCTTTCTTTGTTTTCTGGAGTACAAATGTTAACAAATGTAGAGTTCTTGGGGTTACACATTCACAGTCACTCCTGGGAATGTCTGTATAGTGTAGTGTTATGATCCAGGGCCTGGGGTTCAAATCACAACTCTTCTACTTATTAGCCAAGTGACCTTAGGTTGGTTAACTTTCTGAGCCTCAGTTTTCTCATCTTTAAAATAGGTGGTTAGTCATAATAGTACCAACTTCCTAGGCTCCTCCTGCACATTAAATACATGTAAAACACTTAGCACATGATAATTGCTCAATAAATATTAGATATGACTTTTGTTATTTTGATGAAAACCAGCTTGTGTGGACCCAGTAACAAATACTTGTCCTATGAAATTGACCCACAAGAGATAAGCTGTTGTTTTCTTACATTTGGATGAGTTTCTTGTTTTTTACCACCCCATGACAGATCCCATCTGCTTTCTAGTGAATTAAAATTAGTCTTTTCTGTAAAGCCAGTGTAAAGCCAGAGCACGTACACTGAGGACACATTTAAATTTAAATCATTCCAATCTGATTTCTTTCCAACTACTGGAAGTTGTCAGGCTATATGGTAGATTTCTTGTATAATCTCTGCTTTGAAATAGCCCTCTGGAGGTAATACAGAAGGTGGGAAGTGGGCCTGGCTGGTAGGATGTCCCACAGGACTCAAAAGAGCATCAGCCAAGATGATACAGAATGATTACAGTTACTGAAGACATTACACTTGGGCTTGTCTAAAGAATTCCCTCTCCTTCTCAATGCCTGGTCTCCATTTCTCACCTTTTCTGTTCTATTCTCTTCTTAGTTTCTTTTATGGCTCTCATTTCTTTCCCCTCATTTGTCCTATCATGTTTATATCATTATCCTACCTTCTCATTTCACTCCTTTTGGGTACTCATGGTGAATGGAGAGAACTGGGGATTTGAATACAGGCTCTATCACTTATTAATAATATGACTTGGGATGAGCTAACTTCTTTGAGCCCAAGTTTCCTAATCTGCAAGTGGGACAATGTTTTCTCTCTAATGGGGATTATGTGAGTAACAAATAAACTAATACACATAAAGCACCTAGTTCAGCACCTGACACATTGTGTTCAAAACCAGTAGTTGCTGGTATCATTATTATTTTGCCCTAAATTAACTCAGTGCTTTGGCTTCTGGCTACCTTTCAAAAAAATTAAAATTTTTCATTTTCATCATTAAATAAAACATCTTTTGATACCAACTCTCCTTTTCTTCTTGCAAAATTCCGCCCAAACACAAAATACCAAAAAAACCCCCACAAAAACACTTTCACATAGGGCTTCCCTGGTGGCGCAGTGGTTGAGAGTCCGCCTGCCGATGCAGGGGACGCGGGTTCGTGCCCCGGTCCGGGAGGATCCCACGTGCCGCGGAGCGGCTGGGCCCGTGAGCCGTGGCCGCTGGGCCTGCGCGTCCGGAGCCTGTGCTCCGCAAAGGGAGAGGCCACAACAGTGAGAGGCCCGCGTACCGAAAAAAAAAAAAAAAAAAAAAAAAAAAAAAAAAAAAAAACACTTTCACAGTTTTATTAGCAAATTATTGAATATATTCCATAATAGTTTGCAATACACCATAATGAGTTAAAACTCTTCACCTAGATGCCAAGATTTTCCAGTTAGTGCTATCCAAAGTTGACTTTGCTGCATGTTCTCAACAATATCCACTTTGAATGTTTCACATCTTCCCTTTGGATGCTGCGAATGTGCTCACGGGGCCTGATGAACAGTTCTGTGCTGTGCTCCATTAAGAACCTGCACCTCCATTTGCCAAGCCACTTTCCTTGAGCTGCCTCTGCTTGGTGGGCTGCCAGACATTCTGACTGCAAATGAGGCCCTTGGCATTGGCCTGTCCACAGCCGACCAATTTCAGTCACCCACAGTTCTGCCCTGCACTGGGAGCTGTGCTGTCAACACTATTACTAGTACTTTTTCAATGCCCATCCATTTAGATGTTCTGAGTCCCTTCTAACTAATCATATTATAAGAGCTTTAAAATTATCCTGTCATCCTAGCCATACTCTGATCTACCTCTGAAGAGCTGAATAGCAGCAACATAGCTTTGTTGGTAGTGAGATGGTTTCATTTTCTCAACTTGTCACTGACTGTGTTTGGCTGTTTAATGTTAAGTATGACATGTGGATAAGGCTGAGGAAGCCACTCAAGAAGCAGATGTGATGTCTCCAGCATGCCATGACACACCTGGTTTGGAACTTGCATTGAAATTACACTGTGTTGATCCTGGTCAGACACAAACTTTCATTTGTTTATGCCACCTTAATGTTTTTTGTTAATCAGTACATCTTTAGTCACTATGGCCACTTGGACTAGTACATTTGGCTGATTTTGTAACAATACTTAATGCTTTCATCATGCTTACATCATGCTTACATCATGCTTTCACATGTATTTTCTCATTTGGTCAACATTTCAAGTTCAAGGAGATTGGTTCAAAATGGCGGAGTAGAAGGACGTGCTTCACTCCCTCTTTCGAGAACACCAGAATCACAACTAACTGCTGAACAATCATAAACAGGAAGACACTGGAACTCACCAAAAAAGATAACCCACATCCAAAGAAAAAGGAGAAGCCACAATGACATGGTAGGAGGGGCGAAATCACAATAAAATCAAATCCCATAACTGCTGGGTGGGTGACTCACAAACTGAAGAACACTTATACCACAGAAGTCCACCCACTGGAGTAAAGGTTCTGAGCCCCACATCAGGCTTCTGAACCTGGGGGTCCAGCAATGGGAGGAGGAATTCCTAGAGAATCAGAGTTTGAAGGCTAGCAGGATTTGATTGCAGGACTTTGACAGGACTGGGGGAAACACAGACTCCACTCTTGGAGGGCACACACAAAGTAGTGTGCTCATCAGGACCCAGGGCAAGGAGCAGTGACCCCATAGGAGACTGAACCAGACCTACCTGCTAGTATTGGAGGGTCTCCTGGTGAGGTGGGAGGTGCTCTGTCTCACCGTTAGGACAAGGACACTGGCAGCAGAAGGTCTGGGAAGTACTCCTTGGCATGAGCCCCCCCAGCGTCCGCCATTAGCCCCACCAAAGAGTCCCGGTAGGCTCCAGTGTTGGTTCGCCTCAGGCAAAACAACCAACAGGGAGGGAACCCAGCCCCACCCATCAGCAGACAAGCGGATTAAAGTTTTACTGAGCTCTGCCCACCAGAGCAACAGCCAGCTCTACACACCACCAGTCCCCCCATCAGGAAACTTGCACAAGCCTCTTAGACAGCCTCATCTACCAGAGGGCAGACAGCAGAAACAAGGAGAACTACAATCCTGCAGTCTGTGGAACAAAAACCACATTCACAGAAAGATAGACAAGATGAAAAGATAGAGCACTATGTACCAGATGAAGGAATAAGATAAAACCCCAGAAAAACAACTAAATGAAGTGGAGATAGACAACCTTCCAAAAAAAGAATTCAGAATAATGATAGTGAAAATGATCCAGGACCTCAGAAAAAGAATGGAGGCAAGATGGAGAAGATGCAAGAAATGTTTAACAAAGATCTAGAAGAATTAAAGAACAAACAAACAGAGATGAACAATACAATAACTGAAGTGAAAAATACACTAGAAGGAATCAATAGCAGAATAACTGAGGCAGAAGAACGGATAAGTGACCTGGAAAACAGAATGGTGTAATTCATTGCTGCAGAACAGAATAAAGATAAAAGAATGAAAAGAAATGAAGACAGCCTAAGAGACCTTTGGGATAACATTAAATGCAACAACATACGCATTATAGGGGTCCCAGAAGGAGAAGAGAGAGAGAAAAGACCCTAGAAACTATTTGAAGAGATTATAGTCAAGAACTTCCCTAATATGGGAAAGGAAATAGCCACCCAAGTCCAGGAAGAGCAGAGAATCCCATACAGGATAAACCCAAGGAGAAACATGCCAAGACACACAGTAATCAAGTTGGCAAAAATTAAAGACAAAGAAAAATTATTGAAAGCACAAGGGAAAAACGACAAATAACATACAAGGGAACTCCCATAAGGTTAACAGCTGATTTCTCAGCAGAAACTCTGCAAGCCAGAAGGGAGTGTCATGGTATACTTAAAGTGATGAAAGGGTAGAACCTACAACCAAGATTAATCTACCCAGCAAGGATCTCATTCAGATTCGATAGAGATATCAAAAGCTTTACAGACAAGCAAAAGCTAAGAGAATTCAGCACAACCAAACCAGCTCTACAACAAATGCTAAAGGAACTTCTCTAGGCAGGAAACACAAGAGAAGGAAAGGACTTACAAAAACAAACCCAAAACGATTAAGAAAATGGTAATAGGAACATACATATCGATAATTACCTTAAACGTGAATGGATTAAATGCTCCAACCAAAAGACACAGGCTTGCTGAATGGATACAAAAACAAGACCTATATATACGCTGTCTACAAGAGACCCACTTCAGACCTAGGGACACATACAGACTGAAAGTGAGGGGATGGAAAAAGATATTCCATGTACATGGAAATCAAAAGAAAGCTGGAGTAGCTATACTCATATCCGATAAAATAGACTTTAAAGTAAAGACTATTACAAGAGACAAGGAAGGACAGTACATAATGATCAAGGAATCAATCCAAGAAGATATAACAATTATAAATATATATGCACCCAACATAGGAGCACCTCAATACATAAGGCAACTGCTAACAGCTATAAAAGAGGAAGTTGACAGTAACACAATAATAGTGGGGGACTTTAACACCTCACTTACACCAATGGACAGATCATCCAAACTGAACATTAATAAGGAAACACAAGCTTTAGATGACACAACAGACCAGATAGATTTAACTGATATTTAAAGGACATTCCACCCCAAAACAGCAGATTACACTTTCTTCTCAAGTGCACATGGAAAATTGTCCAGGATAGATCACATTGTGGGTCACAAATCAAGCCTCAGTAAATTTAAGAAAATTGAAATCATATCAAGTATCTTTTCTGACCACAACGCTATGAGATTAGAAATCAGTTACAGGAAAAAACCATAAAAAACACAAACACATGGAGGCGAAACAGTATGTTACTAAAGAAACGAGAGATCACTGAATAAATCAAAGAGGAAATAAAAAAAATACCTGGAGACAAATGACAATGAAAACATGATGATCCCAAACCTATGGGATTCAGCAAAAACAGTTCTAAGAGGGAAGTTTATAGCTATACAAGCCTACCTCAAGAAAGAAGAAAAATCTCAAAAAAACAATCTAACCTTACACCAAAAGGAACTACAGAAAGAAGAACAAACAAAACCCAAATTAGCAGAAGGAAAGAAATCATAAAGATAAGAGCAGAAATAAATGAAATAGAAACAAAGAAAACAATAGCAAAGATCAATAAAAATAAAATCTGGTTCTTTGAGAAGATAAATAAATTTGATAAACCATTAGCCAGACTCATCAAGAAAAAGAGGGAGAGGACTCAAATCAATAAAATTAGAAATGAAAAAGGAGAAGTTACAACAGTCAATGCAGAAATACAAAGCATCCTAAGAGACTACTACAAGCAACTCTATGCCAATAAAATGGACAACCTGGAAGAAACGGACAAATTCTTAGAGAGGTATAACCTTCCAAGAGTGAACCAGGAAGAAATAGAAAATATGAACAGACCAATCACAAGTAATGAAATTGAAACTGTGATTAAAAATCTTCCAACAAACAAATGTCCAGCACCAGATGGCTTCACAGGTGAATTCTATCAAACATTTAGAGAAGAGCTAACACCCATCCTTCTCAAAGTCTTCCCAAAAATTGCAGAGGAAGGAACACTCCCAAACTCATTCTATGAGGCCACCATGACCCTGATACCAAAACCAGACAAAGATACTACAAAAAGAGAAAATTACAGACCAACATCACTGATGAATACAGATGCAAAAATCCTCAACAAAATACTAGCAAACAGAATCCAACAACACATTAAAAGGATCATACACCATGATCAAGTGGGATTTATACCAGGGATGCAAGGATTCTTCAATATATGTAAATCAATCAATGTGATACACCATATTAACAAATTGAAGAATAAAAACCATATGATCATCTCAGTAGATGCAGAAAAAGCTTTTGACAAAATTCAACACCCATTTATGATAAAAACTCTCCAGAAAGTGGATATAGAGGGAACCTACTTCAAAATAATAAAGGCCATATACAACAAACTCACAGCAAACATCATTCTCAATGGTGAAAACTGAAAGCATTTCCTCTAAGATCAGGAACAAGACAAGGATGGCCACTCTCACCCCTATTATTCAACATAGTTTTGGAAGTCCTAGTCACGGCAATCAGAGAAGAAAAAGAAATAAAAGGAATATAAATTGGAAAAGAAGAAGTAAAACTGTCACTGTTTGCAGATGACAGGATACTACACTTAGAGAATCCTAAAGATGCCACCAGAAAATTACTAGAGCTAATTAAGAATTTAGTAAAGTTGCAGGATACAAAGTTAATGTACAGAAATCTCTTGCATTCCTAGACACTAACAACAAAAGATCAGAAATAGAAATTAAGGAAACAATCCCATTCACCATTGCAACAAAAGGAATAAAATACCTAGGAATAAACCGACCTAAGGACGTCAAAGAGCTGTACTCAGAAAACTAAAAGACACTGATGAAAGAAATCAAAGATGACACAAGCAGATGGAGAGACATACCATGTTCTTGGATTGGAAGAATCAATATTATGAAAGTGACTATACTACCCAAAGCAATCTACAGATTCAATGCAATCCGTATCAAATTACCAATGGCATTTTTTACAGAGCTAGAACAAAACATCTTAAAATTTGTATGGAGACACTAAAGACCCCGAATAGTCAAAGCAGTCTTGAGGGATAAAAATGGAGTTGGAGGAGTAAGACTCCCTGACTTCAGACTATACTACAAAGCTACTGTAATCAAGACAATATGGTACTTGCATGAAAACAGAAATATAGATCAATGGAACAAGATAGAAAGCCCAGAGATAAACCCACGCACCTGTGGTCAACTAATCTATGACAAAGGACACAGGATATACAATGGAGAAAAGACAGTTTCTTCAATAAGTGGTGCTGGGTAAACTGGACAGCTACATGTAAAAGAATAAAATTAGAACACTCCCTAACACCATACACAAAAATAAACTCAAGGGCTTCCCTGGTGGTGCAGTGGTTGAGAGTCCACCTGCCGATGCAGGGGACATGGGTTCGTGCCCCGGTCCAGGAAGATCCCACATGCCGCGGAGTGGCTGGGCCCGTTAGCCATGGCCACTGAGCCTGTGCGTCCAGAGCCTGTGCTTCGCAATGGGAGAGGCCACAACAGTGAGAGACCCACATACCACAAAAGAAAACAAAACAGGGCTTCCCTGGTGGCGCAGTGGTTGAGAGTCCACCTGCTGATGCAGGGGACACGGGTTCGTGCCCCGGTCCGGAAAGATCCCACATGCTGTGGAGCAGCTGGGCCCGTGAGCCCTGGCCACTGGGCCCGTGCAATCGGAGCCTGTGTTCCGCAACGGGAGAGGCTACAGCAGTGAGAGGCCCGCGTACCGAAAAAAAAAAAAAAAAGAAAACAAAACAAAACAAACAAACAAAAAAACTAAAAATGGATTTAAGACCTAAATGTAAGATGGGACACTATAAAACTCTTAGAGGAAAACATAGGAAGAACACTCTTTGATATAAATCACAGCAAGATCTTTTTTGATCCACCTCCTAGGGTAATTGAAATAAGAACAAAAATAAACAAATGGGACCTAATGAAACTTAAAAGCTTTTGCACAGCAAAGGAAACCATAAACAAGATGAAAAGACAACCCTCAAAATGGGAGAAAATATTTGCAAGCGAATCAATTGACAAAGCATTAATCTCCAAAATATATAAACAGCTTATGTAGCTCAATATTAAAAAAACAAACAACCCAATCCAAAAATAGGCAGAAGACCTAAATAGACATTTCTCCAAAGAAGACATACAGATGGCCAAGAAGCACATGAAAAGCTGCTCAATATCACTAATTATTAGAGAAATGGAAATCAAAACTACAATGAGGTATCACCTCACACCAGTTAGAATGGGCAACATCAGAAAATCTACAAACAACAAATGCTGGAGAGGGTGTGGATAAAAGGGAACCTTCTCGCACTGTTGGTGAGAATGTAAACTGATACAGCCACTATGGAGAACAGTATGGAGGTTCCTTAAAAAACTAAAAATAGAATTACCATATGACCCAGCAATCCAACTATTGGGCATATACCCAGAGAAAACCATAATTCAAAAAGACACATGCACCGCAATGTTCACTGCAGCACTATTTACAACAGCCAGGTCATGGAAGCAACCTAAATGCCCATTGACAGATGAATGGATAAAGAAGATGTTTTACATATATATAATGGCGTATTACTTAGCCATAAAAAGGAATGACATTGGGTCATTTGTAGAGACGTGGTTGGACTCAGAGACTGTCATACAGAGTGAAGTAACTCAGAAAGAGAAAAACAAATATCGTATATTAACACATATATGTGGAACTTAGAAAAATGGTATAGATGAACCAGTTTGCAGGGCAGAAATTGAGACACAGATGTAGAGAACAAACGTATGTACACCAAGGGGGGAAAGCGGCGGGTGGTGGTGGTGATGGTGTGATTATTTGGGAGATTGCGTTTGACATGTATACACTGATGTGTATAAAATGGATGACTAATAGAACTTGCTGTATAAAAAACAAACAAACAGAAAAAAACTAGTGAGGTCAAATAAAGTCTATAGTTTGGTTAAGAGTATCGTGGCAACATTAATTTCCTAGTTCTGACAAATGGTTATACAAGACGTTAACTTTAGGGCAAGCTGGGTAAAAGGTATACAGGACTCTTTGGGCTATCTTTGTAACTTTCCTGTAAATTGAAATTATTCCAAAATAAAATGCTGATTAGAAAAAAAAGATTAAAATGACAGATCTTAAAAAAAAGAAACTGGTTTATGCACTAAATGTTTTGAGCTTTGGTCTAATATTAACATGATGTCTGTGTAAAATGACTAAAAGAACCAGTGTTGAATTATATATCCTGTCATTCTGCATTTTCCCAGATTGCTAAATGTGTTCTTTCCAAGAAGGTTGATTGAATTACTATAGGTTTACTGTCCTATGTGACAGTTTTGTCATTGTTAGAGATTTCAGTAATTAAAATGGGAAACAGAAACTTAAAAAAACCCCAAACATTTCAAGTTCAATAAACATTTAGTGGATGTCAACTTTTTAAAACACCAAGCTGCAAAGATTAAAAATACCCCCACAAAACCATAGTCCTTGTCCCTGAGAAGTTAGCGGTATAGTAGGGCAGATATATCTTATGAATATATAGTGACAATAAAATAGAATATTTGTTGGGATGCTCAGAATAACTCTAAAAGGTAGAAAGGGTATGCATTGGTACACCTATTTTACATATGAGTAAACTGAGGCTAAGGGAGGCTGACTGACTTGAGTTAAGCCTCCTGAGCCCATGCCCATGTTCATGTTCATCTTCACTGCACTTTGTGATCATGATTCTTCTGAGGTCATATCACAGAGCACAGCCCATGTCAGAAGTGAAGCTCATGTCTTCTCTTTTCCAACTCTGCATATTTAAGTCTACTGGGTATTAGACGGTCCTTTGCTAAGGTAACTCTGGATTCCATGATCTCTTCATATCAGAGATGGATGAAATTTCTGTACACTAGGGCCCTAGGATGCTAAGGTGTGGTATAATAAAAAATGCTAAGTAATATGAACAGGATATATAAGCCCCATCAAGAATGTTCACCAAGGATAGCTGCATTTTAATAACCACCTTTCAACTTTGGGATGCCTTAGATTTGTTCACTGGTTTATTCCTTAACTTTTCTACATGTGTTAATGAATTACTAAAATTAACTGAAGCTACTAAAAAAAAAAACAAAGAGAGGTTTAACATACTAAATGACTCAAACTTAAAAATTCCTAAATAAAAACATATTGAAATTCTCTTCTATATTATAATTTTAGGAAAAAGCTCTTAGGAGGGATTTAGTTAGCAATATAATAGCAAACATCCTTATAGTCCTCCTATGTGCCAGATACTCTATTAAGAACTCATATTCAACTTATTTAACCTTCATAATCAAATGAAACAAGTACAAACATTATTTCTGTTTTGCAGATGAGGGAGCTGAGGCAGGGTAGTGACTTGTCCACAGTCTTATAGCAACAGAGCTGAGTTTTGAACTTAGCTTTACCTGAAGTTTGTGTTCTTTTTTCCTATACAATTTGTCACTAACAAAAAGATAATTTAGCTATCTACTGTGCATTAAAATGAAAATTAATGTTAGAAATGACTGTGAGAATCTACAATACTCTTAAAAACATAGTATGTTCAGTTTAATCTATTTGTTTAAACAGAAATGTGAACTAAGATATTCTGGAGGAAGGCAGGGACAGAGCTACAAATTTTCAGCAATGTGAACTTAGGTTTGGTTTCTAAAGATCCTAAATTTTCTTTTCCTAAGCATACACAAACTAAGGCTACTGAATTTGAGGAGCCATTACTTTATCCTTCCAATTTCTAGATCAGATTATGAGGAGTTATTTGCAAAAATCCCTCTTTAAATAGTCAACAATGTATTTTAATTATAGTGAGATTACAGAAACATATGGATGTGTAGACACACTTCAAACCAAGACACCATACACATTCCAAACCAATTCAGTCAATCTGGAGAGATTCTGAGAAGGGTTTCTGCCACATTGGGAAGTATGGTAGGCAGAATTCTAAGATGGTACCTAAGATGGCTACCTCCTGATGTACATGCCATGTACAAATCTCTCCCTTTGAGTGTCAAAAGGACTTGTAAATATGATGAGATATCACTCCTGTGATTAGGTTACATTTCATAGCACAGGTAAAGATATTTTGCAGATGTAATTAAGGTCCCTAATCAGTTGACTTGAGTTACTCAAAAGAGAGATTATCTTGGGTGGGCCTGATCTAGTCAGATGAGCCCTTAAAAAAGGGTTTAAAGGTCAGAGATGGAGGAAGTCAGAAAGATGTTCTCTTACTGTTCTGGAAGAAAGCAAACAGCTATGTTGGGAACTGCCTATGGAGGGGGTCTACAGGGTGGTCTCTAGGAACTGAGAGCAACTCCCAGTTGACAGCCAGCAAAAACCCAGGGACCTTAGTCCTACAACCCCAAGGAACTGGATTCAGCCAACAACCTGAATGAACTTGGAAGAGGACCTAAGCTCCAGATGAGAAAACAGTCCAGCTGACAACCAGGTATGCTGTGCCCAGACCCCCAACCTACAAACACTGTGAGATAATAAATGGGTGTTCTTTTTATGCTATGTTTATGGTAGCAGTAGAAAACTAATAGAGAAACCCCCAAATTTAAACAGATTTTTTAAAAATGTAGTTGAAAAGGCCTTTGATCAGAAGCAAATGTTGGACTAAATGTTCATTTCCAAGTTGTTTGTTCAGAATATGGGGCACTAATTCTTAAAATGTTCCTAAGAAATTTCCAAGAAAACGTTTTAAATAAGTTTAGGGTTACAGACCCACCAACTTCCTTAATCCATTATTTACTGAAATGTTGTACAACTAAATTTTTAAATGAAAAAAAAAACAAGTTGCAATTCTGTTACAAATCTAATACATGCTCATAAAAATTAAAATGATAAAAGTATATATGTAAAAAAACAACTATATGTGTAAATAGTAATACAAAGCAAAACTGTGCCTTGGGCCATTCCAATCTTATTTTGTTTCATTCATTCAGTAGATACTGAGTGTATGTTGTGAGCTAGACATCATAGTGGTCAGTGGCCATCAAAAACAGACATGACCCCTACTATATAGTGCCCTCAGGGTAACAGACATTAAAGAGTCACACAAGTCAGTATACAGTTATATGTTATGATAAGGGCTATGAAGGAAAACAATAGTGTGCTTTGAGAAATGAGGGGTACATGATTCAGTGGGTCAAGGAAGGTCACTCTGAGGAAGTAACATTTAAGCTCAGAAATCAAAATGATAATAGTAGTTATCTGTTCCTGCTAGTGGGTCATTTGGAATTCTTTCTTAGAAACAAAAAGGGTTTCTAGATGATCTTCAGATTATAAACAGCTCAATTTAGTCTACGAAAAATTAAGGAAGGGCTTACTGTATTAGGAAAATGGTCAATAGAACTGGAAATTATTTAATACATTAAAGTCTTCAAAAGTTATCATATAAGTAAATGTCATTAATTCTGTGATTATTCTGGGAACTCATGATATTTATAGGATGGTCAACATGTGTGAAAGTTTTGTAACCACCTAGTTCATGTCCCTCTTATTGAACTTTTGTAATAATAACTGTTACAAACAGTTATTGTACAAACTGATCTCTTTTCCCACAGATTATTAAATATCCATTGCATTTTTTCCCATTGATTTCTTCGATTTCTAAACTTACTCATTTATTTCCAGTGACAAGTTCTAAAAATTAACAAGGATATTTAGCATCTTGGTTTCCATATTTGTAAAATGAGGGGGCAGAGCTTAAAAATGAGGTCATTTCCAGCTCTAGATTTCTAAGAGTTGTAGTCGCAAAACAATTTTTGGCATTCAAAAATGTGACTCTAACTGTAATTCTATTTACCCTCTAGAGAGTTTACTGAAAACACCCCAGATGGTTATTCATGAGTAAAGTATTCTGGTATTTACCCGATTCAATCAGAAGCAAGAGGCTGGGGAATTCCCTGATAGTCCAGTGGCTAGGACTCCATGCTTCCACGGCAGGTGATGTGGGTTCTATCCTTGGTGGGGGAACTAAGATCCTGCAAGCTGAGAGGCAAAAAAAAAACCCAAAAACAAGAAGCAGCAAGAGGCTGGGTATATGGATATGGATGCTGGGGAAAGAGAAGACTGGTCCAAAAGTGGATTAAAAAATCCAAGGAGGGGACTTCCCTGGTGGCACAGTGGTTAAGGATCTGCCTGCCAATGCAGGGGACACGGGTTCGAGCCCTGGTCTGGGAAGATCCCACATGCCTCGGAGCAACTAAGCCTGTGTGCCACAACTAATGAAGCCCCCGTGCCTAGAGCCCACGCTCTGTAACAAAGAGAAGCCCTGCAATGAGAAGCCCGTGCACCACAACGAAGAGGAGCTCCCGCTCTGCAACTAGAGAAAGCCCGCATGCAGCAATGAAGACCCAATGCAGCCAAAAATAAATAAATAAATAAATAAATTTTAAAAAAATCCAAGAAGAATGGGAACCTCAGAGATGCGCAGAAGGATTCTGCTGCAGTGGGAAAAACTGTGTCTAGAAAACACGGTGTGTGTGTGTCAACGCTAATTTATGATACTTACATTTTATTATATTTTATTTTTTGAGTAACCCAAGGTACTGCTTTTTACCTGCCAGCAGTGAGAAAAATTATACTACTATGTAGAACTTCGATAACGCCTTTCCTATGTAAAGACAGATGTCAGGCCTACTTTGCTGCTAACCTCTGCATGCTTTCTCATGTCCATATAAAGTATAGGAGATTTTATCAACTTTGGGTTCATCCCTACCCAATAACCAGGATCAATCATGACCTGAAAAAAGGAGGATCTAACAAGCTACAGGCCAATGCTCTGGGACTTAGCATTAAGTCATTCTTTATGCTTTGTCCCATTTTAAACCATACACCTGGGTGCTGCTTGGATTCTTTTCCCTAGAGTCCTGTTGTAGTAACTTATCCCAGTCTCTTCCTATGAGTAGGGTCCTTCTCTGTGCTCTTCCTAAAAATTTGAGGCTTTGTCCTACAACCCAGCACTGCAGATGGGCTTTCCAGGTGCCACCTCCTCAACATAGAATCAGTATCACCAAGGTCTGAGGAATCTACTTCTTAACTACTCATAACTCTGGCTCTCTTTTACAATTTAAATGCCACAGACTTAATTTGTCATCATTTAGTAAAATTTACTAAACTTTTTCTAAGTGCCAAGCATTGTGGTAGGTGGTTTTACATGGATTATCTCATTTAATAATGCCATAGCCCTTCAAGTATCTCCTAGTCTAAGTCAGTTGTGGCAGTTCCATCTCTCTTGGCAAGGACTGGTGCAAATTACCTAATTTTGGCCACTGAGGAGGAGTCTGTTGAGAGGTTTCTGGAAAGAAACATAATCCCACTTCTTCCTTTGGACACTGTCCTGTCTGGATATGGTACCTGGAACTAGACTGGTCTGAGAACACACCACCACCAAGCAAGACAGGGTAGAGAGACAGAAGGGGTCTGGGTCCTTGATGACATTGTGTGCTGATGAATTGACCAACCCTGAGCCCTGAAGTTCTGATATATGAGATTTTTCATTTCCTTAATCAATTAGATTTGAGTTTTCTGTTAGCTACAGCTAAAAGCAACTCATTTGCTTATATAACAAAATTGACAAGCAGTAACCAAAGAGTGCATAACAAGACCGCATTACTAAAATTCATTAAATTCTGATGTAGAAACAACTATTAATGGAGGACTCTTCTTCCTCGAGGACTACACCATGACTTGCCATTCAACAAAGTACACAATATGTAAGATGTTACTTTAACTGATAATACCTGCCATCTTGGCTGATAAGAATGTTGATCAAATGTCACTTGTCACATGAAGACCATCCTGTTTGTAGAAAACAGCAGATTATAAATAATAATTTGTAAAGCGAAAAGCACCCCAGGAAGTATTACACTGCCTCAATTCTGTAGATAAAGCACAATTGTTATAGCTCCATATGTCAGAATTGGAAGTTAATGTTCTAACACTCTCATCTCTGAACCAGGGTTTAGGTCTGGAGGAATGTGAATAGAAAGGTTAGACAGAAATGCAGAAGGAAAACCAGTGGGGTCAGAGTACACAGGAGAAATAAAAACAGCTTTGAAGAAAACTGGGCAAGACCCTTTCATTATCTGGAAAGAACATGAGGACATAACAGCAAAGTTCTAGATGTTCAAAGGCCCCTCCATTAAGATGTCACAGCAAGACAGTTTCCAGGAAGAAGGCTGGAAGCAACATGTAGCTTTTTAAATGAAAACAAGCAGGAGCTCTTGCTGGTCTTGTTGCTCTCTGGCTATAACATACTCATTCAAGAGTTCCATTTCCTTGTTGATGATAATGACACAGTGCGCGTATTAAATGTCTAAGAGCCATTGACACTCTGTCTGCAGAGAACAAATACAAATATGATTTATCATCAATACCAAATGAAAATAAGTGTCAGCTGCCAAAAGGCCTGCAAGATTTAGTATGTTAAAAGCAAGGGAACTGACAAGTTTCTAAAATTTTAAACTAATTTTCCCGAAAGTTGAGAAGCATAAAAATTTGCTGTGCATGCTGTCCAAAATAAGCACCAGACATAGAGCTTGAAGTGCCCATAATTTTCTATGAATTCAGAGAAGTTGCCAGCTGCCATTTATAAAGGTAAACAGACTGAAGGTATGAGAAATATTTTGTATGTCCCGTACATAATTAATACATTGTAGGCATCAAGCTGCCTCAGAAGCCTTCCAGCAGATCCCTGCTCCCACCACCCCTACTGCAGGCTCTGGCTGCCTTGGATATGCCTTCTGTCTGCTCCCGTGTCCTCCAAGGCATTCTACTAACAAAAGATCTGGCCCCAACAGACTCTTCTATATGTTCACTGAATGAGCAGCTGAATAACCTTGCAAGTTACAGTAGTCATAACTTCTAGAAATGTTATAACAAAGTTACACGTAAGTAAAAAATATCCACTTTGTTTAGCCAAGGCACAGTCACAGATGTGGTGACGTCTTCTAGACAACTCTTACTCTTTCAAGGGTAAGCAGATTCATTTTTATTTCTAAAGGCCTCCGAGTGAGGGGACTACCCTTGGTCTGTCACAATAATCATTAACTGCCACTCTTTACCTTCTTCAATAATTTCATTCATTTACCTAGTCATTCAACAAGTACCTATTCAACATTTTTAGCATATCTGGCACTATGCTAGGCCCTAGAAATATATTACTGAAGGGTATGAGAAGATCCCTGTGTATATTCTGGTGGGGATATGGAGGGATAGACAATAAATAATAAACAGAAAAAATATTAAGTAGAGGTAGGTACCATGCAGAGATTTAATTCAGGGGATGTGATACAAAATGAGTGGTGGTTACTGTAAATTGGGAGGCTAGGAACACCTTTCTGAAAATGCGACATGTATACTGAGACCTAAACAACCTAAAGGACCAACAGGGAGAAGAATGTTCCAACAAAAGCCAGTGCAACGGCCCTTAGGTGGGAGCAAGCTTAACTTGTTCAAGGAACAGAAAGATAGCGTGTGTGGGACTGAAATGAATAGGGCAAGTATTATGAGCTGAATTGTCTCCCCCCCACCCCCAAATTTAAATGAATAGGGCAAGTATTATGAGTTGAATTGTCTCCCCCCCTACCCCCAAATTTATGTGAAGTCCTAAATCCAGAATATGATTGCATTTGAAGATAGGGCCTTTAAAGAAAGAGGTAATTAAGTTAAAATGAAGTCACTAGGGTGAGCCCTAATCCAATATGACTGGTGTCCTTATGTGAAGAGGAAATCATGGCATAGACAGGTAGAGAGGGAAGATGTTATGAAGACAGTGAGAAGGTGGCCATTTGCAAGCCAAGGAGAGGCCTCAGGAGAAGTCAACCCTGCTGCCACCACGATCTCAGAATTCTAACCTCCAAGTTTGTGAAAAAATAAATTTCTGTTATTTAAACCACCTGGTCTATGGTACCTTGTTATGGCATTTCTAGAAAAAAAATTCAGCAAGGTACTAGATAAAGCTGGGGATATAGGATGGGGACAGATTACACAGAACTTAGTAAACCAGCATAAAGGGTTGGAATTTTAAGTGTTATCAGAAGCCACTGGAAATTTGAGGGAGGGGAGTGACATAGTCTCATTTACAAAGATAATTCTGGCTAGCTGCTTTGTGGAAAATGGAATGGGAAGGCAAGAAATGAAGCAGGGAAATTAGCTAAGAGGCAGGTTCAGTAGTCCAAGTGAAAGATAATGGTGGCTTGAACAAGGGTGATGACAGTGGAGAAGAAGAATAGTGGCTGAATTTGGGATGTGTTTTGGAAGAGAGCTGACAGGACTTGTTGGTGGATTAGATGCTGGGGTGAAGGAAAGAAAAGAATCAAGAATGACTCAGATTTTAGTCTTGATCAGTTGGGTGAATGGTGGTAGCAATTTTTATATGGAGGAAACTGCAGGAAGAAAGGGGCAAGTTTGGGAGAAAATCCAAGAGTTCTGTTTTGGCCATGTTGAGTTTGAAATGCCTTCTAGATATTCAAATGGAGTGGTCAACACATTTGAATATATTAATCTAGACTTCTGAGGAGTAGTCAGAACTGGAAATAAGATTTGGAGTCAATGACATAAAAACAGTAGCTATAACCAAGGGACATTAGAACTATCTCAAACTCTGTCCTTCTGGAAGTGATGTGACAATTCGTCCTAATAACAGTATTCTAAGAAAGAGATTCCAAGAGATATTTTTGATCCATTGCTGCTGCAAGGTATGGTAGCTATTTGCAGCAATAGTTAGAAAAATCTCCCTTTGGCAGCAAAGCCCTGCTTTATGCACATTCATTATGATTGCACAGATACCACCAGGATAAAAGGTCTGGAAACACATAAATGGATTGTAATGAGCTTTCCAGATGTAGTAGGTATGTGAAGTCTTCAAGTGCTACTTGTTGTCAATTGCCTGTCCGTTTTCTTGTTAAATTCAATTTTGTGGAAGCTATACAACACAGCAGTAATGTAAGATTTCACTCTTTCAGAAACCTTCAGTTTTGAAATTATGATCACTTGAACACAAAGCTATAGGAAGAACAAGTTTCAAACATGTTTTAGATGAGTCATTCCAAACTACATTTGCACTATAGCACCATGGACTGAATGCATGCTGCTGTGCCAATTAAAACACATTTTTATTCACTTATTCAAGTAGGTTCACTAAAGGTCTTGATTGAGAAACCCTTCATTAGTAGAGCCTAAATGACTGCTGTATGTGCTAAAAATCAGCAAGGCTGCATTTCTTTAAAAAATACCATACTTACTAACTTTTCCCACTTGTAACAAGCTTTCTTCACAACTGGTGCAAGTTGGTGCTCTTTTGACTGTACCATATTGCCCAGTGTTTGTGAACACAATATTCAGGATGGTTTTTGGAATGCTAGTTTTTTTTTTTTTTTCCTTCTGAGCCCTGGGCTTTTTTGTGTGTTGTGATTGAAGCCTTCATTAAAGATGGCTGTGACAGGCTCCAGTCAGGTCTAGTAAGGAGATAGTAATTCATTCTGAGAAGTTGCCTTCTGATTCCTATGGGCTATAGCATGGCAAATAATTTTGTAAATATTCACCCTCTGTCATATGTTCAAACATTTGCTTCTTTTGGAGCCTATTTAAAACATGTTAGTAAAAAGCCATCAGCTGAATACTTGTATGCTTATGGCTATTGAGTAAAGGCTATTTCTAACAATAGCTGTACGAAATGGCTAGCTTCAAGAAATTGTCCTTGTTTTGGACAGTTGTCCACATTCTAACATGATGGCAACAAAAATATTGAGTAATTTCTCTTTTTTGTTATCAAATCTGGGCATCCTCAGCTAGACCGAGACTGGAACAGTTTGATAATATTTTCCTAATAGAAACATTCCAGTCAATGTTTTACCAAGGAAAAATAATTGTTTAGCTAAGGAGTTTTGCCTTTTCCAAATTGCTTTAGAAAAATATGGTAACCTTCTTGCTCTTGTGGTTTTTCTCCCTTTTTTCCCCACAAAGTTTATTTCTGCTTCCAATTCATCACTAAGTATTAACTAACTTTTAAATAAAACATTCATTTGAGGAATAGCTACTAGTCCCTTCTATAATACAGAAGGGACTTCGTATCTGGTTTTGAGTAATTCTCAAAGTACAATAACCTTAATGCTATCTAGATTCTCTTCCTATGAGGCAGAGCATGATGAAATTAGATTCTCATAAATGTCGTTGCCCCTATTTATTGTTTTTTTCCTTGAACCAGGGCTAAGCTGGCTAGGTTCCATTGTCTCTCAACCAGATTTATTATGGATCAGATGCATTCTATTTCACAACAGGAATGTGCTTATTATAACATGTACGAAGCTCATAGTCTAACAAAGCACACGATTTGTTAGCAAAAAACCACTTTAACAGTGGGAATAGCTTGTAAAGTGTTCTGATGTATCTGAACTAAATTTAATATCACAGAAGTTGACACTCAAATCTTGAAATAAATCCCTGTAAACACAGTAATGTTTATGCTGTCAAAACTAAACTAAATGCATTTTAGTATTACGAAAATATACTCCCTCAGTATTTCTTATTGAAATTATATAGTTAGCCAGATCTTCTTGTTGCTTCAGTTTCTCCCCAGTAGTACCTCAGAACCTTGAAAAGTAGATTAACTCTTTCAGGTCTTCAGAGCACAATTTAACATACTGCCTCTTTAGTGATTAATGTTATTTAGTATTTGTGCAACGAACTGAAGAGTATCTTTATAAATATACAGGGAAAAACTAAGAGATATCTCTAAGAGTAAGGAGAATGTAGATAAATTTAGCAGTTAAAAGACTAGGCAAAAAACTAGATTACAACAATTTTTTAAAAGTGTGATTTTTAATAAAGACTAAAAGGAAGCATACAAAAATGAAAAAGCTATGGTTGGTTGGTGGATAACAGTTGTTGTGTCACTGGTGGAAGGTGAGAAATACCTGAACGTTTAAAACTTCATAAGCTACCAACAACTACAGTAACCACTGCCCACTCTGGCTCCCAAGGTAGATGCATACAGGACACAGCTTGTCAATGCATGCCTTCTATTATTCTAAACATCCAAATATTAATGTGACTCTGGGTAAGGAAGAGTGGACCGCTTGTAGCTGTACTGCAGGAGTATTTTGGCTTGGGTTATCATCCCCTGGTTTATCTGTTGGTCACTCCATCCAGTCTTTCACTTTTGGGGTCTCCTTGTTTCCCTGGGATACCCCCTGGACTGGACTTGAAACATCCCCGGCTCAGCTTTTGCTCTGCATGACCCAATTCTAGTCCATGCAAACACTTCCACGAACTCTGGCAGTGCAGTTATGCCCAACACAGTAGCACTCTTCAGGCTCCCTATCTAAACAGTCACCCAGTTTCTTGCCCTCAAGATCTCCTAGACTCTGGTTCATGGTGTTTCCCACCTGCAGGGAATATATATCAACTCTCTGAGGGGTCTCTTTAAAGCCTACTCTCTCTAGACTTGAGATGAAAAAGGTAGCGTATCCCCATCCCACACATTCAAGGTAGAACAATTAGAAAGTACAGTTAGTAAAAATAAAACCATTAAAAATCTTTGTAATCCTAATACCATGCATAGATACCACTGTTAATAATCTGGCACATAAACTCCCAGAATTCCCTATTAAGTATGTTGATGAGAACATTTTTTCCTCATACTTTTATAAAAGTATACTATAAGCACACACGTCCCATATTTAAATAAAACATGGGGCATTATTATAGGGTAATTTAAAAATACATCCACACTTTAACTTGAGATTGCTTAAAAGTAGACTTACTGAAAAACTATCTTCTGAAAACAGTCTTTTGTTGTTAGGTAATCCCAAATACAATAAATGAAGCTCCTTGTATTGAATTTCAGAATACTTCAAGACTTAACCCTAAGCAAAGATTGAGATTTTTATCATGGTAAGAAAATTTGAGAGCAACTTTATCAAACATTTAAACATTCGAAGACATGCTTCAGGATCAATTAGGATATGTGCTAAGATCTGAGGATACAAAGCTATGTCACAATTCACAGAGAAGTTCTCTGTATATATATGAATCAGATAAGAGAAATTTAAAAAATAGAAATATTTATCTGCCAAAAAATAATTTCTTCTGAGACATCAGTAAAGATTTTCTTCTGTGATGATATGAAGTTTAAGTCTTGAACCAGATGCTGGTTCAAGAATTCCAGACTGCAAAATGATTAATTAATGAATGTTGGACAGAGAGAAGTCCTCTGTTCCTTGTGGGTATGTACAAGCAGACCCAGAATGCACCTGGTGAATCCAAGACCTCATTATCTTGAAGATACCTGATATCCCATAATATCTGACGAGGCTGCCAACTCCTTGTCTGCACTGACTACATGCCATGTACCCTATTTTATGACTAAACAGGATTTAAAATTCATGAAGCTTGTTGAAAGCTCAACTGTCACATTCAACTCATTCCAAAGTGTATGGGAAAAAGAGCAGAGCAGACATTTCAACTGAAGCCATTATTGTGCTTGAATAACCATATTCCATTAAATTGCTAATAAACCTACTAGAAGATGTTGATCACATCAGCCATACAGTTGCATTCCTTTCCTTTATACTAACTTGCTCAGTTTCATTCTATGCAGTATTACTCTTTCTGTGCCCTTTATTCCAAGGTTGCCCAGAATTCAAAGCACTTATTCAGTAAGTTTGTAATCCAGTTTAGTATGCTGTTAATAGAATTCGTTAGAGAAGATCATGGAAAAAGAAAATCAAACTTATTTTTGGATCAATGACCAATTTTAAAGGAAACACATACTAAACCAGTTTAAAGGAAAAGGTCAGGATCCATGAGGTATTAAGGAAAAGAAAAAGAAAAAACATTCATTTCCACAATTTTCCGACATTCCTTAAAATAAAAACAAGCCTAAGTATGGAATGGCGAGGTCCTGGTTCCCCTGTGCTAATGGTGGTGAACAATACTGCCATTCATAGGAAGCTAGTAAGCAAGGGTTTTTCCTCAACACCAGGGAAGTTTTGGCTTCCTTTCCCTTCATTTATTCAGGGGTTCAAAATTAAACCCTATAAATCTTGAGTTAGTCTCTCAGAACAAATAATAATATACAATGGATTAAATGCTTTAAGGCTTGCTGTTTACTAGCATAACTGATTAACTGTCTCTCCGTTACAAATGATATATTAAGCCACTACTGTATTAGTGTTAAATACTGAAAATATGTGAGTCTGAATATATATCCTATAGAATTAGGCATTTTAAAGAACTAATACAGTATCTATACTATCACTATCTATACTATCTACCTGATGACTGACTTAATTAAATAGTTTATCCCCTATTTAAAGATTAATTGAAAATGTATGATGGAAAAATCTAATGTTAGGGGAACAAATACCTTAATTTTAAAATTCTTTCATCAAAGAGGAAGCAATTGTTTTTGTGTATTTTTTTTTTTTTTCTATTTGGTGTATCCATCTAAAAGCGTTAGAAGAAAGGACAGGTCTCCCCAAACTCAGGGTACCAAACAGTTTTCTCTAACCAGCCAGTTTTCCAATTGGTTAAGTTGGGGTAGCATTTCTTTCCATAGAGCAAAATTTTAAAAATAACCTGCCAATGTACTCAGAACGTTTTTTTCTTTTTCCTTCCGCCAGCAAAGTCAAGCTGAATAAAAGCAAAATTCACTTTCTGGATTACTTTATGATTATGAAAATATTTGTGTCTATCTTTTTAGAGGGACTGAGATTAGGTGTAGTGAAAGAATTTTTCCTGCAGCTTCCCCTCTGAAACACTTTAGTGAGAACACATAAAAACCAACTCTAAATCATGCACAAAGCCATAGTAGAGAGGAAATAAATGTTAAAGCAACAATAATATCATTCAACAAAAATAAAAATGAGTAATAGTCCAATATAAAAAGCTGTGAAATTTCAGTAATTTCACAATCCATCAGAAATAGCAAAATACACTATTACTTTAACAAATATTTTTTGATCATCTTATAGATGTCAAAGCTAGATGCAGATATACGTGTGGTAAATTTCTGGACTGGAAAATTAAATCAAAAGAAACTAGAACAGGATATATAATTCACAGAATCATGGAATATTAAGATCAGAAGAGATCTTAGCTGTCATATAGATCAGAGGACCAAGTCCCACTAGGTTTAAGTAACTTTACCCAATCAGAGGGGCCAAAGCAGGACTAGAATGCAAGGCTCTTTATTTATAGTGTAATAAAATTCCTGACACAGTAGAAATGTTTTTGAGATAAAAAGTCAATGTTAAAACTACTAATAAAAGTTGTTTCTACTTAAACAGTTTGAGAATTAATAAACACATGATTGATTATATATACATAGACATTTAAACTGTCTTCTTAAACTCAAGTACAGATTACCAGATTTCATCTGAACTTTTCATATTGGCTGGGATTTCACTTTGCATGGCATCAAATGAGGAAGCATTTGTTATCTGATGAAACCAAAGACCACAGAATAAATGTGGCTTGGTGTTGGAAGACAAGGGTGAGGACTATGGTTCTCTGTGACACTATGCAGGCAGGCACATTTTTAGAGGTTTCCACAGAATGTGGAGTTAATGGTCCAGGTGTTTTTCAATTTTTTCAACTGATGAGAAAAAATTGAAAATCAAAGCTCTTCACAATGTCTGCCAGATTTCCCTAAAAGGTTCTTTCATGAGGTAAAATCTGTCTCCCTCCCCGCCATCCCCGTCCCTCCCCCAACACACACACATTTAGTAAGACTTTCGAGTAATCTGTTTGAGGACTGGAGATTCACTTTCCTGGGTTGACAACCTCTTTTCCTCTTCGTTAATATCTGAAGCCTGCCTACATAAAAAACTGGAAAATACAAAATATAAACTGACACAGTTTTTGTATTTGATTTCTAATTTCTGATAGCTGAATATTTTGAAAATGTATCTAAAGGAGTACAAAACATGTGGCATAAGAAGAAAGCTTTCAGCATGAATATGAGGTAATAAAGTAATTAGACTGATTTTTATACGTGAGTTACTGGACTGCATCCTGTTATTTCAAACATAACCTGCATATTGCAATTTACAAAAAGCATAAGTGAAAAGTGACTTTGTTTAATACATACGGATGGCTGTCAAATTCTGAAAACCAAAAAGGGATAAAAGAAGTTAATGAGGGTGAATGAACTTTCCCTTACTAAAGGCAAAGTGATAGGGCAAGTGTAAGCTTTTAAGAGGGAGTCCTTTGCTATCTTCTCTTCTCCTTAAAGGCTGCTTTCTCATAACCTTTTCTCCAAATATGCCAAGTGTACTCTTAGCTTTGTTTATGTACTTGGAATGTTCATTTTAATAAAAAGTTTTAGTAACCTAATGGGAAGAAGATTGCACCCTGTTCTAGATGGATTATCAAAAAAACAGTAAATTAGTACCCTGTCTATGGAATTTTTTACAAGGGATTTTTTAACAAGTGAAAACTCTGGCAAATGAAACACCTTATTCTTGCAAATGAAGTACACACCCAGACAGCTATTTTGTGAATCGCTAAGCCAAGCATAAAAGGAAAAGACTCCATACATTTATCTGAGACCCTGAAGAAAATTGACAGTGACAAGTAAACAGAAAGAGCCACTAGAATAATGCACAGTTGAAATTCTAAATTTAAAAAAATCTCCAGAGGCGAATTTCAAAAAGCTTTTTTTACCTTTACCATGTTTACATTTCCTCATGTGCTTTAAATGCAAAAACATGCCTTAGGCTGGACACACAGGTATTAAAAAATGTGTTAAATGGCATTGATTGCTCCATTATCTGTGAATGATTTATTTCCATTATGGTTTATCTGTAGAAAATTTTGCTTTCAGCCTCAAAACAATCATACAATGGTAACGGCTATAAAGGACCTTATAGAGAATTATCCAATCTCCTGTTTCCCCAGATGAACAGACTGGGGTCCAGCTGAATCCCTTGTTTAGAGTCACCAGCTAGTTATAGCTCAGAGCTGTATCTTCTGTCATCCAGAGCAGTGGGCAGTGCTCTTTCCATCATGTCCTTAGCACTGTACTCCCAGCAACAACAATGGCCACAATAGCTACATTCAAGGATGGTGCCCTTCTAAGCACTCCTCTTGGATGACTTTATATTCAAGCATCATAAAAATCCAAGAAGTACATGCTATTTTCAAGACCATTCTACAGAAAAGGAAACTGAGGCACTGAGAGCTTAAGCACCTCCTGAAAGAGTCTGCCTCCAGAGCCACACCACACTCTTAACTATTATACTACTGCTGACTTTCCTTTTCCTTGTTCCCTATATTCAACGTGCTCTAATGGAACTCATCTTTCCCCCAAACTTGCTGGCATCCTCACTCTCCAACTCAGTTAATGTCATCACTGTCCTTTCCGTTCCCAAGCTTGGAACCTTAGAGTCATCTTTGACTCCTACATAATTCCTCACCCTTCTCCACGTTTCCATCACTGGAAAGGCTCTTGAACCCATGTGCACTGAAATGTCCTAAATATGGCCTCATTCCCCACTGCCTGAACAATTAGAAAGCCTCCCAACTGGTCTCCTCATAATGGCCTTCTCTTCTCCAATTCATCATACACACTGTAGCCAGAGTAATTTTCCTAAAACAACAGAAATTTCATTAGTTTAAAAATCTAAGCTTACCTAACATTAACATTGGAAAGTGTCTTTTAAATGTTTAAATCATTTTTATTCTCACAAAGTACTCTTTGAAATCTTATACAATTGTGTGAAGTTCGTCTATCTCAAAGATGATGAACCAGGCCCCATGACATTAAGTGATATGTAGTAGATAATTTTAAAAACTACAAATTCTGTTATATAAAAATGTAACTTTATTTTCTTAAAACTGCACGTATTGTCTAGAGACAGAAAACAATCCAGGTAAATACAGTCCTATCCAGTAATTTCTCAATCATTTAAAATTTAAACTCAGTTAAATTCAGATCTTTCCCCCTTCCTCTCCACTGCTTTTTTTGTAAGTATTATTCGCACTGAGCATTTACACAGAACTCTGGGCTGGCTCTTTCAGGATGTACAGTCATCCTACCATACTCCTAGATTCTTGGTCCCTGGAATGATCGTAGCTGAAATGGTCACACTTGCTCTGGTCTCCAGTTACATTGTTCATGCTGCCTTCTACAGTCATATAATCTGATTCCAACTGTAAGACCCCTTTGCACTGTTGGCTCCTTCCTTTGTCTCTCTGTCTTTCTCTCTCTCTCTGTCTCTCCTTCTGTCTCTGTCTCTGTCACACACACACACATCTTTCTTCTCTGCTTACACATGGTGAAGGGACAGTAAACTAGGGATGGTTACATGAAAATCAAGGCCACAAGAGTATATGTGTGTCACATTCCTGCAACCCAGAATCCAGGATAAGATGTTAGTTATTTCTATTCTACTCAAGATTTCCCATGTTAACACTTGAATTCCATGACGTTTGAAGTATCTCTGGGCTTTGCCAAATGGAGCCCTTAGTTTACATCAGCGGTCCCCAACCTTTTTGGCACCAGGGACTGGTTTCACGGAAGACAATGTTTTCACAGACCAGGGAGGGTATGGTTTCAGGATGTTTCAAGCACATTACATTTATTATGTACTTTATTTCTATTCTTATTACATTGTAATATATAATGAAATAATTATACAACTCACCATAATGCAGAATCAGTGGGAGCCCTGAGCTTGTTTTCCTGCATTTAGATGGTCCTATCTAGGGGTAATGGGAGACAGTGACACCTAAAGTGTGTTGCTTATATCCAGTCTACTCTGTAAGACGCAGCTTAATTGTCACTTGACACTCACGGATAGGATTTTGATATGAGTCTGCAGGCAACTGGTTTATTATGGTCTCTGTTCAGTCAGACCTCTCTGCTAATGATAATCTGTATTTGCAGCTGCTCCCCAGCGCTAGCATCACTGCCTCAGCTCCACCTCAGATCATCAGGCATTAGATTCTCATAAGGAGCACGCAACCTAGATCCCTTACATATGCAGTTCACAGTAGGGTTCGTGTTCCTATGGGAATCTAATGCCACCACTGATCTGACAAGATGCGGAGCTCAGGAGGTAATGCCAGTGATAGGGAGCAGCTGTAAATACAGATGAAGCTTCATTCACTCTCCCGCCATTCGCTTCCTGCCGTGTGGCCCGGTTCCTAACAGGCCACAGACCGGTACTGGTCCGTGGCCCAGGGGTTGGGGACCCCTGGTTTTCATGATGGCAGTGAATGGTGTCTTTGACTGGAGGAGCCTAGAGGATCCCTCCTCTTGATTTCCTCAATCACATTGAAGAGTGGGCAGGGGTTCTTCTTGCTTGGGAGTAACTCCATCACTTACTTACTCTCAGCCTCCACTTTGAGTAAAACTCAAATAATAATATATGTTTTGTAAAGATTAGAGCTACAACATATAAAAAGGCAACTAGCACAAAATCTCTTATCTAAAATTCTGAAATATCAAATTTGAAAACCAAAAATCTTTTTTCAAACCAAGAATCTTTTTTCAAAAATTTGGTGGCAAAATCTAATCTGAATTGATGTGAAGGTATATACAGACTTTATTTATCTCACCTACAATGAATATAATACATAGTCAGTTTATAAATATGTTTATTCTATGAATGAATAATAATATATCTGTTGCTGCTTATATATTAATGTGTTTGATTATAGGTGCTGTTTCAGACTTGTCTGGATATATTTTGAAATACAGAGTTTATATACCCTATTTCTTTTCAAAATATGAAAAATTCTGAATTTTTAAACACATCTGGCCTCATGAGTTTCAGAGAAGGAAATGTGAACTAGAAAGATATTTTCTCTGGATATAGAATTCTAGGCTGAGGTTTTTTGTTTTTCTTTTTTAGCACTTTAACAATTGTTATTACATTGTCTTGTGGCCTGCAATGTTTCTAATGAAAATTCTGCTGTCATTCTTTTCTTTGTTCCTCTATATGAGACACATTTTTTTCCTCTGACTGCTTTTCCGATATCCTCTTCATCACTGGTTTTCAGCAATTTGATTGTAATGTATCTTGGTTTGGCTTTCTCTGTTTCTTCTGCTTGGTATTCATTCAGCATTTTAAGTCTGTGTGCTTATAGTTTTCATCAAATTTGAAAAATGTTTAGCCTTTATTCCTTCAAGTATTTTTTCTGTCCTCTCCTCACCTCCAACTGTTCTTTATTTTTTTTTTGTCTTTTTTTCTCTGTGTGTTTCATTTTGGAAAGTTTCTATTGCAATATATTCAAGTTCACTGATCTTTTCTTCTACAGTGTCTAATCTGTTGTTAATCTCCATCCAGTTTGTTTTCCATTTAAGATTTTTTTTTCATTTCTTGAAATTTCATTCAAGTCTATTAAAAAATATATCTTTCATGTCTTGCTGAGTTTTCCTTTACATTCTTAACCATGTTTATGAGATTTTTTTATGATAGTTGTTTTAAGGTTCTTTCCAACTACTTCCACCATCTCTATCATTTATATGTCTCTTTCTATTGAATTGATTTTTCTCCTGAATATGGGTCATATTTTCCTGCTTCTTTGTATGACTATTAATTTTTTATTAGATTCTGGACATTGTAAACTTTTACATTCTTGGGTGCTAGATTTTACTGTATTGCTTTAAAGAATATTGGCTTTTGTTTTGACATGTGGTTAAATAATTTTGAGATCATTTTGATCCTTTTGAGTATTACTTTTAGGCTTTGTTATGGTGATTTCAGGGCAGTGTTTATTCCGGTATTGATCTCTCCTCACTATAGGCATGGCTCTTCTGAGGCTCTACCTAATGTCTTGTACTTTGATATCTCTCCATTCTGGCTGGTGGGAATATGAACTTTTTCCATCTTTGTGTGCATTCTGGGAATTGTTTGGCCTTTTTTCTGTTTGTTCTTTCTCCAGCCTCATGCACTTCCTCTTATGTACGCACAGACAAACTCTTAGCCAAAGACTAAAGGAACAATTCTGCAGATCTCTGGAATGCTCTCTCTACGAAGCTCCCTCATCTCCTGTACTCTGTCCTGCAAATTTTACCATCTTGGTCTCCCCAAACGCTGATCTTTGTCCTCTCAACTCAGTAAGATCACTGAGCTCTGTTCTGTTCCTCATCTCTCCTCTGTGGCCTGGAAACTGCCTCCAGAGAGTAAGTTGGGGCAACTGTAGATCTCATTTCATTTGTTTCCCTTCCCTCAGGGATCACAGTCCTATACTTCCTGTTGTGCACTGTTTAAAAACCATTGTTTCATATAATCAGTTCAGTTTTCTAACTGTGTACAGAAAAAAGGAAATTCTTGTAGGTTTTCCTGGATAGAAGTGGAAAGTTCAATCCTGTAAACTTAAACATTGTTACTCTGCTTCCCTGACAACCTCCATGGCAACACTGCATAATTATAACTCAAGTAACCCTTTTTTTCTCATTAAAACAATGAAGACCAACATTTCCCCCTTTAACAAATAAATGGATGGTCTAGAAATTAGTTCTCTAAGAATAAGCAGAGTGATTATTGATGATATTAGTGATGTTGCAAGAGAGGCAGCAGACAGTGATAAAACTCCCTTAGTGTTTATGTAAATTTTACTTAAAATGCTATGCTCTAATATAGCTGTTAACTCTAACAGAGCTTGGCAGTTAATTAAGGAGGCCATTTGTAACTACACAGCAGTCTGTGTCTAGACTGTGTTTGGGAAATGGACCTGTGACAATGGGATTAATAAGCAAACTTAACCATTATATTAAAATTAACAGAGACCAAGAAGCATAATTAATAATGGCTGCTGGCTCTTTTCTTCTTCTCCTCTGCAATATCTCTTTAAGCCCCTGAAAAGAGAGACTTAGCATGCTAGAATACCTTTGGTGGAGTTAGAGCTATCCACACAGAGAAAAGCAGCTAAAAACATAAAACCATAGCTACACCCAGGGAACTTTTCTAACTTGAAGCAAAAACAAATTCAGAATGGCTTGAGAAAAAACATACCATTTAGGCCTGGTGAGGAAAACCAGGAACATTTTAAAAGAAAATAAAGGAGTCATAAAGTAGGTACTAACTTTTATCCTAATGACCGTGTTCTTTAATAATTTGCTTTTAGGAGAGCTGTCTCATTTAAAAACACATTTTAAAAGAATATTACCAAACTGGAAAACGTACCAGCCTCCCCCTCAAATCATTTTGTTACTGGGAATGTTTGTTTCAGCTGCAAGGAAGGTCTAACCTAATGTCAGTTTTGTCAGTCTTGCAAGGAGGCCTTCTAGAAGAGTAACTGAGTTCATGGAATCAGCCAGACCTCATTTTGGATAGACGAGCAGCCACTTACTGGTTGTGTGACCTTGAGATATTACTCAACCTCTCCAACTTTTGGGTCCTTATTTTTTTTTTTTTTTTTTTTTTTGTGGTATGCGGGCCTCTCACTGTTGTGGCCTCTCCTGTTGCGGAGCACAGGCTCCGGTCGCGCAGGCCCAGCAGCCATGGCTCACGGGCTTAGTTGCTCCGCGGCATGTGGGATCTTCCCGGACTGGGGCACGAACCCGTGTCTCCTGCATCGGCAGGTGGACTCTCAACCACTGCGCCACCAGGGAAGCCCATGGGTCCTTATTTTTAAAGTGGAGATTATAATAATAACTTTCATAGGGTTGCTGTGATGATTAAGTGAGATAATGCATGCAAAAGCCTTAATATAATGTCTGGCCCATAGCAAACTCTCAATTTTAGCTATTTTTACTGTTACTACTATTGTTGAAAAAAAATGCCTCTGGAACACGAGCTTTGTAAATACAAGTTATATATATATATATATATATATATATATATATATATATATATATATATATACAGTAAATGTTACAAACTACGAGATTATAGAAATAATCTGAATGATTGAATGAAAGGTAATCATATAAAAATAATTTTAACCATATTGATTGTTTTCCCTTAAAAATGAAACTGGAAGCATAAAGGGAAAACAACATATATAATTTGCCTCATTTTCCCCTACCTTGTTCCATTTCTAAATGTGTTGTCCAGAATCACTAGGTCCATTAATAAAGTATAAAATTACACTTTATATTAAAAAAAATGATGACAACTTCATCAAAAGAACCATAGGCTTCTCCTCTTTAACTTATCTGAAAGTAACACTCAGGAAAATCCTAGGATATATTACCATTTTAGGACAATAAATGGCTCTCTGAAAAATGACAAAAAAAGAAGAAAGTGTCATCTCCACTGTGCTCCTGATGAAGCTATTTTCATCTACTTTCAATATAGAATATTCGGTGTCCTGACAGATGGATGGCTTCTTTGTTAAGGTCCCACTGGTCCAGGATTCACTAAAAGGAATTCAAACAGACAACCCCCGAGAGGCTGTATAGCAAAGTGCTTAAGTTCACAACCTTTAGAATTGAACAACTTGGTTCCAATCCTTGTTTTGATAGTTGCTAGTTGATTGGGCAAATTACTTATACTCTGAGCCTCAGATTCCTCAGCTATAAATGTTTTTATCTGATAAGGTTGTTGTAATGAATAAAATGGTATATATATATATATATATATATATATAAAGCACTTAGCACGGCACTCTATCCACAGTGAATATTTAATAAACATTATATATTTACAATCTATTAAATTCTAATCTGAGAGTCCAGATAATCCATACAAAAAACACACAAGAGTGACTGTGTGCCACTTCCGTCAATACTGATTCATCATCCACTAAACAGACCTGTGCAGAGTGGCTGATGCTGTGCCAAGTCTGTGATCAATGCTTTCGTTACTTAGTTGAAGTCCTCTAGTCATGAGGATCTTCACCAGTGATGGTGAGCTCTTGGGAGGGCAGTATCTCTGCTCTCATGTCGATGGCTACACCACTATGGGGCCTGGCATGGTGCCTACCAGATCGGAGATGCTGATGAGGGTTTGTTTTTTGACAAATGAGTAAGGAATGAATTAATGATTATAATACATGGATAATTAAGATGAAGTCCTTGACCTCAGGGCACTCATGTTCTAGCTGGAGTTGGAATTAAACCCCAAAAGGGGGAATGGAAGCAGGGTGGATTAGGGAGGGAATTTCAGGCAGTGAGATCACCACGAGTAAAATAACAAAGATTTCTGTTACAGTTGTGCTAACATAGTTTGGTGATAAAGGCAAAAAAAAAAAAAAAAATCAAACATTTTTAGAAGACTTCTTAATTTTTTTTTTTTTTTTTTGTGGTATGTGGGCCTCTCACTGTTGTGGCCTCTCCCGTTGGCGGAGCACAAGCTCCGGACGCGCAGGCTCAGCGGCCATGGCTCACGGGCCCCCCCGCTCCGTGGCATGTGGGATCTTCCCGGACCGGGACACGAACCCGCGTCCCCCGCATCGGCAGGTGGACTCTCAACCACTGTGCCACCAGGGAAGCCCAGAAGACTTCTTAATTTCTAACAAAAAACAGAAGTATCTTTATCACTTATCATAGAAAAAAGAAACTTCAAATTTTATATCTGAAGTCAAAGGATAGAAAGGAACATACTGCTCCATAGTCTTGTTTGTTAGGTCAAACCCAATCCTACCCCAGTGTCCTTGCCCGATTTGCCAGTGGTTAGGAGTGCCAATCACTACCCCCTCCTCTCTTCCACCCTGTAGCTAATCAGGAAGAGACCCAGGATAAATGGGGATCAGATATCAGCTTTATCCAAAGGCCAAATTGAAGAACTGGCGAGGTCTCCTACCTTCTAGTCAGAACTGAACACAGCCTACAAGCAGGGTCTGATTAAAAAACCCACTCCACCCACCTGTCCCAAAACATTCCACAAGGAAACAAGAAACAGAGGGGAGGGTGTGCTCTGCTGAGCAAAGAGTAAAAGGTGGAACCTGTTCCCTACTTTTGAGGCAAAGTGACCTGCCAATCCACTCAAAAATGTGGCTGTCCAATAGGATTAGCTATTTCCTACCATGGATCAAAGGACCAGAATGGTTTACTGCAATGGTTTCCTTTAAGGAAACATGAGGAAAAGGGTCCCTGCATCTCATATGCCACGTGAAACTTTTAATTTAGGAGAGAGAGGATGTGATACTGTTTTTGGATAAAATAGATGCTTGTTCTTCTGCTATAGATAGCAGAAAGCCAAGTGTTTGATTTATTTCTAAGAATGGCCTGATAAGATAAACTTACTAGCTGGTAATAACCAAAACAAGGGACTCAACTATCCTACAACCAAAGTTATTTTACTGTTTGTCTTATACATAATAATACGGAGGAAATTAAATCATTTAGTTGCCTGGGTGTGCAGTTCTCAAATAGTTCACCTTGGAGACAAGGCAAGGAAACAATATTGCCCAAATTCAATACATGTTTTATTGAGATTTTATTTTGGTCATGGGGAGTCCAGATTTAGGACCTTACATACTTTTCAGATTGAATTTATGTCAGCTCTGTTAAAGGAACAGAACTGTGGGGTTGTAAAAGCCTTTTCTGTTTGTTTGTTTTGTTTCTTGTTTTTTTGGTCTATGTGCCCGAGTAGACCCAAAGATTTTTTCCCTTTGGAAAAACCTGGCCTTGTTCTGCTGTATCCCAGCCACTTTTTCATAATAAAATCTTGGGCTCATTGGCACTGTTTGTAAAAAACAATCAGGGAGGACTGCCAGAAGAACACAGTCTACTCTTCCAGAAATTCTAAAATGCACATCTGAATTAAGAGAGTTCCCCCACTGCAATGCTGAATTCAATGAGATGTGCCTACTCTAGAAATGTAGTAGATGATACTATTTACATTATCACACACTGTCCACATGGGGTCCCCAAGAGGAAATTCCTTTTTGAGCTTAGTAGTAAGAATACTTTCACTTCTTTTCAAATCAGTAACTGATTTGCCTGTATCTTCCAGTCCTCTCAGCTGAAACACCTGCAAGGTTCATTTCTTAACACTACTGCAAATCATTACCCAGAAGAGTGGGTAGATAATACATATCATTAACTGTGTTCCTTGCTTTACCTTATGGTAATTATTCTGATTTTCTTCCTCTATCCATATTTTGATTGATTCTACCTTGTATTATATATATCCTTCTAAGCTATCTTATATCCCTTCTGCAGCATAAATGAGAAACATAACAATGTAAGCAGAGATACGATCCATTATCTCAATGTGATTATACAAATGGGACTTGGGACAGCATAGGTAAATGTCTGAAGTTTCTAAAGTTTTATTTATACAGTGCCAGAACACTGGGCTGCCAAGCAAACATTACAAGTACGCTAGACTGACACTCTCATTAGTAAATTTTGGTGCTGTGTAGAAACTGCCTTTGAGTACTTAAAAGCAGCTACGATAATACACTGAGTTGACACAGTCTAACAATAAAATGACAGAAACGTTTTATTTTTCCAAGAGTCTAGAACTCCAAAGAGAGAAGGGAGACTACTATGAAAACTTGAACTTCATTAAAACTGAAATCTTCCATTATTGACCTTCTTTTTACCCAGATTCATTCACTTTCTGGGAGCACAAGAGAATGACTAAATAAATCAGAACTACTAAAGATAGTTCAAATAGCATATATAGAATAGCACAGTTAATAATTACCTTAAGGAAAAAAGGTTGCAATAGGGTGAATATAATTTTACTTTGAATTTTAAGAGAAGCATTGTTTGAGATATTTCAAAATTTCTCATTCAACTGTAGAATCAGATATTGCTCTGTATGCATTTAAAAAATGAAGCACTGTTACTATTTTATTTGAAAGAAGACATTTTCATAAACTGTTTTGTACCTAGTTCTTTTTTAATGTGTTCTGAAAGTTTAGTCTTTTAAAAAATTTACTTATTTCTCTCTTCTAGCCAGAGTCTAAGTGTGAAATTTTTTTTCCTCAATCAATCTTTTGCCTAATAGCAAATGAGATTACTTTCCAAATTTTTATAGACAAAATATTTTTAAAAGATGGTATATGTGAATTTCCCACACTGTTTTAGACTTGGATTTATTTGATAATTTCTTCTGAAATTTATAATTTCAGTTACACATATTAAGATATAGAAGTGTTTTCTGAATTTTCTAGTAAATAAAGCTGACCTAAAGTTTCATTTCTAGAAAACACAATTAACTAATAAAATTCTTCTCAGAATTCTTGTTTCTGCTCCAAAAATATTAGTTTAACCTCAACAGATACCTGCACTCTTAAGGAAGCTGTGTATGCACCCATGGAGGAGTGTCTGTTCCCAGTGATAAGAAGGAATCTGTGTGTTTTGGCAGAGGGCTGGGACCCTCCCTGGGCCTCCTAGGGTTTGAGCTGGAGACTAATGATAGCAAGTTTGAGGGAATTTTTTCCTTGGACATGTAAACTCCCAGATTTACCAGACAGAATTACAGAAAAGAAGTAAAACAAAACAGAACAGTTACCTCCAAGAAAAATCTGAGAAGAACCATTCAAAACGTGCGAGGCACACTGTCCTTAAAGTGTTCTTGAAGGCTCATTTCTATAAGCACCGCCTAAACATCCCCAAGCTCTAGAATTTAGGAATCTTATTTCCAGGAACAGTGTCCTGGAGCATTTGCAATTTTCAATTGGAACTCTCAGTCCTTTACTTTAAAAATAGTCTAAAGTCAGAAACTGAAAATACTGATCTATTTTTCAACCTGTACGTAAGTTGCTCCCCGTCAATATAACATCGACCATTTCTGAACAAAGGGATTAGTAACCACTTGCCTGTGGTTCAGGCAAGTCCTAAACCTATTAAGGAGAAATAAGTTCTTCAGAAAAGAAAAAAAAAACAAAGCCTATCCTCAGTTGGACAAAGATCTATTTTCCTCATACTGCTCAATTATGTATTAAATCAGTTCCGATTTTATTTTAGAACATTAATCTGTATTTAATGTAACTGTTAAAATAAATAGATGTTTCGGTCTATTTTATGTCAAGTTGTTTACTAGGAAAATCATTCAATGGGTAGAACCATAAAATAGTTTCCCTTGTGTGATTGCTTACAAACGGATACATGCTGTACTCTTGGCAAAACTTACACATTACATTTTAACGATGTAACTGCTGACAATAAAACACTAGTTAATACAAAACAATTTTTATAACTTAAATCATAACTATATTTCTCTAGCTACTTTTAATAGGATAAGAAATCTTTCTATAATTAGTTTTTAACAGTAAATTTCTAGAAAAATTTAAAGCCCACACAAAAGAATAAAAGGTTTATGGAACTTTCCTTTAAGAACTGCATTATTGTATTTCACAAATAAAACTAATCAGAAAAATTCAGAGCAACATAACAATTCACAAGTATTTAAAATCAATGACCTTCATTTCTATGATCCACATCTTAGAGGATGCCACCAGGTCACAACGACCCATTATACCCGAAACTTCTCCCTATAGGATTGCAGGTGACAAACCCTGCAAGACCACATTCTAGAAAGCACTGCTAAGCTTCATCTGTCCTTACCATAGCTGACTGCCATCAAACTGCCATCCAAAACTGCTTTAGGGAAGCAGTTTCTCCGCAATCTTTTCAACAGATTCCCTGTTTTAACATCCACCTGTGTTACTGCAGAACAGTATAACCTGGATTGAGCCATGGAGCAAATAATAACACTAACTGCAACTCCAGACAGAAAAAAGTAGAAGTTAATTTTCCAGACTCTTGTGGGAATACAGAGCATGTCTGCTGAAACTGAATCCAAGGGTTCGATGATATTGTAGACTCAAGTATTTCGTTATATTCCACGTAATGGCTTTTCCGTTCTTGGTGTTTTATAACACACGACTGAGCCATGATTTAGAAAGTGAGGGCCATTCTCTCTCTCTCTCTCCTTCCCCCTCTCTCTAAAGTTGAATTATACACAAATTATAATTGCAAAGTGAAACTTTAACAGAAAGCCCCAAGAGTTGTTCCATTTAGAGCTCTTACTGAATACCATCACTATGATTTAAGTCAGTCTATGCTAATCTTCTTTATTTGGGGGGAACATTTCTTTAGGCATTAAGCCTAAACTTCTTTCTTTGGGGTTTTGTTTTGCTTCATTCTTGCCAGGGAATGACTGACTCTACAGTCTGCCCTCGGACAGCCTGCGCATTAAATCCTCTGTCATTGTCAACTCTGTTTTATCTTCTCTTGGCAAGGACAGACATGTATTTTTGCTGATACCACTGTGAAGCTACACGAGGCCTTCTCTTTTTTAGGCAGGGGCTACTAGATTCTCTATCAGTTCTACACAGCTGCCATTTCATATTATTCTGAGAGCAGAGATGCTAGCAATTCTCTTCAGTTTAATTAAACAGATAGGCCAAATGGGTTTGATTCCATTTGGTCGACACTCTAGCATAACAAAGATTACCTAAAAGAAATAGGGGTTAAACCGTATCTAAGATTACAGAGGGAAATAGTCAAACACCTGAGGAAAAGATCTTGTTTCTCCCTGATATTAAAAAACTTACTGTAAAAATAATGTAGTTGGTACTATAAAGGATGGGTGTCATCCAATGTTAGTACAGACATGGAGATATTTCCTCTCAACAAACACAGCTGTTAGGAAGCTTAAGCATGTAAATAGGTCACTCCTTATTTTTCTGTAAGTTTGTTTTAAAGTCTTAAAAGGTAATGTTCTGGATCAACAGAATAGGGCCAGTACTAAGGTGTGGCTCATTCCCTGCTCCACACTGGCTGGAGAAATACTTGGTTGTTGGCTAAAACTAAAGTGCCCTCAATGAAATCCTGCTTTATAGCAGTGAATAGTGAACTGAAGATGGCACTTTGGAACAGAGGTCTTGAAAGAATCTGGGGTCCACAATGAGAAGGAAAGGACCTCATCAAAAGAGGGGATGTAAGACGCCAAGAATTACAAATGTTTTGCTCCTCTGCAAGAAAGAAGACAAGGTGCAAGACTCTTCCATGTGCTCTTATCCCAAAACTCTCTAACGTGAGACAAACGTTCTCCCCCACTCATCTGAATACAGCTCTGTCGAAATCAGAAGTAAAACAAGCACTAATGTTGCCAGCTTAAAACAAACAGGGTTCGGTTATGAATATTTAAGAGCATGTTGACATCGGCCTCCAAGAGGTTTAGAGAAGTTGAGGATGGACATTTATCCAGACCCACTATGTGCCAGGACTATGATGTTTCCTCATTTAAATCCAAGAGCAACCTGTTGTGATGTGCATTATGATGGTACAGATGTTGAAGTTGAGGCCCAAAGAAGGTGAGTAACTTGTTCAAGGTCACACCATCTAGAACCTGGGGCACCTAGGAGTGTAACTCAGGCCTGTTCAACTTCAAAGCCCACATTCTATCTCATAAGTTTCATCCTTATGAGAAGTTTATGGAATAGAATTTTATCCTGAGAAACTAAGGAACAGACCCAAATCCAATAACTTTTGAAAAATCTTGCTTTTAAGTTAAGATTCATTATGCTCTCTTTCTTCTTTAAAAAATTTTAGTCCAAATTATCCTTTTCCTCTCATTAAAATGAAACATTAACCTCTGTGATAAATTATGGGATTCTATATTTTACAACTTGAAATATTCAGGAAGGACACATATGGAACATAATGTACTTCACACATTCATAAATAGCAAACTGAAAAAAATTACATTCCATTTTTATGGTAGTTTTTTATTTTTATGTTAAAAACTATTATATCAAAGCTTTAAAATAACATGCTGAATTACAAAGAAAGTCTTTATGACTCAAAGAGAAATGATGAAAATTAGAGTACATTTAATAAAAATGAAAGACAACCTTCTTCATTTGAAACATATAAGAACAAACACATATTTCTGTAAAAGAGTTTAGACCTTTTTAGCTGAGTTTTTGTTTTTGGTGTTTCTGTCCACTTCTTAAATGTTTCCATTTCCTTCACATACATATTTCTGAAGAGCTAGGAACAGGAAGTTTTCTCTTGTATCTTCCCAAGTAGAAACTCCTCCAGCTGCACAATGACTTTCCCATTGCCCCAATATTATAAAGTTCTGGGCAAAGTTTTAATTACTAATTTAGGAACGATGACACATTTTAAAATTTAATACATTTTGCCCTTTTTATAGACCATGTAGAATGAAGCCTCAGTGTGCTTGAAAAATCTCTTAGCAACTAAGAGTGGAGCTGGCCAACAATGGATGATTCATTGATTTAGCTTGAGTGTGCAGGAATGACTGCCAAAAGGTCTGAATAAACTCACATTGCTAGACACTTTGGTAAAATGTACTCTGACCTCTTTTAAAACCCTATCAGAGTGGAAAGTTAAACTTGTAGCTTTCCAGCAATTCACTGGCATCTGGAAATATGCTTGAATTATAATATCTTGCTTTTTATAATGATCGATAGACTTTCTTAGGTTATCACTTTCACCTAATTAGACAATAGCTGCTACTAATTGGAGATTTCCAAGGGACACCACTGTGTTTTTAAGCACTAAAAATAATGGTTGCCCATTCAATTTAAATCTGAAAGGAGGCTTTTTGAAATCTGAAACTGAAAGAACTGATTGTTAGGTTTTTTTTGTAATATTGACCCAAGGATTATACAAGAGTACCCTAAACAGTAACTTGCACATTCAAAATTGGTAAATATTATGAAACAGATACTGGTATCTGTCAGTACATGCATAGATGTAGAGATTATACCAGAACATCCTATCTGATGTTTACATAAAATTCAAAAGAGTTCAGCTGTTTTGCTCACATCTGTCATTTCTCTCCTCCAATATCCTTTTTAGGGGTAAGTACTATTTCTCCTGCTTTAGAGCTGGAAGACAAAGGACATGGAATTTAAATTGTTTGCTTGAGCTCCTAGATATTCAAAGGCAGGTCCAGGTTTGCATATAGACTTTCTAGTTTAAAATTAGGTATTAGATTCATTGCACTGCTTCACCAATCACAAATTTGGCAGCAATAATAGAAACAATTAATGACACCAAATCCTTCTTTCATTTTCTTTTTGAACAAAGACAGACTTCCCAATTTCTTTTGCTTTTGACAAACAGAAGCACTGAACAAGAAACTTTCTGTCTTGAAAGAGCTCTGCTTTTGGCTGCTTTACTTCCTCCTCCTTCTCCTCTTCCTCTTCTCCTTCTTCCTCTCTTGCATCGTTTTTTTTCAGTAAAAGATTCAAACAATAAAGATTAATTGGGGAGTTGAGGAAGATGGCGGAAGAGTAAGACGCGGGGATCACCTTCCTCCTCACAGAGACATCAGAAATACATCTACACGTGGAACTGCTCCTATAGAACACCCACCGAACGCTGGCAGAAGACCTCAGACCTTCCAAAAGGCAAGAAACTCCCCACGTACCTGGGTAGGGCAAAAGAAAAAAGAATAAACAGAGACAAAAGAATAGGGACAGGACCTGCACCAGTGGGAAGGAGCTGTGAAGGAGGAAAGGTTCCCACACACTACAAGCCCCATCGTGGGCGGAGACTGTGGTTGGAGGAGGGGGGAAGCTCCGGAGCTGCGGAGGAGAGCGCAGCAACAGGGTGCGGCGGGCAAAGCGGAGAGATTCCCGCACGGAGGATCGGTGCCGATCAGCACTCACCAGCCCGAGAGGCTTGTCTGCTCACCCGCCGGGGCAGGCGGGGGCTGGGAGCTGAGGCTCGGGCTTCAGTCGGAAGCCGAGAGAGGACTGGGGTTGGTGGCGTGAACACAGCTTGAAGGGCACTAGTGATCCACAGCTAGCCGGGAGGGGGTCCAGGAGACAGTCTGGAGCTGCCTAAGAGGCAAGAGACTTTTTCTTCCCTCTTTGTTTCCAGGGGCACGAGGAGAGGGGATTAAGCGCGACGCTTAAAGGCGCTCCAGAAACGGGCGTGAGCCGCGGCTATCAGTGGGGACCCCAGAGATGGCCATGAGACGCTAAGGCTGCTGCTGCCGCCACCATGAAGCCTGTGTGCGAGCACAGGTCACTATCCACACCTCCCTTCCCGGGAGCCTGTGCAGCCCGCCACTGCCGGGGTCCCGAGATCCAGGGACAACTCACCCGGGAGAACACACGGCGCGCCTCAGGCTGGTGCAATGTTATGCTGGCCTCTGCCGCCGCAGGCTTGCCCCGCAACCGTACTCCTCCCTCCCTCCGGGCTGAATGTGCCAGACCCGCCGAATCAGCTGCTACTTTAACCCTGTCCTGTCTGAGCGAAGAACAGAAACCCTCAGGCGATCTACACGCAGAGGTGGGGCCAAATCCAAAGCTGAACCCCAGGAGCTGTGTGAACAAAGAAGAGAAAGGGAAATCCCTAACAGCAGCCTCAGGAGCAGCGGATTAAATCTCCGCAATCAACTTCATGTACCCTGCATCTGTGGAATACCTGAATAGACAACGAATCGTCCCAAATTGAGGAGGTGGACTTTGGGAGCAAGATATATTATGTTTTCCCCTATTCCTCTTTTTGTGAGTGTGTATGTGTATACTTTGGTGTGAGATTCTGTCTGTATAACTTTGCTTTCACCATTTGTCCTAGGGTTCTGTTTGTCCATTTTTTGTTGGTTTGTTTCTTTTAACTTAAAAAATTTTTTTTCTTAATTATTTTTTATTTTAATAACTTTATCTTACTTTATTTTATTTTATCCTCTTTCTTTCTTTCTATTTTTTCTCCCTTTTATTCTGAGCCATGTGGATGAAAGGCTCTTGGTGCTCCAGCCAGGAGTCAGTGCTGTGCCTCTGAGGTGGGAGAGCCAAGTTCAGGACACTGGTCCACAAGAGACCTCAGAGCTCCACGTAATATCAAATGGCGAAAATCTCCCAGAGATCTCCATCTCAACACCAAGACCCAGCTTCACTCAACAACCAGCAAGCTACAGTGCTGGACATCCTATGTCAAACAATTAGCAAGAAATCATAATATAGGCCACAGACACCCCCAAACACACCACCAGACATGGACCTGCCCACCAGAAAGACAAGATCCAGCCTCATCCACCAGAACGCAGGCACTAGTCCCCTCCACCAGCAAGCTTACACAACCCACTGAACCAACCTTAGCCACTGGGGATAGACACCAAAAACAACGGGAACTACGAACCTGGAGCCTGCAAAAAGGAGACCCCAAACACAGTAAGATAAGCAAAATGAGAAGACAGAAAAACACACAACAGATGAAGGAGCAAGGTAAAAACCCACCAGACCTAACAAATGAAGAGGAAATAGGCAATCTACCTGAAAAAGAATTCAGAATAATGATAGTAAAGATGATCCAAAATCTTGGAAATAGAATAGAGAAAATGCAAGAAACATTTAACAAGGACCTAGAAGAACTAAAGAGGAAACAAGCAATGATGAACAACACAATAAATGAAATTAAAAATACTCTAGAAGGGATCAATAGCAGAATAACTGAGGCAGAAGAACGGATAAAGGACCTGGAAGATAAAATAGTGGAAATAACTACTGCAGAGCAGAATAAAGAAAAAAGAATGAAAAGAATGGAGGACAGTCTCAGAGACCTCTGGGACAACATTAAACGCACCAACAGTGGAATTATAGGGGTCCCAGAAGAAGAAGAGAAAAAGAAAGGGACTGAGAAAATATTTGAAGAGATTATAGTTGAGAATTTCCCTAGTATGGGAAAGGAAATAGTTCATCAAGTCCAGAAAGCACAGAGAGGCCCATACGGGATAAATCCAAGGAGAAACATGCCAAGACACATATTAATCAAACTATCAAACTATCCAAAATTAAATACAAAGAAAACATATTAAAAGCAGCAAGGGAAAAACAACAAATAACACACAGGGAATCCCCATAAGGTTAACAGCTGAACTTTCAGCAGAAACTCTGCAAGCCAGAAGGGAGTGGCAGGACATATTTAAAGTGATGAAGGAGAAAAACGTACAACCAAGATTACTCTACCCAGCAAGGATTTCATTCAGATTTGATGGAGAAATTAAAACCTTTACAGACAAGCAAAAGCTGAGAGAGTTCAGCACCACCAAGCCAGTTTTACAACAAACGCTAAAGGAACCTCTCTAGGCAAGAAACACAAGAGAAGGAAAAGACCTACAAGAACAATCCCAAAACAATTAAGAAAATGGTAATAGGAACATACATATCGATAATTACCTTAAATGTAAATGGATTAAATGCTCCCACCAAAAGACACAGACTGGCTGAATGGATACAAAAACAAGACCCATATATATGCTGTTTACAAGAGACCCACTTCAGACCTAGGGACACATACAGACTGAAAGTGAGGGGATGGAAAAAGATATTCCGTGCAAATGGAAATCAGAAGAAAGCTGGAGTAGCAATTCTCATATCAGACAAAATACACTTTAAAGACTAATACAAGAGACAAAGAAAGACACTGCATAATGATCAAGGGATTGATCCAAGAAGAAGATATAACAATTGTAAATATTTATGCACTCAACATAGGAGCACCTCAATACGCAAATACTAACAGCCATAAAAGGGGAAATCAACAGTAACACAATCATAGTAGGGGACTTTAACACCCCACTTTCACCAATGGACAGATCATCCAAAATGAAAATAAACAAGGAAACACAAGCTTTAAATGATACATTAAACAAAATGGACTTAATTGATATTTATAGGACATTCCATCCAAAAACAACACAATACATATTTTTCTCAAGTGCTCATGGAACATTCTCCAGGATAGATCATATCTTGGGTCAAAAATCAAGCCTTGGTAAATTTAAGAAAAATGAAATCGTATCAAGTATCTTTTCTGACCACAATGCTATAAGACCAGATATCAATTACAGGAAAAGACCTGTAAAAAATACAAACACATGGAGGCTAAACAATACACTACTTCATAACCAAGTGATCACTGAAGAAATCAAAGAGGAAATCAAAAAATACCTAGAAACAAATGACAGTGGAGACATGACGACCCCAAACCTATAGGATGCAGCACAAGCAGTTCTAAGAGGGAAGTTTATAGCAATACAATCCTACCTTAAGAAACAGGAAACATCTCAAATAAACAACCTAACCTTGCACCTAAAGCAATTAGAGAAAGAAGAACAATAAAACCCCAAAGTTAGCAGAAGGAAAGAAATCATAAAGATCAGACCAGAAATAAATGAAAAAGAAATGAAGAAAACGATAGCAAAGATCAATAAAACTAAAAGGTGGTTCTTTGAGAAGATAAACAAAACCATTAGACAGAATCATCAAGAAGACTCAAATCAAATGAATTAGAAAGGAAAAAGGAGAAGTAACAACCGACACTGCAGAAATACAAAGGGTCATGAGAGATTACTACAAGCAGCTCTGTGCCAATAGAATGGACAACCTGGAAGAAATGGACAAATTCTTAGAAATGCACAACCTGTCGAGACTGAACCAGGAAGAAATAGAAAATATGAACAGACCAATCACAAGCATTGAAATTGAAACTGTGATTAAAAATCTTCCAACACACAAAAGCCGAGGACCAGATGGCTTCACAGGCGAATTCTATCAAATATTTAGAGAAGAGCTAACACCTATCCTTCTCAAACTCTTCCAAAAGATAGCAGAGGGAGGAACACTCCCAAACTCATTCTATGAGGCCACCATCACCCTGATACCAAAACCAGAAAAAGATGTCACAAAGAAAGAAAACTACAGGCCAATGTCACTGATGAACATAGATGCAAAAATCCTCAACAAAATACTAGCAAACAGAATCCAACAGCACATTAAAAGGATCATACACCATGATCAAGTGGGGTTTATTCCAGGAATGCAAGGATTCTTCAATATATGGAAATCAATCAATGTGATACAACATATTAACAAATTGAAGGAGAAAAACCATATGACCATCTCAATAGATGTAGAGAAAGCTTTTGACAAAATTCAACACCCATTTATGATAAAAACACTGCACAAAGTAGGCATAGAGGGAACTTTCCTAAACATAATAAAGGCCATATATGACAAACCCACAGCCAGTATCATCCTCAATGGTAAAAAACTGAAACCATTTCCACTAAGGTCAGGAACACGACAAGGTTGTCCACACGCATCACTCTTATTCAACATAGTTTTGGAAGTTCTAGCCACAGCAATCAGAGAAGAAAAAGAAATAAAAGGAATCCAAATCGGAAAAGAAGTAAAGCTGTCACTGTTTGCAAATGACATGATACTATACATAGAGAATCCTAAGGATGCTACCAGAAAACTACTAGAGCTAATCAATGAATTTGGTAAAGTAGCAGAATACAAAATTGATGCACAGAAATCTTTGGCATTCTTATACACTAATGATGAAAAATCTGAGAGTGAAATTAAGAAAACACTCCCATTTACCATTGCAACAAAAAGAATAAAATATCTAGGAATAAACCTATCTAAGGAGACAAAAGACCTGTATGAAGAAAATTAAAAGACACTGATGAAAGAAATTAAAGATGGTACAAACAGAGGGAGAGCTATACCATGTTCTTGGATTGGAAGAATCAACATTGTGAAAATGACTCTACTACCCAAAGCAATCTACAAATTCAATGGAATCCCTATCAAACTACCACTGGCATTTTTTACAGAACTAGAACAAAAAATTTCACAATTTGTATGGAAACACAAAAGACCCCGAATAGCCAAAGCCATCTTGAGAACGAAAAATGGAGCTGGAGGAATCAGGCTCCCTGACTTCAGACTATACTACAAAGCTACAGTAATCAAGACAGTATGGTACTGGCACAAAAATAGAAATATAGATCAATGGAACAGGATAGAAAGCCCAGAGATAAACCCACACACATATGGTCACCTTATCTTTGATAAAGGAGGGAAGGATATACAGTGGAGAAAAGACAGCCTCTTCAGTAAGTGGTGCTGGGAAAACTGGACAGCTAAATGTAAAAGAATGAAATTAGAACACTCCCTAACACCATACACAAAAATAAACTCAAAATGGGTTAAAGACCTAAATGTAAGGGCAGACACTATCAAACTCTTAGAGGAAAACATAGGCAGAACACTCTATGACATAAATCACAGCAAGATCCTTTTTGACCCACCTCCTAGAGAAATGGAAATAAAAACAAAAATAAACAAATGGGATCTAATGAAACTTAAAAGCTTTTGCACAGCGAAGGATACCATAAACAAGACCAAAAGACAACCCTCAGAATGGGAGAAAATATTTTCAAATGAAGCAACTGAGAAAATAGTTGCAAATGAAGCAACTGGCAAAGGATTAATCTCCAAGATTTACAAGCAGCTCATGCAGCTGAATAACAAAAAAATAATCAAACGAATTCAAAAATGGGCAGAAGACCTAAATAGACATTTTTCCAAAGAAGATATACAGATTGCCAACAAACACATGAAAGAATGCTCAACATCATTAATCATTACAGAAATGCAAATCAAAACTACAATGAGATATCACCTCACACCTGTCAGAATGGCCATCTTCAAGAAATCTAGAAACAATAAATGCTGGAGAGGGTGTGGAGAAAAGGGAACACTGTTGCACTGTTGGTGGGAATGTAAATTGATACAGCCACTATGGAGAACAGTATGGAGGTTCCTTAAAAAGCTACAAATAGAACTACCATACGACCCAGCAACCCCACTACTGGGCATATACCCTGAGAAAACCATAATTCAAAAAGAGTCATGTTCCAAAATGTTCATTGCAGCTCTATTTACGATAGCCAGGACATGGAAGCAACCTAAGTGTCCATCAACAGATGAATGGATAAAGAAGATGTGGCTCATATATACAATGGAATATTACTCAGCCCTAAAAAGAAACAAAATTGAGATATTAGTAGTGAGGTGGATGGACCTGGAGTCTGTCATACAGAGTGAAGTAAGTCAGAAAGAGAAAAACAAATATCATATGCTAACACGTATATATGGACTCTTAGAAAAGAAAAAGGCCATGAAGAACCTATGGATAAGATGGGAATAAAGGCACAGACCTACTAGAGAATGGACTTGAGGATATGGGGAGGGGGAAGGGTAAGCTGTGACAAAGTGAGAGAGTGGCATGGACATATATACACTACCAAAGGTAAAATAGATAGCTAGTGGGAAGCAGCCGCATAGCACAGGAAGATCAGCTCGGTGCTTTGTGACCACCTAGAGGGGTGGGATAGGGAGGATGGGAGGGAGGGAGACACAAGAGGGAAGAGATATGGGAACATGTGTATATGTATAACTGATTCACTTTGTTATAAAGCAGAAACTAACACACCATTGTAAAGCAATTATACTCCAATAAAGATGTTAAAAAAAAAAAAGATTAACTGAAAGATCCTCCCTCTACTTCTGGTCTTTCCCTCAGAAGTAACCACTGTTATCAATCTGGAGTATTTTTTTCATACTGTTTTCTGAGCATTTATGTAATTATATCAATACATATAAACCATATAATTTTGATTTTTGGTTTTTCTCCATTTAATATATTGTCATGTATTGTTCTACAAATTACTTTTTTAAAAAAGCATTTCTTGGCAATCTTTCCATATCTGTACATATAAATCTATTTAAGTGATTGCTAAAAATCATTTCACAATATGTATTTTACTTTCTGAAATGGGCATATTACACACATCCACTAAAAATGTAGCTTTTCGGGCTTCCCTGGTGGTGCGGTGGTTGGGAGTCCGCCTGCTGATGCAGGGGACGCGGGTTCATGCCCCGGTCTGGGAGGATCCCACATGCCACGGAGCGGCTGGGCCCGTGAGCCATGGCCGCTGGGCCTGCGCGTCTGGAGCCTGTGCTCCGCAACGGGAGAGGCCACAGCAGTGAGAGGCCCGTATACCACACACAAACACAAAAAATGTAGCTGTTCTTTCAGCATAAGTTCAATGGACAAATGGAATGAAACAAAATGTACAAAAAAGTACAGATGAGTGAGAATATTTACTGTAATTTTTACTTACTTTGCTGATAACAATTCTATGTATCTGACAGCAACGGAAGCAATGAATGGGTTTGTCCCATTGGAAAATGTGGACCAATTAGGAAAAACTGAGTAGTGATGTGGAAAGGATGGGGCTCTTGGAAGAAAGGGGCCATACCAACTTGGGGATCACATCAGGTGTAGAGAATTTCATGGGGCAAAAGTGAATAAAACACACATGGTCCCTGATCTTACAGAGCTAACAGCCTAACTCTAAATACCCTCCAACTTCATGTCCTCCTCTCTATTCCCATAATCACTGTTAGTCCAGATTCTCAGTTTCTGGCATAAACTGTTGCAGAAGCCCCTAAGTGGTTTCTCTGAGTTCAGTGCTTTGATCTTCTATTCTACAGCAGACATATCCCCAAACAACAAGATATAAGCACATCACTGCCTAATGAAACACCTTCATCATTTTCCATTAAACTACAATATGGGACAAAGCATAATCATCTCAGCTTGGCATTCATAGTCTAAATTTCCAATTTTTTTCCTATTACTTTAAGTTCTAGTCACATCAAACTTTCTACTGTTCTATAGAGATTCTCTGTCAAATCTCCATGCTGTTTCACATACAGCCTAAAATATTGTTCACCCTTCTCCATCTGGAACTTTCACTTAACATTCTAGACCCAGCTCAAACATTGCCTCTTTTGTGATGGGCTACCCGACTCTTACACAGTAGATATTTACTTCTGTGCTCCCAGAGCATCTTGCATTAACCTCTACAATGGCATTTCATGGTGTTTCAGCATTATTTGTAATGCATATATGAGCTTTCAATTCTTTTTATAGGAAATGCTACTTATTAGTTAAAAACCAATTTTGAGGGCACTATGCTAAAGTCTTTATCAAAACTTAAGCTATCAGCCATGACTCACAGCTTCACTAGTCTTCATCCCTGCTTGAGTTGTTGGGCTAAAAGTTAACTAGGTAGATCCAATGTCTATTATAATCATAACAATTCTCTTTATGTACATACCAACATAGATTATGAAAAGATACATCTAAGGAAATTTCCTTAAAATTGAACATTTATCTCCTTTTGAGAAGAGGAAAAATGAGATTAATATTTGAATATTTTTAGGTTTGGATACTGAATATGATTTAGTTTAGAATGCACAATTTGAATATATCCTTAAAGATAATATAGCAGTGGTAGACATGACCTACTTCCAAGAATATTTTGATTCTCAATTTTACTTACCTTTATCTCATAAATAATTAAATATTTCCTTCTTTGGTGGATCATCAAAGCAAATAAAGCAATGAAAAATTACCCCTTGCTTCTGGTGCAATGATCTTGGGAAATATGGACCAATAAGGAGGAGGCACTCTGATGAAGCAGGAAGGTGCCATAAAAGCATAGACTCAGCTATAGACAGTACTGTTCATCCATGGATCTAAGATAATGTCTTGAGACCCAACTCTATCCAATTATATTCTTTATAGGTCCTTCTACTGTGTGCCTGGCAGGGACCCAGACCAGCCAGTCTTGTTCTAGCCCACAAGTTAACACAGCATCACAAAAACCACTGCAAGGCATGTGAAAATATTCAGCCATTGTCATCCATGAAACAGACCAACAATAGTTTGACAGAGAAGGAGTAATCTAAGAAATAGCAATAAATTGTTATGAATTGTCTGAATTAAATTTTCACACAGTGTTTTAGAATAGAATTATTTCCTAAAGAAAGGAAGGCCTAAAGTTTTTGTTTTTTGGCTTTTTAGGGCATGATTTTTAGAAGTTATTTTCAAAAAATAGGTAGAGGACCTAGAAGAATTATAAATTAAATATCTGGAACAATTCCAATAAGTAGCTTAGAATAAGACAAAAAAACCCACCTACAAGTGTTAAGGTGAAGTAAGACAAAGAAAAGACTTCATACAGCTGGAGAAACAATTAGAACAATAACAGACCTGCCAAAAGTAAGAGCCTCCTTTGCCTGACAAAGTAAATGCTGATCCTGATGGGGGACTGATGCTGTGTTGCTTATCACAATGTGCTGTCACTGTGTCTTTCATTTCTGGATCCCAGCCCTTAGCAAAATGGCTGCTCAGTACATCTGTCTTGATCCAGATGCCAGGACAGCAGACAATTAATTCTACTGGGTCCAAATATAAAGACTGTGAAAGAGACATCTGTATTTCTGAGCGCTGCCATGATGACAACTGCTGAGCCATTTGAGCGTAAGCGTTATATTTCACTATCATTCTGAGGTTCCCCGTGGAGACTACTGCTGTGGACTTCTTAGAAGTATTCTGGTCATGCTGGCTTCTGCCTTAAAATGAGAAATCTTAAGAAACTAGAGAAATATCAGCTTAGACCTCTGCCTCAGCACCACAGAGGCTAATCAATAGCTAGAAAAGAAATTAGAAATGGATAAAAGCAGAACTTCTACCCCACCCAGGCCTGGAGGAATTTTCTACACTGATATCATCATGGCATCTTCTAAATTACCCTGCTAATGTAGGATGTACTTGTAGAATTTAGGAGAGAAAGAGGCATTAGACTGTCCTACATGTACCAAATTCCAGGCATAATGCCAGTGGTAGGAAATAGAATATACTTTAAAAAATTAATTTAAAACATTTTACTTTAAGGCGTGGGATAGTTTCTCATTTACAATAAATTGTCTTTATAATTCAACTCTACCTGACATCAAGAATTTATTGATTGTGGAGTCTACTATACCGTGCTAGATTCTCTAATGCTGTTTGTCAGATGATATAGACCAACACAAAAATAATCAATCTGCTGTTGGAACACACTGAATTTTTACCTTTTAAGGTCTTCTACCAATTGTTTCTACCCTTAAGAAAAAAAAATATCCTCTTCACTCAAGGCAAGACTGCTTTCCTATGACTAAAGTCTCTTGGTCATTACGGCCTCTGTGTATTTGTTTAGTCATTTTCCCTATCTAAAAAGTCTTTCCTTTTTCTTCACTATCAATTGGTGAGCTGTAGCTGAAAAGTCCCTCTTTGGTTCTTTCCTAATCCACATCTTCCTGCCCTCATTATGTCCAGGGCATCTGTAGATGACCCCTGTGCCATCAGCTGTAGGGAGATGAGGAGGGTGGAAAGCACGAGGTTGGTTCCCTAGGGAATGATGAAGCCTCTCAAGAAGAAAACAAACAGTGACTATGTATAAAATAATTTGAGAGAAACTTACTTTGTTAATGGATTCTGGAATGTACAGCTTGAGTAAAATGTAAAATAAGTTCATTATTGTGAATACTTTGGTAGAAGAATTAATAAAATTATTTTAAAAAATCTATAATGTCCTATAATAGAACCTATATATCGTCTTGCTACCTGATGATTACCATTACTGAGCTACAGATTTTTGATGGAACCAAGGAAATTTAGTGCCCTTTAAGAAACTGAATCTGATAACTGAATTCAGTTAAGAAACTGAATCTCTCATAACCAGGAACTAAAGGAAATTTACTTATAGTTTGACCATATAAGGACACTGGATCCCAGTGCTGTGAACCTGTGCCTTTGCACATATTTTTTGCAGCTGCTGATACACTTCAGAGCCAAAGCTGAGTTTTGAAAGTTTGGATTCCTGTATGTTGTGATAATCAGCTGGGGTTTGGAAATGCCTTCAAAAATCTAATGCTCTGGCACTTTAACAAGGCTTCTGAAAAAACAATTTAACATCTGGAATCAAGTATTGTGTGGAAGTCCAAGAGCAACAGAATAAAGAACATTTCTTTTAGTAACAGTTAAAATGTGGCACTTCCCCCCCTTCATCAAATGAATGGGTTTATTTTATAATGATTGTGAGGTGGTTTATAATAAAATATGGAATAGAAGCAAGGAGTAGAAAACTTGATGCTCTAGATATTTATCACCATAAGTCTCTCCCAAATATGCTTCTTTATTCTTCCATATCATCTTCTCTTCCAAAACTCAATTCTGGAAAAGAAACAAATTATCCAAATCACACCTTCTTCATTTAGCCCTTCTAAGGGACTGCTGAGTGAGGATGAGTAAAGAATCTATAGAATTCATATTTCACCTTTCCCACGTGCTTTAGAAGAAGGCAAAGACAATGACTGAGGACATGTGTGTCTTAAGTCTCTGGACAGCTGGGTAACTCGGATCAAATACAAATGTAAGTGATTATTTCTACTGATTGTTTACTAATTCTCTTCAGAGTTTAGATGTTGTTTAAAACAACATATTAAAATGTGTTCTCTACTAAAATGATAATAGAGGATATCTAGTGAATGTTTAATATGTGTCAGGCACTGCGCATTTAACTTCCAAAGTAATTTGTATCCTTTTCTTTTTTATGATGAATAATTACTACAGTGGTACAGTGGAACTGGCACAGAGAGAGGCAACTAGAACAATGAAATAGAAGGGGGAACCCAGAAACAGATCCACACATATACACAGGGTCATGACTCATTACCAAGGGCACTGTAGGTTAGCAGGTAAAGGCAACCCCATTCAATAATGATGCCAGAAGAATTAGTTCTCCATATGGGGAATAAAATAAAAAGAAATTGAATCTCTTCCTCATACAGTATATAAGAATACATTTCAAATGGAAGTAAGGTCTTAATTTGAAAGCAAATCATTAAAGCTTTAAAAAGACAATATTAAAAAAAGAGATCTGACCACATTAAAATTAAGAGCTTCCTTTCATCAGAAAATACCGTAGAGTAAAAAGACAAGCCACAAACTTGGAAACGATATTTGTAAAACATATAGCCAACACAGGATGTTTCCGGAACTTATAAAGAACTCCTTTGAAAAAAGGAAAAGAACCCAATAGAAAAATGGTCAATGGATATGTACAGCTATTTCAAAGAAGTGGAAGAGACCCAAACAGTGCCTAGCATATGAGAGGTACTCAAACAGTATTTGTTGAATGAATGAAAACACAAATCGCTCATAAACATATAAAAAGATATCCAACCTCACTGGTAATCAGGGAAACAAAAACGAAAATCACAATGGGATAGCATTTCATACTCACTAAGCTGGAAAGAACTAAAATCAAATAATATCAAATGCTGGAGGGGATGTGATGCAATGGGCACTTTGATCTACTGCTGTGGGAACATAAACAGTAACAAACCACTTCGGAAAACATTTTGGCATCACTTAGTACACCTGAAAATATATATACCTTATAACCCAGATCTACTCCCAGGTATCTGCGCAAGAGGATCTCTTGTGCATGCAATCTAGAAGCCATGTTTTAAGACTATTAACTGCAACACTGCTCATAACATCAAGAAACCAGAAACAACTCAAATGTAAATCAGCAGCAAAATGAACAAGTTCAATATATTTATATTCTAGAATACAGCACACAGTAATGTTAAGCTAAGAAGTCACACAAAAATATAAAGTATCATTCTGTTTATATAAAGTTCAAAACCAGACAAAACTAAACATTATATTATTTTAGAGGAAAAATATACAGATGATTAAATGATAAGAAAAACAAGGAAATAAGTAATATCAAATTCAGATGAGTAGTTATCCCTGTGGGGAGGACTGTGAGTGAGGAGGAGTATTCAGGGGCCTTCTAAGTTTTGATTGCTTAATCTGTGTAATAAATACACGTGTTCATTTTACTATTTTTCTTTAAGCTGTTCAGTTATGTTTTATAACATTCTTCTCAATGTATATTTTTCAATAATTAAAAAAATATGTGAACTGCATTTTTAAATAAATCAAATTCTACCTGAATCCTACCATAGTTATTATCTACTTACATAAATTATATCATGAACGCCTTAGCAAAGCAACTAAAATAATCTCCTAATTTATCTGTTGATATTCATACTTTTGAGCTTTGAGTTTGCTTGCTTTAGGACGTATTTGCATAAAATTTCCTTCAAAGTATGAGGAAACAATAGATCTTTCTTGAATTTTTTACTTTAAGGATGTCACTCATCACAGTCTTTTGTGACTGTTACCTTGGTCTCCTTCTACAAATAGTATCTGATTAGTTTGATTATCTGTAGGGAAATGCTCATGAAGTTAATAACACATTCCCAAATGATATTTATTTCATAAACAAGTATTTCTGATTTCTATAAAAGAAAGAATTTAGAATGGTGTGGTCAAGATCTGGAGTGAATCAGACGACAGGACTGGGATTTTTAACCAAGGTTCTCTCCATAGCTTTTACTGGGTAGTGCTCCGACATTAACACCATGCAAGACAACACCGGATTTTATTTTCTAGAAGACAATTTTTGTGGATGAAACCCACCAACTGTGAAGTGATGGAATTTCCAGGAGAAAAAAATCTGACTTTCATGAAGGGACCCTGTCGGCACTTGGAGATGAAATCCGAGGCCTCCGTAGCCAAGCTGGCTGGGGCTGGCTGGTGGTGTGGAGCACAGCGTGCGGCCAGGAGCTGGATCCAGCCAAGGACAGCTGCCCCCTGGCAGGGCTGGGTCAGACCTCTGCTGGGTGAGTGGGAGGGAGGAGAGGCAAGCCAGCCTGTGGTCGAGCCCCATTCACAGAGAGGCAAGTGGCTCAATGTGTTTGCGTTCTAGGAATTTTGGTCCCCACCCCTCCCATCATACCAGTCTCATTTCCACCATCAACACCCCCAGACCTTTCAAATGTTGTCAGGCCCCCTCCTCAACACAGGGCTCCTGACCACTCTTACAACTTAGTTGACTGAGGACTCCAGTCTTATTTTCTGGTAATTTAAACAAACAGGGTCCTTTGAAGAAAACCAAGCTTAGACTGTGAATCCCATATCTCATTCTAGGGAAATCGTAAAGCCTTAAAATATTCCCCTTACCAATCTTCATGTACCAATACATAACTTCCCTATGATCAGCAGCATCTTTCTGTAGAATTATCTAACGGAAAAAGAGTAAAACTAACTCGACTGTCATCTATAACCCCAAATGGCATCAATTCAACTTATTTGCACTATAAAAGCCATATCTCTCATGAATTGAAGAACAAATTTAGGAAATCAACTGCAACGTGTGCAAAAGATTCCAATTTGAAAACTAAAAACAAACCAAAAATGCATTAGATTCTTTAAAAGATGGTCTTAAACAATGTCTTAGAAATTTAACTATTAAGTATATTTACACACCACATACCATTCTACTAATAATTACAAATAATGGCTGCTTTGCGGAAAGACTGTAGGAAATGGTGGCAGAAGATAAGCTTTCAAAGAGTTTGATTAGGATGGGCATAATGACCAAATCTACAGAGCTTTTTGAAAACACTGGCATAAGAGGCTGAAACAGCTTCATCTCTTTGAACCTCCTTTGTTATTAAGCTTGCTGCTGCTGCAGGCAGATAAGATCCAAGACCAAACACAAAAACATACATTTGATTCAGCAAGAGGCTTATCTCAGCAACTGAACCTACTCAGTTCAGAAAACTGGCACGAGTAAAGCATTTTCCCTTTTTGTCCTAACTATTCAGGATCTCCCTTCAGTATGGAAAAAAGTACAAACACAAAAGGTTAATTTCTCTTTTGTCCCATTAAAATAAGACCAATAAACCTCAGTAAAACAAGAAATTTATGAAGTTCTTTAAAAAACAAATTTCTTTTTATATGGCTTTCATTACATAATTTGACACATCTGGGGTTTATAATTTATAGGAACAGAAATTAAGGCCATTAATTTGGTCTGAAGTGGGGGAACTTTACGATCTCAAATCTGGAGGAATACAATTTATGGACCAAATACCAGGGAAGGCCTCACATTTCATGGGGAATTTAATATTTCATTTACATATTTCAGTTAAATGGCCAAATTTTCAGAGCAGTCAACAAAAGTTTTCATCTTTCACATTCTCATTTGAGCAGGCTAAAAAAAAAATGTAGCATTTCTTCAGCTGTTAGAAAAAGCCCCTCTTGGTGTTCAGAAATGCTGCCGCTGCAACTTTCAACACAATTCCCACTCTCCCTGGCTTTCTTGGCCCATTTGGGTTGGTTCCTGGTTCGGGAGGTTGAAACACTAAGACCGCCATTTGTGCCAGGCTGTGGTTCCTACCCTACAACCAAGGTCAGAGGTGGTCAAGTGTGAGGTGTGGATCATAGGCCAGGACAGGAGAAGCAGTCGGGTCTCCCCAGCTTGGCTCCATGTCCCTCTCCACTCATATGTAGTTGGGTTGATGCCTGCTTAACAAGAGAGAAAGTGTCTTTCATATCTGTCTAAAAAAGGTTTGTTACTGATCCAGCCCAACCTTCCCCTCCTGAGAAAACCAAGTGAGGTAGGATCTGTAATAAATTGATGGCAAATTTCACAGGGAAAACATAAGCTGATGCGAGGCAAATGTAATCATTTTTCTTAGGAAAAAGCCACTTAAGCTCAGGAAGTATTGCAGCCTTGCAATTCACACTGAATTTTATACAAATAGTGTTTCCTGGAGTTGTGCGATGTACTGACCCTAAGGACAGCAGTGGCGAGAAAGTCTGGGTAACATTTTAAAAAAATAAACTTTGTCTTTCGGTCAGTTTTAGATTTACAGAAACATTGTGAAGCTAACCATTGTTAATGAACTAATACTGAAGTATGGACTGAAGTCCATACTTTATTCGGACTGCCTTAGTTTTAAACTAATGTCCTTTTTCTGTTTCAGGATCCCATCCAGGATACTATACTGCATTTAGTCATCATGTCTTCCTACTTCTCTTGGCTGTGACAATTTTTCAGATTTTCCTTGTTTTTGATGACTTTGACAGTTTTGAGGACTGATGGTCAGGTATTTTGTAGAATGTCCCTTGGTTTGAATTTGCCTGATTTTTTTCTCATGATTAGACTGGGTATATGTTTTGTGGGGAGGAAGACCACAGAGGTAAAGTGCCTTTTTCATCACATTATATCAAGAGCACATACTGTCAACATGATTGATGTTGACCTTGATCACCTGGCTGAGACAGTGTTTGTCAGGTTTCTCCCCTGAAAAATTACTTTTTTTCTCCCATTTTCGATACTGTACCTTTGGGAGGAAGTCACTATGTGCAGCCCACATTTAAAATGTGGGGAATTTTGCTCTGTTTCCTGGAAGACAGACTATCTACATACATTATTTGTAATTCTTCTTCATAGGAGATTTGTGTTTTCTCCCATGTGTATTTATTTATTCAATCATTTACTTGTCTCAGTATTGAACTCAAGTATACTTCTTTTATACTTTGGATTATAATCCAATAGTGCTTTATTCACTTTGTTGCTCAAATCGTTCCATCTTTAGCTCAAACTGGCCCCTATGTCCCTTTGCCATACTCTATCATTGTGTGTGTGTTTTTAAGTATTGGTACTTCCTAACTTTCTGGCACTACAAGATGACCCAGGCTCATCTTGTATAATTCCTGATCTGGTCCTAGAATCGGCTATTTCTCCAAGGAGTCCTGGTTCCTTTTATTGGAGGATGATGTTAGAAACCAAGATCTGGGTGCTAGGTATGATAATTGCTGCTGGGCGGTTGCTACAGCTAGGCCCCCTCAGTTGATAGAGTGGGAAATATATTTCCATATACTAATCCATATACACATATCTATAAATATTTCTAAATGTAACCATCTGTATTTATATTAAGCTAAACATGACTTCATACTGATGCTTCCAACTCTAATCTATTACCATAGGGATCATTTTAACTTTCTTGCTTATCTGTAAACTCCCACTCCAACAGTGAGAAACTTAGCTTCTACCATCTGCCATGCATTTGCTTAATCGTTCAATTCCAGTACACATGTATAGCAATAATCCCTGTATCTCCAAGGGGAAAGAAATGTCAACTACTATTGTACAGTGCATATACGCTTTTCTTTTGCTTTTAATCTTAGAGATTCCACTCATTTCCAGTTACTTATGAGGTTAGCAGCTCTCTCTCCAGCCTCCTTCAGTGAGGTTGTTTCATACCTTGTAATATAGATAAACTGGTTTTAAAAATCATATTCTGCTTTCCACCCTGGGACTCCCAACCTCTCAAATGTTTTTTTAAGTCTGCATACATTGAAGTTTACTTTTTGTGTTATAAGGCTCTATGGGTTTTGACAAATGCATAGTGTCATGGATCCAAAATGACTATCATTCAGAATAGTTTCACTGCCCCACAAAATCTCCTGTGCTTCACATATTTAACTCTCCTCCACTCTCCTTGAACCCCTGGCAACCACTGATCTTTTCATTGTCACTACGGTTTTGCCTTTTCTGGAACATCTTATAATTGGAATAATACACTATGTAGCCTTTTTAGTCTGGCTTCTTTCACTTACAAGCATGCATCAAGATTCATCCAAGTCTTTTCATGGCTTTATCGCTCATTTCTTATTGATGATTAACATTCCTTTATATGGATGTACCACATAAAGGTCCATTAACCTATGCAGGGACATCTTGATTGCTGCCAGTTTGCTTCCTTCCTTCCATTTTTTTCTTTCCTTTTTTGATGCTGTTGTTAAATGTGTTTTTTTTTTTTTTAATTTCAAATTCAAATTATTTGTTGTTGGTATATAGGCAAGCAATTAACTTTTTTGTATTAACACTGTGCCCTGAGACCTTACTATGCTCCATTAATTCCTGTAAGTTTTTTGATTTTGTTTTTGGTTCTTGGTCAATTCTTTTGGATTTTTCTATGTAGACAATTATGTCACCTGCAAATAAAGGACAGTTTTACTTCTTCCTTCCTAATCTGTATATATTTACTTCCTTTTCTTGTCTTACTATACTTTCTAGGACTTTCAGAACAATGTTGAATAGCAGTGGTGAGAGAGAACTTCTTTGTTCTCAAGCGTTCCTGATCTTAGGGGGAAAACATCTAGGTTGTTACTATCAAGTATGTGTTAGCTATAGGGTTTTTTTTTTTTTTTTTTCATAGATGTTCTTTATTAAGTTGAGGAAATTCCTCTCTATTCCTAGTTTTTGTTGAAAGTTTTTTCCTTCTTTTAAAAAAAAATATTTATTTATTTATTTTTGGCGGTGTTAGGTCTTCGTTTCCGTGTGAGGGCTTTCTCTAGTTGCGGCGAGCGGGCGCCACTCTTCATCGCTGTACGCGGGCCTCTCACTATTGTGGCCTCTCTTGTCGCGGAGCACAGGCTCCAGACGCGCAGGCTCAGTAGTTGTGGCTCACGGGCCCAGTTGCTCCACGGCATGTGGGATCTTCCCAGACCAGGGCTCAAACCCGTGTCCCCTGCATTGGCAGACAGATTCTCATCCACTGCGCCACCAGGGAAGCCCTTTTTTTTTTTTTTTTATCATGAATGAGTGTTGGATTTTGTCAAATTTTTTTTCTCCGTTATTAATACAATCATATAATTTTCTTTTGTTAGACTTTGCATGTGTTAGTTGACACTGAGAGACTTTCAAATGCTGAATCAGCCTTGCATACCTAAAATAAATGCCACTCGGTCATGGTATATAATTATTTTTATACATAGTCGGATTCAGTTTGCTAATATTTTGTTGAGGACGTTTGTGTCTATGTTCATAAGAGATATTGGCCTGTATGTAGTTTTCATTTCTTGTAATGTCTTTATCTGGTTTTGGTATTAGGGTAATACTGGCCTCAGAGAATGTGTTAGGAAGTGTTTCCTCTGCTTCTATTTTCTGGAAGAGATTATGGAGAATTGGTGTCATTTCTTCCTTATGTGTTGAGTCGAATTGACCAATGAAACCAATTGGGCTTTGTGTTTTTTGGGGTTTGTTTTTAAGGGTTATTAATTACATTAGGACAAGATGGTAAAGAGACTGTGGGACTAGTAAACTAGGGTATAATGGGGATTATGCAACCTGACATACTCATGTTTTTCTGCACAAATATGAACTAAGGGGATATCTGTCAATACATGATATAAGTACAGATATAAGTATGGGAAAGAAGATCTTTGCAGATGCAGATATAGTCTAGTGAGCGTGATTTTTAAAAAAAAATCCATTTCTTTTTTTCTTTACTTAGCCAGTATCTCTGTTTTCTCAAATGTGAAAATGGGTACTGTTATCTACCTCCTCTTTAATTCACATTGGTATATAATAACAAAATAACAATTTTTGAGTTCCTAGAGAACTTAACATAGGCATATATATCACCTCTCTAAAGGAAATTTCTAAACTGAAATATTAAATTTTTTCTATATTTTCCCAATTTTCTCCAATGAATATGTACTAGTTAGTTTTATATAGAAAAAAATGCAAAATAAGGAAGAATCCATCTTTGGCTTTCTTTTTTAGTTTATCAGTATAAACAAGAAGCAAGTGTAAACATACAGGAAATAAGTAAGAAATGTGTTAGTTATACAAACAGTAATGAAAATTATCACAGTCATCCAGTCTGTTGTCACAAGCTATTTGCAGGAGAGATACTTTTCACTGAAACACTTACTTATGCTCTGCTCAGAGGCTTTTGATATTTCAATTATTGAGATCATACGATATTGTTTTTAAATTAAACATTGCTTTACAGTTCATTTCCAGGTGAGCTGTCATGTCATATTAACTGCTGGACGAAGTCAGGCTTTATAGTTCACGCTGCAATTCTTTCATGTTGAAACCAAAATCTCACTTCAAGATTGTATGTTTTAGAGTTTTACTTTTCAAAGGCAAGCCATTGCTTCTTTTCTTTCTAGATTTTCACTGGTTCATCTTTGCAAGCTAGCAATTTTCTGATAACTCAAGTTTTCTTAAGCTTTTATTTTGACTGACTGGAATTTGCATTCCTCCCCCCTGCACCCCCCCCACCTCAAGTTTCTATGGGTAGTCATGCCATCTCTCAGACAGTTGTATTTCTATAATGGATAAATTAGAGCTAGGCTTTTCTAGTTTGTAATGAGCGCCTCCGTCAACACAAACATAAAACATCACACATTTAATTTGAGAATGCACTCTCAAGCAGAAGTACCAGAACACTCAGTTAAACAACTGTTTTCCAACCCTCATCCCCATCAATACATAAGGCTTACATATCAAGCCTGGGACTTTACATCAATTAAATGTTTCTTTGCAAGAAATTAAATCAAAGGATGAGAAAAGTTATTATGATTTTCCAAGGTAGTTTAAAACTTCCCCCCAAAGCATAAGCTTAGTTTGGTTGGTGGGTTGTTTTAATACAAGGATAGCTTGTGGTCTTAAAGAATTCTGTATTATGCTATGTAAATTCAAATCTTGCATCCACCTTGTATTAGCTAAGTGACCTTGGTCAAGGACAGTTACTTAATTATCCTGTCCCTCAGTTTTACCATCTGAAATACGGAGACTCATTCATTCAAAACGTATTGAAACTTTCATTCATTTAAAAAATATTTATGGAGTACCCATATTGTGTTAGACTCTATTCTAACTGCTGGGGATATAGCAGTGAACAAGAGATAAAAAATCCGTCCTAGTGGATCTTAAATTATATTCATCATTAGTAGGGATAATTTCAGTACCTCCTTCATAGGATTGTTATGTAACTTAAATTAGTTAATTACATATGAAACACTTAGAATAGTGTCGGGCACACAGTGAGAACTCATTAAATGTTAGCCATCACCATCATCCTATATTTAATTTTCATAAAAAGCTTTCCTTTTATATTTTCCCCATCCTGTTTCTTTGGAACGAGAAACTAGATTGAAATTAGCATTCTATGTGTCATCACCGAGCCTCAATTTCATCATCTGTAAAATGGTGATACCAGCCCTCTCTAGTCCACAATGTTGGTACAAAAATCAAATGAAAAATGAAATAATTCATATGAAAGTGCTTTTTAAACCATCAAGTGCTACACAGATTAAAAATGTCATTATGCAGCCTCTGGCATAAGTCCTTGCACTCAGAAGTCCCTCAATACATGTTTACCGAATTAAATATTAATTTACTGCATAAGCAATTGCCTAGCCACTGTTCAAGCAGTCTTGAAAGTGCTTGAGACTCAAGACACTAACCCCTTATAAGTAGGTAACTAGCTACCAGTTTACCCAAACAACTGCTAATTTATTATTGACTATCAATAAATGACCTGAGTTCTCAAAGGTGTCAAAAAACATTACATTTTCTTTGCACACCCACTTGGGCTAACACTTTTAAACCTCTCTATTATCTTACGGGTGATCTTAGTTCAAGTTCTTATTTTACAGGTGAAGCAAGTAACTTCCTCAGTATCAGAGCCAGTTAGCATCAGCTCCAGTTTCCATTTTATAATTTAACCAAAGACAAGTACATGCTGGGCACTGACATATAAAATAGAATACAGGAGACATATAAAATGGAATACAGGTCTCCGATTCTCATTTAAACCCTACTCAGTTCCACAGTGTATAAAGAACTCATCATTCTTGTGGTTCTGTTTTTGCTTCTTGGGTTTTTTTTTTTTTTCCAGTGGAAGAGACAATGAGAAACAAGTTAGAGAAGAGGGCATTCTGTATTATGGCATGTTAGAAAATCTGCTCGTTTTCTGAAATTTTTTACGTGAAGTTTCAGATTTCTAGCCATCAAGGATCCTGCTCAGGAGAAACAAGCTAGTTATGGAACTTATGTTTGGGGTTTTTATTCCAACTGGTTCATATGTTAACTTGGATTCAAGCAAGACTTTTACAGCTGTGAGATCTCTATATAGAAATGGCATGTGCAAAATGCTCGTGTCTTGCCAGTCCATTCAGGGCCAGCTCAGAGGACATACTGGAATAGTCATCTATCTCCTCACGCGATCATTAAACTGGCTGTGTTTACATGACTGTTGTAAACTGCTCTTGAAAAACAAACAAATAAACATAGTGAAAATATTTTGTTTCTCTCTAAGGATGTGACAGAAGGAAGAGTGAGAAAAAGCAGAAGAGTTAGAAAAGGTCAGGACAGGAGTTCCTGATATTTGAGCATATTTTTATTTTCTTTTTACATCCTTCCCACCTCATGAACGTTTATGTGTTTCCTAATGAACTGTCCTCCCAAATATCCTAGGTGAAGGAGCGGGCAGAAAGGCTCTGGTCTTTCAGGTGTCAAATATCTCCTCCAACACTGGGATCTGAACATGAGTGAGAGAATAATCCGAGGTACTGAGCCTAACCCTTACATTCATGGCACCAACCCATATGCTGGTCTCACTGGTTATGGAAAGTCATAGACTGCTCTGGCAGTCAGGAGTTAACTAGCTGAGTCCCAGCTAATTGCCACTAAGTTGTCTATCCATATTCAGAACCAATGTAGTCTGTGTCACCCAAGATTCTTCAAGTTGCCCATCTGCCTTTCCAGACTTCTTAGAATCAAGGCTCAGGAGAGGGATATGATTGCATGTGCAAAGGCTTGCTTGGAGACAAACACCACTTAAGAAGGGGAAGGTTGTTGCCAGGTCAGTGAACAGATATCTGAGAAGTCAGTGAGAATGGCCTGTTCCCCACTGACTTCCTGCAGCAGACTCAAGACAAGTAACTCCAGACAACACCAACAGCCAGCGGCTTGCTGTTTACTCCTGTTTGCCTGGACAGCAAAGAAAGCAGTGCTTTATTCAGGATGATCAAGCATTTTAGCTCTGCTGGGCTACAATTTTCCAGTAAAGGCTTCTCCTACTATGTATGATAAAACCCAAGAATTTGTGGCCACGTGGCTAGAAAGAGCAGCACAGGAAAGTGAAACAGGCAAAGAGGGCAACTGCTAAAGTCCAGAGCTGTGGACAAGAAGACGGGGAACATGGGAAGGGCTGTAGGGACAGGAGGCTTTTGAGTCCTGCTGAGGATAAGCTAGGATAGGTCTGCAGAGCAGGCCCCTGGGAAAATGCCTCACTTTCCCTGCCTGATAGTGAAAAGACTGAAGTTCCAGGGACTTAAGTGAACTACGGACGCTATTCCTTAAGCTAGAATCCTCCTCCTGTGTCTACCAGGGAACCATTTCTCTCCCTCCTTCCCTTCTTTTTTTTTTTAAGATGAAACTCTATGATAGTGTTTTAAAAACACTTACACACATCTTTCCTTGTGCACTAGCATATTTGGTCTTATTGGGCACCTCTTGATCTGTTACTGGGTGAGCAGAACCTCCAACCTGCTTACGCTTGGAGGCATAAGCAACCTTCCTTACATACACTTATTTATTACAGCCTCATGAAATGAGCAGAAGAGTCCAGCTAGGTGAGGTGAAGGGTCTCAAAGTGCCCCTCCATTTCTCACACAAGGTTTCTTTTGGAATCAATACAAGAGGCAGGATCCTCAGAGCATGATATACTTTCCCACAACCGGAGGCACTGGATCTGTGCTAACATCCCCAGTGGGTACTATCTATATTAACTCAAACATGATAAGCTTTATAGTTAAATATGTTGTTCATTCCTAGTACAATAAAAGGTATTTCTGAAAGAGTCTCACGAAATGTGAGGTGACTTTGCAGTGTTAGAAAGTTTTGAAAGGACTGTGTGAGGCATTTCCCCATTTTTTAGGTCCATCTCCCTCCACATCCTTTCCTAGACTGTGAGCTTCTTGAGGGCAGTGGTGTAGCCCTGCTTGGTCTCCCTGGAGCATGAATGGATGAACAAAGGCTCGAGATAGCTAGATGGAGCACCACCAAACAGGGAACTTGTTGAGGGTGTGGCCTCTCCATCTACCATTTTCCTATCTCCATGGACTAACACAGTGCATGATATAAAGCAGGCCCTCAGATAACCTATGCTAAATCAATGGGAAGACTCCCGAACATCCCTCCCAAAGTTATGATTCTGAGACGTCGAATCGATACTAGAACTTAGAGACAATGCAAAAATCTGTTGTTATAGATGCTTCTACATATGGTCAAATCTATTTTATTTCTGTGGATTATTCATGGCCAGTTTTTATTCCCAGTGGATTCCACCCTGCCTGGAATGATGAAAGAATACCACATCCCTTAATGGCACAATTGAATTGTACTCAGGAAATGTGGTTGTTTTAATATTATTGTAAACCAAACATAATTAAGAATGCGAATCTTCCCAGGAAAATATCATATGACATACTCCAGAAACAAATATAAATGAATTTTAGTTTACTTGATGATTTGGTTTCTCTACTCCACCTTCCATTAGTTAATTCAAATGTTTAGTACTTAAGGCATCCAAAAATCCAACAGAATTTTTTCCTTTTCACTCTGGTATTTTAGCATCTTGAAGGCATAATGTGGTGAAAGCAAATTAGGGGCATGAACTGATCAGGACTTGGACTGACTCCCGTAAACCAAAACCAACAAAACAAAACAATACTCCATATCTTGTAATTCTCCATTTAATTTTGGCTTAAACTTTTAGGTTCAGAGAAGATGACTCTGAACCATAGAATCCACTCTATAACACTCTACATTGTATATATATATATATATATACACACACACATATGTGTGTATGTATATATATAGTACGCATTTTTTTTTGCTTTTGTTTTTAAGTCCTTTATGTGCCACTTAGAGAATTTTCGTGGAAAAGCTGAGATGCCAAGAAGAGTTGCAATTAGGAGGTAAAACATCAAGGACCTGGCAAGGGAGCTGAGTTGGCAGACCTGGAGGAAGAGAGTGGCAGTGAAGCAGTGTAGGGTTTAAGTTTGCCTGGAGGGGGGAAGGAAGGAGGCCTTCTTCTTCACTTCTGCGTATGAAATCTACCTCCCCTCAACGATTTCTGGAAAATGAATCAAGTATTGGGTTAACATCTGTAGAGACTTTCCATCCTCAACACTAAACAACAATGACAGCTGTAATAATGCAAAAATAATCTAGCACACAATCTGAGAACATCAATAGAATTTTCTAAAGAAGGCTAATTAATATACAAAATTGCAGGAATTTCACAGGTACTATTGTTAATCCAACAACCAGGCAAACAAATATTCAATAATATACATAAAATGTATCAAATTATTACTTTTTATTTAGATATAATTGACATATTAGTTTCAGGTTTTCAACAAAATTATTTGTTATTTGTATACTGTGAAATGATCACCACAATAAGTCTAGTTAACATTCATCACCATACATTGCTACAAAATTTTTTCTTGTGATGAAAACTTTTAAGATCTACTCTCTTTGTACTAAATTCTTAAGCTGGAAAAAATGAGCAAATTTTTAAAAACCTGAAGCTTCCATATTTTATACCATTCTTTCATAAGAAAATCATTAAAATCATCCATGTTCTTTCATAAAAACAACAATCTCAACAAGCTAACTACCATGTAATGCAACATAGATGTATTATTTATAGCCCATGCTATGTTAATTATGGAGGAAAATGCTAGGAAAGCTTTAAATTTAAGAGAAAAATAAATATTTTATGATTTCTGATTTACTTAATTCAAAATCCATGTATAATATGTTCAATGCTTTTGATATTTTATTTTATAGAAAAGAAACACATAAACCTCAGATTACTTCCATTATTTAGATCAAATGTAGGATTCAAAGAAAACAACTCAACATTTTTGTATACCATATATTTTATTAATTAAAAATCAACTTAATGGATGATATTAGGGTGTAAAAAGTAGTGAAAGTGACTGATTTTTCCCATTGTGATTCCTTTCCCTGTTTTACAGTTACACTGCTCCCCTCACCCATCCAAATGACACATAACATGACTTGTTTCTCTTTTCCTTCATGGTACATTATTTTTTAGTTTTTATATTTAACATTTTGATCCATCTAGAATTTATTTTGATGTGTCACGTGACACCTTAATTTTAAAAAGTGATTAATAAATTGCCCAGCCCCAGTGATTAGTGATGTCTCCTAACATATTTATTAAATCCTTCTGTATATTCAAGTCTAGGTCCTAGACCACCTACTATGTTTCATTAATTTTTATGTCTACTCTTGTACCAGTACCACTTGAACTATTATTGTATATTATGTTTCAGTACCTTATAATGAGGGAAATTCTCTAACCAAATATAATCCCCCCTGCTTCAAAAGTATTCTTGGTTACTTCTGCCCACTTATTCTTGAATCTATACAAGCTTTAACTCATTTGTCAAAGCAAAAAAATCCTGCTAGGATTTGACTGGATATATAATACTAAATAATATGAATATTAAAGATGAGTAAATTTATAAATTCATTTAGAAAAAAATGGATATCCTCATAATATACTGTGATATTTATTTATTTAATTTAATTTATTTTTTATACAGCAGGTTCTTATTACTTACATATTTTATACATATTAGTGTATATATGTCAATCCCAATCTCCCAATTCATCCCACCACCACCACCACCACCACCCCCCACCCCACTTTCCCCCCTTCATATCCATATGTTTGTTCTCTACATGTGTCTCTATTTCTGTCCTGCAAACCAACCGGTTCATCTGTACCATTTTTCTAGATTCCACATATATGCGTTAATATACAATATTTGCTTTTTCTTTCTTACTTACTTCACTCTGTATGACAGTCTCTAGGTCCATACACATCTCTACAAATGACTCAACTGCGTTCCTTTTTATGACTGAGTAATATTCCATTGTATATATGTACCACATCTTCTTTATCCATTCATCTGTTGATGGGCATTTAGGTTGTTGCCTATTAGTTTTAATAGTTCTCTATTTGATTGCCTTGGGATTTCTAATTAGACAATTTAACAAGTCAAATAATCATGATTTTAGTCTCTTCCTTTCCAAAAATTATTCACTCATTCAATACATATCTAATGAGCATCTACTATACTAGGCATGATACTAGACAACAGGAGAACATATATGAATAATACACACAAAAATTCCCGCTTTAGTGGAGCTTACATTCTAGTGGAGGACAAAAACAAATAAACATAATAAATATAGTATGTGAAAAGGTGATAAATCCTACGGAAAAACAGAGCAGAATAAGGGAGACAAGGAAGGCAGGAGGTGGAGGGTTTCACAATTTTAAATAAGGTTGTCTGTGTAGACTTCCCTGAGAAAAGGCTTGATGAAAGTGAGGAAGTGGGCCATGCATATGTCTAAGAGAGGAGTGTTCAAGGCAGACAGAACAGGCAGTGCAAAACCCTAAGGAGGGAGTGTTTCTGGGCAGTGGTTAGATGGAAGTGAGCATAGCACATATGATGGTGCTAGACCACTTATTTCTGTTTTATATTTTATTGCATTGGCCAGAAATTCAAGAATAATATTAAATGAAGGTGAAATGGGTCTCCTTAACTTGTGATAATTTTTAATAAGAATACTTTTATGTTTAAAAGATCATTCATTTAAATAGTTATTATTTATTACACTTAAAAAATATGTCACTTCACAGAACACTTCTGCTATTAACAGAATAGCAAATTATATGATTATCTCAATGGCTGCAGAAAAGTTATATGAAAATATTTAATACCTCTCATGAAATTCAGAAAAACCCTTAGCAAATTAGGAGTATCAACCTAACAAGGGGCATCTATTAAAAACTTACAACTAATATCATATTTAATGGTGAAACACTAAATGCTTTTTCCCCTAAAGATCAGAAATAGGCTAGGACAGTTCACTCTCACAACCTCTTTCAATGTTGTATTAAACATCCTAGTTAGAGCATTAAGTCCAAAAAGAAAAAAAAAAGAAAGGAAAGAAGGGAGGGAGGAAGGAAGGAAAGACATATTGTTGAGAGAGGAAGAAGTAAAACTATGTTTTTTTATTCAGATGACATAATCATGTACATAGAAAATCCTACAAAATCCACAAAAATTAATAGAACTAATAAGTATATTTAGTAAGGTTGTGTATATAGTCACTATACATACTTTAAACAATTGTATTTCTATATACTAGCAATAAACAACTGGAAAATAAATTTTAAGAAACAATACCATCTATAATAGCACCAAAAAGATCAACTAGTTAAGGAAAGTGCAAAATTACAAAACACTGCAGGGGGACACTACATAAGACCTAAATAAATATTTGGGTCTTCTTTGCATAATTCAATATTGTTAAGATGTCATTTCTCCCAAAATTGATCAGATTCAACATAAAAGATATTGAATTCGGATTCAACATAATAGATAAACACAATGGGTAAAGGAATTTCAAGAGGTTATACTGAGCAAAAGAAGCCAGATACAGGTACTGAAGCAGTGCCCTCATTTTTCCCTTGCCAGAGCTGTGTCAGAGGAAGCTAATTAAAACAAAAGGTTTAAATAAAATCCACAGTCTTATAACACCTAAGATGTTCAGGTTTCAACTGAAAAGTCATATATTATCCCAAGGACAAGGAAAACCACAATTTGAGTTTTAAAAAGAATCAACAGGTACCAATACTTAGATGATAGAGATGTTAGAATTATATGACAAAGATTTTAAAGCAGCCATCATAAAAATATTCTGATGAGCAATTACAAAATGCCTGAAACAAAGGGAAAAACAGAAGCTTGTAGCAAAGAAATAGAGATATAAAGAGGAACCAAATGAACCTGTGGGACTACAAAAACATTCTAACATTCATGTCATTGAATCCCAGATGGAGAGGAGAAAGAGGGTACACCTGAAAAAGCACTCAAAGAAATAACGGCTGAAAATTTCTCAAAGTTGGCAAAATACATAAACCTACAGATTCAAGAAGCTGAATAAATTCTGAAGAAAATAAACTCAAAGAAATCCACACCAAGACACATCATGGTCAAACTTCCGAAAATTAAAAACACACAAAAATCGTAGAAGCAGCAAGAAACAACAACTTATCTATAGAGGGAAAACAATTCAAATAAGAGTGGATTTTCACCAGAAACTGTGAAGACTAGAAGGAAACAGAACATTTTTCAAATAACTGTCCCCTGCCAAGAAAAAAAGAATTGTCAATCCAACATCCTATACCAACCAAAATATTCTTCAGGAATGAAAATATTCTTCAGGAATGAAATTCAAGACAGTCTCAGATTAATGAAAGCTATGAGAATTTGTCATAAGGAGGCCTACCCTAAAACAAACAAACAAACAAAAAAAACGGCTAAAGAAAGTTCTCTTAACAGACAGGAAATAATAAAAGAAGTGATCTTAGAATATTAGGAAAGAAGAAAAGCAACATACAATAAAAATATGAATAATTCAATACCATTCTCCTCTTGAGTTTTCTAAATAATGTTTGACATTTGAAGCAAAAATATAATAACTTCTGATGTGATTCCAAATGTAGGTAAATATTTAAGACAATTATATTATAAATTAAGGAAGGTAAAGGGAAGTAAAGGAGGGAAAGGCTTTGATACTTCACTCAAGCTGATAAAATGTCTCAAACTGATAAGTTATGTATGTGTAATATACCTAGAGAAATCACTTAAAAAGCTATACAAAGAGATATACTCAAAAACACTAGAGATAAATAAAAATAGTTCTAAAGATTGTTCATAATCCATAGGAAGGTAGGAAGAAGAAAGCAGAAAAGTGAAAAATAGAACAGAAAACAAAAAATAAAATGGCTGACTTCGCTCTAAAATATCAATAATTACATTAACTGCAAATGATCTAAATATACCAGTTAAAAGTCAGAGATTGAAGTGGTTAAAAAATCTAACAGAAATATAAGTTGTCCACAAAAAACTCACTTCAAACATAATGACATAGGTAGGTTTGAAAAAAAGACAGAAAATGTAGCATGGAAACCTCAGTCAAAACAAAACAGGAGGCTTCCCTGGTGGTGCAGTGGTTGAGAGTCCGCCTGCAGATGTAGGGGACACAGGTTCGTGCCCCGGTCCGGGAAGATCCCACATGCCGCAGAGAGGCTGGGCCCGTGAGCCATGGCCGCTGGGCCTGTGCGTCCGGAGCCTGTGCTCCGCAACGGGAGAGGCCACGACAGTGAGAGGCCTGCGTACCGCAAAAAACAAACAAACAAAACAAAACAGGAGTAGTTATATAAATATCAAATAGACTTCAGAGCAAAGAAAACTACCGGAGAGAGTGAGACATTACAAAATGCTAAAACAGACAATCTGTCCAGAAGACATAAACAATTAGCATTGGACATTAGCAATCCTAAATGGCTAAGCACCAAACCATAGAGCTATAAAATATATTAAGCAATAGAACAGAAAAGGGAAACTGACAAATCAACAAATATGACTGGAAACTTCAACACCCTTCTTTCAGCAATTGATAGAACAACTACATGTAAAATCAGGAAGGATACAAAAGAACTCAACAGCACCATCAACCAACAGCATCTAATCAACATTTATAGAACGTCCAACAACAGCAGAATACACATTCTTTTCAAGTGCTCACAGAACATATACTAAGACATAGTTAACTTAGTATATCCTGGGCCATATAACAAACCTCATCAGTTAAAAAAAAATGAACTTATACAGTGTGTTCTCTGACCACAATGGAATCAAACCTGAAATTAATAACAGAAAGATAACAGGAAAAGCTTCAAATACCTGGAAACTAAACAACACACTTCTAAGTAGTCAATGGGTCAAAGTCTCAGGCAAATTAAAAAATACAGTTAAATGAAAATAAAAATATCAAAATTTGTGGAACACAGCTAAAGTAGTGCTAAGAAGGAAAATTAGAGCACTAAAGGCTTAGATTGAAAAAGAGGAAAAGTCACATATAATCGAAGCTTTCACCTCAAGAACACAGAATAAGAGCAAAAGCCCCCTGAGATCACAGCAAGTAGAAGGAAGAAAATAATGAAGAGCAGAAATCAATGACATCAAAACAGAAAAAGTGATAGAGAAAATCAATGTTACAAGAAGCTGGTTCTTTGAAAAGATCAATAAAATTGACAATCCGCTAGCAAGGCTGACAAAAAAAGAGAGAAGACACAGATTACCAATATCAAGAATGAAATGGGGGCTATTACTACAGACACTGAAGACATGTAAGAAATAATAAGGGAATACTACCAACAACTCTACACTCATAAATTTGATGACTTAGATTGAAACAGACCAATCCCTTGGAAAACACAAACCACAACTCACACAAGATGAAACTGATCATTTGAATAGCACTATAATTATTAAGGAAATTGAACTGATAATTTTAAAACTTCAAAAAAGAACTCTCCTGGCCCAGATGGTTTCACTGGAAAGTTCTGCCAATTTTTTGAAGAAGATTTAACAGCAATTTTACACAATCTCTTCCAGAAAAAAGAAGATGATGGAACATTTCCCAATTGATTTTATTAAGCTGGGATTATCCTAATACCAAAACCAGACAAAGACAGTGCACACACACACACACACACACACACAGAGAAAACTACAGACCAATATCCCTCATAAACATAGACACAAACATCCATAAGTGAATATTAGCAAATAGAATTCAGAAATATATAAAAAACTGTATACTATAATCAAGTTGGCTGGTTCAATATTTCAAGAATAAATAACACAATCTACCATATAACAGGTTAAAAAAGGAAAATCATACTACCATATCAATAGATGTAGAAAAACATTAAAAATTCAACGCTCACTCATGATAAAAACATAAGAATAGAGGAGAACTTCCTCAACTTGGTAAACATCACCTATAAAAACCTTACAGAGGACATTAAACTTAGTGGTGATAGACTAAATACTTTCTTTCTTAGATCAGGAACAAAGCAGGGATATTCACTGTCACTACTCACTCGTATTCAACATAGTTCTATATAAGTTTTTAAAGTTTTCATTTCTCTGCGATAAATGTATACAAACACACACGCATCTGAAAGTAATAAAAATATCCTTACAAACAAATAAATGTTCATCTCATCTCAGATTACACCACTTATGGTAAGTCCTCCTAGACCTACCTATTTTAGACCAATGTACTCAGTGTTTTTCTCAGCCATAGTTCTTATCACGGTTATAGTTGTCTGTTTATTCTTCTTCCCACTCATAACCCTAGTAGACTATGGTGCAGTACCTAGCACATTGACCTCATGTAGGATTTTTATCATAAGAGTTGGCTAGATGACAACACAATCTGAAGTTAAAAGGGAATTGTCATCAGACCCTCAACTATCATGAACTTTTTGTATGGCAAACTCATCTCATTGTCACCGACTTTAGAGTCAGCTGATGAAGCTTTGAATCCTGATTTTCACTGCTTCAATGTGGGTACCAATCTGGGAGTCTCTGCTCCATCCTTTCTTCCTCCAGCAACTTTTGTAAGAGTTGGAAGAAGCACACTACACCTTCCAGGTTCCTAATTTTTAAAGGTAGTTCTTGCTTAGCAGTATTCCTTTTACTAGAGTTACTCTTTCAGTTTCTCATAGTTTATCATCTCACTGAACTCTGCATAAGTCTCCCCCAGGCTTGCTCATATAATAGTCCAATTAACACAGGGCAATGGGAGGCAGCCCAGGTCCTTCCTCCTTGCCTCACTGTCTCAATCCAAGGCTGACTATCAATTCCAGTGCTTCCTAGGAGTTCAACTCAATTATAAAAAGATATTCATTATGTGGCAACACAATGTCACTGAACCCTATAAGGCTTCTTTGTCTCTCATGCAAATAAAAACTCTGCAAACTCTCAGAATTTTATTTGGATTCTCTTCTTACATGAATGTTACCTCACAGTGCATGAGGGAAAGGATTTATTTATAGCAATACCACTGAAAAGAAAGAGGATCCTCTAGCAACTGGGAGCTGTCTGCATTACGATAAGGCAGTGGGAGGGGGTAAAAGAATGGAGAATTAGTAAAGTAATTCTTTACAACTAATGGTGGTAGTAGAGTATATTAGGCTAACAGCAAGGGCTGGCGAGTCAGAAAGTCCAGTTTAGAATCAAATTTGCAACATGTACTGGTAAGTAATACTGGGCAAATTATTTAATCTCTTAAAGCCTTAGTTTTGTTGCTTGTAAAATGTGGATATTAGCATCTACCTTAGAGGATGTCATGAGATAAAAATCTCAAGATCCTGTCACACAGTAAATACTCACTAAATGGCCACTCGTGATGGTGACACTCAACTGTGTCTGAACTCAGCCTTATAATCTGGCACTGCAGTAACATACCAGAATCCCTGGTACAGCGTATTGCATCCTCCTCAATAGCAAAGATTGAAGACAGCTGCTTATGGGAGCAGGATTAAATAGCATAAGACCCACTGCTCATGTATGATGAAGAGATTAAGAATCAGGAGTTAAATCAAAGCCTTAAGGACCATGTCTACACTCCCCAAATCAAGTGCCATATTTTATAATCAGAAAATGGACTTGATTCGTGCCTTAATAGACCACTATGCAATTTATAAGATGATTAAAACAAGGTATAGAGTCACTGGCCCTTACAACATAAATCCTGCAGATTATTTCAGCTTGGAGAACACAATGAAAACACGATGTTTGGGAAATACAGCAGAAGAAATTCCAGGCAGAACTACAGTTGGCCCTCCATATCTGAGGGTTCTGCATTTGCAGATTCAATTAACTGTGGATCAAAAATATTTTTTAAAAATTCCAGAAAGTTTCAAAAATCAAAACTTGAATTTGCTGTGCACCAGCAACTATTTACATAGCACTTACCTCATATTTACAACTATTTTCATAGCACTTACCTTGTATTAGGCATTATAAGTAATCTAGAGATGATGTAAAGTACAAGGGAGAATGTGCATGGGTAGGTTATATGAAAATTCGATTCCATTTTATATAAGGGACATTGAGCATCTGTGGATTTTGGTATCTGCAGAGATCCCTCAAGGATACCAAGGGACAACTGTACAATAATTTCTTTTGCTAACACAAAAAAGTATTCCCTATTATTCCTCAAAGCTCTAAAAAGTTTTTAGTATTTTACTTTCTAAAAATGCATTTTCATAAACGAGAAAAATATGCAGCAAGATTTATGAAAATCTCGAGGTGCTATATTTTATTTTCCAGCATATCAAAATCATCAAAGGAGCCAAAGAAGAAAAATCCTGCTCCGTTCCTGCAGCCACTGTTTTCTTCCTAGGAAGGCAAACCTACCTCTTTTCTATGCCATCAAACAGGTGTTTGCCATACCAAAGCTAATGTCTTCCATTTATGCCACTCATGTTGATTTAATATTTCAGAGAACACAAGAGTGTGATATACTAAAGTAGACAATGAAGGTTTTGGCAGAAATATCCTGGGAAAGCTGTGGCTTATTGTTAATAAAAAATATGAGAAAGCAATAATGTATGGCTCATGAAAATGTGTACTATGGCAATATTGGCACACCATGAGCCTTGGTCAGAGCTGGCTCAGGTACTGGGTGGTGCTGGTGCTGCAGGAGCTCTGCTGGCTGCATTGGTAATGGTGCCCAGTATCTCTGGGCTTCACTGTCCTGGGTGAATTAATCATCTAGATGAGTATTACCATGGAGGTAAGGAGGGGTGTGGAGCAGGAGAGCTGGAAAGTTCTGAGTTTGGGAGAGCAGAGAAGCTCCATAGCCACACAGAACCATTACCAGTGGGAAGAGAAGCCGTGGAAGAGGCGAGGGCCACAACTGGGGAGTGATGGATGTTGTTGACAACTCATACTTCTTTCACATTTCTGCCCAGGGCCAGCCCTATCGCCTAAAGTTGAGACAGCAGAGGAGCTACTCAAGCAAGATACATGGTACCATGGAGTTTTTAAACTAGTTCACATATTCTTTGACATTCTTCCAACAAATGGTACAAATTAACTCCCCTTCCTTTGAATATGTGTCTGCCTTAGTGGCTTGCTTCTAATGAAAAGAACTGTGAGGATGCAAGATTTCCAAGACTGGGCTAGAAAAGCCAATACAGCTTCCACCTGGCACATGTGTGTGTTTCTCTCTCTCTCTCTCTCTCTCTCTCTCTCTCTCTCCTTTACCCCCTCTCCCTTTTTCTCTGTGCCTCTGTCTCTTGGGTCCCCTGAGCTGACATATAGGAAGCCCACCAACCCTGATGCCACCATACTGGAGAGACCACAGGCAAATCCACATAGAGAGGGAGGGAGAGAGAGGCCTGTGAAGCCTCAGCTATACCAGTCCCCGGTTGTTTGAGTCTTTCCAGCATCACTTGCCAGAAATGTAAATAATTATTCTATTCCTGTTTGAGCCACCCCAGCTGACAGCAAGCAAAGTAGAGATGAGCTATCCCTACTAAGTCCTGCCCAAATTGCAAATTCATGAGCAAGTTAAATTCTGTCATTGCTTTAAGCCACTAAGTTTTGGCATAATTTGTTAGGCAGCATTTAATAACCAGAACAAAAATCAAGATGATAATGGGGAAGATCTATTTTCAAAGGGCCCTTAGCTTTGGGGATATGATATGTGGACACCCAGAGAGCTCTGTTTAGCAGACTAGGGTAGGTCAAAAGAAAACTTCTTATGACAAACTAGTGGTGAAGGTGAATAAAAATTCTATAACAGGATGATAATTAAGAGGATGCGGGGCTTCCCTGGTGGCGCAGCGGTTGAGAATCCGCCTGCCGATGCAGGAGACACGGGTTCGTGCCCTGGTCCGGGAAGATCCCACATGCCGCGGAGCGACTGAGCCCGTGAGCCATGGCCGCTGGGCCTGCGCGTCCGGAGCCTGTGCTCCGCAATGGGAGAGGCCACAACAGTGAGAGGCCCGCATACGGCAAAAAAATAAATAAATAAATAAATAAATAAATAAATAAATAAATAAGAGGATGCGTTTTGCCCCCTGGGGCCTTGCCAACAGTCATGTGAGCACCCAGGCCAAAGCCTTCCTGGGACATGCAGACAGGCATGCAGGGACCATGACCCCACCCACCAGCAGGCTGACAGCAGCCCCACACCCTCCTGGGCCGCAGAGCCAAACACGCAAGGAGGCTGCATCGTCCTGCAATGGGTCTGCCACCACCACACAAGGCATGGCTTCAGAGCCAACCTGGCCAGGGCCAGCCCTACCTACCAGTGCACCCATGGTAGCCTGCCCAGCCACAACAGACAGCTGCACACAGCCCATATAGGGGGCACCCCTAGAGCATATAGCTCTGGGATCAGAGGGGAGTGTGCTGCTGGGACCCACAGGATGTCTCCTATATAAGGTAACTTCTCCAAGACTGGAAAACCCAACTGACCTATCTAATACATAGAAATAAACAAAGAGAATTGAACAAAAATGAGGAGATAGAAAAATACGTTCCAAATGAAGGAACAAGACAAAAACCTCAGAAAAAGAACTAAACAAAGTGGAGATAGCAAGCTAACTGATAAAGAGTTCAAGGTAATGATCATAAAGATGCTCAACAAACTTGAGAGAAGAATGGATGAACACAGTGAGAACTTCAATAAAGGATTAGAAAATATAAAGAACCAAACAGAGCTGAAGAATACAGTAACTGAAATAAAAAATACATTAGAAGGAATCAATAGTAGATCAGAAGATACTGAGAAAGGATCAGAGACCTGAAAGACAAAAGTAGCAGAAATCAACCAAGCTGAACAGAAAAAGAATAAAGAATTTTAAAAGATAAGGACAGGTTTAAAGACCTCTGGGACAACATCAAGTGTATTAACATTTGTATTATAAGGGTCCCCGAAGGAGAGAAAGGGGCAGAGAACTTATTTGAAGAAATAATATCTGAAAAATTCCCTAACCTAGGGAAGGAAATAGATGTCCAAGGCCAAGAATCACAAAGCTCCAAACAGGATCAACCCAAAGAGGACCACACTAAGACACACTGTAATTAAAACAGCAGATATATTGGTTATATATTTTTTATTGAAGTATAGTTGATTCACAATGTTGTGCTTATCTCTGCTGTACAGCAAAGTGACTCAGTTAGACACATATATACATTCTTTTTTATATACTTTTACATTATGGCTTATCACAGGATATTGAGTATAGTTCCCTGTGCTATACATTAGGACCTTGCTGCTTATCCATTCTAAATGTAATAGTTTTCATCTACTAACCCCAAACTCCCAGTCCATGCCTCTCTCTCCCCCCACCTCCCTGTGGCACCCACAAATCTGTTCTCTATGTCTATGAGTCTCTTTCTGTTTTGTACATAGGTTCATTTGTGCCATATTTTATATACCACATATAAGTGATATCATATGGTATTTGTCTTTCTCTTTCTTTCTGACTTACTTCACTTAGTATGATAATCTCTAGCTGCAGCCATGTTGCTACAAATGGCATTATTTCGTTTTTTTTTTTATGGCTGAGTAGTGTTCTAATGTATATATGTACCGCATCTTCTTTATCCATTCATCTGTCGATGGACATTTAGGTTGTTTCCATCTTTTGGCTATTGTGAACAGTGCAGCTGTGAACATAGGGGTGCATGTACCTTTGTGAATTATAGTTTTGCCCGGGCATATTCCCAGAAGTGGGATTGCTGGATCATATGGTAATTCTATTTTTAGTTTTCTGAGAAAACTCCATACTGCTTTCTATAGTGGCTGTACCAACTTACATTCCCACCAACAGTGTAGGAGGGTTTCGTTTTCTCCACACCCTCTCCAGCATTTGTTATTTGTAGACTTTTTAATGATGGCCATTCTGACCAGTGTGAAGTGGTACCTCACTGTAGTTCTGATTAGCATTTCTCTATAATTAGTGATGTTGAGCATCTTTTCATGTACCTACTGGCCATCTGTATGTCTTCTTAAATTTAATTAAATTAATTTATTTTTATACAGCAGGTTCTTATTAGTTATCTATTTTATACATATTAGTGTATATATGTCAACCCCAATCTCCCAATTCATCTCACCCCACCCCCACAGCTTTCCCCACTAGGTGTCCATAGGTTTGTTCTCTACATCTGTATCTCTGTCTCTGCCTTGCAAACCGGTTCATCTGTGCCATTTTTCTAGATTCCACGTATATGTTAATATATGATATTTGTTTTTCTCTTTCTGACTTACTTTACTCCGTATGACAGTCTCTAGGTCCATCCATGTCTCTACAAATGACCCAACTGTGTTCCTTTTTACAGCTGAGTAATATTCCACTGTATATATGTACCACATCTTCTTTATCCATTCATCTGTCGATGGGCATTTAGGTTGCTTCCATGACCTGGGTATTGTAAATAGTGCTGCAATGAACACTGGGATGCATGTGTCTTTTTTTTTTTTTTTTTTCACGGTACACAGGCCCCTCACTGTTGTGGCCTCTCCTGTTGTGGAGCACAGGCTCTGGATGCACAGGCTCAGCGGCCATGGCTCACAGGCCCAGCTGCTCTGCGGCATGTAGGATCTTCCTGGACCAGGGCATGAACCTGCGTCCCCTGCATCGGCAGGTGGACTCTCAACCACTGCACCACTAGGGAAGTCCCTGCATGTGTCTTTTTGAATTATGGTTTTCTCTGGGTATATGCCCAATAGTGGGATTGCTGGGTCATATGGTAATTCTATTTTTAGTTTTTTAAGGAACCTCCATACTGTTCTCCATAGTGGCTGTATCAATTTACATTCCCACCAACAGTGCAAGAGGGTTCCCTTTTCTCCACACCCTCTCCAGCATTTGTTGTTTGTAGATTTTCTGATGATGTCCCTTCTAACCGGTGTGAGGTGATACCTCATTGCAGTTCTGATTTGCATTTCTCTTATAAATAGTGGTGTTGAGCATCTTCTCATGTGCCTCTTGGCCATCTGTATGTCTTTTTTGGAGAAATGTCTATTAAGGTCTTCTGACCATTTTTCGATTGGGTTGTTTGTTTTTTTGTTCTTGAGTTGTATGAGCTGTTTATATATTTTGGAGATTAGGCCCTTGTCTGTCACATCATTTGCAAACATTTTCTCCCATTCTGTACGTTGTCTTTTCGTAAAATGACAGAAATATAAAGAGAGAATATTAAAAGCAGCAAGGGAAAAGCAACAAGTTACATACAAGGGAACTCCCATAAGACAATAAGCTGACTTTTCAGCAGAACCTTTGTGGGCCAGAAGGAAGTGGCATGATATATTTAAAGTGATGAAATGAAAAAGACCTACAACCAAGAATACTCTACCCAGCAAGGCTATCATTGAGATTTGAAGGAGGGATAGAGTTTTATAGACAAGCAAAAGCTAAAAGAGCTCAGCAACACTAAACCAGCTTTATAAGAAATGTTAAAAGGACTTCTCTAAGTGGAAAAGAAAAGGACACAATGAGAAATATGAAAATTACAAAAGGAATAAAAATCTCACTGGAAAGGGCAAAAATACAATAAATGTAGTAGATCAACCACTTATCAAGCTAGTAGGAAAGTTAAAAGACAAAGGTAGCAAAATCATCTATATACACAATAAGTAGTTATGGGACACACAAAACAAAAAGATGTAAAATATGACATCAAAATATTAAACGTGCAGGGAGTTAAAATGTCAGGTTGTTATAATGTGTTCAAACTTAAAAGATCATCAAAAAAACCCACAAAAAACAAAACACAGGCTTCCCCTGGTGGTGCAGTGGTTGAGGATCCGCCTGCTGATGCAGGGGACATGGGTTCCTGCCCCGGTCCGGGAAGATCCCACATGCCACGGAGCTGGGTCTGTGAGCCATGGATGCTGAGCCTGCGTGTCCAGAGCCTGTGCTTCGCAACAGGAGAGTCCACAGCAGTGAGAGACCCGCGTACCGCAAAAGAAAAAAAAAAAAGATCATCAACTGAAAATACTCATATATATGTTGTTATATATGAACCTCATGGTAACCACAAACCAAATGACGAAAAACCTATATAAATACACACAAATAAGAGAAAAGAATCCAGACATAACACTAAATATAGTCATCAAATCACAAGGGAAGAAAGGAACAAAAAAGAACTTCAAAAACAACCAGAAAGGGCTTCCCTGGTGGTGCAGTGGTTGAGAATCTGCCTGCTGATGCAGGGGACATGGGTTCGTGCCCCGGTCTGGGAAGATCCCACATGCCACGGAGCGGCTGGGCCTGTGAGCCATGGCCGCTGAGCCTGCACGTCTGGAGCCTGTGCTCCACAATGGGAGAGGCCACAGCAGTGAGAGGCTCACGTACCACACACACAAAAAAACAACAACCAGAAAACAATTAACAAAATGCAAATAAGTATATATCTATCAATAATTACTATAAATGTAAATTAAATGTTCCAATCAAAAGACATAGAGTGGCTGAATAGACACAAAAACAAGACCCAAATATATGCTGCCTATGAGAGACTCATTTCAGATAGAAAAACACGCACAAGCTTAAAGTGAGGAGAGAAAAAGTATTCCATGCAAATGAAAACAAAAAGAAAGCTGGGTTAGCAATACTTATATCAGACAAAATAGACTTTAAAACAAAGACTGTAACAAGAAACAAAGAAGGACATTACATAATGATAAAGGAATCAATCCAATAAGAAGATACAACAAGTGTAAAAATATATTCACCTAACATAGAAGTACCTAAATACATAAAACAACTATTAACAAACATAAAGGGAGAAATCTACAGTAATACAGTAATAGTAGGGGACTTTAACACCCCACTCACATCAATGGATGATCATCCAGACAGAAAATCAATAAGGAAACACTGACCTTAAGTAATACGTTAACCAGACGGAATTAATAGATAAACATAAAATATATATAATATTCCATCCAAAATCAGCAGAATACATATTCTTTTCAAGTGCACATGTACCATTCTCCAGGAATGATCATGTGCTAGGCCACAAAACAAGTCTCAGTAAATTTAAGAAGATTGAAATCATATCAAGCATCTTTTCTAACCACAACAGTATGAGACTAGAAATGAACTACAAGAAAAAAACTTCAAAACCCACAAACGTGGAGTGTAAACAACATGCTACTAAATAAACAATAAATGGTGGGTGTTGAGAAAAATAGACAGCTATATGCAAAAGAATCAAACTGGACTACTTCCTCATTCTGTATACAAAAATAAACTCAAAATGGATTTAAGATTTAAATGTAGGACCTGAAACCATCAAAATTCTAGAAGAAAACATAGGCAGTATGCTCTTTGATATCAGTTTTTTTGTTTTGTTTTATTTTTTATGGTATGCGGGCCTCTCACTGTTGTGGCCTCTCCCGCTGCAGAGCACAGGCTCTGTACGCGCAGGCTCAGCGGCCATGGCTCACGGGCCCAGCCGCTCCGCGGCATGTGGGATCCTCCCGAACCGGGGCACGAACCCATGTCCCCTGAATCGGCAGGTGGACTCTCAACCGCTGCGCCACCAGGGATGCCCTGATATCAGTTTTAACAATATTTTTCTGGATCTGTCTCCCCTGTCAAGGCAAACAAAATAAAAAATAAACAAATGGGACTACAGCAAACTAAAAAGCTTTTACACAGTGAAGGAGACTATCAACAAAATGAAGACAGCCTACTGAATGAGAGAAGATAACTGCAAATGATATATCCGATAAGTGGTTAATATCCAAAATATAAGAAAAACCCATACACAACTCAACATCAACACACCAAACAACCTGATTTAAAAATGGGCAGAGGACCTGAATAGACACTTTTCCAGAGAAGAAATAGAGATGGCCAACAGGCACATGAAAAGATGCTCAACATCACTAATCATCAAGGAAATGCAAATCAAAACCACAATGAGATACCAACTCGCACCTGTCAGAATGGCTATCATCAAAAAGACAAAAAATAACAAGTGTTGGTGAGAATGTGGAGAAAAGGGAACTCTTGAGCACTGTTACTGGGATTGTTAATTGGTGCAGACACTATATGGAAAACAGTACAGATTTTCCTCAAAAAATTAAAAATAGAACTGCCACATGACCCAGCAATTTCACTTCTGGGTACTTATCTGAAGAAAACACAAATACTAATCAAAAAGATATATGCACACCAATATTCACTGCAGCATTATTTATAATAGTCAAGATATAGAAGCAACATAAATATCCATTGATAGATGAATAAAGAAGATGTGATATATATATGTGTGTGTGTGTGTTTTCATAATAGAATATTACTCAGCCATATAAAAAAAGAAATCTTGCCATATGCGACAACATGGATGGATCTAGAAGGTATTATGTTAAGTGAAATAAGTCAGACAAAGAAAGACAAATACCATATGATCTCATTTATATGTGGAATATAAAAACAAAACAAAATGAATACTAATTCAAAGATACAGAGAACAAATGGGTGGTTGCCAGAGGGGAGGAGTGTGTGTGGTGGGGGTGATATAGGTGAAGGGGATTAAGCAGTACAAACCTCTAGTTATAAAATAAGCCACAGGGATGTAATGTACAGCACAAGGAACATGGTCAATAATATTGTAATAACTGTGTGGGGACAGATGGTTACTAGACTTATTGTTGTGATCATTTCATAATGTATGCAACCATCAAATCATTATGTAGTATACCCAAAACTAACATGATACTGTATGTCAACTATATTTCAATAAAAAATGAAGATGGTTTTTGGGCTCAAGACAGACTAAATCTGAATCTTAAAAACTCTAGTATTTACTAAGCTTGTGATCTTAGTCAAGTTAGCTTCTCTGAACTTCAATTTGCCCATCCGGAAGACTGTGATAATAATATGAAATTCATAGAGCTGTTAGAAGAATTAAGTGCTTAATAATAAGTGCTTAATTAATGGTGACTATTATTATCATTAATTAATGGTGACCATTATTATTGCTATTTCTGCAGTTTTCCCATCGTTGCATTCTTCCATAATTAGCACTGGTGAAATACTAATGTTTCAGCTTATGCTAGTTTCCAAAGCCTCCTTCTATACAGACAATTCGCCAATTAATCAAGAATCTCCCAGTATATCCCTTACATTCCCAGCATTGTGCTAAACCTGTGGCAACTACAGAAGGATGGAGACTATCACCCTAGGAAATCAACAATCTAGACATCACGAACTCGAGTGACATGTTAAACAAGTGTCTTCAGCTTCCCAGGTGTCTGATGGAGTTCTGATCTCTATGTCTTCCTGCTAAAGGGCTACAATGCTGTGGAAAACGCTTTTATCACTATCCCCAGCTGCTACAGAAGAGTTCTGCATATCATACATATCATGAGTATTTAGCAATCAGTACATTATACTGATACATTAAACTTCTCTATTTTCTATATCTGATATTAGTATCAAATAATGACTATTTCTGAAACTGCTCTTTAAAATAATTTTAATTATGTAGCTACTACACACTAAAAAAGGGCTTTCCATGTAAGGTTTAGAAACAGCTCAACATACAGTTCAACTGACATTTGTTGAGTGCCCTGTTAGGACTCAGGTACAGTCTGAAGAAAACTATTAAATTGAAATTAAATCTAGTAGAGTAACCTAGGATCTGATAAGGACATAAAACAATTCCTTGGTAATGAATGAAGTTTGATGACTAATTTTCCTATTTTAAGAGCGATTAATAACTTTTAAAAGAATGATAGAAAAGCAGTTTAATTCATAAGCTAATAAGACTACAGCACTTTAAATGCATGTGTTCTAAAACAGTTCAGAGAGCAGCCTTTGATATGATGTCTCATAGCTCTCTGTAGAGGAATTTATACTTTTCTGAAAGAAATGAAGAGTTTTAGTTGAAGCTCTGGATGATCATCCAAGTCAAAGCAAAACAAAAGCTATCATAGGCTTTAAAAACCTTTAATTCCACACAAATTTGCCTAACTTATTAAGATTCTGTCTTTCCAGTATTTTCAACAGTAATGAATATCCGATGTTTACAAGCATTAAGCAACTTAAAAAGAAACACAAAATACTGTGGTATGATTGAGGAATTAAAAAAATTTTTATTATACTCTTTCCCTAATCAAGAGCATGCGTTTTCTTTAAGGCAAAGTCCAATTTTTAGGATCCCTGAGTCAGATCTTCAATTTTCTTTATAGTCCCAAACAACTCCATCCTTTTTTGCTATTAGCCACTCTCCTCTCCAACTTTCCATTATCCCTCTGAAACTGGTGTGCAATAACCAAACTGTGTTGTGAGCTTATAGGGGTCTAACCAGAGGTGAGTAGCTGGGAAGATCACTATATAGTTCTATGAATTGCCTCCTGAAACTTGGAAGTCTATTCTCATCTCTGGCTCTACACAGTAACACTCTCAATAATTCTTGTCTTTGAAGGGGTTGGAGAATGTTATGTAAAACTAGTCAAGCTGTAACTTTTCATAGGTCAGAAATACCCAAGGGCTTTGGTTTTTAATGTAACTTCCTTAGATAAAAACCAGTTTCCTTTTTCTAATCCGGGAAGTGAATGTCTATAACACAACATAAATCACACAGTTTCTGATTTTACTGTCTAGACACCATCAACCCCCTTAACACTACCTTCTCTGTCAAAAGTCTGGGCAGGGCCCAAAATCAACTGATGTCCAACTAAGCTCGGAAATATATTCCTTCCAACTAAAGCTGGCAGAACTCTTGTGAGCACATCTGAAGCCAACGAAAAGCAGGATTGGAAAATTAAGAATGGTTAAAAAAAAAAGAAAGAGGGCAAGTACAAAACCCTTTCACAAATTAACAAGGCTCAATGGCATCGACTTGAAAGGTTTTTATCTCCACCTTAACTTCCAAATAAAGTAGTGTATCAGCCTTGCAAATAAATGCAGATATTTTTATAGCCTCACCATCCTCAATAGATGCTCCACTGTCTGACAGATACAGATAATAAGAGAATTAAGTACATGCTCAAGAGGACAGCAACACTCAACTCGATTTTTATAGCTCCTCTTCTCTGAGCTCAAAGTCATCCTCCCAGCACACAACTGAAGATTAGGGTACGGAGAATGGAGCCAAGAAATCAGTTGTTTGTTAAGGATGGAGGGTTACAGAACCACGTGAAGACTGGAGATCCACTACCCTTCTCTGATCACCCAACTGCTTTCCTCTGAGCCAGCCGAGGAAATGCTACATTATCCTAATAACAGTAGTAGAAATAACAGTAATGGCAGCTCTCATTCTTTGAGTGACTACTGTATGCTAGGCACTATACTACATGTTTCCTATTTATTATTCTCACAATAGCACAGCTTTCAACTCTATGACATGTTTGCTACAGAGCCACAGAAGAAAGATCTGTCTTGGAGCAAGCACTAAGGAGGATTACTTTCTGAGTTTCCAAAAGGATGATTTTGATGAAATCCTGCTTATATATAGCACTTTAACATTACAAAGACTTTGTTTTTTCATTTCATCTTCACAAAAGCCTTGAGCAGCAAGAATCCTTATTTCTATTTTACATATGAGGAAACTAAAGCTCAAGGAGACTGTGACCAAATCCATACATTCAAAAAGAACAAGGCAAAGGCTTGAACAGAGGTGTCCTGACTCCAACTCCCATGCTCTTCTCACTTCACCAAAACTGCCCTCTAGAAGAGTGGGCCCTGAGAACATTGTGAATGCTAAACCATATTAAGCACTGTCAACTCAATTCAACTAACATTCATTGAGCACCTACAGTGCGCCACTCACTGTGCTCAGTACTGGAGGCTCAGAAGTGAAAAAGCCACAGGTGATGCAGGAAAGGAGTTCACAGATTAGTGAGAGAGACCATCATGCAAATAAGTAACTGCAATACAGAGTAGTTTGTGCTGACCGCACAGGGGACACATAACTCTAGGAACACTTCAAGGAGGAGGGGCATCTGAGCTAGGGTTTGTAGGGTAAATTCAGGAGTTCAACAGGCAGGCCCTTCTTTAATTGACAATAAAGAAGGGTAAAAGATTAGTGATTTATGCAATGTAAGCACTGTGCCCAAGACCAAATATCTAGGAAGATGGACATAGGTGGCTTTTGCAGGCCACACTATGGGACATCAGATCAGAAGGGATGGTTAATGTTAGAACCAAATAAAGATACATGAAAAAATAAAGAGGTCCTTCTCTTTTTCCTAAAGGTCATGTGCTCCATGAAAATGTCATGTTATGTTTTAAAGCCAGACAAATTTATCCCAACAGTTAAACGTCATCTGCAACTCTTGACCATTTGCTAGAATGGCAAACCAAAATATGACAGCCCAGTAAAAATATCTGCAACATGCCCATGTTTGTTTTCTGGAGCATCTCTCATTGGGGCTGGTTAGAAATTGAGATACTCCTGTGGAGCTGTACTGCCCCAGAGATTGCTCATGAACTTGTCTACTGGAGTGCCTTCGAGAAGAGGGAAAGCTGAAAGCCAGCCTGACTCTGTTGTTCATCTCCATTTCAAGTTCACCTTTTGTCCTATCCTTTGGCAATATCACTTCAAAGACATCAAGGTGGAATTCCCACCTTCTGAGGCCCAATATCCCAAATCCTCTTCTTCAGGCTCTTTTGCCCCTTGTTTTACCCCCACCTGCTTCCCTCTTCCTCTTCCTCAAACCTCCCATCACCACCCCTTATCATCTAATTTATGGCTTAGCATCGTGGAATGTATCAAATTTCTAGGTGGAAATAGAGGATCTCATTTCCAGCCAGTTTTCCCCCCATACTTCTCCTCTCTTCCCATTTGCCCATTTTCTTCTCAGAATCCCTTCTCCTGTAGCTTTTTATATTATGTCAATTTTTATGTAGGGGCAGGAGAGAAGTGTTCTCACTGAAGGGATGTAGTACAGAGGACACCATTCAACAGGAGAGAAAAGAAGGTCATCGTCACTGAATTTCAAAACTCAAAGAGAGAAAAGACCAAGATGGTGGTCTCACCCACAGCATTTTTTTCCTCAACAATTCAGTGTTCAGATTCACCTCTTTTTAACAGGAGGAAACTAGCTATACATGAGACACCAACCATTGCCTGTCTATTTATATGCAAGACTCTGCCCTGTCCACAGACTCTGCTGCTTTGTTCAAACCTACTCTGGCCTTTGACCCTGAAGCACAGCTGACTGAACCAATATTAGGTACCTGACATACACCCAGTCTATCCATAGGCTAGCCAACCACCTATGACTTGGTTGACTGGCTCAAAATATTAGTCTGAGCCCATGAGACTCCCCATTTGGGAATTTTAAATTGAGAAACTGCTGAGTCAGATTGACATGGCAGCTAAATTAAAGGAATATAAGGTAAACTCTGAACCACAGGGAAATGAAGTTATGAGAAAACATAAGAGAATGAAGCAGATCCATAGAGACAAGGGTGAGAGCTTGAGGGAAAAGGGCGACTCCATGCTCCTAATGATTTTGTGGTCTCAATTTGAGTATGTATATCCTGGCAATTTTCCTCCTTTTTCTTAGTCCTTAGGTCTCTGTTGTTTGCAAAAAACCTAAAACAATCCAATAAGAATGCAAAAATCATTGACCCAGTAATTGATTGCTAGTTTTAGCCTGCTGGCAGATCTGATAACTCCCCATCTAGTTCCAAAGTTTGCCAAATATTCAAATTTAGTTACCAGGAACTGTAGGATTATTCAGTCAGAATTATGCAAAATGTTAACCAAAAGCTACCTGGCCTTTGCTCTCTGAATTTCCTCATCATCAGGCTAATCCTCAATGAAAACACAGGAAACGTTTCTCCTCTGCGAAACTACCCTCTTCCTTCACATTCAATCATCCAAACAAGCCAGCTGTGCCCCTGTGTTCATCACTTACTCTAATTAACCCAAGGAAGACACGGAGGCCTTGTACAGTGCTGTGTGTTCAGCAGTAAATAACAGCCAATTATGATCAGGAGTCGGAATCTTCATCATCCTTTCTGGTAAGAACATCAAGGTGCATTCGTTTCAAGTTGTTATTCTGGATCACCAGTCAGAATTCATGTTTTTATCACTGCTAATCTGCTCTTTAATTCTCTCAATCACTTCTGTTCTATAAGATAAAGAATGGCAGGAATTATTAAGAGTGAGAGGTTCTGAGAACCTGGTTTATTTTAGAGTTCTACAAAGGCTTCATTTCCCCTTCCCACCACCCGCCTTTGTTTACAAGTGAATGTCTCTCTACTGCTCTCCTTCAACGCAAATATTCACATGAAAAACATCTATATAAATAAGTGAGTGGTGTCAGAATCTGAAGAAATGTGCTGTGCATCAATAGCAGCTCTAAGTTTCCACTATGGTTCAGGACACTCCAGTGACTCAAATGACCCTTCTGTCCAAGGATTTGCATCACTTTGTTCTAGTTTTGCACTATATGGAATTACAGTAATGTGAATAATTTTTCTTCTCTAAAAAAAACCACTAGGAAATCTATGAAAACATTTTTGACAACTGAGATAATCACATTTTAATCTGTTCAATTAAACACAGGAAGATTACCTTTCTACCAGAAAATGCCAGTTAACTAAATTGTACTAAAGTCACTTTAGTGAGAATTCAAAGAATAAATTCACTTATTAAACTGAGCCAGAAAAGTAGCATTTAATTGATAGCTCATTATTACAGGAGGTGGGGAGGGAGAAGAAAAATTAAGTATATGCCTTAGTCAAGGCAGCTTACCCCAAACTTCTTCATAGGATGAACCTAATAAATACTTTAAAACATACAAGCATGTGTTGGATCTGAGGTCCAGTCATCAGAATGGTCCACCGGGGCAAGGCCAGTGACCAATGACAGGTGCAATTCCAGGCAGAAGGAAGAAGAGTCACAGTGGCATCAGAGGCTCCAGCAAAAGGGATCGGGTTGGTGGGTTCACCCCAGCATAAGGCAGGCTGATGTTTGGCCTGGCACATTTACCAGGCAGGTGTCTGAGAGGGCTGGCACAATATGGCACCAGAGGGCTTGGCAATAAGTTTCAGGGATTCTCTCACACAAGGACTAGAGGTCAGTTGAGGTCTTTTGTGGGGGATACGGGCAGAAAATCAGCAAAGAGGGTCAAGATATAAACCTAGTTAATGGAACCAGGGCACAACTTCAGCATAGGAAATGAGCAAGGGTAATGACATACGTAATGACAAGGGTAATGACAAGGCCAACAGCAGAAATGATGAGGCTGACCTAGTGACCAAGGGGTCCTTTAATTTCCTCTGCTAAGAGCCAGACTGCTCCAAGAGCTTGTAACAGGACCAAGACAGCTGGTGAGAATGATGGATTTAAACTGCTGTTACACAATAAATACATGATAAACGATATTATTATTGCTGTAGTTTATTGTGAACGGATTAACTGGGAGAAGGTGGGTCACGCTGGAACAGGTCTATGGATCTGAAAACTAGACGGGGGCACATGGAAACACATGTTTGGTGGGTGGAAGTCCAAGCAGGTGGGGCAGAATCTCTGGACAGCAGGGTGGCAGGAACCAGTGGGAGATGGGGTTGAGAGGTGTGAGGACGTGTGATGGTGCAGAGATAGGCAGACTGCAGGGTCTGCAAGTCAGAGCTGGCCAGAGGCAGGTCCCTAGGGGGCTGGAGTACAGGGGCAAGACTCTAGTCCTCTACAGAGAGGAGAGGGGATATTCATAAGAATAAAACCAGAGCTGTACAAATAGGGGCAATGGCATGGGTAATGCATTAGTTTCACCTGAATATGGGTAACACTGGTCTCAAGAGCAAGACTGAAGAGGGAGGGAGGGTAAGGAGCCAAGGGTCTACCCTAGCCATCACAAAAGTTCAGCATCTTAGTTGTGGGGTTAAGGGATGCTGAAACCCAAAGTCAGGCATGCCAAGCCTACCCTCCCTCCCCTAAGATACAGGGAGAACAATGTCCTGGCGTACTTCTATGTGCATCCCGGCTCCCTCAACCAAAACGCAGGTGCACAGGAATTAGACAAGTTGCAGCTTGCCTGTCTTATCGCTTGCACTGGGGCTTGTACTGTTTGTATTGTTGACCTGGGGTCTGTGTTACCAATGGAGACACACAGAGTTAGGGTAACATCTATTTCCAGAATAGTAACAATCTGTGCCCCTACCTTTCACATAAATTTTCCCTTTGAATCAGCTCTGGGGAGACTGAGCAAGAGTTAGTGAGGGTGTATGGATGAAATTAACCCTTGTTCTTTACTCCAAAGAGCCGGGGGCCGGGGGTTCCTTCCTCGAGCTGGAGCCATTCCCAGGATTCCTGTTCAGACTCTTACTCAGCATGCCCTCCGGCACGTACAAGGTAAGGTCAAAGTTCTCCATGGGTTGCTTAATTATTTGGCGAGGAACCCTGTCAACAAATATCAAGCCCAGACTAAATGCATGGGTGGAGACACTGGCCGGCCCTCTGTGATTCTGCTGGGTGGGGAAGGTTTCTGGGCTGGCCTCACGAATGAGGGATAGAGGCATAAGCAGTTGCCGAGCTGAAACTCTGTCTTCAGAAGGGAAGCCTTTGTCTCATTCTTCTTGATGTCCTCACTAACGGATGGGGCAGCTGCCTATGGCTGTGGGTCTCGCTAACCCAAATTCTCTAATGGTCAGCATGGTAGTTTGCTGTCTCTCTGGTATTAGGACAACATGCCTGGGCTTGGGAGTCAGAAAGACCTGGCTCCCTATCTCACTATTTAGTAAGCATTTGACCACAAGTAAGTCAAGTAACCTCTCCTCAGTTTTCCCATCTGTAAAACGGGGGGGTGGGTTTATAAGGGTGGGATGAAGTGGGGTAAACAAAGCAGCAAGCATAGCACATGATAAGTGGTAGTCACCCATGTGCTTGGAGCCTACATAGAGCCCAGACTTTACTTAGAGGGAGCATATTCTGATATGATTGGTCTTCTTGGTCTCTCATAGCTAGAGGGCTCTCCCAGGAGTCCCATAAGCTAGCTAGTCCCTTAACATGGGGTAAAAAGCCAGATACACTCCATGCCACTGCTGCAGATCTTGCTATCAAAGGTCTGAGAGCCATCTCAGGCAGGCTGGGACCCCAAGAGCTGGTCCTAAGGCTTCTGCAGAGGACTGTGGGACTGGGGACCCGTCTTTGGGTGATGTGACAGGGCAGGCCATGGCCCGTTCCTACAGGTGCTGGGTTTAGAGTTCAGAGGCAGCCACTACATAATACCCACAACCATGATCCTTACCGAGTGCTTTCATTCGTTTCCTCACTTCAGCACAACAGAGGGTGACAGAGAGCAGCATCACCCCAGTTTACTGGGGGGAATCCTGAAGTCCACAGCAATCGCCCATGAGCCCACAGCTACACAGCTTTTTTTTTTTTTTTTTTTTTTTTCGGTATGCGGGCCTCTCACTGTTGTGGCCTCTCCCCATTGCAGAGCACAGGCTCCGGACGTGCAGGCTCAGCGGCCATGGCTCACGGGCCCAGCCGCTCTGCTGCATGTGGGATCTTCCCGGACCGGGGCACGAACCCGTGTCCCCTACATCGGCAGGCGGACTCTCAACCACTGCGCCACCAGGGAAGCCCTACACAGCTTTTAAGTAGAGAGGACTGAAGACTTCTAGTCCAGGTCCCGCTCAATGACAGGACCTGTCATTGAGCAGGACCTTTTTACTGCCTGGGAGAGGTTCTCTGGTAACACCATATTTAGCCAGCTATTTATCATTTGACCAACAAACATTTATTGCCTACTATTTAATAAGAGGTCTTACTAAGAACTGATATTCTGGCCCTTTCCAGCTGAGGTCTCTTATGACCCTTTTACAACCTTATGAGGAAAGTCATCCTTTTCTTTTGCAGCACCTACCACTTTAAAAAAAATATTTTAATTTAAAATTTATTTTTTATTGAAGTATATTTAATTTACAATGTTTCATGTGTACAGCAAAGTGATTCAGTTATACATATATATACTTTTTCAGATTATTTTCCATTATAGGTTATTACAAGATATTGAATATAGTTCCCTGTGTTATACAGTAGGTCCTTACCACTGTTTTGAAGTACACATATATTTGTGATTATTTATTTTATGTTTATCTCCCCAGTTAGACTTCAGGTTCCATCGGGGAAGGTGTCATATTTGTTTACTTTTTCAGTTTTACATACAGCAGGCACTCAACGACAGTAATTGCTTGTTGAACTAACAAAAGTCATGTACTCTTTTGGACAGATGACAAAACTGTGCCCAGATGTTATTTGCCCAAGTCGGCCTTGCTAACAAGTAGTAGATCTTTAGAGCTGCCGGGAGCTTGCTAAGGGTAGTCTCTTTTTATCAGGCCCTCTCTCAAAGGGTTATCAGAGCTTAGTGGCCATAGCGATATTGGTCAAATCTATTCAGTCAGAGACATCGTCAAGAATAAGCTGGACATCTCCAGTTCCTAAATAATAATGTTACTACTACCATTAGATACAATCTATCACTCATCATAATAGTGTTACCAGTGGAATCACATTTGTAGAGGGCATCACAGTATTCGGAACACGTTGATCTTCAACATCCTTGGGAGACAGGCAAAAAGATATTTTACTGGAAACTGAAACTTGTGAATTGCCCAAGATGATGTAACTGAGAAGTGGAACCAAGACTCAACTCCAGGTGGAATTTCACCTTGTAATGTAAGAAGAATTTTTAAAGTTCTTAAAAATGGAAAAGATATTAAATGTGTAAAGGAGTTGGAAATGTGAATTCAAATCTAAACACCCATACACAACCAGTTCAAATGGTAAGCGTAAAGGTAGAAATTCTCTATTCATTTACTCCGAAGATCAGAAGGATGAAGAGGAATTATAGAAAGGGTAGCATATTTTGATTCACTTGAATATGTTGACTTACTCCTAAAAAAATGGGGTGGAGAGAAAGCCAGGGCCCACGTTACACCTGCCTTTCTTGGTAGCACTGGCTTTGGGGGACTGGCCCAGCCCCCACTGAGGCTGAAGTGGATATTTCTAATGGCTTTCGCAACCTCCTGGCAGGTTTCAGGTGGAGTCAGCACAGGAGACCAAAATACAAGAGCCATGAATCCCAACTCTAGGCAGAGTCTCGTCTGGGCAGGCCCCAGGCAGCAAGCCCACAGCCAAAGGGACAGACGTCTCCAATTTCCAGGGAGAGAAAGTAGCAAGAGAAAAGCACAGCCTCAATCCTTAGGGGCTTGAATGACTGCTCTCTAGAAAGACAGAAAGCGGATAACCATGGCAAGAGGAGGGACAGATCACTGATGGAAGAGCTACTCTTGCAAGGTACCGCTAGACACTTTAACATGTAAATGGATCTAATCATCATAACAAAGTTATAGGGTCATCAAAACTACTCCAGTTTTCACAAATGATGAAACTGAAGCTCAACTTGCTCAAGGCCACACAGCTAATAAGCAGGAGAACCACAGTTTGAATTCACAGCTGTCCTCTTCCACCCCTTCTAAGGGCAAATGGAAAGGAGGAGAAAGCACAGCTCAAGGAATGTCACAGGAGTCAGTCTGCCTCTTGAGTCAGTTTAAAAACAGGCATGTGTCTCTACACACCGGGCTCTGTGTGACCGGTGAGCATGCTGGGATGATGACTGAAGTACCTGAGAGAATTAGGCACCTCAAGCGATGATGAATTTGGGGAGTGAACAAGCTGATGATGCAAGTGGACATATCAGTGGGGAGCAGGGGAGAGTAGGATCAGTGGAAACGAGGCTGGAGTCCACAAAACATGAACGTGCACAGGACTCTAATTTGGCCCTTTTAATAAGAGGTGTACTTTCTGAACACCTGCCATCCTGGGCTGTAACAGCAGAACATCATACTTTGTTTTACAAATGAACATATCACTCCTAAGTGTACAGAAATACTCTATAGCATTTATGTGAGGGAGTCCTTGATATCTGAAAATGCTTATTCACTGAGAAAAGCCCAAGACTTTCCAACTATTTTTTCACTACCATTCCACTGTTTGCTTTTCTTCTCTTCCTCTCCATCTCAAGCACTTTGCTGCATTTAGATGAGTGGCCTTACCTTCCTATTAGGTAATGAAAGGAGTGCCTGAGATCAAGCTACCCATTTGCTCAATGAAAGTCAAGTGCCTTCGACACACACCAAAATTCTATTGTTGCAAACAGCGAAGAATGTCAACAAAAACTAAAATGATAGTATTTACATTTCAGGTTGGTCTGCTAGATAAGTAGATTTCGATGCCAATGACCCACAGTCATTGAAATACACTTTACATTGGGATCCACAACAAACAAAGGAACATGTATATGTGTCTATGTGACTAAAGGAGACAAAAGTTACATGAAACAATACATGGCTGTCTTATGCACACACTCTGATATTTCTATCAGAAATATTGATTCCAGTTCATTACAGAAAACAAAAAGTGGAGTGATGCACTAGGTTGACTTTATGATCCACTTATCAGTTGAAACTTGTACTTCGACAATCACTAGCCAGACCCAGAATATGAGGAAAAATCCATGGTGTTGCAGGAACTCCCCAACCAGAGGGGTGTAAAGAAGGATGGGGAAGCTCCAGGAACTGCACACGCTCTTTCTCCTCCATTGACAGCTCCAGAAAAGGGTAAAACCAAGAAGAAAGGAGGGCAACATGGAGGTGATCATAGACTGAAAGAGCCCAGGGAAAAAGTAGAATTCATTTAAAAAACAGTTCTCCTGGCTAGTGGTCCACCAAAATAATGTGACTCAAGATTCCCTCTAATCATTTTTGATGACCCACATTACTACGAAGCATTATTTACAAGGAAGGCGCTGTTAGAAAACTGATTTTATCCAAACCTGATTCAGAACGTGTGTTGTGTGTATGTGTGTGTGTGTGTGTGTGTGTGTTTTAAACAGGCCAATGGACAGTAGCTGTTACATTTGCAGAATTTTCAGTCATTAGGGTGACCTCAGGGCAGGCAAGTGTTTCAGGGAGCATGTATCAAATCATAATTGAGCCCTCAGCTGCATTGAGGCCAGTGGGCCTCATATCTTGTATGTTTCCCTGCATTTACTTTCAAGAAAATGTCCTAACTTAAATCCCTATCATTCCTCCCCATCACCAAGAAGCTTCTCTCCCGGGTCCAGTTTAGAAGCAATATTAATCCTCAGTTTGCTTGCAAACCACTCAGAGGCTTCAGTTATCCAGCTGAGTGCTCACAAAGAAAAATGCAGACACAAACATGACAATCGCACTACCCATTTTTTCTCATGTAATTACAGCTCCAAGACATTTCTAAGCCCTTTCCCTACAAACACACAATTTGTCCAGTCATATCCACACACTGTTTGCCTCTATCATTAATGTCTCTTATCAAAATCTTTAAAGCACTCCTTTTGGGGGCGGGGGGGGACAAAAGAGCATGTGTGAGGGAGCACACTCTACCCTTAGTAATAGGCGGCTCAGCTGTGAAAGGGGGGGTTACCACTGAAAAACTGATGCTCTGTTTCCCTGTAGTCACAAACTAGGTCATTACTCACCAGTCAAATACACTTTCTCTCAGAATGAACTGCAACCTATACATCCATCCAGATGTCTCCGATTTAATGGACATCATCACCAACTCCCCAAATGAGTTACTTGGGGAGGAAAACTAAATTTCCTTTGGGCATTCTTCCATAAAGGCTGGATTTACACCCATTTAGTGTCACAGATGTGTGAAAAAAATGATGAAAGCAGTGATTTTCAAGGTCCCTTCTAGGCCTTTTAGGAAGTGGTCTGAGAATGACTTGAACATTATAATTGTTTTAGCACCTTCTGTGTTTTGACATATTCTGGGGTTCTTTGAGCAACAACAACAACAAAGTGTTCGGAGTTTCTGTCCTCATTCCAAGAGGACAAATCTGGACATTGGTCCCTGATGTCTCCTGGCATCTGTGCAGATCTCAGCTTCCACCTGGGGGCTGCAGGTGGGAAGATGCAGGAGCACAACCCCTCCTGATGCAAGGGGATCAGGGTCTGCTGCTGCCACCAAATCTACTCTCCAAAAAATGAAAAAGATGCAAGTTCAGATGGAAACTATGCTTTCCCGTCTTGGTCAATGTAACTATCCCTTAACTGGTTTAGAATGTCACCAAAGAAGGGGAAGCAGAATCACTATCCCTTAACTGGTTTAGAATGTCACCAAAGAAGGGGAAGCAGAATCAGCTCCCAGCAAATAGTCAAGTTGACAGTCTTCTTCCTCCTCATGTTCCCCAATTATGCTTTTTGTTGTTGGTGTTGGATGGATAGGGATCCAAACAGCCAGAACATCATCACTGTAAGGAGTCAACCCAAGCAAGTAGAAATCGGTATTCTTTGATATGCATAGAGAAGCATTTGGGATTTGGGCCCTTATTCTGAGAACCCTGGGGCCAATGGGCATAGCCCTCTAGAATTTCTACAAAAGGCTGAGTGGTGCAGTCTGGTTGAAAGGAGATAGAGTGGGTTTTTATAGTTTTTTCTTACCATGACTCAGAGTAAGAAACATATTTTATATTCCTAATTAATACAGACACAAACACAAATGTATAAAGTGAAAGGTTTCATGAAAAAATACTGACCTTATGTTGTCATGTACTCTTGACATTTTCTATTGATTCTATTACAGTAAAAATAAAAGAGCTAGGGCTTCCCTGGTGGCGCAGTGGTTGAGAGTCTGCCTGCCGATGCAGGGGACATGGGTTCGTGCCCCGGTCCGGGAAGATCCCACATTGGCTGAGTCCATGAGCCATGGCCGCTGAGCCTGCACATCCGGAGCCTGTGCTCCACAACGGGAGAGGCCACAACAGTGAGAGGTCCGCGTACCACAAATAAATAAATAAATAAATAAAACAGCTAGACATGACTAACTAAATTGATTTCATGACCCCATGATAGTGCATGGAGAGCAGCAATTTGAAGATACACACACACACACACACACACACACACACACACACACACACACTGTACTAAAAGCCTTGTCTTGAAGCTGTGCTCTATTCCAAGTTAAACTACTTATATATTTGGGGTGGCTTGGGGAAGCTTGGAGATTAGGGGAGGCCTAAAGCTTTAGAGATGTTTAGTTTGAGAGTAACAGAGGAAAATGAAGAAATCAGTGCCCTTTTTGACTAGGGTCCCTCTCTCTCCCAACAGTGCATCTTTCAGAGAAAGGGGAGCCAGAAAACCAGGACCCTTGATAAAGGACTAAGATGGCACACAGAAAGTTAGAAGAATACCAAAAGCAAGAGCAAAAATGATTTGAGTACCTCAAAATAAAGCACTAGATTTCAACTTTTCCACATAAAACTCTTGAATTGAATAATACGTCTATATCACAAATGTCCTAAAATATGACCCAAAGCCAAGCTTTAGTTACATTACTCTTTCCTTATAAAATGAAAGTTCCCTTATGATCCAAAAAAAATTCAAAGAATAACATGGATGTATTTTTCTTCTATTTTTATCTTGCAACTGCACCAACATTATTTAACTAACTTCAATTTTTTGAATCATTTCAGGCTAAAAATGTCTAAGTTTGCCACAAGCATATCTCCAAGTTTAAAATAATAATTACATCAATATCTTACAGTATCACAGTCTTAATCTGTACTCAGCTTACTATAGAAAGGCTACATTTAAATGAGTATCTTTTACTTTTTTGTGTTTACTCAGAAAAATAACTGTGTGCATTTTTTGGAAGACAAAAGTCAAAATCTGGGAAACAAAAGTCAAATTTCAGCACAAGATGGAAATCAGTACATACGTATGGAGGGTTTATAAGAAAGAAGTGCTATGGGCACGTCAAGACTTTTAGTTACAACTCACAGCACATACCTTGTATCCACTTCTCTCCATTTCTTTGGGCCATTGATTCACACTCACCACAGAAACATCCGCTGGTAGACACTGTTGACAGTGATGTGTGATGGGAGAAATCATGTGGGTCTAGGAATCTTATGCTCTTTCAATGGCCTTTATTTAACATTTTCTATGGGAAAAATTTCTTATCAAATGTGCTATATAAATGGTGGAGTAAGCAGAGGTTTTGAAAGAGTTAGCAAATTCAACTTCATCTCATAATGGGTTATCATTAGCAAGGCATGAGTTTAAATGATTGGTTAATTAAGTAGAACAAGTATAATGCCTTGGGTTGAATAAAATCCAGTAGTTTTTTATTCATCAAACCCCAATCCCATCTCACAAATGTAAATTATTATAATGTCCCCATCTCCCTATCACTTTCCCAAACTCCACTTTCCACCCTAACATACCCTGAGTTCCAAAAGGAAAGTATAGCATTTCCAAGCTAGAAAGAATATTAGATCTTATTAGCACTGCAAAAATAAAAACCAGTGTCTCCTAATATCTAGAATAGTACTGTATCCCAACCGAGCTGCCTTCTGTAGCTTGTACAAAATTCAGCCTATGATTATAAATGCATGCTCAGTTTCAGCTGCACTTGATTTATATTAATGTGAGACTCAATGGTGTCTACTGCCAAGATGGAAAGATTTGTGAATAAAAACACATTTCAACAGCAAACAGGAAAGAGTTTTCTCTTACCTGCCACTGACATGGATATTATCATATACCTATACATGGCAGATGCCAGGTTTGCTTGACATACCCTAATGTGCACATTTCGAGCCAAAGGGGAAAAATTACTACCCAGCCAAATGACATTCTAGCAACCTCAAGAAATGAATCTCAGATTTGGAGTGGACTTTAGTCCACTCCAGGGCAGACTATATCGTTCCCAAACTGTGCTATTCAGGAATCCTGGAAGGAATGCCAGACCTTGATGGAGCACGTGGTAGGAGAAAAGATGGGAGTACAGTTAGAAATGGAGTGTTCCAGGCAGCCAATTCCCTCTGGGCCCCAACCAGGAAATGTGGTTAAGGATGTGGTTCTCCTGGTGAACTTGGAACTAGGAATTGAAATCTCAGAGATCAGGGGGGCACAGGGAGGCTTTTCTCAATCCTTCATCCTTCCCAACATGAGTGAAATTAATTTTCACTGTACCATCACCCTCATCTCTGAAGGCTGCCCCTCTCTGCCTTCCCCTGGTTACTTCTAACTCAATTATCACTTCTTCTGAGAAGTCCTGGTATGGGTCAGACCCACCCCCTGGAGGTTCCATAGCACCAGACAGAGCTCTGTCATAAAACCCTATCCTCTTGTTCTGCAAGGGTCTACCACCGGTCTGCCTTCCTAGCTGGACTGTGAGGTCCTTATGGGCAACGGTGGTATCTAATTCACCTACATCTCCGCACCACCAAACATTGGGTCTAGACAGTTGCTGAAGGCACAAATATACTATATGAGTGATGCAACTATTGGGCCTTTACCTTCAAAAACACAGTCATTTTTAACGCAATCATGGTACTCATCATTACTGCTAGAAGCAAATTAGAAAACTTTAATATTTCTTAAACAAAAGAACAAAGGAATCAAAGCAAACATTTTTAATGAAGTCAAAGATTTACTTAATCACACATATTCAAATCAAGCAAAATACTGATATATTCATCTTCATTAGAATGACAGCTTATCCCGTAAGCCCATCTAGCTACAAAAGCAGGCTAAAAGTTGTATTCCCTTTAATTTGCTGTGTTAAACTAATTCAGGTTTGATTTGTTGAGCAAAATTAAACCAACCCTATACTAATTTTACTTCTATCTTCGTAGTCTGCTATGCTTATTTCTCTGGTCATACTTGCTTAGATGATCTAGACATTTAGAAACAGCAGTCTACCGAATAGCCAAAGCAATCTTGAGAATGAAAAATGGAGCTGGAGGAATCAGGCTCCCTGACTTCAGACTATACTACAAAGCTACAGTAATCAAGACAGTATGGTACTGGCACAAAAACAGAAATATAGATCAATGGAACAGGATAGAAAGCCCAGAGATAAACCCACACACATATGGTCACCTTATCTTTGATAAAGGAGGCAAGAATATACAGTGGAGAAAAGACAGCCTCTTCAATAAGTGGTGCTGGGAAAACTGGACAGGTACATGTAAAAGTATGAAATTAGAACACTCCCTAACACCATACACAAAAATAAACTCAAAATGGGTAAAGACCTAAATGTAAGGCCAAACACTATCAAACTCTTAGAGGAAAACATAGGCAGAACACTCTATGACATAAATCACAGCAAGATCCTTTTTGACCCACCTCCTAGAGAAATGGAAATAAAAACAAAAATAAACAAATGGGACCTAATGAAACTTAAAAGCTTTTGCACAGCAAAAGAAACCATAAACAAGACCAAAAGACAACCCTCAGAATGGGAGAAAATATTTGCAAATGAAGCAACTGACAATGGATTAATATCCAAAATTTATAAGCAACTCATGCAGCTCAATAACAAAAAAACAAACAACCCAATCCAAAAATGGGCAGAAGAACTAAATAGACATTTCTCCAGAGAAGATATACAGATTGCCAACAAACACATGAAAGAAGGCTCAACATCATTAATCATTAGAGAAATGCAAATCAAAACTACAATGAGATATCATCTCACACCAGTCAGAATGGCCAACATCAAAAACTCTAGAAACAATAAATGCTGGAGAGGGTGTGGAGAAAAGGGAACACTCTTGTACTGCTGGTGGGAATGTAAATTGATACAGCCACTATGGAGAACAGTATGGAGGTTCCTTAAAAAGCTACAAATAGAACTACCATACGACCCAGCAATCCCACTACTGGGCATATACCCTGAGAAAACCATAATTCAAAAAGAGTCATGTTCCAAAATGTTCATTGCAGCTCTATTTACGATAGCCAGGACATGGAAGCAACCTAAGTGTCCATCAACAGATGAATGGATAAAGAAGATGTGGCACATATATACAATGGAATATTACTCAGCCATAAAAAGAAACGAAATTGAGTTATTTGTAGTGAGGTGGTGGATGGACCTAGAGTCTGTCATACAGAGTGAAGTAAGTCAGAAAGAGAAAAACAAATACCGTATGCTAACACATATATATGGAATCTAAGAAAAAAAAAAAGGTCATGAAGAACCTAGGGGTAAGACGGGAATAAAGACACAGACCTACTAGAGCATGGCCTTGAGGATATGGGGAGGGGGAAGGGTAAGCTGTGACGAAGTGAGAGAGTGGCATGGACATATATACACTACCAAATGTAAAACAGATAGCTAGTGGGAAGCAGCTGCATAGCACAGGGAGATCCGCTCTGTGCTTTGTGACTACCTAGAGGGGTGGGATAGGGAGGGTGGGAGGGAGGGAGACGCAAGAGGGAGGAGATATGGGGACATATGTATATGTATAACTGATTCACTTTGTTGTAAAGCAGAAACTAACACACCATTGTAAAACAGTTATACTCCAATAAAGATGTTAAAAAAAAAAAAAAACAGCAGTCGAAAGTCTGGTGAATTATTTTTCTACGTGTTCCTACCCCTCAGCACTCAGTTTCAGGAAAACAAGGTATATTATTACATTATTTGACAATGACAAAGTAAACTGGGATGGCATTACATGCACACATTTTCTTTCTTTCTTTTTTTTTTTTTTTTTTTTTTTTTGCGGTACGCAGGCCTCTCACTGTTGTGGCCTCTCCCACCGCGGAGCACAGGCTCCGGACGCGTAGGCCCAGGGGCCATGGTTCACGGGCCCAGCCGCTCCGCAGCATGTGGGATCCTCCCAGACCGGGGCACAAACCCACGTCCCCTGCATCGGCAGGCGGACTCTCAACTACTGCGCCACCAGGGAAGCCCCACACGCACACATTTTTAAATGGGATTTGTTGTTTGAGATTACTCTTGCTTGTCCATTTTGATGAAAAGTGCCTGTTTATGAAATGCACCTGAGGACTCTGACAGATTTAATACATAATATCAGTTTAAGGACAGCAGTAAAAGCCAACTTCAAAGGTCAGGGGAGCATTTTGATGCAACATCAGGGATTGCATTACAGTAAATAAATATTTTTCTACTACCTGGCGTGAACGATGCACTGTGTTCTGTATAAGATATAAATGAAACCTTTTCTCATTAAGATTTCAGCTATTTTATCCTTTATTATGGCACCTCTTGATTAGGGGAATGAACTCTACCACATGTCCAGATCTCCAGTCAGAAAACTAGGCTTTCTGAAGTGGTTACAGATTTTAACGGCAAATGCCATAAAATAAATAATAACCATCACTCATTTTTTAAACATGCATTTCCAAATTTATATTGAGGTTCATGAATAATTTATTTACAATGCAAAGACAGTAGAAGGCAAATCTTTTCAAAAGTCTTAAGTAGATTTTTCTGTGTTGTGGTTTATATTAATGGACTGGATACCTAATTTTGAAGAAATCTGAGCTCAATAAGAATTCAATAACATGCAAAAGCAATTTCCCAGCATATGTGAATTATAAGGGATCCATCCCTGCCTTCTTAGTCTTATAATGATTCTAGGAATCTCTGCAGAAATTTCATTTTCAGCTAATAGTATCTAATAGAAGTCACTCCCTACTTATCATTATGTTCTTTCTTTTCAAGGCTTTCAAGATCAACTGCATGGGAGTAGATTACATTATGGGATGCATCCCAGTTCCCAAGACACACGTCAATTTCCGAACGTTTATTGCCAAGGCCATGTAGAAGGGTCGGAAAAGAAACACCCTGAAAGAGAGCAGTTGTTCTAACCAGTTGGAGGTGGCAATTTATCAAGAACCGTTTAATCTGCCGCCAGGTGAAGAGCCTCCAGTGCCTTCACGTTCCAGCTTGGTGAGAATCAGGGTAATTTCTAATTATGGTTTAGGGCAGTTTACTTACCTGAAGTTAAACAGAAGTTTGAGGAAACGTGTGCATTTAAAAAAGCAATCATCCGGCCTTCCCTGGTGGCACAGTGGTTGAGAGTCCACCTGCCGATGCAATGGACACGGGTTCATGTCCTGGTCCGCGAAGAACCCACATGCCGCGGAGTGGATGTGCCCGTGAGCCACGGTCCCTGAGCCTGTGCGTCCGGAGCCTGTGCTCTGCAGCGGGAGAGGCCACAACAGTGAGAGGCCCGCGTACCGCAAAAAAAAAAGCAATCATCCAGTAGGCCTGTAAATAAGGCACAATTATGCATAAAGTGTGCTCGGGCAATTTGGGGGTTTCATGTAAATGCCTGAATTATTTTTTTAACTAAAATGAAAACAATCTACTCTTATTTAGGAGAGGAGGGAAATAAAATTATTCACTTAGTTAATATCCAAGTTATAGTGTATATCATTAGTGTATAGTGTATATTCATTAATGATATTCAGGTGGCAGTTTTATATTGATTTAATGATCTATTATGATTAAGCACAACTGGCAACAAGCACTTCAAGCAAAAAAGACCTTCATACTTTCATGAGAAGCTCAGTTCTGCCACTTACTAGCTGTGTGTGACTTTGGACAAGTTACTTAACCTTGGTTACCAGAGACTCAGTCTCCTTATCTTCTAAATAGAGTTAATAACAACACCATCTTTTGGGATTCACACACACCCATAAGTTGGCTGGTCATTAGACATGGTCTTAATGCTCACCTTGCCTCTGGGATCAATATAATTATGCTTTTCCTAACCAAAGAATAAACCAGGACCCAAATATGTAAGTCCAAATAGTTAAGTGCCCCAATAGAAGGGGAATTACTGTGCAAATATGTATTGCTTACCTTTCCCCCCCTCAATGTTTATTTTTACTTTGGAGATTTATTACTTTGTGCTAAGCATATTGCCTTCTTCCTAAAGAGGTCCCTAACAGTGCAAATGCTCCAGGCAAGGATAATTAAAGCCATTATCACTTTGTGAGAATGAGTTTGTGTGGTTTTCTCTTAGACGGAATGAGTTTGTGTGGTTTTCTCTTAGATGGAATACCCCATATACTAATACCTGGTATCTGGGAAAGGATAAAATGGCTCTGAAAGAGAGGTGAAAGGGCACAGGATATATTTCACAATTTTACTTGAGTAAACTCTGTCAGTTAATCATTTATTAAGTACTAAAAACTTTCTGGAAAAAAAAGAAAATGGCATTAGTAGTTGCCTCTGAGGAAGGGAACTGGGTAGTCAGGTACAAGGGTGAGGTAAGGGGGGCAAGACTTTCTTTCTTTAAATAAATAAATAAATTTATTTATTTATTTTGGGCTGAGTTGGGTCTTTGTTGCTGTGTGCGGGCTTTCTCTAGTTGCAGCGAGCGGGGGCTACTCTTCATTGCCTGTGCAGACTTCTCCTTGTGGTGGCTTCTCTTGTTGCAGAGCATGGGCTCTAGATGCTTGGGCTTCAGTGGTTGTGGCTCGCAGGCTCTAGAGCGCAGGCTCAGTAGTTGTGGTGCACGGGCTTAGTTGCTCCGCAGCATGTGGGATCTTCCCGGAACAGGGCTTGTACCCATGTCCCCTGCATTGGCAGGCGGATTCTTAACCACTGCACCACCAGGGAAGTCCAAGACTTACTTTCACCGTGTATCCTCTTGTACCTTTTGAATTTGGTAATGCGGACATGTACAATTGAAACAAAATTTTTATTTTTTAAAAGACCCAATCCTCACACATTGTCACAACTTTTAGATATTTGCTTATTGGACTTTGACATTTAGAAGTTAACTTTTTTTCCCCCTCTAAAATGTAAGCTGGATTCATTTAAAATATTATTGGTTTCTTAAGGCAAATTTATTTGTCTTCAAAATATTAAGCATATTAAGACATTCATATTCCTGAAGACACAAAGTTCTTAGACAAGTAATATTATTTGCTGACTTTCTCTATATGCAGTTTTCTTCACTAAAACTTAAGCTTGCTGCAGACAGGGTCTGAGTTTTATTAATCTTTGGAGGCCCCATTATGGCAAACACTGAGCTTTCACAGAAGCATTACTTTCTTGAGTTTGGTTCTCAGTCCTTTCTTCCAAGGAAGAAAAGTCATTAAATATAACATGATGCTTTGATTAAGAAGAAATTTCTCAGGATTTTAATAAAAACAAAACAACAAGAGACAGAGGCACGGAAAGAGAGAGGGACAGAAAAACAGTTATAAATCACCTATAGTTGTAATGAAACTTGTGGGACTCTACTGATTGGGAATGCTTGCAAAACACCAAATACATCATAATGAGGGAGAACGAAGGTTGACCTAAAATCATGAACAAATTTGTTCAACAAAATATATTTGCTACATGATTATTGTGTTCAAGGCCCAGGGGATAAAATGTTGAACAATGCAGACATGATCCTTGCCCTCACAGTTTTCATAATAGTGGGAGGTACAGAAAGATTAACAGGCAATTACCATATGGTATGATAAATACCATAACAGGGAGTACAGAGGTGCTCATAAAAGGAAACCCAATCTAATGCTTGAGAAGGTGAGACCTAATATCACAACAGTTGGAACTAGAGCTTTAGAGTCCTGCAAATCTGAGTTCAAATCCTGGTTTCAATAGTTCCACTCTATAACCTTGGGCAATTTACTTAATCTCTCTAAGACTCAGTTTCATCAACTTTAAACAGGAATAATGTCATAAATCCGGCACAATGTCTGGCAAATGGTAAGCACCCAATAAAGATTAGCTAATAATATTAATGGTAAGAGAAAGCTGAGAACTGAAGCATGAGTAGAAACAGCCAGGTAAAATGCAGGAGAGGAAGGAGAAAGAATGTCCTGCGCAAAGGAGGAATGTACACCCATAAAAGCAACAGCATGGTGAGCTTGAAAAAAGAACATGGCTTGAGCCAAGAATTAGGAGGCACCTCGGGTGGGGTCAGAGATGCAACTGAAGCTGGAAAGGCAAGCAGAACCCAGCTCAATGAGTTTATCAAGCTCAGTGGGGGCCCCTCTAGAATTTTAATTAGAGGAGGAACAGGATCAGATCTGAGTTTTAGAAGGACCAACTATGTGGCCTCTGGCAGTGGGCCACCAGCCTGAAGAGTGAAACCCATTTAAAATGTATGCCTCAAAATCTGACGGGGAGACAGATCACTGCCCACTTTAGTATCAGGAAGGCCAAAATTTGAAAGGTTTTATTATAGGAATAAAATGAAATGATTAAATATATGACAGTCTCTTAACATGAAACTGGACCAGCCTCATCAAATGAGTACCATTTTGAAAGGGTTTTTAAAATCTATGTTACTCTTTTAAGCACAAACCACAGCTTTGTCATATGGCCTAGGACACATTAGAAAGTATTCAAATGGGGTTACATGCTTATCAGTTTAAAATAGAGTGGGTCATCTCACAAATTCAAAGATGAAGAGGTGGTGAAGGAGATAAAAGAGCTAAGAGAATGAGACCTGTTACTCTTTTGGTTTTCTGCTAAGGCAGGGTGAAAAAAAAAAGCTGATTATCTTAGTGGGAAATAAATCAAATACACTTATTCTCTCAGACCAAGCAAAGTTCTATCAACCAAGTAGTGAAGCATGTGGAGAAGAAGCATATTTTAACTACAAGCTCTATGAGGTATTTCCAATGCGAATCGAATAAAGGAAAAATACGGAGGGGAAATCCATAACCCTCCAGATATGAAAGAAACCACCAGCTTCTTGCAATGCCACTTGATGCCAACAGCAACCAAGAGTCTTGACCCTGGGCTCTTAGCAGGCAATGGGAAGAATCCCAGGCCAGACGGCATTTTAAAATCCAATCTCACTCTTATTTGTCTCTCCCCACTAACCTACCTTGTGTTTAAAGCAATCACAGACATTTTCACAAAGTGCAATATTTTAAAGTAGTCACCATCCTCTGAGAACACAAAAAGCTCTAATTGCTATGAGTTTAAAAATATAGTGACTAAAAATTATTGAATTTGTGAAACCACCATTTCCAATTAAACACACATACACATACACACACCCAACACCCTACACCGAGCTCCGCTTTTCAAACCCAGACACCACGGCTCAGCAACAGGCCAGTCTTCTTACAGTCATTCACTTGCCAGTCCCTTTTTGCGGGACTCACTCTCCACCACCGAAAAGTAACTCTGGACGACCCAGGTCTGCGGGCATCTACCGTTAATTCATCTGGCCCTCCCTGCTCCCAGCTCCCGGCAGGACTTGGGGGTTTAGGGTCATCAGCCGCACCGCCCCCCCCCCCCCCCGAGCCCTCGCCCAGGCTCCGCCCGCCCGCTTGGAACGGCACCCCTCCCTGCCCCCGCTCCCTGGGGAAACGAGCAGAGTTGCACTGTCTTCGCTGCTTTTTAATCTTTACAAATAAAAATGCCTGTGAGACGGATTCCCCACCCCACCCACCTGCCCGAGTCCGCACTACCACACTTAGTCGGCTCCTCTAGAAGGCATCCAAGCTGCGCCGGCAGCCGGGAGGCGTGAACAATGAACTTCTCTCTCTCGCACACACACCGTCTCCCCCAAATGGGAAGTTCGGAACTAGCCCTGGGGCCACTTCCGCGATTCCCCCGCGCGTCCGGCTCGGGCGGCGCGGGAGGGCCCGGCGCGCGTCCCCGGCCGCGCCCCTCGCGTCTCCGGGCGGCCAGTTACCTCTTTCCTCCGGCTCGGCGCCCCGGGGCGGGTGATGAGGGCCGTCTCCTCGCACACCACGGCCACGTCCTCCACGAACACGCAGTCCGGGAGGCTCTCGTCGGCCGGCAGCTGCACCACCTGCAGCCCCAGCTTACTGCCCAGCACGCCCACGTACAGCTGGTGCTGCCGCTCGGCGCGGGCGAAATCCACCTCGTCGCCCTTGGTGCGCCTCAGCGCGTGCTGGCCGAGGGACTCGGGCAGCCCCCGCACCACGACATGGGTGGCCCGACCGAAGGCGGCGGGATGGCCGAGCGAGGCCATGGTTCGGGGAGGCGGCGGGGGGCGCGGCAGCCGGGTCTTCCGCGGGCAGCGCGCGCCGAGCCTGCGAGCGCCCGGCGGCTCCCCTTGGCAGCAGATGAATGTGGTGCAGCGGGAGCCCGGCTCGCGCCCGGAGCCCTGCCCGCGCGACTGAGCATGCCCAGACCTCCGGGCGCCGGCCCGCGCGCAGCCCGCGCGTCCACTTGGCGCTCTCGGGTTTGCGGCAGCCGAGGCGGGAGTTGTAGTGGCGAGCATCGCACGAGGAGTGGGGCCGGAGGCGGCGGCCGAGGAAGCCGGCAACGCAAGAGGTGCGCGCTGGTGAGGGGACCTCGGCCAAAAGGCGCTGTACCCGGACTTGGCGTTACCTGTGTTCCGCCGCAGGTGCACGCCTCACGTCGACCCAAGGCGCACTTGGAGAGCGGGCTATGTTCTGGACAGAGCGACGGTGGGGTCTTCTTGGTGGTCGGGAAGCAAAGGATGGGATTCTTTTGTGGATAGATACTTTGACGTTTCTCCCTACTCTCCTGCTCCCAGGTTGCCCAGCACGTGGTACCACGCCCCACCTCCACCCCCAGTTCCTAGCGTGAGAATCTGTCTTTGCACCGAAGTCCACCTTACCATGACTTTCTCTGCAGATGACCCCTCACCCCACGTGAGACTCTAGATTATTAAAAGAATGTTATTTCTTCTTGTCTGAAAGAAAGAGGAGGAGCCCAAGAGACACATATAGAGAGAGACATAGACATCTGGAAACTCACAGTATTTCAAGGGCAATCCGTTCTTACGAAGAATGTGGTTCTGTTTGCCTACGGGGCCCGCAGAGGTAGGGAGGCAAAGATCAAGTGTGCTTTCCTCCACGATAGATGTGCGCTCACCTTGAGCAGTTTCAGACGTAGAGCGGCACAACTCTTTTGTCACTGGGAAAGAGGGTTTCCAAACTCCTCCCTTGCCTTTCCCTCAGGCCTGTACAGACTCCGTGGAATTCCTGAGGTATTTGTCGAACGTTTCTTTTTTCATGCCCCTCAGGGAGTTCCTTTCCCTTCTTAATGGTACTAAGCTTCTATTTTTCCCCTCTCACGCATTGCAGATTACATAATCCATGGGTTCTGCTCTTTTTGAGGGGAAGATCCACTTCAGGTAGTAACTCCAAAATAATCTCAGGTAATAATCTTCTTTCCTCACGTTCTGTAGCATATTTCTAATTTTAAGATTGATGAGATCATAGAACATTAGATTTGAACAAGACCTTAGAAACCCTCTCATCTAAATTCCCACTCAATGTTCTGGAATGCCAGCTAAAACATCTATGACAGTGAGCAGGTCTTTACTTGAACATTCTAAACCTCACTTACTTGCAAAGTGTATTCCACTTCTGAAGAATTATCACAGTCAAAAAATTCTTCATTTGTGGGCTTAAATCCCACTGGTCCCAGTTCTGCCTTCTGGTATTACCTAACATGCTAGTATTCTTTCACAAGACAGCATTTACATATCTGAAGACAGTTCTGCCATCTACGCTACCTGACACTGCATCCTACCCGCCATCCTGACCCACTCCAAGCCTTGATCCTGAACCACCAAAAAGTAACTAGTGATTGGTTTCTAAATCCCTTCAACATTCTGGTCATCTTCCTTTTGATACACAGTGGTTTGCCTGTATCCCTTTTAAATCATGGTATCTGGAATAGAAACAATTCTTCCTGTGGTCTGACCCGCACAGACTACAGCAGGACCCTTATTCCAGGTGCTAGGCTTCTATTAACACTGCCTAAGATTGTATTGGCTTTTTTGGTGGTCCAGTGCCAAGGTCAAGGCCACAGCCTTTTTGTCAGAACCTTGATACCAGTTTTTAGGAAATGTAGGTTTCTAGGAGAGATCTAGCTAAGGATCCTGGAACAGTTGTCCCAACTGAGCAACAGGAGATGTGATCTGCCTTCTCTCCCCTCTCTCAAGGGTGACTTGAATTTACCCAGATGACATGGCATTTCTCAGCTTTGAAAGTGAGGGGTCTTAAGTGAAGGACAGCTCTGACCCTGACACTGGGGAGTGGGACCAAAAGTAAAATAACAAACCTTTGAGACCTACTGGGTTCTACTTCTGAGGCAAAACTCTCAGGGAACCCATGCTGATACTAAATTGGCACCAAATTAGTGTCCAGAAATCACCTGATGGTGTTCTCAGCAGGGGATTCCCACCAATGCTACAGTTGAAAGTTGCCCCATGTGCTGAGCTTGCCCAGGCTAAAATATGGGCCTTTTCCCCCCAATTACCTAACATTGAGGTTTCATCCACCTCCAGCTGGTCTCCACCTAGCAACCTTAATTCGTGCCTGTGCCTTGTTAGAGCCTGAATACTTTGCCACCAAGTGCCCTGAGCCTAATTATAAACAAAGTCCTGTGTATCCACTCTGGGTTCATGTCAGCCCAGCAGCCAATTAAAACCTGAAAGATTTTTCCTATAAATTGGTGTTAGCCCTGTCTTTCCATACTGAAATTGGGCCACTTTTTATTTTTTAATCTAATTTTGCAGTTATCCTTACTAAATGTTATCTTCATTCCAATTTGCCTCATTTTGTTTCTGTCATCTTGTGCATTATTTATTACCTCTAGTTTTGTGTCATCTGAAATTTGATAAGCACACCTTCTGTCTCTTCTAAGCAGTTGTCCAAAAGTGTTAGAATGTGTATATTGGTGAAAAGAATAATAAAGGCACGAACTCCAGTAAATCACTTCTTATATGCCTTCCTGCTTGAGTGATAAAGGACTACTTTTGAGGAAATGGAAATGGAATAAAGCCCAAATGGAAAATGGGCTTTATTAAGTCTAATACATATATAAATTCATTTTCCCTACAGATATTTATTGAGAATTCTCAAGGCACAACACCATGTTATGTACTTCAGAGACATACGAGAAGCATTAAAACATGATCCTTGACCTTGAAGAGCTTATTGGGAAAACAGGACCTCCAAAGTGAGAGCTATGCTAAGGGCACATGAGAGATACAATCAACAAAGTGCTATAGGAAGTTAAGGGGAAAAGAAATCACGGTGGCTAGTGGGAGTGGAAGAGAGCTGCTTGAAGGTGACTGGACTTGGTTTAGGCCTTGAATAATTTTTAGGATGTGAATAATTGGAAGGATAGAATGAGAATTCTAAGGAAAAGTATGTGCAAAAGCCAAATACGTGTTCAAGCAACAACAGATAGATCAGTTCAAATCCTGTATGTATTGGTTAAGATAATTCTAGATGCTGTAACAAAATGACCCCAACACATATAGTGGAATAAAGTTGATAGAAGTTCATCTCTTGTTCACTTAAAGGCTAACACAGAACGTCTTGATTGGTTCCTGACTCTTCTCCAAATAACATGCAGGGGTCTGGCCTTCTTCCATTTTGTGGCTCCAACACTTTCAAATATGGCATCCAAGTTCACCATGCTCACCTTCCTCAAGCTGAAAGAAAGTTACAGAGCATTCAACACCACATGTGAGAGGATTAATGGGCCAGGCCAGGAAGTGGTACATATTACCTCTGCTCACTTAGCTCTGACTGGGACTCAGTCACACAGCTTTAGTAACCAAAGGGAAGAGCTGGGAAATAGTCTTCTATGAGCCCAGAAAGTAGAGGAAACAGGTTGGGGAAACAGCTAGCTGGTTTATGTTCCAGAGTACAAAGGGGGAAATGAAAAATAAAGGTAGAAAGGTAGGCTAAGCTTTCATCACTTGAGCAGTGGACAGACATATGATGTGGGTCTGAGTGTAGCTTCTGAAACCAAACTTTGTGGGTGGAAGCTTGGCTCTGGTATTTTCTTGTTGTGTGATCTTAGTTGTGTTACTTAAAAGCTCTTTGCCTCCATATCATCCTAATTTATGAAACAGGAAACAGTGAATCCATTATCATAGGGTTATTACGAAGGTTAAAGTTAATAATACAAATGCTTAGAAAAGTGCCTAGGATAGTATCTAGTACCTAGTAGTTGCTCATTAAATATTATTCATTGACAGATTTTGAGGGTTTTTTGTTTTAGCTTTTGGGTTCTTGTTTGCTTTTTTGTTTTTGTTTAATTTTATCGGATTATAGTTGATTTACAATGTTGTGTTAGTTTCAGGTATACAGCAAAGTGATTCCATTATACCTATATTCATTCTTTTTCAGATTCTTTTCTCATACAGGTTATCACAGAACATAGAATTCTCTGTGCTATACAGTAGCATTGATAGGTTCAGAAGGCTTTGAACATGATTTCCTACCTAAGGCCAAACCACATACATCCATTGAATTATCAGAGTCATATAGGTATCTTAATGCTTTCCAGCAGAACCCATGGCCTTCCTAGGATGATAGACCAAATCTCACAAGTGTAATCATAGATTCAATACACATTTTTGAACCTTTGCGACATACCAGGTACTGGGGATGTAATTGTGAATTACACTGTGGGACTTATGGCCAAATTGCTCCTTTTTCTCTTCCACACGTTTCAAAATCTTTGTAACTAATTCCCTGTTTAAATTCCCCCTATTTGAAATACCTAGAGCTGTTTATATTCTCCTAGCTAGACACTGACTGATACAGAGGCAGTTTTTCTTTTCCATTGATAATATTTCTGGACCTGCATTTGAAGTCAATTTTAGATAGCAATTATTTCAGGATTAAAAGAGACATTCTTGCCTTACTCCTTTCTTACTCCATTTTTAGCAGATACAAGATTTGCTTTCACTGGGGTTGGGTGTTTGAGGGTAGGGGTTGGAGTCCTTAAAGAGAATGAGGGTTCAAGTGTCCTCATCCGTCCCAAGTACTAGAAATACTAGATCAAGTTAAATACCATAAGTCTGCATTTTTTTCCCATAAGTCTGCATTCTGACACTAAGTCCTGAGTGCTGCCAGATAAGAATCATTAAGTTTGACACAAAACGATTTACTGTGGAGGAAACCGACTGCTGCAGATTTCCTTTGACATACAAGCAGTGAGTTATGTTTGGTAGAATGGGCAGGCAGCATTTTACAAACTAGTAGATGGTTCCAGGGTCCTGGTTCCTAAAGTCAAGATGCATACCCTCCTAACCTTGGTTTCTTCAACTGTCACCTGGGAATTCATTCTTTAAAGAAATATTTACCAAGCACCTGCAACATGTATGGAAGAGAAATACATAAAAGCAGTGAATAAGGCATAATAAACCTGACTTTGACTCCTGGCCCTCCCGTATTCTAGTTGTGTAATCTTGGTGTGCCCAAGACCCATGCTTCACTATTTTCTGTCTTACTCTGAGCCCGAGAGGACTGACCTTCATCGACTGTATCACCTGGGATCCCGTTATTGTTGGCTTTGGCCAATGGGTGGCACTTACAGGAGATGGGAGGGCAAGAGGAAAGGAAGGCTAACATATTTATTCCTCTTACTCCCTTCCTGCTTTTTCATGGTTCTAGCAACAACCCTTCTATAACCATAACTTCTGTCTGGTGGTCCCTCTTTTTGGCAATTCTAGCTCCTGGCTGGGTTCTGATAACCCTATGTAACTACTTACATGGAAGTAGTAAAGAGCACACTTTAAAGTCCTCTTTTAAGCACACGACATTATGAAAATTAAAAAGGGGGCTTCCCTGGTGGCACAGTGGTTAAGAATCCGCCTGCCAATGCAGGGGACATGGGTTAGAGCCCTAGTCTGGGAAGATGCCACATGCCGCGGACCAGCTAAGCCCGTGAGCCACAACTACCGAGCCTGCGCTCTAGAGACCGCGAGCCACAACTACGGAAGCCCGTGAACCTAGAGCCCGTGCTCCGCAACAAAAGAAGCCACCACAATGAGAAGCCAGCGCACCACAACGAAGACCCAACACAGCCAAAAATAAATAAATAAAATAATTTTTAAAAAAAAAGAAAGAAAAAAAGGATGCAAAGAGAAGGCAATTCCGCATTTTCAGAAAGAGTATTTGGCAATATTCAATGCATAATGAGGCTGTGCTTAGGGCCATCCACCCTCACCAGCTTCTCAAAGTATTTTCTGGCACTGTGAATGCTGGTCAGAGTAGTTGCAGAAGGGATCAAGGGATCCAACATAACCGTGACGTAATGTTTGACGTAAAAATATCGATGAAAGCAGCAAAGTGAGAATTGCTAACTTCTATGCTCTGGAAAGAAGTGGTCAGTTTACTGCAGCTGAGCTTGAACTGCTTAATGATGTTCCTTAAATGATCTCCATCTAAGGGTGGTAATGACTTCCTGATTTTGCTAGTCTCCGTGTGCCTCAACATCCCTTATTGGTTCTCTTTACTCTGCCCACACCTCTAAAAACATTCTCCTTTTAAAGGAAATATTGGGTTGGCCAAAAACTTAGCTCGGTTAGTGAATACATTGTTCAATAAAGTTCTTCATGAAAATGAAAAATGTCTTTTATTTTTACTTAAAACCGAACGAACTTTTTGGCCAGCCCATGATCATTAAACATTCTCCTCAAAATTCTTAGCTGAGTATGCGATTTGTTTTTCACCAGGGACTTCACTTGTGTGAGTCATTTGAGTTTATGTGTAAAGTGGGTTGCATTGAAGCTGAAATTCGACAGCGTGTACAGGTGCCAGTGTTGCACCTGGCACCAAGAAGTACTCAATGAATGACAACCACTAATATTAGTAGCTATTGTGCTTTTGTGCCAGACACTATGATGAATACCAAAGTTGCCATCTACCTCTGTGTAAAATGCCCATTTCTACCACTCAACATACCCACGTCCTTTAAATGAGATAACGCATACGGTGCCTACCTCAGTAACAGGGCACAGTGTAAGCATTCAGTAAGTGCTCTTGGCTCTTCAAAGCTCACCCTCTCCCACACAAGCAACATTTCGCTTTTCTAAACTTCTGTAACTCTGTCTCTATTCTTCTTTTTATGCTGCTTATTACTTTCTCTTAGCAGTGTAATAACCCATAGATGCCAGAGTCATCTAGTTCATTATAACCACATCAGGGGCTAATGAGATCATCAAAGTATCCTGAAAAAGTCCAAAGTACTACATAAATGTATTGAATTTGAATAACAAGTTTGTGATGTATTATGATGATATGCAGACATTAGTGTGACCCTGCCATTTAATCTTTTTTTTTCAGTTTCTCAGAGCTTTTTGCAATATTATCTTTCCAGAAGTATTTTCATGATTATACCATACTCAAATATATGTTTGTGGGGATGAAATAGATTGAGGCTCTGATAAGTCCCCTTCATTTCCTTATGAAATGAAGTTGCTTCATTTTCTTATGAAGAGCAATGAAATGTTAGTTTTGCAATACCAGGGAATTGTCATGTTTGCTCATTTGGTATTAACCCACAATTGTTTTAACATAGGATTAGATCACACATGTCCCAGGAATTCTTCCAGCTTTCCTCTTTTGCTCAGTGATACTGCTCTCTCCTGGCTTCTTTTCTCTAGTTCTCTGTCTCTCTGCCTCTGTCTCTCTCTGATTCTGTTTCATTGCTTTTAAGTGTTGGTGTTTCCCAGAGGCTAGATCTCTAGCTTCACTCTTCTTTCCTCCAACTTTAAATGCTCCCTCCCATGGGTGGACTAATCTAGGCCCATGACTTCAAACCTCACCTCAATGCCATCTGTGCCCAAACTATCACTGCTGGTGCTGTGGTCTCTCCTGAGCTTCAGAACTGCCAGGGAGACATCCCTGTTTAGTCCCACAGGAACTCCAAAGTCAATATGCCCAGAACAGAGTTCATCGTGATCTGTCTAGTCTGCTCCTTCTCCACTTCCATTCTCTTGTCCATCCACACAGATTGTTGCTCAAGCCAGTTTACTGAAGCTTATTCTTAGCTTCAGTTTCTCCTTTGTCTACAAATTTAATCAGTCATGTCTGACAGATCAGTCTCCTTTAAATGGCTCAAATCCATCCATGTCTCTCCATCCACTCTGCCACCACCAAGTCCAGAATATAATCATTGGTCTCTTGGATTATTGCACAGCCCTCCTATCCAGAGTCGTCTTTCTAAATTGCAAATCTGACCATGCCACTCTCTTGCCTAAATCCTCCAGCGGCTTCCCAGTACCCTCAGAATGAAGTCCAAATGTCTTATCATGGCCCACAAGATACCCCTTCCCAACCTCATTCTGGTCACTTCCCCATTTTTCTCTTATGTGGGCCTCTGCACATCATATTCTATCACCTGGAACGTGCTTGACCCCATCCCTGCTTGAGCAACTCTTAATCCTTCTTTAAGACTCAGGGAAGACACCACCCCTTCCAAGAAGCCTTCTCCCCCTCCCCTGCCCCAGTCTGTACGTGGTAAATGCATAAATGGGGAGTTTGCAAGCCTTTAGTGGTTTTATGGATAGTCTCACCATCCCTGTTCCCTGAACACTTACTGCTGAGGTGGTTGTTACACATTTCTTATTTCACCCTTCGTCTATTTTCTCCTCTGAATCATCTTTTCTCAGATCCTCCTCTTTATGAATCCACTTTTCTCACTCTTCATTCCACTTATCTATTGCTACATAACAAACCACCCCCAAACTTAGGGGCTGGAAACAATCTTTTTATTTTGCTGATGATTTGTGGATCAGGAATTTGGGAAAGGCTTATCCAGGTGGTTCATCTCAGATCCTCACGGACTTTGTTGGGGCAGCTGGAGCTGGAGGGTCCACTTCCAACATGGCTCCCTCACTCACATCTCTGCTGCTTCCCTGTTCCTTGGCCTCTCTCTCTCTCCATGGGAATAAATCTCTTCCTTCAGGGCCTCTCCATGTGGCTTGGGCTACTCACAGCATGGTGGTCTCAAAGTAGTCTCCCTTCTTAATTAGCAGTTGGCTTCCTAGTGGTGATAAGTGGATGCTGCCAGGCCATTTAAGGGCTACACACAGAACTAGTATGGCATCATGCCTGCCATCCTGTATTGGACAAAGCAGTCAAAGACCTGTCCAGATTCAGAGAGGAATTAGACACCACTTCTCAATAGAAGGAATGCCCATCATTAATCAACCACATTCTTATTCTCCAGTTCTGTTATTATTCCAGTATAGTATTTCTATAACTTTTTCAGAGAATTTGCCTTCCATTTCCTGAAGTTTCTAACTTTTCTTTTATTAAAATCAGGGTCCATACTATAGATTTATTTACAGAACTAGCTCAATTTACTGACTAGTGCTAGGCACTAGTGCTGTCTTGTGTGGAAGATGGCTATTAATTAAACACCATATAATTCAATACTTACAAACTAAGTGCTAAAAAGGGAAAGGACTGGATACCCTGGGCATGTATAATAACAAAAATCCCATCTGTCTGGGTATCAAGAGAGGCTTTCCTGAGGAGGTGACTTTTGAGCTGAGACTTGAAGTCTGGGTAGGTATTAATTAAGATTGGAGAGAACATTCCAAACTAAGGGAGCATATGAGCAAAGACAAAAACTGAGAGGGAGCTCATCAATGAATTTGGTAAAGATGCAGGATACAAAATTAATACACAGGGGCTTCCCTGGTGGCGCAGTGGTTGAGAATCTGCCTGTTAATGCAGGGGACACGGGTTCAAGCCCTGGTCTGGGAGGATCCCACATGCCGCGGAGCAACTAGGCCCATGAGCCACAACTACTGAGCCTGCGCGTCTGGAGCCTGTGCTCCGCAACAAGAGAGGCCGCGATAGTGAGAGGCCTGTGCACCGCAATGAAGAGTGGCCCCCGCTTGCCACAACTAGAGAAAGCCCTCACATAGAAATGAAGATCCAACACAGCAAAAATAAATAAATTAATTAATAAACTCCTATCTCCAACATCTTCTAAAAAAAAAGTTAATACACAGAAATGTCTTGCATTCCTATACACTAACAATGAAAGATCAGAAAGAGAAATCAAGGAAACAATCCCATTTACCATCCCATCGAAAAGAATAAAATACCAAGAAATAAACCTACCTAAGGAGGCAAAAGACCTGTACTCAGAAAACTAGAAGATACTGATGAAAGAAATAAAAGATGACACAAACAGATGGAGTGATTCTTGGATTGGAAGAATCAATATTGTGCAAATGACTATACTACCAAAGCAATCTACAGATTCAGTGCAATCCCTATCAAATTACCAATAGCATTATTCACAGAATTAGAACAAAATATTTTACAATTTGTATGGAAACACAAAAGACCATGAATAGCTAAAGCAATCTTGAGGAAAAAAAAAAAACAGAGCTGGAGGAATAAGGATCTCTGACTTCAGACTATACCACAAAGCTACAGTAATCAAAACAGTATGGTACTGGCAAAAAAACAGAAATACAGATCAATGGAACAGGATAAAAATTCCAGAGATAAACCCATGCACTGATGGTCACCTAATTTGTGACAAAGGAGGCAAGAATATACAATGGAGAAAACACAGTTTCTTCAATAAGTGGTGCTGGGAAAAACTGGACAGCTACATGTAAAATAATGAAATTAGAATACTCCCTAACACCATACACAAAAATAAACTCAAAACGGATTAAAGACCTAAATGTAAGGCTAGACACTATCAAACTCTTAGAGGAAAACATAGGCAGAATACTCTGACATAAATCACAGCAAGATCTTTTTTGATCCACCTCCTAGAGTAATGAAAATAAAAACAAAAATAAACAAATGGGATCTAATTAAACTTAAAAGTTTTGCACAGGAAAGAAAACCATAAACAAAACAAAAAGACAAACCACAGAATGGAGGAAAATATTTGCAAATGAAGCAACTGACAAGGGATTAATCTCCAAAATATACAAACAGCTCATGTAGCTCAATATAAAAACAAATAAACAAATAACCCAATCGAAAAATGGGTGGAAGATCTAAATAGACATTTCTCCAAAGAAGACATACAGATGGCCAAAAAGCACATGAAAAGATGCTCAACATCACTAATTATTATAGAAATGCAAATCAAAACTACAATGAGGTATCACCTCACACCGGTTAGAATGGCCATCAGCAAAAAATCTACAAACAATAAATGCTGGAGAGGGTGTGGAGAAAAGGGAACCCTCCTACACTGTTGGTGGGAATGTAAATTGTTATAGCCACTATGGAGAACAGTATGGAGGTTCATTTAAAAACTAAAAATAGTACTACCATATGACCCAGCAATCCCACTCCTGAGCATATACCCAGATAAAACCATAATTCAAAAAGATACATGGGGCTCCCCTGGTGGCGCAGTGGTTGGGAGTCCACCTGCCGATGCAGGGGACGCGGGTTCGTGCCCCTGTCTGGGAAGACCCCACATGCCGCCGAGCGGCTAGGCCCGTGAGCCATGGCCGCTGAGCCCGCATGTCTGGAGCCTGTGCTCCGCAACGGGAGAGGCCACACAGTGAGAGGCCCGTGTACTGCAAAAGAAAAAAAAAAAAACAATACATGTATCCCAATGTTCACTGCAGCACCATTTACAATAGCCAGGACATGGAAGCAATGTAAATGTCCATCAGCAGAGGAATGGATAAAGAAGATGTGGTACATATATACAATGGAATATTACTCAGCCATAAAAAAGAACAAAATAATACCATTTGCAGCAACATGGATGGACCTAGAGATTGTCACACTGAGTGAAGTAAGTCAGACACAGAAAGACGAATATCATATGATGTCACTTATATGTGGAATCTAAAAAAAAGGGTACAAATGAACTTATTTACAAAATAGAAGCAGAGTTACAGATGTAGAAAATAAACCTATGGTTACCAGGGCCTGGCGGGGGAGGGATAAATTGGGAGATTGGGATTGACATATACACAGTATTGTATATATACACACTACTGTATATAAAATAAATAACTAATAAGAACCTGCTGTATAGCAAAGGGAACTCTACTCAATACTCTGTAATGGTCTATATGGGAAAAGAATCTAAAAAAAAAGAGCGGATATATGTATATGTATAACAAATTCACTTTGCTGTACACCTGAAACTAACACAACATTGTAAATCAACTATACCTCAATAAAAATTTTTTTTCAAAGTGAGAGGGAGCTTAATGTGTTTGAGGAAATTTTTAAAAAATTCCATGTGCTACAGCTGGAATGTGGGTGACATTGTTAACCCTGTTTGAAAAGTGAGGAAATTGAGGGTCAGCGCCCGGCTGAGAGCATGATACCAAGAGAAGGCTCCACCATGTGTGCTTCCCCATTGGTGGGGAGTTTGCCCTCAGGTCTCTCCTTCAGCCTTTTACAACTAGAAGAGCATCCCCTACAAACCTAGTGATGTCTTACTTGAGAGTTATCCAGAGTCAGAGAAATCAGCATGAAAAATCACCCTAAGAAAACATTATCTGCAGAAAATATAACACATCCTGGTAGTATTACAGACAAGAGTATAGTTTAAAAGTAAATCAAGACTAACTCATGCAAAGATTATCTAATTTAGAAACAACATATGATTCATACTACTATCTCCATTAGTCTCATTATATATAAATAATTATATATGTATGTATGTATATATATAACTTTTATGTGAAAGCTAGAAGAAAATGGTAATTTGTGTTCATACAGGCCACATATGTAACCATTTACTAAATTTTCCAGAGAATTTATTTGAACATCCCAGCAAATCAGTATATGCATCAGGACAAAATGCTGCACAGATTATCTATAAGTTACTGGTCTAGGATATTTTATGTTTTTATACCCCAGTACATGGGCTTCAATTTCTGTTCAGTTCTTAAGTTATTTTTAATGTATTTTTTAATATTTGAAAAAAATTAACTGTGCCATCTGCCAATTCAAAAGTGAGAAAAAAAATTTAAAAGACCTTTAAAGAAAGACTTTTTCAAAAATATAGAAGGAAAAAAAAGCAAGAAAACTGCCTTGGAAAGCAATTTTTCTTGTGGAAATGCTGTAATAGTTTACATCATTTTAGGGGGAAATGGGACAAGAATATTATATAGAAAAATCAGAATCACACTTTTATGGAAAATCCATGGGTTCCCACAAAAAGACCACACAATGCAACTTTAAGCAGAAAGGAAAGAGATTTCAACACTAATTTGCTTTTTGCCAAGAACTTTCTGACACCCTACTTAATTTTAGAAATTATCCTTTCAGGTATACTCTCCCTTTTGTGACTTTGTTAATGTTTCTTGAGCTTTACAATATCATCTGCCTCATTGCAATATGTTTCTGATTCTCATCGCAAATGTTCATCCCTGGTAAGGTGCACTTCAGGAGAAGAGGCTGGACACTGTCAGCAAAGACTGATGAATGTCAACTGATGAAGAATGAACTGTTAACATTTTGGGGAGTAGTCTTCAGGGCTTTATATCGGTCTACAATATCACATTCTATATAATTTTATATCACTTTATAATATTTATCCTAAGGAATATGGTGAAAATAATACACCCTTTAAAAGGAATTCTAATTTCATTGCCCTTTGAAAATTTAAACATAATTTTTATTTTGCTTTAATTTGTGTTTTGCTTTTGAAAGATTCATTGTTTGTTATCGCCCAAGAGGTAGTAACTGAAAAGCTTAAAGTAGTTAATAACCTGAGTTTATTTTTCCTCCCTCTTGTTTTCCTTTTATAAAAGAAAAAAACCAGAAGGAAATTAAATGCTTAATTAAATCAAATGAATTAACTGAACACTAGTATTACCATGACCAGTGTTTGCACCACTAATTGCTTATTGAGTATTACGACAGTGTTCACACAGTCTGAACATAGAACAGGTTTGGCCACGAATCAAAACAGGCAGTTTTAGTTCTACATGGTATGGAAACAGGTATTCTGCAGGTGGAGCCCATGTGAGTATCATCACAACACCAGACAATTAAATATTGCTAGTTCAGTTTGATAGGCTTTGTTTTCATCCCTTTAGGGTGAAAATGGTGCTTGTAGTCCCCATCGGCTTGGCCCTGCTTGGGAGAGAGTCCTGTTGAGCTGGCCTAATCACATTTCCTGGAAGAGTTCACATAGATCTGATTTGGAAATTTCCAGAAATGACTATGTCCTTCTTAACGCACACTGGAATCTAAGAAGATAATATTTCCTTGTCACATTGTTCTAAAGCAGACATTCAATTACATTCAAAGAGCACATCTGCTCTCAGAGGAACAACTGTGAGCAATTAAAAGAGAAAACAACACATAACAAAACAGCTAACTTCTTCAGGAGAATGGGAGAATGTAACCAATGTGGAGAGTTCAACGCTTCTATCCTCAAAGGGTGGTATAGTCTCAATTCAACACAGAGGTTCTTCAGCGCTCCCCCTCCCACCCCTCATGCTGTCAATCAGCGGCTCCAGTTCCTGTGGGGTCTCTCCCAGCCTAGGGTTAAAATGCTCCCTTCCACAACCAAGATGTATTCACACTGGAGTTCATTCTTTCAGATTCTCCCTAAGCATCTAATTAAACCTAATAAACCTATTTGTGCTAGGATTTTACTAGATGAAAATAACTTTAATCAATTCAATACCTTTTACTGAGTGACTTAAGTGTGCTAGGCACTGTGGTTAATAATCTGCTTAAGAAACAGTTTCTCTATTCATTAAAAAAATCGGGAACAACTGGGAAGCCCTACTGAAGCAGTTAAATAAATCATGTTATATCCATAACTGTGGGATACACTGTAGCCACTCGGAAGAATGCTTTTGAAAATACTGCTTCCATTCATTATGGATGTCAACTAAACTTACTGTGGTAATCATTTGATAATATATACACCTTAAACTTATACAGTGTAGTATGTCAATTATATCAATAAAATTGGAAAAAAAGGCAATAATGCTTTAGTATGATCCCAGTTTTATTTTTTAAATGTGCATAGGAAAAAAAGACAATGAAATAAAATAGTAACTTTGGTTATCTTTAAGAAATGGGATTATATATGATTTTAATTTTCTTCAAACTTCTATGTACTTTCCAATTTTCTTCAAGGAGCATATACTGTGTTATAATCAGAAAATAAACAATTTAACAAGAAGACAATAGACAATTTCTCTGTGGAAGAGTTGTCAGTCTAGTCCAGATAATACTTGATTAAAAACTATAATGTATGTTATGTTATGGTAAATGTTGTCATTTTGCACAGGGTGTTATGAGAACATTTAATCACCCATATAGGTGACGGAATATTTAATATGATACTGCCCCCACTGATTTTGTAAATGTATTTAGTATTGTAAGGAAATATACAGCTCTCAATTCCATATCGAAAATCTTTAGTGCCAGATGTGTTTCAAAACTTAGACTTTTTTGGATTTTAGAAATAATGTGGTGAGAGCTTCCCTGGTGGCACAGTGGTTAAGAATCCACCTGCCAATGCAAGGGACACGGGTTCAAGCCCTGGTCCAGGAACATCCCATATGCCGCAGAGCAACTAAGCCCATGCACCACAACTACTAAGCCTGAGCTCTAGAGCCACGTGCCACAACTACTGAGCCCGTGTGCCACAACTACTGAAGCCCACGTGCCTAGAGCCCACACACCTCAACGAAGAGCAGCCCCCGCTCGCCGCAACTAGAGAAATCCTGCACATAGCAATGAAGACCCAATGCAGCCAAAAGTAAATAAATAAAATTTAAAAAAATAAACACACTTCACAAACATTTTAAAGCATAAAAAAATACGCTTTAAAAATATGTAGGTCTTCTAAGTCGAAGTAATATTAATAGAACTGGCAAAAATGCATTTCTCAGTACTTTTTAAAAGGCTGTCTCTAAGCCAAACATTTCCTAATCACTCTTGGACGAATATGGGCAGCTAAGTGACCAAAAATCTGTGGTTTCAGTCCTTAACTCTAAAACCGCTGAGTTTATTGATATATAGACAGTTCAGAAAAAATTTATTTCATATATATATATATATATATATATATATATATATATATACATAATGTGGGGTGTTTTTTTTTCAACCTTTGTAGTATAATGTGTGCAGTGTCTGAGCTAATATTGCATGCCACTGAGGACAAGTAGCAATTTCCATGAAGTGACAGAGAAGCATTTCAGGGGGAAAAAATGCCAAGGATGATTCATTTGAAATCAACCTTGAAAGTTTTCCTGCTGACGAGGCTGACAGAAGGGAGGACTAGGACAAAGGTTAAATTCTTCAGTTCTAGGAAACTGCTTTGTCTTTAGGGCTTACTCTTCCAAGCTCTGCTAGTCTATCAAGACAAACCATTTAATTTTCTCCTGTGGATACAAGATTGTCCACAGTCAGACTAACCATACAGAGCTTTTGACAGAAAAAGGAATTTCTCCATGGTTCTACAAACCATGCAGTCAATGAATGTTGATTTATTAATGCAAGTTGACCATCAATATCTAAATTCCACAATAATCTCTCGAAATAATGATTTCGCATCATTACCACCTTCTCTTTGAGTAACCTAACTACCAGTATTTAGAAAATTGATTGATTTGACTTCCTGTATGTCTTTTCAGCCTCTGGCTGGAGTCATAAAAGCAGAAACATGGCCCTAGGGTAAAAGCAGGTGAGCAACTTAAGAGACATATGTACTTTGTGAGTCATTGGGAATTGGTGATTTTGAACATTTTCATTACTGCTTTCACATAATACTAAACTCTTCTTAGCAACTGATACAGGCTGCAGTGTGCTATGAATAGCACAACCAGAGCTTCAGTGAGTTTTTTTTCATGTTAAATGCACATTTATCAGCTTACTATAGATTCTTGTCTTCATAATCATCGAACTGAAAAATTATTAGCTGTTTAATATCATATAATGCTGTGTAAGTGTCATAAAAATAAATTAAGGACACTTGGGTCTTATCTTCTGGGACCTTACAATTTTGAACAGATGATGATGACAAACAAAGAGAAACACATAAGCTATACAATAAATAATTGCATGAATTAAATAGATAAAACATTATGTTGAGAACAAACAAGACAGTTAACCTAGGTAGACTTTTTAGTTGATGAGTGAAGAGGCAATTATAGAAGCAACCCACAGGGAACTGAGTTTTAAAAGGGCCTAATTATTTAATTAAGACACTTTTTCCTGGAGGAGGGCAAATCCAGAGATTTTGCAGATTTGGTAAATGCAAAATAACTAAACTTCTTGGGTGGGAGAAATATTCCAGAACTTCTATTCTTTTTATCTCCAAAACTTACAATAAATGGCATGAGAACTAAGGTCCAGCAAATTCTGTTGGATTTAAGTTTTGCCTTCAACCACATGTCGCTAAGAGCAAATGTGCTATTGATATTAAGAAAAGTGTCAGGACTAAGCTCAAATGTATATTGAACTTAGGCTTGTGACAGTGCTTATTACTATAGAAAATGTTTTGGTTTGCCTTTTTTTTAGGGGAGCACAAATAATTTTTTTAATGAAAAAACAATCTCTGAAACAAAGAACATATACATTATTACATGTATTACAGCGGCATTATTTTACATTTTTGCAAAATGGAGGATAGTTGCATTCTCCTATCTCCTTCTGCATTCAATCTATTGCAAATCTTTTTTTAAAAAAATAACAATTGTGTATTTTAAAGGAGTACAACACCATGTTTTGATGTACATATACATAGTGAAATGATTACTACGGTCAAGCTAATTAACATATCCACCTCCTAACACATTTAGCATTTGTGTGTGTGTGTGTGTGTGTGTGTGTGTGTGTGTGTGTGTGGTGAAGGCACCTGAAGTCTACTCTTTTATCAAATTTCTAGTATACAATACAGTGTTATTAACTATAGTCATCATGCTATACATTAGATCTCAAGATACTATAGAAAATGAATACTAACAGATATATCAATGGACACAGCATCAGTAGGACAATTAAAGTCAATAAACTCTGGAAACAAGTTATTCTGAGGCCATATTTATACAAATATGTCTTAATATGGGGAAGTTCAAGCATTTATTTTTATCTACTCTGTTTAGGGTAAACTGAATTAACAAAAAATAGTGGGCCTAATTCTAAAATTTGTCTCACTAGTGGCTTATTGACACAGCTGAAATGCTCCAAAATCAGCTCCCTTAGTTTGGAAAGTGAATTCTTTCAGCTAAGAAATATGAATGATTTGTTTTCTGCAAATTTCACGTTTTAAAAGGGCATCTTTGAGAAAGACACATGAGAAAGGTATCTAATTTACAAAGTGATAGAGATTACCCTGCTATCACTCTTGCTCCCTGGCAAGCAAACGTGGATCTGAGGTTCTAGCCGAAGGCTCACTTCCACAAGGCAGTATCTATACATATGTAACTTACTTTACCACAAAGCATAAGAAATGTGGTTTTCTGGAGATAAGGATGAAAATCCACTGGATTGAGAGCTGTCATCTATGCTTTAAAATGCTAGAAATAAAATGCACTTAAACAGAGGAGATCCTTATAGAGATACTTTAGTTTGGGGATGTCCAGCAGACTTTTCAAACCACACACCAAAAAAATCTACAGAACTGAATGCATTCCAAAAAATCAAAAGGCTCATGGAGAATTGTCATGACAGAACTCAGTTCTCACAAATCAATCAGGGGTTGAATAATACATTTACAATGCAGAGTTAGAATCCTCCTGTGAAGCATTTTTCCTCAGCATTGGATAGGATTTTATTAGAGAGTACTATGATATTTTTGTCTTTAACATTTCAGCCAGACTGTATATTTACTCATTCATTCAACCATCAAGTGCCTACTGAATATCAGCATTGGGAATGCAAAATGAATATGCTATGGCTCCTGAACTTCTTGAATCTAAGAGGAAGGAACAAGCACATAGAAAATCTCAATGGGGTTCAATAAATACAGGATGATGTCAGGAAAAACACTATCTCCATTTGGAGGGGCTTCATCAAAAGGAAAAAATAGAAGGATGGTCCAGGCAATGGAAATGGCATTTACAAAGGCATGGAGACAGAAAAAAAGCACTTCGGAGTCATGGCAAAACAACTCAAAATGAGTCAATTGGTGTAGAGAGATACGTGGAGGCTAGATGACCAATGGAGAAGAAATCTTTGATAGATGGTAAACAGAAATGAAAAGACCATAATTACATTTAAGGACAACTCTTTGAGGTAGTAATGATATAATGTCTCTAGAACAACTGGATTCTTAATTGGCCAAAGCAGTTGTGAGAAAGTTATATCTTTGTCCACAGAAGAGAGATTGATCTCTTTCAAATGAATGATAGGTCCTTTTCTCAGCAGTTGCATCCTTGAATATAGGATCAACCACCTAGGGAAGTTGAAGGAGGAGGCATTACGCTCAGAGACAATCTGGGCATTACCGAGGGAGGACTTGAGAACCTGTGGCTATCATCTTTCAGTCAAATGCATGCATGTGGGGTACTTCAAGCTCTACTGGCAGTAACAAATGCAGATCCAAGAAAGGGGCAGTAGATGATAAGAACAGTCTATATTGTCATGGGGATTATTAAAGAACTGACTGGGAAAGCAATTTAATATAATTAATAGTTCAAATTCCTTCATCTTCAAATTGTGCCTGCATCAAATGTCAGCTTCTGCTATAATTATTCTGCTAATAAGCAATCTTCTTTCAATGTAAACAATATTTTCCTTATATCAATATAATCTTGTTTTTCCAAAGAAAATGTTTTTGTTATTATTTTTAATACATTTTATTTATTTAATTTCTTGAAGTGGTAGCACATTCACATACTTCAAGCATGAAAAATATAAAACGATGTACAGCAATGTCTCTTTTCCAGCCCTGTCTTCTATCTGCCAAATTCCTATCCCCTTAAAAGTAACCAACATTATTAGTTTCTCATTTACTTCCCAGGATTTTTAAATTGTATATACAAGCCAGTACAAGTATAGATTATGTTCCCTTCTTTTTCTAACCCCAATAGTACACTATTTTGGCACCCTTTTCTCCCCACTTAAAAATAAATATTGGAGGGCTTCCCTGGTGGCGCAGTGGTTGAGAGTCCGCTTGCCGATGCAGGGGACACAGGTTTGTGCCCCTGTCCGGGAAGATCCCACATGCCGTGGAGCGGCTGGGCCCGTGAGCCATGGCCGCTGAGCCTGCGCTCCGCAACGGAAGAGGCCACAACAGTAAGAGGCCCGCGTACCACAAAAAAAAAAAAAAATTAAAAAAAAAAACTTGGAGATTGTATTAGTCAGTTCAGGCTCCCATAACAAAATCCCATACACTCGGTGACTTAAATAACAGAAATTTATTTTCTCACAGTTCTGGAGACTGGAAATCATAGACCAGGGTGCCAGTACGGTCAGGTTCTGTGGAGAGCTCTTTTCCTGGCTTGCGGACAGCCGTCTTCTCACTGTGTCCTCACATGGTGGAGAAAGGCAGCAAGCTCACGGGTGTCTCTTATTATAAGGGCATAAGGGCAGCAGTCCCACCATGAGTGCCCCACTTGCACGACCTCATCTAACCCTAATTACCTCCCAAAGGCCCTATAACCAAATATCACACTGGGGGATTAGGGCACCAACATATGAACTTTGGGGAGACACAAACAACTTAGTCCACACAGAGATCTTTCCATATAAGACATAAGACATTCTTTTTTTTTTACAGCTATGCAGTATGCTATTGTTACATAATATATCTTTAAGGTTGGAACTGGCAAAACTGGAGTTGTCTTTAATCATTCTTTGTTAATAGGAGCTGCAGAAAAGTGTTAGGGACTGATAGGTGATGTTTCTGATGAGGGTCCACATAGGCTGGAATTATTATATCCTGATGATTGCTAGAAAAGTATCAAAACTCAAGCAATATGTTCAATATACATTCATTAGCTCATCACTAGATTCTCAAAACCTCAGCTTTCTAAATCAAATATGTTAGAAATGTTGTTCTAATATGAAGATACTTATTTGAAGATGCAAATTATATTAATAAAATATACAGCTATGCAATGTATTTTTGCTATGTCACTGCTTACAAACAATAGTCAGCTTACACTTGACTGTTACTTGTTAGGCCATTCTAAACACATTAGTGTATACTGGGGTTATGAGAAGGGTACTTGTGTAGAAGAAGATTTAGTGATCTCTATAATTAAAGTTCAAATAGTTATTCCTGTCAGAAATGGGAAAGAATCAAGAATGGGAAGAGAGAAAAAGGATGGCCACAGAAAGCTTCTGGACAACCTCACTGAAAGCAAAATAATAGACTGTGTGCTACTCCAGCAGTCTGAACTATACTACCTGAAGGAAGAGAGACAAAGTGAAAGTAGGTGAATAGAACAATGTGTCCTTAAAATATGGTTTAAATTGGATTCGGGGATAAGGGAGAGAGAAGAATCAAAGATCAAACACAAGGCTTTAAGCCTAAATGACTGGGTAGAAAAGTGATACTGTTGGCTGAGATAGGGTAGAAGATACCTAGGATGGGGTAAAAGTTTATTTTAGTATACATTATGTTTGGCGGCTGGTGAGATATGTAGGTTAAAATTATCAGCAGTCATTTAACAAAGACACTGTTGTGAAGAGAGAGATCTGGAAGTGCTTTCAAGAAGTATTTGAGAACGAGAGAGGGGAGGCAGAGGAAGAAGAAGCAAGGACAGAACGATGGAGACCACTCACATTCAGAGACAGAAGGAAAAAGATGACTGTTAAAATGTGAGTCGTCAGAGAGAGAGAAAGTAAACCAAGGTAGTGAGGTTATAGAAACCAAGAGGAGGGCCTAGTCAACTGTGTCACATGCAAGAAGAAAGACAAGCAGTGATATGAACCCCCGGACAGTAAGTTAGGAGAATGAGGTCAGATTTTAAGATATTAAATAATGAATTGAATAGTGAGAAATTAAAGGCAACAAATACTTTATATTGACTTTTTGTAGATGATTGTGGGGTAAAGGAGAAAGATAGGATAACAGTGATATTGTATCATATTTGTATTCCACTTTAGGGCAACCATGTACTTCCCCATACATTATCCCTTTTGATGATATCTCAAGGAGATAGTCTTGTAGGTAGATAAGTGGGGAGAGATGCATCAGAGAGGAATAATTGGAGATACAAATAGAAGATGAAGTAATGGATGGAGTTAGTTTTCTAAGGAAGTGGAAGAGGGAACAATTTAGTGCTGGAAAAGGGTAGGGATACCTCTAGTTTTGAAACGGAAAGAAGAAAAAGTGTGAGTTGGTGAAAGAACATTTTCAAGGTAAAAATAATTTAGAGAGATTCATGACTCAAGACCTGAAAGTAATCAAAGTAACCTTGAATTGAGGGCCCAACTGACAGGAGAAATGTGAAACAAGTGGGGAAATGATGATGTTGGCATAAAAAGTCAAAACACTGACTCTACTCAGTCACAAGTTCTCCAGATCTCTTATACAATACAGTAGTCCTCCCACTAACACAATGGTGAGTGGACATTGAAAGTACTGGAGCCAAGAACAAACAGTTCAGTGTCTTAAACAACCCAGCAAAGACTTCAAGAGAAGCTCATCCACTATGAATTCAATTTACAAGTCTGCTTTGAGTTCCCATCCACAGCCCACTCTACAGGAAGCAAAAACTTTAAGCAAATTGTTAGAATAATGCATTCCTACAGGACATGACATCCTGAAGTTTTTCAAACAACAGCGATGTCACCCTCAATCACCCTCTTTAGAGGTCTGCTTTTTCTAAGATAGTACCCAAGTGTTTATAACTTTCTCCATTAAAAGGTATGTATACTAAGAAATAAATTTAAGTTTTTAACTCTAGGAACCAACATACTGGGAGACAAAAGTATGATAGGCTTCCTTTCTTGGCTGAAAAGAATGGACATGTCCATTCAGGTCTTGCAGTATCTTAGCTAGACATCCTGAGATTCTAGTCTTTTGGCTCTTTGAATCAACTCTACCGTTAAAATATTAATTACTCTATTACCTCTGATAGAAGATAAAGGTTACTATTTTGGTGTGCCCAGTGCACGTCTTTCCACAGGAAAAAAATGCTAATGAAAACGGCAGATATGTGCTCTCAATTGAACCAATCATATTACCCTATCTTCCTGGTTGTGATTGGTTTGGGAAGGAATATATGACCTAACTTGGCCCCATGAAAGTCATTCTTGGGATTGTTTTCAGACTGGAGCCAAAGAGGAAAAATATCTTTCTTTTCTGATAGAAGAGATGCTAGGATGAGATGAGAGACCAAGGTTGATAGGAGCCATGTGCCCCATGGCATGGAGAAAGCCATCTGCAAAGAGCACCAGACACCCTGGTTAGAAATAGAGTGTGAGCCCTGAAAGTGTTCCTGCCACAGAATCCAGACACCCCTAGGACCAGTTCCCTACATCATGTGTTTGGGTTATACCAGCCAACAAGTTCTCCTTTTCGTTTGAGCAAGTTAGGATTCAGTCATTGGCAAACCAAAGTGGCCCAACTTGTGCACAGAATATCTTATACTTACAATGTGTTCAATAAATATATATTGCTTATCTGGTTGCTTTGATGTCAGTGCTTTTTCTGTACCTTTTGCTTCTGCACTTTCTCTGTGTTCTACAACTTCATTCTCAATAAGGCTTGATCAAAAGTAAGGCTGCAATTTTCCAGTAATAATTGGGTGCCCTAGCCCCACAATACTGGCAAAGGTCATTTACTATGTCTGTGTCTCAGTTTCTTAATTTGCAAAATATGGCAAATAATAACCGCAGCTATTTTTTTAGCAACCCCTATATTCCAGATACTGGCCTAATGCTTAACGTATATTATTCTAATTCCTACAGCAATTTTCTAACACATGCATAATGATCCCCATTTTATAGATGAGGATGCTGAGATGCAATGAGTTTAAATGAACTGACCAAGGTCATACAGCTTGAGTGACATAATTCTGATTCCTACCCAGGTTAGTCTGAGTCTGTATTTTTTCCAATGTCCTCTGATGCCTTGCTTATTTAAAAAGCTTATGTGTGTAATCAGATAATGCAAGTAAAATTGAAAATGGTGAAAAATCATTCTCCAATTGACAACAAAAAATGTGGAAGTGGGCCCAAATATTAGCAAGGAAGATTTAGGTTAAGGAGAACATTCTGACTACCTCAATTATGGCATTTAGAAACAGTAATTGAAAAAAACGAGTGCTGAATCTCATATAAATAAGAAATTTTATGAAGAGAGAAAGTACAGTCAAGATTCTGTTCCATGTCTGAAGCCTCAGTAAAACTCAGAAGGACATAAATAAGCAAGCTTTGCTAAGCTAGGGAGAACCGAACCTCTTCTCATTTTCCCCATGGAACCATCAATACCTAGGACCTGGTATTTCCTTTGTGGTCCTGTTGATGAAGTGTGCTTATAAGATATGAACAGTTTGACTTACAGATCTGAATGCTAACATCAGTAGTGTTTGGAAAAAATATGTAGTGATGCTGTCTATGTACCATTAAAATATATGCAAATCCTATTTTTGTAAAGTTTAACTAAAAGAAGGAAAAGACCAAGTCTATGTATTGAATGACATTTTGTAGTAAAACTCTTGTGTTCTTCAAGCTATAATTACTATTTCAAATAACTTCAAGGAAACCACATTATGAACTACCTGTTTTATGTCCATTTTCTTCATTAGACTGTGAATGTTTTGGGAACAGAAATTGTGTCTTACTCATCTTCTTATCTCTAGAATCTAACATAGGTGAAATATGGCCTAGGTTACATTATAATTTTCATGGGTCCTAGGAACTTTCATTTTCATGGACCTCTTCCTCCATAAAAATTGTATTTTATACCTTGGTATAAAGATGAATATATTAGTATTACATATTTTAATATTTTCTTCGACCTAAGAGTTTACTTTTTTCTTTTGGTTTTAAAGGAAATTAAAACATTTGCACAGGTCCCTAAAACTATTGCTATGCCAGGTGCTATGCCTATCTTGCCTGTGGACAACTCAGTCCTGATGTGTGTTAAATACAATTTTTTTAAATGAATGAAATGAATAAATGATTTTAAATTAACATCTATCTGATGGTACTGATTATTAGAGCTACTATTTTGGAGTAATACTCAGCTTAAAATAGTTTTCAAAAACAACTAATTAATAAAAACATCACAAAGTACTAATATTCATTTAATCTGAAGCCAACTATTGAAATGCACCACTGTACACAAAATTAAAACTCAAGAGCAGTGCATAAGAACCTGTCAAAGTGACAAAATAAATATTTTAAAATAATATCAGAGGTTGCTATAATTTTGAACAAATACAGCCCACCTCTTAAATAATGAAAATTAAATATTTTCTTTTTTAAACTCTGACATTCCAAGAGAGTCAGTTCATAAGGTAGATACTTAAAAAAATGTGGGCTTATACTTGGAGCCGCATAGTTATTGACTATAATTTAGTTCAATGTGTGCCCAGAATGCTGGCCCTGCTGCCTTTCACAACATTGCTTTTGGAACTCAGCATTTCTCCACTGCTGTTTCCAGAGACATCTTTTTTAAATAGAAAATTGATTGATGAAATCTTAGGCATGAATAAATGCTAATGCATATAATAAATTAAAACGCTGTCATTTTATAAGAAAGGTTTATTGGCTAACTGTACTATTTCTTCTAGTAATTCAAAACCTAGTGTTTAATTTACAGAATGAATTGCGGAAATAAATTATTCAGTTCGTAGTACAGTAAAATTGACTTTCAAAATTATGTTGTGGGAGGCAACCAGACTGATTTATCCACTGACTTAAAATGTAGAGTAATATTTAAAAAGTTTTTCCCCACTTCAAAATGTATTGAACAATGCTCAAACTATGAGGAAGCATTTTTGCATTGCCGGGACAGCATTGTATGCAAATTAATATCTGGATGATAATTCAGATTCACCCTTCCAAAAGGGATATCATACATATAAAGTAATGCTAGTATTTATGGGATGGACATTTACCAGAAGAGCTTTTAAAGGCTACATAATAAAAGTGCATTAAAGCTGCCTAAATTGATTAACCTTTTTTTAAAAAATAAATGTATTTATTTTATTTATTTATTTTTGGCTGCGTTGGGTCTTCGTTGCTATGCGTGAGCTTTCTTTAGTTGCTGCAAGCAGGGGCTACTTTTCGTTAATCAGTCCCTGATTAACCATTGATACTGAAATGGATTCAGCTAATGGATTCTGCCTCCCCAGAAAGTGCCCCCTTTTAATAATAATTTTTTTCAAAAAAGCAAAATCAGGGGCTTCCCTGGTGGCGCAGTGGTTGAGGGTCCCCCTGCCAATGCAGGGGATTCGGGTTCGTGCCCCGGTCCGGGAAGATCCTACATGCTGCGGAATGGCCGGGCCCGCAAGCCATGGCCACTGAGCCTGCGCGTCGAGAGCCTGTGCTCCGCAAGGGTAGAGGTCACAACAGTGAGAGGCCCGCGTACCGCAAAAAAAAAACAAAACAAACAAAAAAAAAACCATGTTTTTCCTTCTCTTTTTCATAACATCTAGCCACCTGAGTAACGGCAGGAGAGGGAAGGGGACTGCCCACACCTCGCCTGGGCCAGCAGGAGGAAGAGGTCCTCTAGTGATCAGACACTCTCGCTTCTCTCCAAAGAGCAAATGGGCTGCCTCAGCAGCTGCCATATCCTGCTGCCCTTCGAAACAGGAAACCAGTCTAGAATTTCAAACTCACCTCCTGAATTGCATTACCAAACTGGTAGTCTTGCCAGATCCTTGTAAATGCCTGTTAAATGTGAGGGTGGTAAAGGCTTTGAGGGGCTGGTGAACAGGGAGGGCCTCTGTGTTTGGGGGTGGGGGCACTACCTCGCTCAGCTACCTGCTATCTATTGGGTGGTTCTGGAGATGAAAAAAGCACAGCAGATGGGGAGGACACACAAGGTCACTTGGTCCGTCTCATGCCAGCAGGGAGAATCACATCCCTGTACAAGGTTGAACCCATAAGGGGTCTTGTAATGAGGCTGCTAGTTATCCCAAGGCACATAATGGGGAGCTTCAAAGATCTAGGTTGTAGACTCACAAATCACAGTTATTCCGCTAGCCTTTCAGCCAGACAAGCCCCTTCTTTTCCCACATTCCCCATACGATATCCTGCTCTGGCCATCTTATTGCTCGTGAGCCGTTCCAGCAGAGGGCAGGCAGGTGAAAGGAGAGGAGTCCTATATTATGGCACATCATCTAGAGTGTTCTGAACATGTTAAGGCAAATTTTCTGGATTACTAAGAACAACAAATGTTTTTCTGTCCAAAATTTTTTTTTCTTGTCTATCTGTCTGTATAAGGTATTACCAATTTTCAGGAGCTCCTCTCTCAAGGAATTCAGAGTCTGGTTTGGGAAGGCAAAATGAAGACACATGAAATAGTGAGAAAGTCAGACTCTAAAGCCACCCCAAGCTATCCAAAGTAAATTCATGAGTTTCAGGAGAAGGAAGAAAGTCTTTGGGCACTGAAGTCAGTGACAGCATTTATAGATTAAAAGTATGATCAGGGCAGAGAAGTAAGAGTCAGTGTTTGAGTGAATGTAATTGTAGAAAAAAAATCTCTGAACAGGTTTGGATGATAGCCTCACAGAGAGGATGTATAGGCATCCTGTTGGAGTTTGGTTTATGTAGGACAGATCTCATCAGATCTTAGCACCAGGCCTTTGTGGTGACCAGCCAGAGTGAAAGGACTGGGAGATTCAGGATTGGCTGGCATTCCACAAGGAAAAAGAATCAGAATCTCTCCATATCATTCATTAATGTCTGTGTGACAACGTCATGAGCAACACATTATGGGGAGATCTTCATTAGATAAACAGGGCTGCAAAATTCATAGCCAAGGAATGCGGGCTGGAGAGGCACTCCCAGCCACAGCTGCTACCTGAACACCCAGGACTGGCTGGGAACCAAGCAGACATGCTGAAACCAGGAGCCTCGGCGACGAATGGCAATGTTACAGACGCTTAATCCTGAAATGAAAAGTAATTGCTTCTGGCTTAAAGAATAAAGGAAAAACAAGATCAGCCTTGGTTGAATCATATTTTTTTCCCCAAAACAACCAAGCTATAGGCCAGGTTCTAAAACTTTCTTGGTACTTGAAAATGTGAGAAAATGGATGTTTTCTGTCAATATAATTTAAATCTATCCGAGAGTACTGATATATAAGAACACTTGAATGCAAATACATTTTTTATTAACATGATTAAGTCAAATGTGTTCACTTTTATCTATAAGGGATGACATCTAAAATTTAACTTACTTGAATATAATTTTTGGAAAGTTGGTCTTCAGAATAGCTGTTGCTTTTGTTTTGGAAGGATTTCCTATGGAAAAGTCTCAGCAGAAGTTGCCAGAGCTCCTTTTCTGCACCGATGAAACTGCAAATGGAGAAATACAGAAGAAGGGGGAGGAGTAAGGCATTTCAATACGTCTAATACATTCTTGTGATGGAATTGTCTTCTCTATTAAAGAAAAGACTTGATAAAAATTCATAAAGAGACAGCTATGAGTTTAAATTATTATTAGAAGAATCTAAAGATGACTTTAACCCACAACTGAGTATATAATATCTGTGTTTTTACTAGTTTACCTCTCAAGAGGCTACAGAATGGCAAACGTCAGGATATTTTTTTAGGCAGCCACTCCATTTCCTTGAGAGCAAGAGAGCAACGACAGAGTAAAAACAGCAAGAATGAGAACAAACAAATCTTGCCTTTCATGTTCTAATTTTTAAATTATATGTATTAATTTAAAATATTTGTGGCAGACACAATTATGTAGAGAGAACTAATTAAAATATATCTTATCTCCTAGAGCCATATAAAATTGCCTACACAAATAGCAATTTCATGTGATTTAACCCAATACTCAAGCCTTCATAGGAATATCATCAGCTAATAATAACCAATAAGGAGTACAACCCAGTTTGTCTTCCTGCCATTATTCTGTACAAATGCTAATATTATAAAACTAATATGACACACGCTATCTTCTTGCAGGTGCTAATATTGAGGATATTCCTCATAGAAGAACCATGGCTATTTATAGACATTGCTCACAGCTTGTGCTTCTGCTTCATTAATTCAAAACAGAAAAAATATAAATCTTATACCAGAAGTTTTTTGGATACAACCAGTTTATTTGGATTTAACCTAACAGAACAGCACTGTGACACTGACAACTGTGACTGCTTTCTCGTGAGCTCAGGCTGGAGGACAGCTGGAAGGCCAGCCACCAACCCAATAACCTGATGCACAGTAATCACAAACTTGAGGGCTTATTTTAGTGAAAGGTGTCATATAGCCCATGAGGTAAAGAAACAACCATGAACAACACTAAGAATGCAAAGAATGTCCACAGCTGATGAATCGTGCCCTCTCTTGGTATATGACAAATAGCCAGTGACCCCGAAAGCCACAGTATTTCCAAAGACAAAGGACTATGGTACTTAGTAACACTCTGAATTTTTTTATAAAAGCAGTTCTTTTTACACCAATACTCTACCATTCTATGCCAAGAAAGGATACTGAGTGTTCAGATGGTCCCAGTTTTCTCTTTTACACTAAGCATGATTCAGATATTAGCAATGTTTCCATTTCCATTACAGAAGAAGCCTTAGATAAGCTTTCCATTCTTACAAAATATGAGAACGTCCCAAGGAAATACAGATTTAAAGTATAAAGCAAATGTACATTTTAATGGAGCTACACAGTGATTGCAAACATTTAGATGATTTGGAAGTGTATAGTATGCTGTTGAAAGCAATTTTAATCCAAATATGTCCATTGCAAATTTAAGGTAATCTCAGTTTTACATGCAAAAAAATTAAGATTATAGGGAACAGAGCTGGTGGCACTAGGCCTAGTCAGGTCTTGCGGCTGGAGGTGATGCAAGGAAGAAGAAAGGATGCTCCATGGGTTAAGGCTACCTTTCCAGATAGTCCAACAAATAAGTCACTAGTTTCCAAGGGCATTTGCACCACCTATGGAAACACTGGATCCGTGCACACCAGACAGATCCTTGACAACTCATCCCACCATATCGCCACACAAAAGTTGCCGTACCAATGGACAAAGAAGATGACCAGTGAGTTTCTTTTCATTATCAGATAGATATAATATCCTTGCCACCAAAAAAAGAGCACACAAAGTGTCTCTCTATAATATCACGACCAGTTGAGATCACACTAAGAAAATCAGCTTGCCTAGACGAGGACCCCTTCTCTTCTTGGGTAGCCAGGATTTGAAGGAAAGACTCTGACCTGTGCCACTGGAAGTGACTAACTTTTACACACTGAATTGGTCCTGAGAACTGAGCTGTCTTCTTTGTAAGTGAAAAATATACAACATAATCTTGAAGAACTGCACAGTGGTACGAGCCAGAGGCATACTGTGTGTGTGTGTAACAGACTGAGAAACAGACAAATGAATCCTATTAAAAGGATTTCTCATCTTCTGCATCTATCTGCCCATGTTAGTGTTTTATGGGCTTAGATTGTTACCTTTCTCTGGTACCTTTTTTTCTATACTTCTGTTCTATTCTAATGCATCCTAGAAATCCCTCTCCTGGTCCCTTATCAGAATCAGAAAGTGAGGAAGAAGAAAATGCTAACTACCTAAATGAGAGTTCCGGGGAAGAGTAGGATTCCTCTGAAAAAGAGGACCCTGTGGTGCCCAACCTAACACCTCTTGAGAGTCTTGCCTGGCAGGTTAAGTGCCTTTTAAAATATTCTAGAACTTGGAAACATTTAAATCCTAATTCCTGGTTATATCATGCTAAACTCTTGGATGCTAGCACACCGGTCCGTATACTTCAAGAGATAGTTCTAAAACTCTCCCATTGCTCCCACTGTGTACCCAAACTGGAACCAATTCCTGAATGCCCTCCTCTAGCTTCTTGTGGAGTCTCACCGTTTCTTTTTTCTTTTTTTGAATTCAGTGTAAGCATGTAATTTAAGTTTTTTCTTTTTTTTAAATTAAATTAAATTTATTTTTTTATACGGTCATCCATTTTATACACATCAGTGTATACAAGTCAATCCCAATCTCCCAATTCATTACACCACCACCACCACCACCACCCCGCCGCTTTCCCCCCTTGGTGACCATATGTTTGTTCTCTACATCTGTGTCTCAATTTCTGTCCTGCAAACCAGTTCATCTGTACCATTTTTCTAGGTTCCACATATATGCATTAATATATGTTATTTGCTTTTCTCTTTCTGACTTACTTCACTCTGTATGACAGTCTCTAGATTCATCTATGTCTCTACACGTGACCCAATTTCGTTCCTTTTTATGGCTGAGTAATATTCCATTGTATATATGTATGACATCTTCTTTACCCATTCATCTGTCGATGGGCACTTAGGTTGCTTCCTTGACCTGGCTTTGTAAATAGTGCTGCAATAAACATTGCATTGCATGTGTCTTTTTGAATTATGGTTTTCTCTGGGTATATGCCTGGTAGTGGGATTGCTGGGTCATATGGTAATTCTATTTTTAGTTTTTTAAGGAACCTCCATACTGTTCTCCATAGTGGCTGTATCAATTTACATTCCCACCAACAGTGCAAGAGGGTTCCCTTTTCTCCACACCCTCTCCAGCATTTGTTGCTTGTAGATTTTCTGATGATGCCCATTCTAACTGGTGTGAGGTGATACCTCATTGTCGTTTTGATTTGCATTTCTCTAATAATTAGTGATGTTGAGCTTTTCATGTGCTTCTTGGCCATCTGTATGTCTTCTTTGGAGAAATGTCTATTTAGGTCTTCTGCCCATTTTTGGGTTGGGTTGTTTGTTTCTTTAATACTGAGCTGCATGGTCTGTTTATAATTTTGGAGATTAATCCTTTGTCCGTTGATTCATCTGTAAATATTTTCTCCCATTTGGAGGGCTGTCTTTTCGTCTTGTTTATGGTTTCCTTTGCTGTGCAAAAGCTTTTAAGTTTCATTAGGTCCCATTTGTTTATTTTTATTTCCATTACTCTAGGAGGTGGATCAAAAAAGATCTTGCTGTGATTTATGTCAAAGAGTGTTCTTCCTATGTTTTCCTCTAAGAGTTTTAAGGTGTCCAGTCTTACATTTAGGTCTCGAATCCATTTTGAGTTTATTTTTGTGTATGGTGTTAGGAAGTGTTCTAATTTCATACTTTTATATGTACCTGTCCAGTTTTCCCAGCACCACTTATTGAAGAGACTGTCTTTTCTCCATTGTATATCCTTGCATCCTTTGTCATAGATTAGTTGACCATAGGTGCGTGGGTTTACCTCTAGGCTTTCTATCTTGTTCCATTGATCTATGTTTCTGTTTTTGTGCTAGTATCATATTGTCTTGATTACTGTAGCTTTGTAGTATAGTCTGAAGTCAGGGAGTCTGACTCCTCCAGTTCCATTTTTTTCCCTCAAGACTGCTTTGGCTATTTGGGGTCTTTAGTATCTCCGTACAAATTCTAAGATGTTTTTTTCTAGCTCTGTAAAAAATGCCATTGGTAATTTGATACAGATTGCATTGAATCTGTAGATTGCTTTGGGTAGTATAGTCACTTTCATAATATTAATTCTTCCAATCCAAGAACATGGTATGTCTCTCCATCTGCTTGTGTCATCTTTGATTTCTTTCATCAGTGTCTTTTAGTTTTCTGAGTACAGCTCTTTGACGTCCTTAGGTCGGTTTATTCCTAGGTATTTTATTCCTTTTGTTGCAATGGTGAATGGGATTGTTTCCTTAATTTCTATTTCTGATCTTTTGTTGTTAGTGTCTAGGAATGCAAGAGATTTCTGTATATTAAGTTGTACCTTGCAACTTTACCAAATTCATTGATTAGCTCTAGTAGTTTTCTGTGGCATCTTTAGGATTCTTTATGTATAGTATCATGTCATCTTCAAACAGTGACATTTTTACTTCTTTTCCAATTTGTATTCCTTTTTTTTTTTTTTTTTTTTTTTTGTGGTACGCAGGTCTCTCACTGTTGTGGCCTCTCCTGTTGCAGAGCACAGGCTCCAGACGCACAGGCTCAGCAGCCATGGCTCACGGGCCTAGCTGCTCTGCGGCACGTGGGATCTTCTCGGACCAGGGCACGAACCCGTGTACCCTGCATCGTCAGGCGGATTCTCAACCACTGCGCCACCAGGGAAGCCCTGTATTCCTTTTATTTCTTTTTCTTCTCTGATTGCTGTGACTGGGACTTCCAAAACTATGTTGAGTAATAGTGGTGAGAGTGGATATCCTTGTCTTGTTCCTGATCTGAGAGGAAATGTTTTCAGCTTTTCACCATTGAGAATGATGTTTGCTGTGGGTATGTTGTATATGGCCTTTATTATGTAGAGGTAGGTTCCCTCTATATCCACTTTCTGGAGAGTTTTTATCATAAATGGGTGTTGAATTTTTTCAAAAGCTTTTTCTGCATCTATTGAGATCATCATATGTTTTTTATTCTTCAGTTTGTTAATATGGTGTATCACATTGATTTGTGTATATTGAAGAATCCTTGCATCCCTGGGGTAAATCCCACTTGATCATGGTGTATGATCCTTTTAATGTGCTGTTGGATTATTTGCTAGTATTTTTTTTCTTTTCTTTTTTGTTTTGGCTGTACATGGGCCTCTCACTGTTATGACCTTTCCCATTGTGGAGCACAGGCTCCGGATACACAGGCTCAGTGGCCATGGCTCACGGGCCCAGCCGCTCCACAGCGTGTAGGATCCTCCCGGACCAGGACACAAACCTGCCTCCCCTGCATCGGCTGGCGGACTCTCAACCACTGCACCACCATGGAAGCCCCTGTTTGCTACTATTTTGTTGAGGATTTTTGCATCTACATTCATCAGTGATATTGGTCTGTAATTTTCTTTTTTTGTAGTATCTTTGCCTGGTTTTGGTATCAGGGTGATGGTGGCCTCATAGAATGAGTTTGGGAGTGTTCCTTCCTCTGCAATTTTTGGGAAGACTTTGAGAAGGATGGGTGTTAGCTCTTCTCTAAATGTTTGATAGAATTCACCTGTGAAGCCATCTGGTCCTGGACTTTTGTTTGTTGGAAGATTTTTAATCACAGTTTCAATTTCAGTGCTTGTGATTGGTCTGTTCATATTTTCTATTTCTTCCTGGTTCAGTCTTGGGAGGTTATACCTCACTAAGAATTTGTCCATTTCTTTCAGATTGTCCATTTTATTGGCATAGAGTTGCTTGTAGTAGTCTCTTAAGATGCTTTGTATTTCTGCATTGACTGTTGTAACTTCTCTTTTTCATTTCTAGTTTTATTGATTTTAGTCCTCTCCCTCTTTTTCTTGATGAGTCTGGCTAATGGTTTATCAATTTTGTTTATCTTCTCAAAGAACCAGCTTTTAGTTTTATTGATCTTTGCTATTGTTTTCTTTGTTTCTATTTTATTTATTTCTGCTCTGATCTTCATGATTTCTTTCCTTCTGCTAACTTTGGGTTTTACTTGTTCTTCTTTCTCTAGGTCCTTTAAGTGTAAGGTTAGATTGTTTATTTGAGATTTTTCTTGAGGTAGGCTTGTATAGTTACAAACTTCCCTCTTAGAACTGCTTTTGCTGCATCCCATAGGTTTTGGATCGTCGTGTTTTGAGTCAGAATCTTTTTTTTTTTTTTTTTTTTTTTTTTTTGCGGTACGCGGGCCTCTCACTCTTGTGGCCTCTCCTGTTGCAGGGCACAGGCTCCGGACATGCAGGCTCAGCGGCCATGGTTCACGGGCACAGCTGTTCTGCGGCATGTGGAATCTTCCCAGACCGGGGCACGAATCCGTGTCCCCTGCATCGGCAGGCTGACTCTCAACCACTGCGCCACCAGGAAAGCCCTGGATCGTCGTGTTTTCATTGTCATTTGTCTCTAGGTATTTTTTTATTTCCTCTTTGATTTCTTCAGTGATCACTTGGTTATTTAGTAATGTATTGTTTAGCCTCCATGTGTTTGTGTTTTTTATGTTTTTTGTCCCTGTAACTGATTTCTAATCTCATAGCACTGTGGTCAGAAAAGATGCTTGAGATGATTTCAATTTTCTTAAATTTACTGAGGCTTGATTTGTGACCCAAGATGTGATCTATCCTGGAGAATGTTCAGTGTGCACTTGAGAAGAAAGTGTAATCTGCTGTTTTTGGATGGAATGTCCTTTAAATATCAATTAAATCTATCTGGTCTATTGTGTCATTTAAAGCTTGTGTTTCCTTATTAATTTTCTGTTTGGATGATCTGTCCATTGGTGTAAGCGAGGTGTTAAAGCCCTCAACTCTTATTGTGTCACTGTCAATTTCCTCTTTTATAGCTGTTAGCAGATGCCTTATGTATTGAGGTGCTCCTATGTTGGGTGCATATATATTTATAATTGTTATATGTTCTTCTTGGATTGATCCCTTGATCATTATGTAGTGTCCTTCCTTGTCTCTTGTAACATTCTTTATTTTAAAGTCTATTTTATCTGATATGAGTATAGCTACTCCAGCTTCCTTTTGATTTCCATTTGCATAGAATATCATTTTCCATCCCACTTTCAATCTGTATGTGTCCCTAGGTCTGAAGTGAGTCTCCTGTAGACAGCATATATATAGGTCTTGTTTTTGTATCCATTCAGCAAGCCCGTGTCTCTTGGTTGGAGCATTTAATCCATTCACGTTTAAGGCAATTATCAATATGTATGTTCCTATTACCATTTTCTTAATCGTTTTGGGTTTGTTTTTGTAGGTCCTTTCCTTCTCTTGTGTTTCCCACTTAGAGAAGTTCCTTTAGCCTTTGTTGTAGAGCTGGTTTGGTTGTGCTGAATTCTCTTAGCAAAACTTGTCTGTAAAGCTTTTGATTTCTCCATCGACTCTGATTGAGATCCTTGCTGGGTAGATTAATCTTGGTTGTAGGTTCTACCCTTTCATCACTTTAAGTATACCATGACACTCCCTTCTGGCTTGCAGAGTTTCTGCTGAGAAATCAGCTGTTAACCTTATGGGAGTTCCCTTGTATGTTATTTGTCGTTTTTCCCTTGTGCTTTCAATAATTTTTCTTTGTCTTTAATTTTTGCCAACTTGATTACTGTGTGTCTTGGCATGTTTCTCCTTGGGTTTATCCTGTATGGGATTCTCTGCTCTTCCTGGACTTGGGTGGCTATTTCCTTTCCCATGTTAGGGAAGTTTTTGACTATAATCTCTTCAAATATTTTCTAGGGTACTTTCCCTCTCTATTCTCCTTCTGGGACCCCTATAATGCGAATGTTGTTGCATTTAATATTGTCCCAGAGGTCTCTTAGGCTGTCTTCCTTTCTTTTCATTCTTTTATCTTTATTCTGTTCTGCAGCAATGAATTCCACCATTGTGTCTTCCAGGTCACTTATCTGTTCTTCTGCCTCAGTTATTCTGCTATTGATTCCTTCTAGTGTATTTTTCACTTCAGTTATTGTATTGTTCATCTCTGTTTGTTTGTTCTTTAATTCTTTTAGGTCTTTGTTAAACATTTCTTGCATCTTCTCCATCTTTGTCTCCATTCTTTTTCCAAGGTCCTGGATCAACTTCACTATCATTATTCTGAATGCTTTTTCTGGAAGGTTGCCTATCTCCACTTCATGTAAGTGTTTTATCTTGTTCCTTCATCTGGTACATAGCCCTCTGCCTTTTCATCTCGTCTATCTTTCTATGAATGTGGTTTTTGTTCCACAGGCTGCAGGATTGCAGTTCTTCTTGCTTCTCGAGTCCCACCTTTTCAAAAGCCCCTTATGAGTCCCAGCTGGCTTTCTAGAGATCATGCTACTCTAAATGGAGCACTGCAATTTGCCACAAAAGAGTTAAGCCGAACATTGAGTAGAGCCACTCCCATACCTGAGTACCTAAAATAAATTCCCAATTCATGTGTTTCTGGTTGTTGCTGTGGCTGGTTAACTAAAACAGTTAAGGAAACAACCCGCACTGAACCCATCAGCACTACTTACTCCTACGCTGACTTTCAAAAGGCAGTTTAACAAACCCTTAACTGCATCACTATAAAGATCCACTATTCCTTCACATATCTCTTGCATTGCCAGTTGAGAAAGGAATACAGTTACACAGCCCACAGTTGAGAAACTAATGTCTTCTCAACCCAACTATGCCCTGCCCTGATATGCCAAAATACAATCAAGTACTGAATATATACCCAAGAGTCCTGTAACTCGACTACAGAAGATGTGCATTGTGAGCATTCCCTTTGAAAGACCCTGTGGTCTTTCTCACTTTAGTGAGAACTTCAGTAGAGAATTAATCAAAAGGGACTTTATTACAAGTGATAAGTAAACTATTCTCCACACTCAGTTCTCACCATAATTTACTTTGCCTGTCTAATGGACTTAACTAGATACCTAATTTTTAGTGGGAAGGAAAAGGGGGCCACTACCCCATTTGTTACCCAAACTTCAGAATAACTGTTGTGGAAAGTGGTAAGTTAGCTACTCCCAAAATCACCTTTCTGATCATACTTTTCTCTGATATTAATTTCTAGGGAAGCAGTTGAATTAAATTGAATAATTAGACAAAAGAAAATGGTGGGAATATGGATTTATCTCCCAGCTTTTATATTGATAGGCCTACATATAGTACCCTTTAGGAGTTCTTATTTTGGGGGGAGGGAGTGCAGTAGTGTAGTTGTAGCCTACACTCTTCCAGACCTATTATGGGACCTGAAATTAAAGCATAAACATTTTATAGGCTCCCACCAGGCTGTCTCTAGCTAAACTCATTTACAAGATCATACGTGGGGATTAAACAGACACCTGTTCTGTAGGGAATATATTTCCTGCATCTTGGCATCCAGACTTTACCAAGAGCAAATAAAACACATTCCAAAGGAACACTGGGAAAGAATTAAGAGAGCATTTATGCTAGTGGATTAAAGTATTTCATCTGTATAATGTCTCCTGGAGCAGTACTTCATGCACTTTCCACATCCATGGCAAACTTTTCAGGAACCCTTCTAACTGTAAAGAACTTTATTGCAGAAAATCTCAGTCTAATACAATCTGAAGTTAAAGAGTTTTTTAGTATCATTGTTTCTCTACACCTAGCTTTAGATTTTTTTCTGGTTGAATAGAAAGCATATGTACCCTTGTAAGTGCGTCTTGCTGTGTTTATTTAGATGAGTCAAAACATAGAAGTCAACATACATAAAATGCGTGCAACCAGTAACTCTTTAACATATCTGCAATAAAGCGTGAAACCTATATGTGATCTTGGTTGACTGGGCATCTAAAGGGAATCAGAAAATATATTGTTAAAGATATAGCATATATCCTTCCTTGTTTTAGTTTTGCTTTTTCTTTTCTCCATAATTAAGTGCTGTATACAAAGTGGCATCAAAAAATTGAAGTATTAATGGAAACACAAATTCTATAAATGTATAGCAACTTTAAGGAGAGAGAAGAATGGTTATAACCTAATGAGTAATTTCTGTTGGGCCTTAGTTGTCTCGTCTTAAGGAAAAAGGAGGGAATTGTAGTAGGTATAAAAAATATTTGTTAATGGAAAATTACTGAACTGAAACCGTACAATGTTAGTGTAACGGAATGTATCAGTAACTGTTCCTATGTAGATGTTCTATGAAATTGGTTTTTAAATTGTTAAAAAAATTAAGATTATAAAAGTGTAATCTCTCAGTTATTGCTCCTTCCCAAGTCCCTTCTGGCTTGCACCTTGAGGAAGCCTGTTTCCCATGTCCCTACCTCCCTGAGATATTGTCCTTGTGTCACCACCGCTGCTGCCAGCACCACCACTGCCATCCTTTCTGCAGTGCTGCAGCCACTGGCCCAAGGCTGCTCCAGGCCAGGCAGCTTCTCACTGCAGCTCTGGCAGCCTTGAAGAGCCCTCTCTTGCTGCTTCTCCTCTGGGTGCTTCAATGATGGTCCTGCTTCTACTGCTTCCTACTGCTCTCTCTATAGAGCTGCAGAGAAACCTGGAGGAGCTGTGCTGACAGAACACTCAGTGCCTCTCACCTACCCTTGTCCCCTGAGGTCAGGTCTGCTTCTCCTCCAGCCAGATTTTCTCACTGTCTGCAGCTACTGGTCAGAGGATTGATTTCCCCCTGGTGGTAGTTTTTGTTGAACAAGGAGTCATTAAATTGCCAAGTATTTGCTAAGAACTTGTTCTGTGTATAGAATCTTATTAATTGTCGAGAAATGAGTGAAAAGAACTGAACAAACATACAAATTAATTATTTAAAACCAAATATTTTGTTTGATGAGTCTTCTGCTTTTTTTAAAAAAAGTTGAAATCTACTGGATTCTGTAGATGTACTTCACCCTATCTGTAAAGTTCATTTATCAATTTGACAAACATATATGGAGCACATGCAATGTGCTATGTTCTGTCCCCAGTTCTAGGAATACAAGATGGGCAAGATGCCTGCTCTCATGGAGCTTCCAATAAACAAGCAAGCTAACAACAGTTACTGATAAATACAATATCAGACAGTGGGTAAGTGATCAGAAGAAAATAAAGCAGACTAATAGGATAGAAACTAATGGGAGGAAAACTTTGAATAGGGGGAAGAAAGAAGGTCTTGAGAAGGTGACATCCAGGCTTAATCATGGGAATATCTAGGGGAAAATAACCCAGACAGGAGGAACAGCAAAGTTACAGGAAAGTAATGATACAGGAAGTGAATGACAGGAGATGAGGTCAGACAGACGAGCCCAGATCAGGTAGGGCTTACAAAACCATGGTAAGGAATTTCAATTTGATTCTAAATACAGTGGAAAGCATTGGAAGATCAAAACGGAATGACTTTCTGTGATTACATTGTTAAAAGATCACATTGCCTGCTGTGTAGACACTGGATTGTAGAGGAGCAAGAGTGTAAGACTCTAAGACCCATTAGGAGCTATTGTAACCTAAATAAGAAATGATGGTTCTATAACTCTATGAAATAGATGTGGGTTCTATTAGATAATGCCCTCTGCTGATAGCCCACTATACAAGGTATTGGATCTACTTACTGTGTAACAAATGTATCTGACTGGGTCACTGGCCTCAAAGATCTTTTTATAATTTAATGGAGGTGACAGGTAAAATTAAAGAGGACAAAGAAAAGAGATACCTTGTTGAGACAACAAAAACTTGGCAAAGGTTAACAGGCTCTCAACAACAGTCTTCAGCTAGGGCAAATCACTAGTGTTACAGAAGAACCAAAAAAAACATCACCAGACCTTGAATCATAGTAAATAACCAAGCAAATTACAAGCAAATATAAACATAATTTTCAACATTTACTGAGAACTTAGAATATTGCAGGCACTGTACTAATGCTCTACATGAATCATTTAATTCCCCAGAACAAATGGGGAATAGTGATTATCATCCCCTTTTTTAGATAAAAAACCATGTCTGTGGACACAGTAACTTGTCTAATGCTTCACACAGCTAACAATCTCTAGAGCCCAGCCTCAAATTCTAATTAGTCTGACGCAAAATCCAAGCTTTATAAGGATAAGGCCAGTGTTTCCCAGTTGCCTGATGATAAGAATTAGCTTGCGGGAGTTCCCTGGTGGCCTCATGGTTAGGATTCTGGGCTTTCACTGCCATGGCTGGGGTTCAATCCCTGGTCAGGGAACTGAGATTCTGCAAGCTGCTCGGCACAGCCCCCCCCCCCAAAAAAAAAGAGGAGGCGAGAAGATGGCGGAAGAGTAAGACGCGGGGATCACCTTCCTCCTCACAGATACATCAGAAATGCATCTACACGTGGAACTTCTCCTATATAATACCCACCGAACGCTGGCAGAAGACCTCAGACCTCTCAAAAGGCAAGAAACTCCCCACGTACCTGGGTAGGGCAAAAGAAAAAAGAATAAACAGAGACAAAGAATAGGGACGGGACCTGCACCAGTGGGAGGGAGCCGTGAAGGAGGAAAGGTTCCCACTCACGAGAAGCCCCTTCGTGGGCAGAGACTGCGGGTGGCGGAGGGGGGAAGCTTTGGAGCCGCGCAGGAGAGCGCAGCAACAGGGTGCGGAGGGCAAAGCTGAGAGATTCTGCAGAGGATTGGTGCCGACCGGCACTCACCAGCCCGAGAGGCTTGTCTGCTCACCCGCCGGGGTGGGCGGGGCCAGCAGCTGAGCCTCGGGCTTCAGTCGGATCCCAGGGAAAGCTCTGGAGTTGGCAAAGTGAAAACAGCCTGAAGGGGTTAGTTAGTGCGCCACGGCTGGCCGGGAGGGAGTCCGGTTGAAGTCTGAAGCTGCCAAAGAGGCAAGAGACCGTTTCTTCCCTCTTTGCTTCCTGGTGCGCGAGGAGAGGGGTTTAAGCACGCCGCTTTAAGGAGCTCCAGAAACGGGCGCGGAGCTACCAAAGAGACAAGAGACTTTTTGTTGCCTCTTTGCTTCCTCGGGCGTGAGGAGAGGGGATTAAGGGCACTGCGTAAAGGAGCTCCAGAAAAGGGCGCGAGCCGCGGCTGTCGGCACGGACAGCAGAGACGGGTGTGGGACGCTAGGGTTGCTGCCTCCGCCACCAAGAAGCCTGTGTGCGAGCACAAGTCTCCACACCGCCCCTCCCGGGAGCCCGTACAGCCCACCACTTGCCAGGGCCCCGTGATCCAGGGACAGCTTACCCGGGAAAACGCGCGGTGCGCCTCGGGCCGGTGCAGCGTCACGCAGGCCTCTGCCTTCGCAGGCTCGCTCCCCATCCGTGCCCCTCCCTCCCCCCGGCCTGTGCCAGAGCCCCCGAATCAGCTGCTCCTTTAACCCCGTCCTGTCTGACCGAAGGGCAGACGCCCTCTGAGGACCTACAGGCAGAGGCGGGGCCAAGCCCAAAGCTGAACCCCAGGAGCTGTGCGAACAAAGAGGAGAGGGGGAGGTCTCTCCCAGCAGCCTCAAAAACAGCGGATTAAAGCTCCACAGTCAACTTGAAGTGCCCTGCATCTGTGGAAAACCTGAATAGACAGCGAAATACCCCAAGTTGAGGAGGTGGACTTTGGGAGCAAGATATAGTATTATTTTCCCCTTTTTTCTTTGTGTGAGTGTGTATGTGTGTGCTGCTGTGTGAGATTTTGTCTGTATAGCTTTGTTTTCACCATTTGTCCTAGGGTTAGACTGACCCGTTTTTTCTGTGTTTTTTTAAATAGAAATTTTTCTTCATAATAATTATTTTTTATTTTAATAACTATATTTTATCCTACTTTATTTTGTCTTCTCCCTTTCTTTCTTCCTTTCTTCTCTACTTCCCTCCTTCCTTCCTTCCTTCCTCCCTTCCTTCCTCCCTTCTTTCCTCCCTTTCTTCCTCCCTTTCTTCCTCCCTTCCTTCCTCTCTTCCTTCCTCTCCTCCTTCCTTCCTTTCTTTCCTTTCTCTTTTTTCTCCCTTTTATTTTGAGCTGTGTGAATTAAAGGTTCTTGGAACTCCAGCCAGGTGTCAAGGCTGTGTCTCTGAGGTGGGAGAACCAACCTTAGGACACTGGTCCACAAGAGACCTCCCAGCTACACACAATATCAAATGGCGAAAATCTCCCAGAGATTTCCATCTCAACAACAAAACCCAGCTTCACTCAAGGACCAGCAACAAACAGTGCAGGACACCCTTTGCCCAACAAAGAGCAAGACAGGTCTACAGCCCCATCCATTAGCAGAGAGGCTGCCTAAAATCATAATAAGGCTACCAACATCCCCAAACACACCACCAGACGTGGACCTGCCCACCAGAAAGACAAGATCCAGCCTCATCCACCAGAACAGAGGCACTAGTCCCCCCAACCAGGAAACCTACTCAACCCACTGAAACAACCTCAGCCACTGGGGACAGCCACCAAAAACAGCAGGAACTACGAACCTGCAGCCTGCAAAAAGGAGACCCCCAAAACAGTAGGATAAGCAAAATGAGAAGACAGAAAAACACACAGCAGATGAAGGAGCAAGATAAAAACACACCAGACCTAACAAATGAAGAGGAAATAGGCAATCTACCTGAAAAAGAATTCAGAATAATGATAGTAAAGATGATTCAAAATCTTGGAAATAGAATAGACAAATTGCAAGAAACAGTTAACAAGGACCTAGAAGAAATAAAGAGGAAGCAAGCAATGATGAGCAACACAATAAATGAAATGAAAAATACTCTAGATGGGATCAATAAGAGAATAACTGAGGCAGAAGGACGGATAAGTGACCTGGAAGATAAAATAGTGGAAATAACTACTCCAGAGCAGAAGAAAGAAAAAGGAATGAAAAGAACTGAGGACAGTCTCAGAGACCTCTGGGCCAACATTAAACGCACCAACATTCGAATTATAGGGGTCCCAGAAGAAGAAGAGAAAAAAAAAAAAAGGGACTGAGAAAGTTTTTGATGAGATTATAGTTGAAAACTTCCCTAATATAGGAAAGGAAATAGTCAATCAAGTCCAGGAAGGACAGAGAGTCCCATGCAGGATAAACCCAAGGAGAAACACGCCAAGACACATATTAATCAAACTGTCAAAAATTAAATACAAAGAAAACATATTAAAAGCAGCAAGGGAAAAACAACAAATTACACACAAGGGAATCCCCATAAGGTTAACATCTGATCTTTCAGCAGAAACTCTACAAGCCAGAAGGGAGTGGCAGGACATATTTAAAGTGATGAAGGAAAAAAACCTACAACCAAGATTACTCTACCCAGGAAGGATCTCATTCAGATTTGATGGAGAAATTAAAACCTTTACAGACAAGCAAAAGCTGACAGAGTTCAGCACCACCAAACCAGCTTTACAACAAATGCTAAAGGAACTTCTCTAGGCAAGAAACACAAGAGAAGGAAAAGACCTACAAGAACAACCAGAAACAATTAAGTAAATGGTAATAGGAACATACATATCGATAATTACCTTAAATGTAAATGGATTAAATGCTCCCACCAAAAGACACAGACTGACTGAATGGATACAAAAACAAGACCCATATATATGCTGTCTACAAGAGACCCACTTCAGACCTAGGGACACTTACAGACTGAAAGTGAGGGGATGGAAAAAGATATTCCATGCAAATGGAAATCAGAAGAAAGCTGGAGTAGCAATTCTCATATCAGACAAAATAGACTTTAAAATAAAAACTATTACAAGAGACAAAGAAGGACACTACATAATGATCAAGGGATCAATCCATGAAGAAGATATAACAATTGTAAATATTTATGCACCCAACATAGGAGCACCTCGATACATAAGACAAATACTAACAGCCATAAAAGTGCAAATCGACAGTAACACAGTCATAGTAGGGGATATTAACACCCCACTTTCACCAATGGACAGATCATCCAAAATGAAAATAAATAAGGAAACACAAGCTTTAAATGATACATTACACAAGATGGACTTACTTGATATTTATAGGACATTCCATACAAAAACAACAGAATAAACATTTTTCTCAAGTGCTCATGGAACATTCTCCAGGATAGATCATATATTGGGTCACAAATCTAACCTTGGCAAATTTAAGAAAATTGAAATCATATCAAGTATCTTTTCTGACCACAATGCTATGAGACTAGGTATCAATTACAGGAAAAGATCTGTAAAAAATACAAACACATGGAGGCTAAACAATACACTACTTAACAACGAAGTGATCACTGAAGAAATCAAAGAGAAAATCAAAAAATACTTAGAAACAAATGACAATGGAGATACAATGACCCAAAACCTATGGGATACAGCAAAAGCAGTTCTAAGAGGCAAGTTTATAGCAATATAATCCTACCTTAAGAAACAGGAAACATCTCGAATAAACAACCTAACTTTGCACCTAAAGCAATTAGAGAAAGAAGAACAAAAAAACCCAAAATTTAGCAGAAGGAAAGAAATCATAAAGATCAGATCAGAAATAAATGAAAAAGAAATGAAGGAAACACTAGCAAAGATTAATAAAAGTAAAAGCTGGTTCTTTGAGAAGATAAATAAAATTGATAAACCATTAGCCAGACTCATCAAGAAAAAAAGGGAGAAGACTCAAATCAATAGAATTAGAAATGAAAAAGGAGATGTAACAACTGACACTGCAGAAATACAAAAGAGTATTAGAGATTATTACAAGCAACTCTATGCCAATGAAATGGACAACCTGGAAGAAATGGACAAACTCTTAGAAATGCACAAGTTGCTGAGACTGAACCAGGAAAAAATAGAAAATACGAACAGACCAATCACAAGCACTGAAATTGAAACTGTGATTAAAAATCTTCCAACAAATAAAAGTCCAGGACCAGATGGATTCACAGGCGAATTCTATCAAACATTTAGAGAAGAGCTAACACTTATCCTTCTCAAACTCTTCCAAAAGATAGCAGAGGGAGGAACACTCCCAAACTCATTCTATGAGGCCACCATCACCCTGATGCCAAAACCAGACAAAGACGTCACAAAGAAAGAAAACTACAGGCCAATGTCACTGATGAACATAGATGCAAAAATCCTCAACAAAATACTAGCAAACAGAATCCAACAGCACATTAAAAGGATCATACACCATGATCAAGTGGGGTTTATTCCAGGAATGCAAGGATTCTTCAATATATGCAAATCAATCAACGTGATACAACATATTAACAAATTGAAGGAGAAAAACCATATGATCATCTCAATAGATGCAGAGAAAGCTTCTGACAAAATTCAACACCCATTTATGATAAAAACCCTGCAGAAAGTAGGCATAGAGGGAACTTTCCTAAACATAATAAAGGCCACAGCCAGCATTGTTCTCAATGGTGAAAAACTGAAACCATTTCCACTAAGATCAGGAACAAGACAAGGTTGCCCACTCTCACCACTCTTATTCAACCTAGTTTTGGAAGTTCTAGCCACAGCAAGCAGAGAAAAAAAAGAAATAAAAGGAATCCAAATAGGAAAAGAAGAAGTAAAGCTGTCACTGTTTGCAGATGACATGACACTATACATAGAGAATACTAAGGATACTACCAGAAAACTACTAGAGCTAATCAATGAATTTGGTAAAGTAGCAGGATAAAAAATTAATGCACAGAAATCTCTGGCATTCTTATACACTAATGATGAAAAATCTGAAAGTGAAATTAAGAAAACACTCCCATTTACCATTGCAACAAAAAGAATAAAATATCTAGGAACAAACCTACCTAAGGAGACAAAAGACTTGTATGCAGAAAACCATAAGACACTGATGAAAGAAATTAAAGATGATACAAATAGGTGGAGAAATATACCATGTTCTTGGATTGGAAGAATCAACATTGTGAAAATGAATCTACTACCCAAAGCAATCTACAGATTCAATGCAATCCCTATCAAATTACCACTGGCATTTTTCACAGAACTAGAACAAAAAATTTCACAATTTGTATGGAGACACAAAAGATCCCGAATAGCCAAAGCAATCTTGAGAATGAAAAATGGAGCTGGAGGAATCAGGCTCCCTGACTTCAGACTATACTACAAAGCTACAGTAATCAAGACAGTATGGTACTGGCACAAAAACAGAAATATAGATCAAAGCCCAGAGATAAACCCACACACATATGGTCACCTTATCTTTGATAAAGGAGGGAAGGATATACAGTGGAGAAAAGACAGCCTCTTCAATAAGTGGTGCTGGGAAAACTGGACAGCTACCTGTAAACGTATGAAATTAGAACATTCCCTAACACCACACACAAAAATAAACTCAAAATGGGTTAAAGACCTAAATGTAAGGCCAGACACTATCAAACTCTTAGAGGAAAACATAGGCAGAACACTCTATGACATAAATCACAGCAAGATCCTTTTGACCCATCTCCTAGAGAAATGGAAATAAAAACAAAAATAAACAAATGGGATCTAATGAAACTTAAAAGCTTTTGCACAGCAAAGGATACCATAAACAAGACCAAAAGACAACCCTCAGAATGGGAGAAAATATTTGCAAATGAAGCAACTGACAATGGATTAATATCCAAAATTTATAAGCAGCTCATGCAGCTCAATAACAAAAAAACAAACAACCCAATCCAAAAATGGGCAGTAGAACTAAATAGACATTTCTCCAAAGAAGATATACAGATTGCCAACAAACACATGAAAGAATGCTCAACATCATTAATCATTAGAGAAATGCAAATCAAAACTACAATGAGATATCATCTCACACCAGTCAGATTGGCCATCATCAAAAACTCTAGAAACAATAAATGCTGGAGAGGGTGTGGAGAAAAGTGAACACTCTTGCACTGCTGGTGGGAATGTAAATTGATACAGCCACTATGGAGAACAGTATGGAGGTTCCTTAAAAAACTACAAATAGAACTACCATGTGACCCCATAATCCCACTACTAGGCATATACCCTGAGAAAACCATAATTCAAAAAGAGTCATGTACCAAAATGTTCATTGCAGCTCTGTTTACGATAGCCAGGACATGGAAGCAACCTAAGTGTCCATCAACAGATGAATGGATAAAGAAGATGTGGCACATATATACAATGGAATATTACTCAGCCATAAAAAGAAATGAAACTGAGTTATTTGTAATGAGGTGGATAGACCTGGAGTCTGTCATACAGAGTGAAGTAAGTCAGAAAGAGAAAAACAAATACCGTATGCTAACACATATATATGGAATCTAAGAAAAAAAAAAGGTCGTGAAGAACCTAGGGGTAAGATGGGAGTAAAGACACAGACCTACTAGAGCATGGCCTTGAGGATATGGGGAGGGGGAAGGGTGAGCTGTGACAAAGTGAGAGAGTGTCAGGGACATATGCACACTACCAAATGTAAATTATATAGCTAGTGGGAAGCTGCCGCATAGCATAGGGAGATCACCTCTGTGCTTTGTGACCACCTAGAGAGGTGGGATAGGGAGGGTGGGAGGAGGGTGACGCAAGAGGGAAGAGATATGGAAACATATGTATATGTATAACTGATTCATTTTGTTGTAAAGTTGAAACTAACACATTATTGTAAAACAGTTATACTCAAATAAAGATGTTAAAAAATAAAATAAAATAAAATAATTAGCTTGTTAAAAATACAAATACCTGTACCCATCCCCCTTCCCATGCCAACAGAATCTCCAGGGAGAGGTCTGGAGGGGTTTTTATAAACAACTTTATTGGAGTATAATTGCTTTACAATGATGTGTTCGTTTCTGCTGTATAACAGTGTATCAGCTATAAATATACATAAATATACATATATCCCTATATCTCCTCCTTCTTGCGTCTCCCTCCCACCCTCCCTATCCCACCGCTCTACGTGGTCACAAAGCACCGAGCTGACCTCCCTGTGCTTTGCAGCTGCTTCCCACTAGCTATCTATGTTACATTTGGTAGTGTATATATGTCCATGCCACTCCCTCACTTAGTCCCAGCTTACCCTTTTCCCTCCCCGTGTCCTCAAGTCCATTCTCTACATCTGCGTCTTTATTCCTGTCCTGCCCCTAGTTTCTTCAGAACCTTTGTGGTTTTTTTTTTAAGATTCCATATATATGTGTTCTCATATGGTATTTTTTTTTCTCTTTATGACTTACTTTACTCTGTATGACACACTCTACGTCCATCCACCTCACTACAAATAACTCAATTTCGTTTCTCCTTATGGCTGAGTGATATTCCATTGTATACATGTGCCACATCTTCTTTATCCATTCATCTGCTGATGGACACTTAGGTTGCTTCCATGTCCTGGCTATCGTAAATACAGCCGCAATGAACATTGTGGTACATGACTCTTTTTGAATTACGGTTTTCTCAGGGTATATGCCCAGTAGTGGGATTGCTGGGTCATATTGTAGTTCTATTTTTAGTTTTACTGTTCTCCATAGTGGCTGTATCAATTTACATTCCCACCGAATTTTTAACTATCTTATTATCCCTCCGAATTATTATCTTATTGTTAATAACATAATCATTCTAATTATATAGCCTACACAGGAATAGACCATACCTAGCATAAAAGAATACAGATAAATGGAGAATACAATATAAAGGAAAAATCAAGGCATGTGGCATTTATCAGAGACTTCCTGGAAGAAGTAGGTTTTGAGCTGGATTTTGAAAGGAATACAGAAAGAAAGAGAGAGGAAGAAAGGAAGGAAGGAAGGAAGGAAGGAAGGAAGGAAGGAAGGAAGGAAGGAAGGAAGGAAGGAAGGAAGGAAGGAAGGAAGGAAGGAAGGGAGAGACAAAGAAAGGAAGAAAGGAAGCATTGCAGAAAAAGAAATTCATGAAAGAGACAGGAAGGAGAGAACTGGGTGTGTAGGGTGCATAGGAATTGGTGTCCCAAAAGGGAGGAGGTGACTTGATTTAGTACACACTCTACCATTCAGTTCTTGTATAGGTTCAAGTAGGTTTAGGGTATTCGTAGGTTACTGAAGCTGCCTAGATCCTTGGCCAAAATTGTCCTAGAAAACCCATCCTTGAAACAGTTCTCTATTACTCATTCTTTTGGACTAAAACGTCAGAAAGAATCTTATTTTGACAATTTTTTTCTTTTTAAAACTGAACTTGTTTACCTGACTTCCTATAACAGACAAATGATCCCAGAAGACAGCCTTACTTGGAATATAATAATAGGAAAATTTCTTTTACTGATTCACAGACATTCTTAAGTACATTTCCAACTGGATGCCACAGAAGCCATGTCCTAAATTTTTCTGCAGCATTTCTTTTAACAGGCTGCAACTCAATCAACAGATGTTCATTGAGGTCTGACTTTATATTAGACACTGTGAGTAGTACGGGGTAGACGACAATGAATAAGCTGTGGCTTTTGATCGTGAGGGTTCAGAACCCAGTGGGAGGAGACAGACAACCATATATATCATTTCATTACAAGTCCTAGGATGGAGGTTTGTATAAATGGCCAGACACTCCAAAGAGGGAGCACTGGCTCTGCCTACGGCAGTTTGAGAAGGTGAATGGACTTGCTCGCTGGGTTTTGAAAGACTCACAGGACTTCAATGGGAAAAGGATGGAGAAAGTATTCTAGATCAAGAAGAGAGAATAAAGAATGATACAGAGACCAATATGAAAGAGTGAGTGTGGAGGAGTCGTACACTGTAGCCCAAATTTTTTTCAGCCTGCGGTGTTTTAAAGAAAATTACTTGTCAGTGCTTAAAATGAGAATTTGTATACAAACCTTTATTTCTGACTTATTGTCCAAGACAAAGATTTAGCAACACTGGGCCCACATTCAACTGATCCTGAGTAATATTGCCCCTTGAGAGGAGGATCCTGCTCCCTAGTCACACCCAAATACACATCTCCTAAAAATGCGAATTTTCTTCTGTATCACCACAATTCATTATCATATCTAAGAACGTTGATATTAGTTTCTTAATATCATATGTCATATCATTTAATATATGGCTCATATTCACATTTTCTCCACTTGTTCCCAAAATGGTTCTTAGCTGTTTTTATCAAGCCAAGAGTCAATCAAGGTTCATATACTGTATTTGGTTGTTATGTCTCTTTATCTCTTTTCATCTAGAGCAGTTCCCTCCCCCTACTCTTTCTTCACTGATGATAGTGACTTTTGGAAGAATCCAAAAAAGTTGTTGTCGTATAGACTATTTCACATTTGGGATTCCTCCCTAGGTTTCCTTGTAATTTGATTGTTCTCTGATGCCCTGTAATTCCTATATATTTGAAGTTAGGTCCAAAGGCTTAATTAGATCCAGGTTGAACACTTTTGGCAAGAGTAGTTCATAAACAATTCTGTGGATTTCATCTGCATCACATCAGGAGAAACATAATGCAAGATTATAGCATATTATCAATGCTTTTAGGTCAATCACTTGGTCAAAGTGGTGACTACCAGATCTCTCCCTTCTGCTCTTTGCAATTAGTAAGTAATATGTGTGGTGATATTTGTTACTGTGTGACTATCCTGTTCCGCAATAAACTTTCACCACTGATGATCCTTGCCTGAATCAATTCTTTCATTGGGGGCTGCAAAATAATGACTTTCAAATGGTATCCCTCTTTTTTTTTTTTTTTTTTTTTTTTTTTTTTTTGCGGTATGCGGGCCTCTCACTGTTGTGGCCTCTCCCGTTGCGGAGCACAGGCTCCGGACGCACAGGCCCAGCGGCCATGGCTCACGGGCTTAGTTGCTCCGCGGCATGTGGGATCTTCCCGGACCAGGGCACGAACCCGTGTCTCCTGCATCGGCAGGCGGATTCTCAACCACTGCGCCACCAGGGAAGCCCTATCCCTCTTTTTTTGTCATTCTTTTCTAAAGATGAGTTTTCCCACATTAACTAGGATAATATAAAATTCCTCATAAAAAAGTACAGTAAATGTTTACTTCTTTCCATTTTACTACCAATTTCAGAGTAAGGATTTATTGAGTAGTCATCTCTAATGATCTAAATGATTTTTTTCTCCTTTCCTTCATTTTTTTGGGGTATCACTATGGACTAATAGATTTTTATGTATTCAATGTTTTACAATCAATTATACTTCAAAATGTTCAAAATCTGTGTAGTGGAAATCCTTTCAAACTAGTTCCTGGGTCCTTTTAACATACCCCCATAAATCACTGAGCACTTCCTTGGTTTCTGATACAAGATAACCTAAACTCACCTTATTGTTTCACTGCCCAACACCTAGAATCAGCTATTTCTCCAAAGACCGTTATTCTTTTTGTAGCTAATGATGAATAGAAACCAAAATCTGGATTCTGGATTCACTTATTGCTAGGGAGATACCATAGCTTCTATGTTCTTTCAGTGGACAGAGTTAGAATAGATAGGTAGATACATAAATACATAGATATTTTTAATACATTAGTCCATATTGATATTTGTACTTCATTAGTCCATACTGATATTTGTAACTCAAGTTTAATATTATAGATTAATATTAAAGTCTTTTCCTATTAGATGTTTTAAAGGAAGAATGAACAGAAGTGGGTAATGAGTTGGATGTATGAGGCAAGGAAAAGATCAAGCATGACTCCTAAGTTCCTAGCTTGAGAACATAAACCTAGATGAATGGGCATGCTGCTGCATTTTACCAAGAGAGGAAGTAAGAAAAAGAAGAAAAATTCATGGTGTATTGGTGAGGGGTGAGAAATCAGTTATATATGGTTCAGTTTTTTATTTTATTAGCTATAAAATTAAATTATTTAAGAACTGACACCCACAGGTGAGGCAGTGACAAGGATTTTATGTAGGTGTAGAAATGTAAGCTATATTCAAAATATCAGTCAAGATTCACTAATATTGGGTACTCTTCAAACACTGTTAACATCTGTGAAATCCCTGTACTCCAGTATGTGGATGAAGCTTGATACCTGAGTATGACTTCCTAGGGCAAGAAAATCTAGCTCAGGCAAAAGAAGAAAGAAAATTTAAAATGAAGGTAAAGATCTTCTGAGCAGTAATGGAAAAACCTAAAAACAACCCTGGATTTAAAACATGGTATATTAATTTGCAAGGGCTGCCATAACAAAATACCAAAGATAGGTTGACTTAAGCAACAGAATTTTATTTTCTCACAGTTCTGGAGCCTGGAACTCCAAGATCAAGGTGTTAACAGGTTTGTTTTCTCCTGAGGCCTCTCTTCTTGGCTTGCTGATGGCCACCTTCTCTCTATGCCCTCACATGGCCGTCCTTCCAACTGTGTTTCTGTGTCCTAATCTCCTCTTATTAGGACACCTGTTATATTGGATTAGGGCCCACCAATATGACCTCATTTTATCTTAATTACCCCCTTTAAAGGCCCCATCTCTAAATACAGTCACATGGTGAGGTATTAGGGTTACGACTTCAACATATGAATTTTGTGGGGACACAATTCAGCCAAAAACACATGAGATAGGAAAAAGCTATGTGATAGAATGAAGATACATGCTTGAGAAAGTTAGCAAGTCTTCTCGATGGCTGGGTCTCATTTCCAACTGGACAAAGACAGTTTGGTAGCATTATTGCTATACAATGGCTTGAGCAAATTTGAGATGATGATTAACTGATGAGCTACACATTCATCCACATAATGATGGTCAAAGGTGAATATACACAGAGAAAATTAGAGACAGCAGAATATATCCACTCCATTTCCGCCTAAAATTTCTAGGCTTTGAACTTGAGTCATTATGTTTAGCTTGCTCTCTTCCTGGGGCGGGGGTGGGGGTGGTTGTGGTGGCATTTAATCATTGCTTTTTTCTTCCTTTTTCAGGACAAGTAGCCCTGTGCCAACTGACTCATTTGATACCAGCCTTAACTGTCACAAATGATATGGGAGCAGCAGACTTCATCTATCTTAGTATAGGAAAAATTAAAGAAGAGGAAATCAAGTTTTTTTTTTTTAAGAATACTAGAAGATTGGCACTTTTACAGATGGGAAAAACAAAGATAAGGGAGGGGCTGGTGAACCGACTTGCCTGGGGACTTGCTCAGCTAGTTAAGGACACAGCTGAGACTCCCTCTTTTGACTCCTATCCCAGTATTCTTTCTACTTCATCACAACTAAGTAGCTCTGTGTTTAACTTTTTTCTGTTAAAAATGTTCTTGGAAGTATTGTTTACAAATGATTTTGAAATGCCAAAGAACTTTCTGATATAGTGGTTAAGAGTACAGATTGGTCAAACAAGCTTGTATTTCAATCTCAGCTTTATCATTTACTACCACACAGCCTGGATCAGATTGCCTAACTTTTTAAAGCCTCGATTTCCTCAACAGTGGAATGGGGATAATAGTAGCACCTACCTCACAGAATGGCCCTGAAGACTTTAAGTTAAAGCATTTTTAAAAAAATTAATAGTATCAGGCACATGGTAAATATTCAATAAATAGGAGGTATTATTATTCATTATAATACCCCAAATTTAATCAGAATTCAAATTTTCCAGTCTGGTTTCCTAGGTAAAATGAAGCAAAAATAAATAAATAAGTAAACAAACAAACATCATTAGTTAGACATCTTTCCATTTCACAGCCATGAGGATGTTTATTACAATGTCCCAGGATCTAGCAGTTGAGCAAAAGAGAGAAAAACAAGCAGAACAATTGAGTCAATGTTTTCATAACTCTAAAGATGGAAAAATCACAGCATAAGGAGAGAACCAAAATCTCTGAGGCAGTAGAGTGAGAGATAAAGAAGTTCTAGAACAAAGAAAGAGCCTGAGAAAAAAGGATGCTATCAGAACTACAAGCACAACAAAAGCATTGGTGTAAGCCAGGAGTGAAGGAGACTGCTTTCCAGATAAATGAGTGGGATTAAGATGCCCAAAGACAGTAAAAGTTGTTTCCAGCAATGTGGAGGTTGTTTAGATGTAGAGTCACGTGAGGAAATAGCCATTAAATCTTATCGGGCCTGCTTTGGTGACTCCCATAAAGTGCCAGCTAGTCACAGAGCCCATACACATGAGCTGGTTGCTATGTTAGTTTTCTTTAACCAGTGATTTCTTCCATAAGCTGAGTTCCAGGGCCCTGCTGAGAAGACTATCATTCAAAATTAATGAAATGCTATTAGTATTTTAAAGTACCTATTGTGCATGTGAGAAAATCTAGCCTCAGTTGAAGTAATAGAGTATTTTAGAATGTATGTGTAGCACAGGGATCCTTATTGAAAAGGCTATTTATTTTTGCCAGTCATTATTGCCTCAAAGGCCAAAAAGCAAGACTCACAAGTAAAAGCACAAAGTGAATCTGTTCACAATGCACAGAGAGAAGCCAGAAGAACTCTTCTGGAACAGATGTCTGCAAGTCCTCCAGTGAAAATGAAGGAGAAAGGCACTTTCAGTTATGTGATCATTTCAGTTCTTTTCTTTGCTGAAATGGTCACCAATAACCCAGATCCATCCATACTTTTTGTTAATTCTTTCCCTGCTGATTTCAATTCTAGTCTAAGAGCTTCATTGGGAACATTTTGCCAGGCATTTTGGCAGTATTTATAAAAATACTTAATGTGATTTTCCTCTGACCCAATAATTTCACTTTTAGGAAATTTTCCTGTAGAAATTCTAGCTAAAGTATTTGAAGATATAGATATCAGGAAAGCTACTGTCCCATTGTCTGACATACTGTAAATTGAAAGCAATCTAAATGCCCATCAATATGGACTGGCTAATAATAATGATTTAGCTGTACACACATCCTGGAGTCAGACCACCTGAGTCTGAGTTCCCATTTCACTGTAAATTTCTCATTGTGGTTCCTTGTATTTGTTTTCTATTACCGCCATCATAACAAATTACCACAATTTTAGAGATGTAAACCAACCCAAATTTATAATCTTACAGTTTGGTAGGTCAGAAGTCTGGTATGGGTCTCACTGGACTGAAACCAATGTGTTGGCAGTGCTCGGGTCCTTCTTTCAGAGTCCAGGAGAGAACCCCTTTCCTTGATCCTTCAGGTGTTGACAGACTTCAGTTCCACGAGGTTGTAGGACTGAGGGCTCTGTTTCCTTGCTGGATGTTAGCTCCTAAAGTCCTCTTGCTGGTCCCTGCATGTAGACCCCTACGTCTCAAAAACAGCAACAGAGTACTGAATCCCTCTCACACTGTCATCTCTCTGACCCTGCTTCTACAGTTGTCTCTCTCTCCAACCCAGACAGAAAAGGTTCTACTTTTAAGGACTCAAGTGATTAGATTGGGCCTACCCAGACGATTCAGAATAATCTCCCCATCTCAAGGTCTTAACCTTTAACCCATCTGCAAAATCCCTTTTGCCCTGTACGGTGATACATTCACAGGTTCCAGGGATTTAAATGAGGACATCTTTGGGGGGCATTATTTTACCTACAACTCCCCTCTAAGCCTCAGATTCCTTATTTTCAAAATGGAGCTTCTTCCACATATGGTTCTTGTAAACTATAGATGAGAGAAACTCTTGGCACAGAGTAATCACTCAGCAAATGTTGGTCATCATCATCATTACTATGTAGCCATTAAGAAAAAGAGACAGAACCATATTACTGTCATAGAAAAATGTTCAAAAGATATATTTGAGAAGAGTAAGCTATAGAAGAGTGTGGATAGTATAACCATTTTTCTTAGAAAGAAAAAGGAAAAAAGATATTTGTATTTGTATAGGGAATAAAATGTCTGGATGAATACCAAGAGACTAAGATTGAGAAGGTGAGTACAGACTTCGAATTTTTCTAATGATGCACATTTTAAAATTTAAAGTGGTAACCACATTAGGAAGATAGAGTGTTTATTGTCCAAAACAGTGTGGAAACAAACAAACAAACAAATACAGAAATGAATACTTATAAAATAACAAGAAAGAAGAAAAAAGCATTGAAAAATGTTGGTAAGTAAAAAATTCCAATCCCAAACATGTCAATAATCACAATAAATATGAATAGATTACATCTGTTCAATAAAATACAGAGATTCTTAGATTGGAAAAAATAACAAAATCCGGATATGTGAAGATATCTTTTAGGTAAAATTTTAAAACACAAACATTAATAAATATATTAAGTATGGAAAACTACATATTTAGTAAAAGCATAGGAACAGAGATGGGAAGTAAAAGCATCAATTTCAGGACTATGGTTGCGTCTAGGAAGAAAAGAAAGGAAACAGTGTAAGAGAGGGTTACAAAAGGGATATCAATTATATCTTTAATATTTTATTTCTTTCTAACAAAAATAAAATATCTAGAACATATATGACAGGATATTTGCCTTTTAAAATTCTGGGTTTTTTATATTCTGTCCTTTTCTGTGCATATAAAATATATTTTTTAAATTTTTATAGAACTGTACTGAGAAGTTAGAGATTATGTCCTGATGCAACAAATACTTTGGGTTCTAGAGAAAAATTCTGAAATTTTAGAGGTAAACATAAAATTAGGACAGACAGATGAAAATGTGTTTCTACTTTCTGTCCATCAGTTTGAGTCACCATCTATTGAACACTTACACTAGGTTAAGGATGATACTGTTTGAAAATGCCTAAAATTTGTACATTAAAATGTTCAAGAAGGCTTAAACAGAAACTTGTATGCAAGTTTTAACAGTTCATAAATGTTGTCAAGAAACAAAGAAACAATTGGAATAGTGATTAAATTTATCAGAGAAATTTAATTTTGAGCCAGATTCTGAAGCAGGAGAGGTTCATGGATTTCTAAGATGGAACAATTCAGAGAGGAAAATGGACTGTGCCATGGCACAAAGGGACCTCATCAACAGGACACAGGGGACAGTAGTAGATTAGGGTGGTTGGAGCAGAATTTCCTTCCCGAAATTCTGAAGAGCTATGGAAACAGACATAAGTACTTACATGGACATAAGCACAGAAAAATGTCAATATACAATTAAATAGAAGATTTAGGCTACTGGAAGAATAGATCTGACATCACAGATTTTACATGGACTGTAAAAATCACCTTCTTATATTTTTGCTGGCTCCAATGGAGCCATAATTTTTTACTTTGTGTAAAGCATAAAGAAGGTATTTATGAACTGCTTTTCAAGAGAAAGGAGAGGACTTCCCTGGTGGTGCAGTCAGTGGTGAAGAATCCTCCTGCGAATGCAGGGAACATGGGTTTGAGCCCTGGTCCAGGAAGACCCCACATGCCACGGAGCAACTAAGCCTCTGCGCCACAATTACTGAGCCTGCGCTCTAGAGGCCGCGAACCACAACTATTGAGCCCGCGTGCCACAAGTCCTGAAGCCTGTGCGCCTAGAGCCCGTGCTCTACAACAAGAGAAGCCACCGCAATGAGAAGCCCTCGCACCGCAAGGAAGGTAGCCCCCGCTCGCCGCAACTAGAGAAAGCCCTCGCGCAGCAACGGAAGACCCAACACAGCCAAAAATAAATAAATAAATAAATTTAAAAAAACAAAAGGGTTGACTGATATTCTCAAGAAAAGAAAAAGGGGAAATGCTGATGGAGAACCATGAAGGAGCCTTGGTTGATTTTCTGTTGGAATTACTTCTCTTAAGGTTAAATACATTATTTAACAGATTAACACACACAAATATCCTTCCCCCAAAAACTAAACTCTATTTTGAAAATATTCCACCTCACGCCATCAGAATATTCTAATGTTGGGCTAAATTTCTCTTTCTGCTTTCAAATTAATTTGCGTGAAAGGCTCAGCCTAAGTTGTACTGGGAGGATGTAGGTGGCCATGACCATTCACTGGAAACTTGAGTCAGTCCAGATCTTGTGGCTTACAGCACAAGTCCTGCTGCCTCTGCCCCCTCATCCTTATATGGTTGCCAGAGTGAACTAACACACACTTTCTGTCTGTCTGTCTCTCCCTCTTTCTCCCACTCTCTCTGTTGCCCCCTACCCCCTTCCAGGCCAATCTGAACAAATCCTCACCAACCTTAGCGTCTTCCCCAGGTAGCCTCACACTGATGTATCTCTGTGAGTTGTGAGGTGGGTCACAGGCCACATGTCACTGACAATAAAGCCCCAAAGATTCCAAGGTCCCACTTTTCTCAGCCCTGTGTCTAGAGCACCCTCCCCCATCACTCAGTCACCGGCTCTGCTGCCTGGAAAACTCTTGCTCCTGCACGTCTCAGCTCAGATGCTCTCCTCCCTGTGAACCCACATCCCTGACTTCCCCAGCCAGCTCAAATTCTTCTCCTAAAGCCTTGCTGCACTTTGTATAGACTCCCACGTAAGACTTGTCTTGTTTGATGGCAGTTATTTATACAACTGTCTCCCACTCCATTGTGAGCTCCTTGAGGACAGAGACCATGCCTTGGTTCTTTTTATATTGCCAGTAAATAGCAGCTTCCAGGACAGTCTAGGCACACAGTGAACATTAATGGATGTTGAATGAATAAATAAGTACTACCACTGATATAGAGGCAAGAGAGTCCCCAGTTAATTAGATCAATGCCTCTTCCCTTCCCCCATTCCTGCTATGTATGGCAGCAGGGAAAAATCTTTCTCCCTAATTACGTCAAACAACACTGTCCCATGAAGTCTCTGCGTTTTGGGAGTAAAGGTTGAAGGAAATGATTTTCCTTTATAAAATTAAAGGCTTTGATTATTGGCAAAGAGAAGATTCTAGATTCATTAGAGGACAGTGGCCCAGCAATTCTTACTATGTTCCTGTAACTAATTAGAGATAGGTAATTTCAAAAATTAGTATCTACAAAAATTGACCACAAACCAATAAGGATGATGAGTTGAATCATAAAAATCCCATTCTATTTATATTTCCCCACACACACTCATTGCATTTATTCTAAATGGAAAAGTACAAATAGTGGGAAAAAAACATTTAAACTACACAAACACGAAACTCCAGATGCCTATCCTGCCTAAAGGGCAAAATTTAATTCTGTGCTAAACTACTGTATGTGGGATTAAGAGGCGTGGTTAACCAGACATTTGGGAACAAGTAATTACCACTGAATCTCTCTATCACATATTTGTCTCACACATAATTTATACAACAAGCCCACAGAAGGGAAAAATAAAATGTTGTTTGAAATATTTTTTTCCAGCCACAAATTTTTCAGGCTTACTTTTTTCTCCTCATCAAACATTATTTACGCCTATGGTCTTGGGTTGGATAGTGGGATATATTCTTTCTGACACACAGGGGCAAAGAAATAATATCTCTAACCTGTTATTCTTGCCTGTGTCCTTCTGGCCAATCTCAGGCATCTGAATATGGATATGCAGAGTCCCTGCAGTTGGTTTATGTGGAATAAACTTGCAAGGGAACACTTTTATTTATTCACCTATTTGTTCATTCAACAAATATTTATGACACACCTCTGTGCCCAGAATTGACACTGGGATATCCAGATACCAGTGGACAAGACAGGGTCTCCACCCTTGATGAGTTCACAGTCTAGAAGCAGGGATGATTAAACCAACAATTATAATGTAGAATGATAAGCCAGGATAGGAGGGTACACAAGGAGTTGTAGGGATCTGACACCTGTCTGAGATGGTCAGGGAGGGCTTCCAGCAAGAGATGTCATCTAAGTTGCATCTTGACTGACCTGTAGGCCCCAGACAATTGAAGGAGGGTAGGGAAGAGGAAAATTCAAAGCTAAGGGAAGAGCAGGGAGAGATCAGAGTATGAGAGAAAAAGTGGGAGTAGGTGAGGCAGGGTGGTGCTTACTGATGGAGCAAACTCTTACAAAGCTATGGAGTCTGAGCCGTGAAGTAAACATTTTCTGTGCTCACAAGCCAAGCAACAGCTTCTGTGGCCCTCCTCTCCCTCTCTACCTGGGACACTTTCAATGAAAAGGAAAGTGGAGAGGTATTTGAGAGAGACATAAAGCCTCTGGGCAGCGGCATCTTGGCTGGACTGCTTCCGGCATTTGCTCTTGTTTTACATTTTGCACAAAGCAGGGAGATATATGCCATCAAACCATAACTCCTCTGCAACTCCAGCCCAATTCCGGCTGCCATGCAGTATTTGGCAAGAGCCTGACCTGGGGCAAAGGATTTAACATCATCGTGCCTCAGTGCCTTGTCTTTAGAACAGATTGAAGCAAGAATTTAATAAGTGAGTGCATGTGAAGTGCTCAGAACAGAGCCTGGCACAAAGCAAACGCCCAGTAAGTATTAGACATAATTATTTTACTCTGCATATGGGACATGCCGATGAAGCTAGTTGGCCAGTTATTTAAATAACTGGTAGGTCATTTATAGGAACGGGGCTCAGGAGTGAAGTTATTGTTGTTCAGTGTCTTTGGCACTAACAGGAGACTAGGAAAGTTAACCCTGTGAACATAAAAGCTGAACTTCGGTGGTGGATTTTTTTGTTTATATCCATTCATTGAATATTCATTAGCCCTGTACTTATCGAGTGTCTACTGAATGTCAAGCCTGAGGGTCAAATATACCTGAGATGGACTGACAACCTATTATTCATTCAACACATGCTTAGAGGTACCGGAAAGTGTGAGTCACTGCTGAGGATAAAATTGATTCATTAGACCCTCCAGCAGAAGGTGATACATACTACAAAGAGACAGGGACAATAATAATCAGTGTTTGCTTTACACCAGGCTCTGTGCTGAGCACCTTACCTAGATTATCTCAAAGTGCTGTGGGAGTTGATAGGATGGAGATATGGTTCCCAGCAGGGGAGATTAGGAAAGACTTCATGGAAGTGGAGGTATTAGAACAGAATCTTAGAAAATACTTCACTTCTGGAGCATTTTGCTCAACCCTGGTTTTACAGTAGACAGGTCCAATGGCTTTTTCTAAAGCTGCCTCTTGCTATAAAGGCTATTTTAAAGGAAACAGCCAATAAAAGGGGATGGTTTCTACTAAAAACTTTCATCTGACTACAAAAGAGAACTACCACCAACCTGAGTAATTTGCTTAAAAATGAACAACTTCTGATTCCATTATCAAGCCCGAGAGTCATCTTGCCTGCATTGCAGTCCAAATTCCATCTCTCCCTGAATGCCCCTTCTTTCCCGCCAGTGACTGACTGGGAATCATGTTTGCAGCACACGCTGGGATCCTGTTCCTAATTATTGGTTGTGTAATTTATTGATAAAGCAAAGCCAAATATGAGTAAGAAGGAAAGCCTAATTAGAAATAAAGCACTCAGTGTCCCAACAAGGAAAATTCCAGGGCTTCAAAAATAGAAAATCAGTGATGCATAGTTTGAGGGCTTTGTCACTAAAGAAATAATCCCAGTACTTAATAAGCCAGAAAATGGATTAAGCAGATGGGGGAAAGTTATCAGTGGCAGAGAATGGGCACCTACGGAGAAATAGAATGGTTTAGGACCAAAATGACTCTGGCACACACTAAAGAATATTTAGTTGTGTCCTGAAATGAATGCTATAGAAAATCTGTATGAAAAGGAATATAAAATCAGCCATGAAGAGAGAACATAACAGATTATGGGCTGGTACAGAAATGCTAGAGCCACTTTTTTACTGGGTTGATTAGCCCATTTAGTTAAATGGTTGATTTGTGTGATTTCTTTCTTTACAGAATTGACTACTTGAGTGAATCAACCAAAGCAGTAACTTCAGTAGAGTGTGGATGCAGCTTTATTCTGATAAGCTGACCTTTAAACACAGTTGACCCTTGAACAACGTGGGTTTGCACTGTGAAGGTCCACTTATACGTGGATTTTTTGCAATAATAAATACTACAGTACTACAGAGTCTGCAGTTGGTTGAAACTGAGAATACGGAAGAACCTCAGATACTGAGGGCTCACGATAAGTTATATGTGGATTTTTGACTGCAAGGAAGATCAGCATCACTAACACCCATGTTGTTCAAGGGTCAGCTATACACAGGAAAACGTTTTTCATAACAGAGAAGCCATCCCAGCAGCACACGTGACTACATAGCCTTCTCTGCCTATACCTATCTGAACATGTTTCTAATCAATTGACCATTTACACTTATCAGCTCATAGGACCTTTATAGGGCCCAAAACTCAGTTTTAAGTGTCAGTGAGTTGCTGAATGATCCTAACCAGATCACTTAGCCTCTGTTTTCTAATTATTGTATTGCACCATTAAAAGGATGATGCACACACACACACACACACACACACACACACACACACACACACACACCACATTGAGACTGATCAGGAGGCTTTCACATTTTCAAGAAACAGAGATCTGGAGACAAGCGGAAAACACAGCTTCTGAGTGATGGCATAACAAGTTACTATTTATACCTCATCTTCCATCCATTGATGTGAACTAGGGGTCTTTCCTTGCCAGAGAATAATTTTAGGGAATGAGTTTCCTGGTGAGCTCACAGCTTAACACTGCTTGTATCACCATCTTGAGTCAGCAGTGGCTAATGCTGTGCAGAATAAACTAATTTTAGTCATCTGTGGGATCCTTGTAAATACTCCATAGTGACTCTTTTAAAAGTCAGTATGAACTTGCTATCTCTGCTTCATTTCCTGCTCCCAATGATCCACTAGGGGTATTTTTAGGCGATGACATCTTACAGAGCTTGTCTAGGTGAGTTTCTCTATTTCAAAGTCAGCATTTGAAAATTCTGCCATACATTATGCTAAGTGGAATAAGTCAGACAGAGAAAGATGTAACACTGTATGATATCACTTACATGTGGAATCTAAAAATTACAACAAACTAGGGAATATAGTGAAAAAGCAACAGACTCACAGATATAGAGAACAAACTAGTGGTTACCAGTGGGGAGAGGGCAGGGGAAGGGGTTATATAGGGGTAGGAGAGTAAGAGGTACAAACTATTAGGTATAAAATAAGCTACTAGGATATATTGTACAGCATGGGGAATATAGCCAATAGTTTATAATAACTATAAATGGACTATAACCTTTAAAAATTGTGAGCCACTGCATTGTACATCTGTAACATATAATATTGTACAGCAACTGTACTTCAATTTAAAAAAAAGAAAGAAAGAAAATTCTGTCACAGATTCCAAAGTCAAAAGGCCTCTGGTTAAATGTCACCAGAAAAGTGACTAACAAATAAGGCAACAAAGGACGTGGAAATGCACGTGTCCTATATGTGCTACAGGAAAAGCACTGCCCACCTTACTCTCATTTTAACAGCACTTTCTGTGAACCCCAGCCGACAGCTACCTGGAGGGAGAGATGGGGAGAGAAAAACTCTCATCCCTGAAGCTAACGGCTTTCCTTCCACCTATCATACTGTACATTAGGAGTATGAAATGATCCCTTAGCTCCTCAATCATCTCTTTCTGTGATGAGCCCCTGGGTGATGAGTCACATTTCATTGGCAGTCAGTCACAAGCTGAATATAGAGTACCTCTAGTTTGTTCAGTACCTCATGGGTCACTGAGAAAGAATAGGGCCTGAGGACAAACTCCACTGGTCCGGTCACCCAGGTTCAGCTGTGTGATCACAGGCTATAACACTTGGCCAAGAACTCATATTTCATGGAGTGAGAATTGTGCGTAAGCCCTTACACTAGGGTTTTGTGTTTTTGAGAAAGATGCTGAGCTTGACTGTGTTTATCAAGGAATGTGGAAACCAAGAGGAGGGGCTGAGTTAAAGAGAATTCTAGGCAAACCAAACGCCTGAGGTTGGCAGTGAATAGCCCATCGGCCAGAAAGAATGTGAAGGGACCCAGTTCTATGTGAAAAAAGGTTCTTGGTTTTTGTGTTCTCCTTGAAAAATCTTCAACCCTGGAATGTTTGATATCAATGTGTTCTGGTCTAAAAAGAGAAATCGAGAACTTCAAAGGAAGTATTTGAGAAGCAAGAGGAGAGAAGGGAGGGAGGAAGGCAGATTCGGAAATATTAATAGGGAAAAGGAGGGAAATGGTGCATCCTGTAATTATTTTTATAAGAAAGGCAGCTAATAAGAGTTCCAGGGTAGAACTTCTATTTCTTGAATTCGTTCAAAGTGATTGAGACCCTTGGATCTTTGGGACCAAGCTTTTGCTGTAGGAGACTTCATTTAAATGCCTCTTTCCAAAGAAAACACACATCATACCAAGATATACAATCTATGTGTAGCTTCACTGTGCTGCTGGAAACTCAGCTCCACTGATTGATTCTTCTTTACCGAGAATCAGTGTCCTCGTTTACCCCTCTAAAAGCTAGTTTGATGGACTTCCAGTTGAGTGAAGCAAGTCTTTCAGAGCAAAGAGGCAGCTGCCGCTGTCTGGCCGGCTGCTAATGAAAGGCTTATGCAGCAGTCTCTGTGAACCATGCAGGCAGTGCTCCTGCCAGATCCTAAGAAACCAACCTTTTGAGGAACATTGTGTTAAGGAATGTCTGGAATGTTTTTAGTCCCGATAGTTCCCAGGTAGCCTATATGGTCCACAATGAAGAATGAGCAAAGCAGTGTTACAATGTTCAGCAAGACCGATTCAGATCAGAGAGCGATCAGGGAAAAAAACCCATTAAGATGAGGCATAAGATTGACTCTTCTCAACCATTAAATGCAGTTTCAGAATTTCTTTCTGAATTGCAGCTGCATCACACAGACCATCTACTATAGTCCCAGGCTAATGAGAGGGAAGGTGCTAAATAGGCTTTAAATTTTAAACTAAAAATGTAGCAACTATTTGTAAATTTTTTCATACTGTTTAGCTTAGTATATGAGTGAGTGAACACTGTTAAAACATCAGCATAACTGCACCCTTGATTTACACTATTAACAATGGTTATTCATAGGATGGGAAGTTCTATTTCTAATTATATTTTAAAGGTTTTAAATATATTTAAAGGTTTAAAAATTTTTATATATAGGTTAAGTGTTTGTATGCACATACACATACATGTATATGAATATATTTTGCCTGAATACCTCTTTTTTTATTAGAATTGTAAATTTGCTAAGGCTGAGCTGAGGACACTGCTTCAATAAAGATATTTAACATTTAAAATAATATTTAGTGTGTAGAGTAACATGGTCTTTTTTTTACTTTTTATTTTGAACATTCTCTATCTTAAGATTTCTCAAACTTTCTGTCTGCATTCTACAGTAAGAAATACATTTAAAATTTTTGATTCAGCACACTCACATTATATGTTTATTATGCTATATATATATATATATTAAAAAGTATGTATATGAAACAAAACCTACCCTTTCTAAGTGTTATGCACTCTGATATTTTCTGTTCTACTTTTTCATTTGTATAAAATATCATCGTGACTCATTTTATTAATTTTCCCATGCACTAATGTGTCATGACCTGGAATTTAAGAAACATTTTTTAACCTGGCCTTTTAAGTAATTTCATAATGCTATTAAAGAAAATAAAATGTTATAATGAAATAATATGGATATCCATTTGACATGATTCAAGGGAATACATGAGTGCTAATAAAAGAACTCTATCTTTGACTTAAGCTAATTATGATCATTATTGTTATGTTATCATATTCTGGAGAATATTAACTTGTAAAAAATGATAATAGTCATGTAATCTCTTTCTTCATTTAAAATAACATTTACACAACCTTTCAAACTTAATTAAGCCATTTCCTTTCTTTAGCCATCCCACCTCCAAGACCCCAAAATTTTTTAAAGAAAAGACAATGTTATTTAATAGAATACAAAAATTAAGAGTAAAATTCTAGGTTTTACCATAGCAGACTTCTACTAGCTCACTTCAGAATGATCAAAAGGCCATATGCAGCATGGGGATAAATGCAGAATCAGGTTCTGGGCACTCAATGGCTCCTTAGAATTGATGGTAAATTTAACCTCTGAAGATAAGATCAGACATGAATTACCAAAAAAGAGTAATTATTAGAGAAACTTTGTGGTGTCTTCATCTGTGAAAATGGAGAATCACTCTGTAGTGTGAGTGACTCCATAATACAGAGCTCTGTATTGACGGGCTGGTCGGAACGCTGTAAGCTGAAGACATCAAGAAGTCTATTTTTGAAATGACTGTGTATTTCACCTTGACATATCTGATTTGTAAATTTTTTGTTTGCATATTGAATGAATGAAAATGGGCCCAACTTGTCCTTTTTCTCCATGCTGCCTACAGAGTTCACAAATTGGTGCTGAACGATAGGTATTTTAAAGCCCCAAAGACCACAATGTGGATTCCCTGGACAGCAGGACAGATAGAATGTTTGGATAGTGACCCTTTGAGAACTGCCTACAGGACAGGACCTCTTCTCAGTGAAAGGTGGGGTGGAAACACTGTACAACTTCTTCCCCACCAGAGCAGGGAATTTTGACTACACAATGCTCAGCATGTCCTCCTGGCCCCTGTCCCCACCCACTTTCTTCCCGGCTTCCCTGACTCTTCCCCCACCATGCTCACCATGCCTGGCTGCACCTGCCTGCCGACTTCTGCCTCCCTTGCTAGATTCCAAGTTGCTGAGGGAAGGCAGGGAGACGACCTTGTCCGCCACTGCCTCTTCAAACTAGCACAGTGAACTGGGCACATTTGGGGAGCACCCACAATCATGTGTTGAGGGAAAGAACAGACAAGTGAACAAATTATTAATCACCCACTTAACTTGTAGCCCCTTCAAGAGTCAACCTCCTCGATACTCCTGGCCCAGTAGGAGGCAAGTGCCAAGCCCTCTCCACCAAGGCCAGCAGAGAACCCGCTTCCAGGGGGCCTGCAGCCAGCATCTAATTACAGTTACAACTTCATGAGAGTCACCCTGGAAGTCTCAGAGCAGGTGGAAACCGCTGACCCAAGCATCTGGAAAGTCCAGAAGCAGCAGAAGTGGTGGCACTCAGGGGCTGAAAGAAAAATTCAGATGTCATTTTGGCCTCATCTTCCTCCAAACTGTTTGCAGAGAGTATTTCACTGCTAAAATGAGAGGCAGGAAAGTAATAACTTACAGGTAAATTGCTATGGACAGCATTGTCTGAGGTATATAATATGCTTTCCCTACATTTGTTCAATGCAGGTACAAAGTGGGATAATCCAGTCTCTGAACACTAGTCCAGGTATTATTAGGAAGGAACACCTGAACCAGGTGGACATGCATGGCATTTGCAGTCACTATCCTATTAGTTGGAACCATATGAAACTGTCATTTTGATAGGTCAAAGGTGGTCAAATAGCAGCAGTTTCATATAGTTCAACCTATCATAGGTTTAAATGTACCACTTCACTGCTAGAAACAAGTCAAGGCTGAATCCTGCTGATACTAAGAAAGCCTGTTTGGTATGCCGGGCCGTTAGCAGTCTTTTGGGAGAACTAAGGACTGACCTGAACATGAAGGATGCACAATTGCCCTAGGTCAGTTGTTCTGAAGTGTATTCTAGGGCACCCCAGTTCCACAAGACGCTTATGAAGAAAGAAGAGAAGGACTGATTTATGAAATGCTGCAAACGATATTCCTTTCCTAAAGTTTCAAAATTCATATTAAAGTATCACATTCACAGATCAAAGAATCTGAAGGGTTCTACAATAAAAACATCACTTAACCATGTTGAATCCAGGACATTCCAAATTTATTTGACGAGTGAAATCATACATAAAGGTGACACCTACTATCACAGTTAACAGTTTGGGATTAGCCAGACTTCTGCCCATGATCCAGGCACGTCTAGGCTCTCTCAATCCTGGCTCCTTAGGCCTGAATCAGTTCAGGTTCATATTTACCCTGAACTAGACAGAGGCCCCTGACAGCGGTTTATTTCCACTTCTCCCCACTGTTCCCCAACAGCCAGAAAAAGGCAGAAGCTCAGGATACTCTGTGTCAATACACAAGTTGCTTTCTACTGATTTTATATTCAGTTTGTGCAAGTCTCACCATGCCATCAAACCAGCATTTATGTCTTTTAGGGAATAATATTAATAGAAACGTAGGGAATAATCATACCTGCCATGGTATATCTGCCATGTACTTTTCACACTGTACTATGCTTCATGTTTTCCATACCTGTCATGTATATTACATTGCTCACAATGAGCTGAGGAAGTAGGTATTTTTGCTCCCACTTTATAGACAATCTCTAGTGTCAAAGATATTTGGTGGCCTAAAGTCCACAGCTGCGATTTAATAACACCACTTCCTATGCTCCCTCCACCACATTAATGAGTTGACACGTATATAGTGCTTACTCCAAGCCAGCCACCAAGTTTTAACTCATTTAAATCATTATAAACCAATGAAGGTACTATTACTATCCCCATTTGACAACTGGGGAAACAGAAGAAGTTAACCAATCCTCCTAAAGTCTTATGGCTAAAAAGAGGCAGGGCTGGAATTCAGACTAAGGCTGATTATTGTTTGGTTCTACAATAAGGAAATCCATTTAACTATGTTTAACCCAGGACTTTCCAAACTTGTTTGACTAGGGAATCATTTTTTGCAGGTCATGCCTACTACTACAGTTAACACTTTGAGAGAACACAGTTTGGGAATCACAGGACGGACCCCCTCCCCTTGATCCAGGCACCTCTAGCCTCTCCAAACCCAGAGTCCACGCCCTTTACTATTACACTCTCTCGGCCTCTTAGAGATCCCAGAGTCTCCATTTACATGTCTCACTAACCAAGTCTCCTGGCTGTAGAGGCTAGTTGTCAAAAACTATCCATTTACTCTCTTAATTCTCTCTAAAACCCTTATAATGTAACCAAATCAATATAGCACATTTGTAAAGGTTAATATAAAATAAATTATTTTAGAATATAAAGTGACTTTTATCTCCAATGTCCCTATACAGAAAAACAATCTTTTTGTTTTGAGTAACTAAGAATACTAAAAATCCTCGAAGTCTCTAATGTTATGAAACCACAAATTACAGTGTGAACATCAAATCATTCTATTAAGGCAATGTAAAAGAACTGAGTTCAATATAAGTCACCTTCAATTTCACCACCGTTGGGATGGATGAAATCTAACATTTATTGGGTGTTTATTATGGGCCAGGCACTCTGCCACATGCTTTTCATAGATTATCTTATTTTACAACAACTCTCTGAGATAGATGCTGTTGTTATTCCCCTCCTACTTCCTGAAGCAAAACCCAAGGCACTAGGAGAACTTGCCCAGGATCACACAGCTATCCAGCAAACGGTGGAGCCAAGAGGTGAAGAGGGGAACCTGGATTTTACATGTCCCCAGCCATTGTAGATGCTAACTCTGGCTGCACAGAGCAAAGCCAAATATGAGCCCCCAGGTTCTAACAAAGTGATCATTTGCTTTTTGCAAGCCCCATATTAAAAGGTACATGACATCTACTAAATGGTTGCCCTTGGGGAACCTTCAAAATCTGTCAACTGGAAATAAGACTCCAGAGGGGGAAACCCTAAAACCTTTAATTGCTCCAAGATGATATGTTGGTTTTGCAGGTCTGGCTCATCTTAAAAGGAAGATTTTTTTGAAGGTATAACTGAATAATATGGCATTAAAGAAACACGATTCGAGTTCTCATGCTTATAAAATCATAGTTGTCATTTCTAGGTTTGCTGAAGACTGTTTTGCAATCTCTTACTAAGTTGGAGAAAACCAATACTGTACACACTTAGGTACATCTGCCCTTTTCTTCCCTTCACCAAAGAACTTCATAGGGTTTTTAGTATTTTTAGTTACCGAAAGCACTCAAAACAAGAATTGTATTTCTCTGTATGGACATTAGAGGGAAAAGTCATTTTATGTTCTAAAATAATTTATTTTACATTAACCTTTGCAAATGTGCCACATTGATTTGGTTATTTTTAAAGGTTTAAGACAGAATCAAGACTGCATTAAGAAAGTGCTAAAAAACCTAAAACAACTGGAGACTCAGGCAGTTTATTGTTTTCTTTAAAAACAACTATAGGGACTTCCCTGGTGGCGCAGTGGTTGAGAGTCCGCCTGCCGATGCAGGGGACACGGGTTTGTGCCCCGGTCCGGGAGGATCCCACGTGCCGCGGAGCGGCTGGGCCCGTGAGCCACGGCCGCTGAGCCTGCGCGTCCGGAGCCTGTGCTCCGCAACGGTAGAGCCCACAATAGTGAGAAGCCCCAGTACCACAAAAAACAAAAACAAAAACAAAACCAAACAAACAAACAAAAACTATAGATGGATTTCAAGGAGGTAAAAGAGATGAAAACAGAAGGTAAAAATGATTGTTTGGGCTTCCCTGGTGGTGCAGTGGTTAAGAATCCGCCTGCCAATGCAAGGGACACGGGTTCGAGCCCCGGTCTGTGAGGATCCCACATGCCGCAGAGCAACTAGGCCCGTGTGCCGTAACTACTGAGCCTGTGCTCTAGAGTCTGAGAGCCACAACTACTGGGCCCGCGTGCCACAACTACTGAAGCCCATGCGCCTAGAGCTTGTGCTCCACAACAAGAGAAGCCACCGCAATGAGGAGCCTGCGCACCGTAACCAAGAGTAGCCCCCGCTCTCTGCAACTGGAGAAAGCCCACACAGCAACAAAGACCCAACACAGCCAAAAATAAGTAAATAAATTTATTATTTTTTTAAAAAAGATCATTTAATGAGGCATAGAGGTGGTCTTGGGAATTTACACCTAAAGAAAATCTCTAAATCAAAAAACCATAGAATAAATAATCCCGGGAGGCAGTACAGAATGGGGTTAAGAAAAAGCTCAGAGTCTCACGGCCTGGGTTCACTCATTAGGTATGTGACCTTGTGCAAGATACCCATTCTCCCTGTACTAAGTTCCTTCCTCCCTAAATGAGGTTGTTAACAAGACCTACTTCATAAGGTTGCTTGCTGTGAAAATTAAATAAGATAATTTATAAAAACACTAAGGACAATATCTGATAAGTGCTCAATAACTACCAGCTATTAAAGCAGTTGTCACGATCATTGCAGCACACATGAAGGGGTGTAGAGAAGTTAAGTTAAAAGGTAAATTAAAACAAAACAAGAATAATCCTAGGTCTACTGCTGAGACCTCACGGTAGAACTGACACATCGTGGGTGCTCAGTAAATAGTGAATGATGGACTCAATCTATCAATCAGTGAATGAATCAAGGAATGGAGTCTTAGGAAGAAAAGATTGCTTTCAAAAAAGCGAATTCTTTGCCTTCTGTGGGCCTTTTGATCCCTCCTAATCCATCCATAAGAGCGAAGTTACCCACCCTAATTCAGAATAGTCTTTCCCTTGCTCATGCAGTAACTCAGTTCAGTGCAGTAAATTTTAAACTTTTTCCAAAGCCACACTAACATATATGCTAGAACACACCAAATTTATAAACAAAAACTCTAAGTGACCTTAACTTCATGACAGGAGAGAAAGATGTTCAAAGATGAAGTTATATTTAACACACCCTTTATTTCTGTCTAAATAGTGTGATTTAAAATGAATGAATATTGTGTGAAAAAAAATTTATATAAATATCTATATTTAGATATATAGATTTTTTTTTTTTTACAAAAAGATAACAATAAAAGAAAAGGGAGTGTGCTGAACAAGAGAGTGGGAAAGGAAAGCCAGGGATACTGCTTATTTCCCTCCCACTAGGAGACGGATCATTATGCTATGTTCCTTCAATCCAGTTATTTACCTTCAGAAATTACTTTTGGCTTCTTTCCACTTCTGAACTGGGATCAGAATCACAAACACATTTGACAACAATATGTTCCTCTTGCGTAAATGTCTCTTCTAGGCCACATACATAATTAAAATCCTGTTGACTCAGGAATAACGTCTCAGAACTGAATGTCCAAACTCTGTAACTTGCTTCCTTTTCTAACCAGACAGCACAGCTGCCAAGAGCTTCTGGGCCCTCTGCCTCTTTTCTCCACGTATAATTATTATACATTACATAGCATATACTTGATTTGCCAAAGCCTGCCAGAAAAGGTTCCTGTGACTACTTATTTGAACTTTTTTGTATATACATGTGACCAAAAACACAGTGTACCAAAGCAGAAGAAAAAAAGGAGGTGGGGTGGGAGTGGATGTGCTTAGCAATTCTTACTTTCCATGGAAATGAGATGAAAGTCTTAAGGCAAAGCAATATATATACACATAGCTTATAAGGCAAAATTCACTAAAGGTGAAAGAATATTTTAAAAATTAATGATGCCATATTATAACATGAATCCTTGGTTTCCAATATTTGAAATGAGGTAATAGACTTTAAAAAGTCTTCAAAGTATATATGAGGCATAAAATAAAGCACTTTGGCTTTCCTTCACCTTTGGGCAGCACCAGATTTAAACCAGACATGAAAATCTATCCTATTTTTAACAACCACTGGAGGAAGAGGTTGCACAATGTTTCTTAGGAAGTGGTTCCAATATTCCTCCCCGTCTTAAAACTCTTACATTCTAACCTAAATCCCTCACACTCTAGTTTCAGCCCATTTCCTTTTGCTCAGCCTTAACATGCCTGAAGAACATTATGAGAATATTCTCAATACTGTGTTGTGTTTTTTTTTTTTCAGCCCACAGTTGCCTGGATCTCTTCTATTTCTTCAAAAATATTTAGATATGATATTGGCCTTTTTTCAGTTTTCTGAAAGTTCTCCTGTCTACAAATTTTCAGAAAGACCTGTCCATATTTTAAAGACTTTTAACTTACAAGTAATTGCAGATTTTAGTATAGCTAGTTAAAATTATTTTTACCAGGTAGTTCCCTACTTATGCTCATTTTTCTGTAGCATTCTAAAACTTATTTCAGAAAAGAAGTGATCATCAAACTTTGGTGTACCTCAGAAAATTAACGAAGTTTATTAAAAATAAGATTCCCAACTCTTGACCCAGACTCAGTAAGTTATAATCTTTAAGGCCCTGACATCCTTCAGTTATTCTCATTCAAAAGTCTTAATTCGGTTAACAAGAAAGTTATCAAGCTCATTATTAAAAATGGAAAAAACAAACAAACACACTAAAAAATGTGTTCTCTTCTTCCTTGATAAAGTCAGTTCTGCTTTTGCACTTAAAACTGACACATTAACAGAGTCAGGTATTTGGTGCTGTACTGAAGTTCGACATCACAATCCCCATTAGCAGGAAAATCAAAACCAAACCTAATCTGTGCCTACAAGTTTCCCACACTAGAACTAATTCACTGCCAACAGGCTCTTGATGTATAATACATTATCACATGAAAATGTGATTATGAAAAATACGAGACTGCCACTGCCTGCAAGTATGTAATGCATTCAACATAAGTTATGCAGCAACTTTCAAAATTTAAGCTGGTTTCTGAGGATATAAGCCCGTTCAAAGGACCCTGAGTGGCAAGGTAAAGAAAGAACTAACTGTACAAAATGACATAGAAACAGAAACGCCAATACAGTGCAAGAGCTGAGGAGGAGTTGGAAGGTTCTATGTGAGAGGCAAGAGCATCTTTTCCAGGAAATTTTAAGGTGAATGAGGGTAGGTCTGTGCTTGGATCCTAAACCATGTGGTATTGTTATTATTAGTGTTGGATTGCTACAAAAGGGGAACACCAGGGGCCTGCCTCAATGATTTGCCCAGGTGGGCTTGGTTTCATTTCTTTCTCTAATATTCTTAAGCATCAGTGTTGGATTACCCAAAGGGGCTGCCTCAGATAGTCTGTGCTCTGCATTTCCCCACAAGCACACAGGCAAGAGGGGAAAAAAAAAAACCACTAAAGCAACCACAGAAATGCAGGTGAAAAGGAAAGGGCTGAGAAATTGCTGCACTAGGAAAGAAGTGAAAGTAGCCAAAAGACGGCAGCCAAATGCTGAGATATTCAAAGACAATTCAGGTGTGCAAAGAAAGAGGTATGTCCTGTGATAATAACTGTTAAGATCTATTCTCTTGGCAACTCCCAAATATACAATACAATATTGTTAACTATAGTCACCATGCTGTACTTTATATACACAAATGTCTAATCATTATGTTGTACACCTGAAACTAATATAATGTTATATGTCAGTTACATCTCAATTAAAAAAAAAGAGGTATCTGTACCAATTGTCCATGAATGTGTGCCCTTGGGATCAATTATACTTAGCACTTTTGACTAACTTTTCTCTTTGGATTCAGGATCACAGTCCTTTTCTTTTTTTAATTAATTTTTATTGGAGTATAGTGGATTTGTAATGTTGTGTTAGTTTTCTGCTGTACAGCAAAGTGAATCAGTTATACATATATACATATCCACACTTTTTCAGATTCTATTCCCATATAGGTCATTACAGAGTATTGAGTAGAGTTCCCTGTGCTATACAGTAAGTTCTTATTAGTTATCTATTTTATATATAGTAGTGTGTATATGTCAATCCCAATCTCCCAATTTATCCCTCTCCCTGCTTTCCCCCTTGGTAACCATAAACCTATGTTTTCCTCTAAGAGTTTTATAGTATTCAGTCTTCTGTTTAGGTCTTTAATGCATTTTGAGTTTATTTTTGTGTATGGTGTTAGAGAATGTTCTAATTTCATTCTTTTACATGTAACTGTCCAGTTTTCCCAGCACCACTTATTGAAGAGACTGTATTTTCCCCACTGTATATTCTTGCCTCCTTTGTCATAGATTAGGTGACCATAGATGCATGGGTTTATCTCTGGACTTTCTATCCTGTTCCATTGATCTATATTTCTGTTTTTGTGTCAGTACCATACTCTTGATTACTGTAGCTTGGGAGTATAGTCTGAAGTCAGGAAGCCTGATTCCTCCAGCTCCATCTTTCTTTCTTAAGATTGCTTTGGCTATTCAGGGTCTTTTGTGTTTCCACACAAATTGTGAAATTTTTTGTTTTGGTTTTGTGAAAAATGCTATCGGTAATTTGATAGGGATTGCATTGAATCTGTAGTAGGCATAGAGGGAACATACCTCAACATAGTCCTTTTCTAGTTCTTCTCCAAACTTCTTTCTCTGGTTCCTCTGTTTTATTTTCCATGAATTGTCTACATGTTGTTTTTCTCTAGAGTTTCCATCCTTAATTCTTTTCTCTTTTCCCTCTATATTCCCTTTATTTAAAAATCTTATGTGCATCCATGGCTTCAACTATCACTTATGAAAATGACCCTAAACATCAGATTCCACAGGTGAAGGGTTCAGTCCTACAAGAGTGCCCACACACACTCCCGCCACTTCAGGCTCAAGTCACAAGTCCACGCTATAGATTAGCAGTTCCTGTGACCCTCTCCTTGGACTTCAGACACCAGTTACAAGCCCGTGTTTTTACCTATAGTTCTGACCATCCAGCTATATATCAGAGGTTCCCACGACCTCCTCCTTGAGCTTGATTAATTTTCTAGAATGGCTAACAGAACTCAGAGCAACATTTTACTTACTAGATTACCAATTTATTATAAAAGGAGATAACTCAGGAGTAGTCAGTTAGAAGAGCTGCATAGGTATGGGGAGAGGGCATGGAGCCTCCATGCCTTCTCTTAGTGCACCACTTTCCCTAATTTCCATGTGTTCACCATCCCAGAAGCTCTCTGAACCCTGTCCTCTTGGTTTCTTATGGAGGCATCAGTACATAATCGTGATTGATTAAATTATTGGCTATGGGTGATTGATTCAACCTCCAGGCCCTTTCCCCTCTTTGGAGGTCAGGGGTGGGACTGAAAGTTCCAACCCTCTAATCACATGGTTGGTTCTCCTAGCAACTGGCCCTCAACCTTAGTGAGACCCAAAAGTCACTTCATTATCATAACATGAGACACCTTTGTCACTCTCAACACAGAAAATTCCAAGGGTTTGCAGAGCTGTGAGTCAGGAACTGTGGATGAAGATCAAATATATATGAGAAATATGTTTGGATTATCTGAATGACCAAATACATATTTTTCTTGTAAATCACAATATCAAATCCCATATCTTCTACTTCTGCTAATAGTACAATCCTCTCCCATCACATCTGCTTCTCCCTTTGCTGCACACCATTGCTTAGCAAGTCCTACTGATGGCATCTCCAACACAAGGCACAGGTCACATTCACTCTCACTAGCTCTCACCTAGACTAGCCCTTCACTAACCCTTGCCTAGACTATTGTAATAGTGTCCCAGATGAGTTCCTCTCTAAACTGATTCTTAAAATTATTGGCAGGTGATTTGGAGGCCACAATTTGATTGATCACCTCTCTCCTTTTTGAAATCCTTCTATACTTCTCCATTGCCTATCAAAGTTAGTTCAACCCTATTTTTAAAAAATAGTAAAATTTGTTGAGCACACTATGTGACCACTGGTACACACATATCATTTTACTTATTTCCCCAAAAAGCCTATAGGACAGGACCTTCAAGATGGTGGAGGAGTAAGATGTGAGATCACCTTCCTCCCCACAAACACATCAAAAATACATCTACATGTGGAACAATTCCTATAGAACACCCACTGAACGCCGGCAGAAGACCTCAGACTTCCCAAAAGGCAAGAAACTCCCCACATACCTGGGTAGGGCAAAAGAAAAAAGAAAAAACAGAGAAAAAAGAATAGGGACAGGACCCGCACCTCTGGGAGGGAGCTGTGAAGGAGGAAAAGTTTCCACACACTAGGAAGCCCCTTCACTGGTGGAGATGGTGGGTGGGCATCAGTGTGGGGAGTGAAGCTTCAGAGACATGGAGGAGAGCGAGGCAACAGCAGTGCAGAGGGCAAAGTGGAGAGATTCCTGTGTGGAGGATCGGTGCTGAAAAGCACTCACCAGCCTGAGAGGCTTGTCTGCTCACCCGCCGGGGTGGGTGTGGGCTGGGAGCTGAGGCTCGAGTTTCAGAGGTCAGATCCCAGGGAGAGGACTGGGGTTGGCTGTGTGAACACAGCCTGAAGGGGGCTAGTGTGCCACAACTAGCTGGGAGGGAGTCCGGGAAGAAGTCTGGACCTGCCTAAGAAGCAAGAGACCATTGTTTCGGGGTGCACTAGGAGAGGGGATTCAGGGCACGACCTAAACGAGCTCCAGAGACAGGCGCAAGCTGCGGCTATCAGCACAGACCCCAGAGACGGGCATGAGATGCTAAGGCTGCTGCTGCAGCCACCAAGAAACCTGTGTGCAAGCACAGATCACTATCCACACCTCCTCTCCGGGGAGCTTGTGCAGTCCGTCACTGCCAGGTCCCGTGATCCAGGGACAACTTCCCCAGGAGAACACATGGCAAACCTCAGGCTGTTGCAACGTCATGCTGGCCTCTGCTGCCTCAGGCTCGCCCCACATTCCATAGTCCTCCCTCCCTCCCGGCCTGAGTGAGCCAGAGACCCCTAATCAGCTTCTCCTTTAACGCTCTCCCGTCTGGGTGAAGAACAGTTGCCAGAGGGCTACCTACACGCAGAGGCAGGGCCAAACCCAAAGCTGAACCCCAGGAACTGTGCAAACAAAGAAGAGAAAGGGAAATTTCTTCATGCAGCCTCAGAAGCAGTGGATTAAATCTCCACAATCAACTTGACATACCCTGCATCTGTGGAATGCCTGAATAGACAAGGAATCATCCCAAAATTGAAGCAGTAGACTTTGGGAGCAACTGTAGACTTGGAGTTTGTTGTATGCAACTGACTAGTTTCTGATTTATATGCTTATCTTAGTTTAGTTTTTAGCACTTGTTATCATTGCTGGATTTGTTTCTTTTCTCTCTTCTTTCTTTATTACTTAAAAAAGTTTTTATTTTAATAACTTTATTTTATTTATTTTTCTTTCTTTTCTCCCTTTTCTTCGAAGCCGTGTGGCTGACAGGGTCTTGTTGCTCTGGCTGGGTGTCAGGCCTGGGCCTCTGAGGTGGGAGAGCCGAGTTCAGGACACTGGACCACCAGAGACCTCCTGGCCCCACGTAATGTCAATTGGTGAGAGCTCTCCCAGAGATCTCCTTCTCAACGTTAAGAACCAGCTACACTCAATGACCAGCAAGCTCCAGTGCTGGACACCCCATGCTAAACAACTAGCAAGACAGGAACACAATCCCACCCATTAAAATGGGTGCTAAAATGGGTAATTTTAGGCACCCATTAGTAGAGAAACTGCCTAAAATCATACTAAGTTCACAGACACCCCAAAGCACACCACAAGATGCAGTCCTGCCCACCAGAAAGAGAACACCCAGCCTCATCCAGCAGAACACAGGCACCCGTCCCCTCCACCAGGAAGCCTACACAAACCACTGAACCAACCTTACCCACTGGGGGCAGACACCAAAAACAATGGGAACTATGAACCTGCAGCCTGGGAAAAGGAGACCCCAAACACAGTAAATTAAGCAAAATGAGAAGACAGAAACACACAGTAGATGAAGGAGCAAGGTAAAACCTTCCAGACCAAACAAATGAAGAGGAAACAGGTAGTCTACCTGAAAAAGAATTCAGAGTAATGATAATAAGGATGATCCAAAATCTTGGAAATAGAATGGAGAAAATACAAGAAACGTTTAACAAGGACATAGAAGAATTGAAGAGCAAACAAACAATGATGAACAACACAATAAATGAAATTAAAAATTCTCTAGAAGGAATCAATAGCAGAATAACTGAGGCAGAAGAACGGATAAGTGACCTGGAAGATAAAATAGTGGAAATAACTAACGCAGAGCAGAATAAAGAAAAAAAGAATGAAAGGAATTGAGGACAGTCTCAGAGACATCTGGGACAGCATTAAATGTACCAATATTCGAATTATAGGGGTCCCAGAAGAAGAAGAGAAAAAGAAAGGGACTGAGAAAATATTTGAAGTGATTATAGTTGAAAACTTCCCTAATATAGGAAAGGAAATAGTCAATCAAGTCCAGGAAGCACAGAGTCCCATACAGGATAAAGCCAAGAAACACACCAAGGCAAATATAAATCAAACTATCAAAAATTAAATGCAAAGAAAAAATATTAAAAACAGTAAGGGAAAAGCAAAAATAACATACAAAGGAATCCCCATAAGGTTAACAGCTGATCTTTCAGCAGAAACTCTGCAAGCCAGAAGGGAGTGGCAGGACATATTTAAAGGGATGAAATGGAAAAACCTACAGCCAAGATTACTCTACCCAGCAAGGATCTCATTCAGATTCAACAGAGAAATTAAAACCTTTACAGACAAGCAAAAGCTAAGAGAATTCAGCACCACCAAACCAGCTTTACAACAAATGCTATAGGAACTTCTCTAGGCAGGAAACACAAGAGAAGGAAAAGACCTACAATAACAAAGAAAATGGTAACAGGAACATACATATTGATAATTACCTTAAATGTAAATGGATTAAATGTTCCAACCAAAAGACACAGACTGACTGAATGGATACAAAAACAAGACCCATATATATATTGTCTACAAGAGACCCACTTGAGACCTAGGAACACATACAGACTGAAAGTGAGGGGATGGAAAAAGATATTGCATGCAAATGGAAATGAAAAGAAAGTTAGAGTAGCAATTCTCATATCAGACAAAATAGACTTTAAAATAAAGACTATTACAAGAGACAAAGAAGGACACTACATAATGATAAAGGGATCAATCCAAGGAGGTATAACAATTATAAATATATATGCACCCAACATAGGAGCACCTCAATACATAAGGCAAATGCTAACAGCCACAAAAGGGGAAATTGACAGTAACACAATAATAGTAGGGGATTTTAACACCACACTTTCACCAATGGACAGGTCAACCAAAATGAAAATAAATAAGGAAACACAAGCTTTAAATGATACATTAAACAAGATGGATTTAATTTATATTTATAGGACATTCCATCCAGAAACAACAGGATATACTTTCTTCTCAAGTGCTCATGGAACATCCTCCAGGAGAGATCATATCTTGGGTCACAAATCAAGCCTTGGTAAATTTAACAAAATTGAAATCATATCAAGTATCTTTTCTGACCACAACGCTATGAGACTAGATATCAATTACAGGAAAAAAACTGTGAAAAATACAAACACATGGAGGCTAAACAATACACTACTAAATAACCAAGAGATCACTGAAGAAATCAAAGAGGAAATCAAAAAACACCTAGAAACAAATGACAATGAAAACATGATGGACTAAAACCTATGGGATGCAGCAAAAGCATTTCTAAGAGGGAAGTTTATAGCAATACAATCCTAACTCAAGAGACAAGAAAAATCTCAAATAAACAACCTAACCTTACACCTAAAGCAATTAGAGAAAGAAGAACAAAATAACCCCAAAGTTAGCAGAAGGAAAGAAATCATAAAGATCAGATCAGAAATAAATGAAAAAGAAATGAAGGAAACAACAGCAAAGATCAATAAAACTAAAAGCTGGTTCTTTGAGAAGATAAAATTGATAAACCATTAGGCAGACTCATCAAGAAAAAAAGGGAGAAGACTCAAATCAACAGAATTAGAAATGAAAAGGAGAAGTAACAACTGACACTGCAGAAATATAAAGGATTGTGAGAGATTACTACAGGCAACTATATGCCAATAAAATGGACAACCTGGAAGAAATGGACAAATTCTTAGAAATGCACAACCTTCTGAGACTGAACCAGGAAGAAATAGAAAATATGAACAGACCAATCACAAGCACTGAAGTTGAAACTGTGATTCAAAATCTTCCAACAAACAAAAGCTCAGGACCAGATGGATTCACAGGCGAATTCTATCAAACATTTAGAGAAGAGCTAACACCTATCCTTCTCAACTCTTCCAAAAGATAGCAGAGGGAGGAACACTCCCAAACTCATTCTACGAGGCCACCATCACCCTTATACCAAAATCAGACAAAGATGTTACGAAATAAGAAATGTACAGGCCAATATCACTGATGAACACAGATGCAAAAAACCTCAACAAAATACTAGCAAACAGAATCCAGCAGCACATTAAAAGGATCATCCATAAAAATAGAACTACCATATGATGCAGCAATCCCACTACTGGGCATATACCCTGAGAAAACCATAATTCAAAAAGAGTAACGTACCACAATGTTCATTGCAGCTCTATTTACAATAACCAGGACATGAAAGCAACCTAAGTGTCCATGGACAGATGAATTGATAAAGAAGATGTGGCACATATATACAATGGAATATTACTCAGCCATAAAAAGAAATGAAATTGAGTTATTGGTAGTGAGGTAGATGGACCTAGAGTCTCTCCATACAGAGTGAAGTAAGTCAGAAAGAGAAAAAAAAAATACCATATGCTAACACATATATGTGGAATCTAAAAAAAAAAAAAAAGGTTCTGAAGAGCCTAGGGGCAGGACAGGAATAAAGATGCAGATATAGAGAATGGACTTGAGGACATGGGGAGGGGGAAGGGTAAGCTGAGACGAAGTGTGAGAGTGGCATGGACATATATACACTACCAAATGTAAAATAGATAGCTAGTGGGAAGCAACCACATAGCACAGGGAGATCAGCTTGGTGCTCTGTGTCTACCTAGAGGGGTGGGATAGGGAGGGTGGGAGGGAGATGTAAGAGGGAGGGAATATGGGGATATATGTATATGTATAGCTGATTCACTTTGTTATACAGCAGCAACTAACACAACAATGTAAAGCAATTATACTCCAATAAAGATGTTAAAAAAAAGCCTATAAAGTAGGAGTTTGTGTGTGAAATAATTACAAATATAAAATATTAAACTATTTCCATCACTTGTGGAAATACCACTGATTCAGTAACCTTTTTTAGGCAATAAAGAAATATTATACTAAATATACATATTGACTGTAAGAATTTTCTTGATTTCAAAGACATTAAAATGAGGAAGAAAAATGTGAATCTTACAAACAAGGAAATACAATAACTTTCCATTTTAAACCAAGTCAATGCTCTTTCTAATATACTATATTCATTTTTCCTTTGACCTAGGGTTCCCTTTTTTTGATCTTATTTTCCTCTCTTCTCCTTGTGCTCCTCGCACTTACCCAGTCTTATGTCTTGGCCTTGATTTCTCCTATACCAGGAGTACCTGCTCCTCCTTACTCCACTTGTCCAAAGACAGCTATGCCTCCACACCGGGCTCAAACACACCCTCCTTCTTTAACTCTTTTCTGATTCCCCAAATGAAAATGACCTCTTATTCCTCTGAACTATCCTGCATTTTGCACTCTGACATGAAAGTACTCTTGGTGTCTTGTGATAGGGTTATGTATATTCCATCTCTTCACTGGAGCGTACGTTTCTTTGAGATGCAACTGTAACTGATACATCTTTGCACAACTACTCCCAGTGCCCTTCTCCTGTCCCAACTATAAAGCTTAGCAACTTCTTGCATATAATAAGCTCTTAAGCCTATTTGTCAATTGGATGATGAATCAGAACTCATTTAGTGATTTTCCTCTATCATTCATTATGACCAAATGAAGACCGATGGTCCTCAAGCACGTTGCCACTCCTCAGCCAAGAATCGAGGTGCAGGACTTCAAGAAAAGTTCATTCTCTTGCCACAATCAAGTCACAACTTGATGGGCCTACACACCTGCACTTTTCCTAAGTGATAGGCTTTTCATTTCTCCAAGCATAAAACTCTTTTTGAAGGAGGCTCTTTAGAACTTAGGCTAAACCAACCTTCCTTTTAAAAATATAAAATCCTTCTAAGCAACAAACAGAAGAAACACCCTGTGTGCTCAAGTGGAAACTTTTTATCATCTCGTTCTTACTATTTCCTGGAGGGGAAGTTGTTGAGGGAAACCTAAATATTTCTTGGCCTTGGCCCTTGTCCTAGTATTTCATAGGAAAGTGTTACCTTAAAAAAAGAAAAATATTTCACAGACATTCGTTTGTACTCCTCATTATGTCTCAGACATTAGTAAACGGTGTGTTATAGATCTTTGTTTGTATGTTCTTTTGTTTATACTTTACAGGATATAGCAGAATCCTGTGATGACCTACTGTACGACTAAAACTCTTCATCACAGTGGTAGAGCTTGAAAAAAATTTTAAACTTTTTCTCATTTAGTTCTCAAAATAACTCATTGATGTAGGTATCGATATACATATTTTACGAATGAATCAACTGAGAATCCTTCGAGAATCCTTTCAGAATCACTCAAGAATCCTTTCACCCAAGGTCATATAGCTAATAAATGGCAGAGGTTGGGTTTGAATCCAGATATCTTTACTCCAGGACCTCAACTTCGTTCATAATTCTACAAGGAAGCTCATACAAGAAACCGGTGTTTTCAAAGGAGACTATTCATGGAAGAGTCTGACAAACTGCTATTGTGTCATGACCTTTGAAAAGAAACCAAGAGTGAATAATCCTAAAAGCTTACAGATTGCACATGCAAGAATCTGTGTCATTGAGAAGCGTTAAAAGTGTTTCCTCGGCCCATTATTGCTTAGATTCTGAGGAAATCAGGATTCTCTAGCCTCTCAGTCCTCCTAAGTCTATTTCCAGCTATCTGACTTGGAATTCGGTCACAAGAAAACAGGTGGTTTATGTCACCTCATATCTCAATTTCTGAAAACCTTCCAACACCATAAATTCAGGTAAATAGTGATAATATGTGAGGATCTGAACCTAGATCAAGTGTTCCAACCGTTTTAAGGAAACAGCCCTCTGTCTAACCATACCCTCAGCTAACATACTGATTTATGAAAAGCCACCCACAAACAGGAGGAAAATGATGGCACCACTACTCAGGTCCCCCACCAATTCTAACACCAAAATACACTTGCCCACATGTGCTCTCAGCCATCTGCCGTTCCCTCTCCACCATGGTTGGTATGGTTATTTGGCCAATAATTGTTAAAGATGAAATAGAGAAACACAGGTTTTCAGACCACAGCAGGAGATCTTTGAAATAAACCTATGTTGGTTGATTAACACAGGGTGAAATCACAAAAATTTATAAAACATATGTTCAATCTTTATAATGACTGTGAATGAAAAATGTTGCTGCCATATCAGTGAACAAAGGATGTTGCAGCCATCAAGCCACTACAGCTGCCCCAACAGTGAGCCCTGAGGGAACTCAGGATGGAGACAAACAGGATACTGGCCCTAGACAGCTAAGGTGCATATTAAAGGGATGTTTTCAGTGAGCCCAGACTCGCATCTTCCCACACATAGAAAAGTGCTAAATTCATTAAGTTGAAATACCTGGTTTTCTTTAGTTAACAGTAATCTTTTGATGTTCCAACTACCTGGTCTTTGTTGCAAAAACTCCCGTATAGCCTGGCTCTTCCCTTACCTCTGCAGAGCACTTCCTCAGAGTTATTCTGAGAGGCTGCCTCCTGAGCTTGAAGTCCTCAGAAAGTCCACCAAATAAAACAGAATTCTCGACTTTTACGTTGCACATTGTTTTTCAGACGACATGATCTTGAGAGGTAGGCATAATTATTCCCACTTTACAAATGAGGATACTGAGGCTCAGCACGGTTAAATAACTCACCCAAGTCATACAGTTAGAAAGCGGTGGACCCAAACTCTGTCTTCCTTCAAAGTCTATGCTGTTACTGATTCTACCACATTGCTTCTAGGATCTATTTTTGTGTGATATTAAGAGGTAGATGGGGCTTCCCTGGTGGCGCAGTGGTTGAGAGTCAGCCTGCCGATGCAGGGGACATGGGTTCGTGCCCCGGTCCGAGAAGATCCCACATGCCGCGGAGCGGCTGGGCCCGTGAGCCATGGCCGCTGAGCCTGCGCTTCTGGAGCCTGTGCTCCGCAACGCGAGAGGCCACAGCGGTGAGAGGCCCGCGTACCGCAGAAAAAAAAAAAAAAAAAAAAAAAAAAGGTAGATGAAGTCCAGTATAATATATCACCAGATTATCCTCACAAGGAACCAGTAAATGTGCTAACAAAAGACGACCCTCCTCTTTGGAGTCACTCTTAATTAAATTCTTAGTCACAGCTATCTATATACATTTGAACCTTAAAAACAATAAAAAGAAGAAAACAACAGCAACAGTTCAAACATTCTATTGTTTTGAAGAAAACAACAACTACAGTATACAAAAGATACTCTGAGATCTACCTGGATGGTAAGCTTCCCCCAGACCAGTATGAGGCAGACTTGTTCATAAAGCACACAGAAAAGAAGCAACCGCCTCTAAAACTGTCTTCCATCAATTCCTGCGGTTCTGGGCCATTGACCAACGTCAGAAAGTTGATCGCTTCAAGAAAACATACCCACAGCTGCATGCACTCTGGTATTTGGTAATTCCTGGAATGGTTTAGGCAAGTTAAGAGAACTGTTAAGAAAGGAGGAACATAGCACTTAAACTGGCATGGAGAAAATGGATAATGGCAGGTATAGTTGTTCTGTTTGGGCGTATGGTGCCATCTTTGTACAAGAGTACTTGTTTATACTATACATAAAGTAGATAAGCAACAAGGATTTACTGTGTAGCACAGGGAATAATACCTGATATTTGTAGTAACATATAATGAAATATAATCTGCAAAAAAAATACTGAATCACTATGCTGTACACCTGAAACTAATGCAATATTGTAAACAACTATACTTCAATTAAAAAAATACTTGTGTAAGTAATTATTTGAATATCTTACTATTTTATTAATATAAAATTCCTCTGATATTATGCATTTTATCCATATACATCTATAAAAGTGGGACTGAAAATGAAAAAACAAATACTGATACTATTGATAAGGATAGAGCTTATAGATGTAATACAACTACAATGAAGATAGAAAACAGTAGCCAAGCTAAAAGCAGAGAAACTTTGTCAAACCTTTGTCTCAGTTGGTGGATGGTGGGACTTCAGCCAGTACTCCATGTGTCCAGTGGTGAAGGGAAAGAATTAAATTACAGAGCTCAGACAAAATGCTAGAAATACAAATTTAAAACTATCTCTGAAAACCAGATATATTTAGGAATTTTATGTCACTTTTAGTTCTTCGGTCCTAGGATGCTGTTTACAACAGGTTAAGTCTATTATTTGAGTCTTGCGGATTTGTTCATATTTTCAGGAGTGTATTATGTACAGATGTACATAGAGGACTGCTTGTACCTAGTTGTTTTGTCTCCATGCCCATTCATTTAAGCTAAACAGATAACTTTTTTTTTTTTGGCCATGCCGGGCATTTAAGCTAAACAAACAAATTGGATGTCAGGGTGATGAAGCCAGCAGAATAAGCATAAGAACACTAAAACAACTGCAGATTCAGGAGCTGGGGCGAGCATTCAGATTTGTGCCTGGGGAAGAGCCGAGTTTAATGAAGCTGCAAACCAACACCCAAAAGAGGCACAGGCACGGGCAGGCGGCACTGCCTGATGGACAGAAAGCCTTCAGGGTTGCTGCCTTCTTTCAAATGTTGAGGGGAAAAGAAACTAGGTACATGAATCGCATTTAAGTTCCCGGTCTAAAGAACAGCTAAATAAATCATGTCAGAGCACAATGTCCTACGCCTGCTCCCAGGAATTTCTTGAGCTGAGATAAACGTCTGCCAGTGAGTGCCCAACTCTGTCCCCAGCTTTCAGAGTTTTTTTTCCTTCCCTCAGAAGCCCTCTTTTCGTTATGGTTTTATCAGCCAGCCCTACCTATTGTAATCAGACTTGCCTTCCCTCCTAAATAAAAAGTGTGAAGGAAATTTCTACCCACCCACTCATCAGGGACTACAAGACTCTACATCCGGGCTTCCCTGGTGGCGCAGTGGTTGAGAGTCCGCCTGCCGATGCAGGAGACGCGTGTTCGTGCCCTGGTCTGGAGGGATCCCACATGCCGCGGAGTGGATGTTCCCGTGAGCCATGGCCGCTGGGCCTGCGCGTCCGGAGCCTGTGCTCCGCAACGGGAGAGGCCACAACAGTGAGAGGCCCGCATACCGAAAAAAAAAAAAAAAAAAAAAAGACTCTACATCCTGCAAGCTCAGGATGAAACTTGAATCCTTTCAACTACCTGGGCACAGTAGCTGACTCTCAGCTGACTATCACAGCAGCTGCCTGTGGCCCCCTCACAGTGCCACACTATTTACACAGCTGATGCAAGTTTGCCCTGGTTGAGGAATTTGACTCTAGTGGATTCCCCTTAGAATTCCCAAAGAGCCCATTCACCCTGTCCCACCCGTACAGATGCCTGTGGAGATAGGAACAGTGGGGTTCATTTTCTAACTTCCTCTGTACACATTATAATTCTACACTTTTATTTAAAAGCAGGGGTCAGAGAAGAGCTGGGGGAGCTACAAAACATAACATTATATGAGGGAGTTTCAGAAAATATTTTAGGTAAAGCCAACAACCCCCTGCCCCTGCCACTCAAACATTCCTTGGTCTCATTCAGCAACCTAAACTCTGCCCTTCGTGTTTGCAGACACGAAGCATGGCTGGGCGTGACTCCCAACAGAAAAGGAACCTTTCCAAGGCAGAGAGAGGGAAACCCAAAGAGTCAACCAGCTCTCAAAGCAGAGAGGAGAGCAAAGCAGAAGCCTTAATATTCCTCTCTTTTAATAATCTAAATAGACATTTCTCCAAAGAAGATATATAGATTGCCAACAAACAAATGAAAGAAGGCTCAACATCATTAATCATTAGAGAAATGCAAATCAAAACTACAATGAGATATCATCTCACACCGGTCAGAATGGCCATCATCAAAAAAATCTAGAAACAATAGATGCTGGAGAGGGTGTGGAGAAAAGGGAACCCTCTTGCAATGTTGGTAGGAATGTAAATTGATACAGCCACTATGGAGAACAGTATGGAGGTCCCTTAAAAAACTACAAATAGAACTACCATACGACCCAGCAATCCCACTACTGGGCATATACCCTGAGAAAACCATAATTCAAAAAGAGTCATGTTCCAAAATGTTCATTGCAGCTCTATTTACGATAGCCAGGACATGGAAGCAACCTAAGTGTCCATCAACAGATGAATGGATAAAGAAGATGTGGCACATATATACAATGGAATATTACTCAGCCATAAAAAGAAACGAAATTGAGTTATTTGTAGTGAGGTGGTGGATGGACCTAGAGTCTGTCATACAGAGTGAAGTAAGTCAGAAAGAGAAAAACAAATACCGTATGCTAACACATATATATGGAATCTAAGAAAAAAAAAAAAAGGTCATGAAGAACCTAGGGGTAAGACGGGAATAAAGACACAGACCTACTAGAGCATGGCCTTGAGGATATGGGGAGGGGGAAGGGTAAGCTGTGACGAAGTGAGAGAGTGGCAGGGACATATATACACTATCAAATGTAAATTAGATAGCTAGTGGGAAGCTGCCACATAGCACAGGGAGATCACCTCTGTGCTTTGTGACCACCTAGAGGGGTGGGATAGGGAGGGTGGGAGAGAGGGTGATGCAAGAGGGAAGAGATATGGGAACATATGTATATGTATAACTGATTCACTTTGTTGTAAAGGAAAAACTAACACACTATTGTAAAACAGTTATACTCCAATAAAGATGTTTAAAAAAATAATAATAATTTAAAGCCTTGCTATTCACAGAGGGAAAGAAAACGTGAGACACATGATTTTACCATGACAATAAGACACAGCAGAGGTGATAAGCTAGAGGAAGTAATTTTCTGAAGCCCTTCTTGATTTTTTTAAAGATAAGGATCAATTTTTTTCTCTGTCAATTAGTAAAATACGTTAGAAATGTCCGTAACCTCCCGTTCTCACTACTAACTGTTATAGCAGTCAGTGGCAGTCCAACCTTGCCAGTGGTGGGGTCTGCTTTTCCCAGCTGTGAATAACTTCTTTTGCTAGAAACATTGGTCAGAAATGGCTCTCCATTCAGGAGAGAGGTGTATATGAGATGCAAATGTATATCCAAAATGTTCCCTTTCTTAATTTACTTCCCTTGCTGCTAATTTTCTCCTAGCCTAAATAATTAATCTTCCTACATTGCTCAAATAAACTCCATCTAAGTCAGCTCAACTTTGAAAAGGAGAAGAAGTTGAGGTAACTGATCTTCCCACATATGTCCAACTTCTTTCTTTTGAGGAAGGCAAAAGTATAGTCTCAAGGTTAAGGGCCTAGGTTTTGGTGCCAAACTCTATGAGTTTGACTTTACTCTGTTAAATTGACTTGGCAACTCTGGACAAATCACTTTCATCTCAACTTTCTTATTTGTATCAATTTCCTTATTTATAAAATGGGAACAACAGTAGTTCCTAATTGGGGTGGTTGTAAAGATTAAACATAACACACCTTGAATATGTAGACTGAAAAAAGTACACAACCTAAAAGTTCAGAGTTATGGTTTATTTGGTGGACAAAACTAAAGACTTAAGCCTGGGACACAGCATCTCAGATAACTCTGCGAGACTGCTCCAAAGAGGTGAGGTGGGGAGCCAGGATATAGAGGAGTTTCTGCAACAAAGACCAGGTAGTCAGAACATCAGAAGATTACTGTTACTTAAGGAAATCAGATATCTCAAGTTAAGGAATTTAGCGCTTTTCTCTGTATGGGAAGATGCAGGAGTCTGGCCTCACTGAAATCATTCCTTTGATATGCACTATCTGGGGCCAGTATCCTGTGTTTTCTCATTCTGAGTTTCCTCAGGTTGCAAGGTGGGTGGGGGTGGGGGGGAGCAGGTGCTACATAGTCTGATGATTTGGCGCCAGGCATTACCTTTCTATCCTAAGCTCCCTCAGGGCTCACCATCCAGGTGGCTGTAATGTGATGGCTTGATGGCTGCAACATCCTATTACCCCAAGCAAAGTAAGCACTCAGTAAAGTCCATGATTACTATCACAGGCTTTTCCATCTCTAGACAGATTCAAGCAGACCATGCGAGGACAGAAGGCAAACAACACTGATGAGAGAGAAGTCACAGATAAAAGGGTTCTGAACTGTTAGTGGCATAGAAACAAATGAAAGTCAGTCACCTTTTTATTAAGTCTAAACATCATGTTATACTGGTGATTATTCACAGGCTAATGATTTGTAAGAGGTAGAAAACGGTCTTTCTGTATATGTACAGAAACAGTAGGAAGAGCTTTATTTGAGTGATTAAAGAGAACTTAGAAAAAAGAAAATTTTTTAAAAACACTTTGGCAGTTTCTTTTATTTATTTTTAAATTAATTAATGTATTTATTTATTTATTTTTGGCTGTGTTGGGTGTTCTTTTCTGTGCAAAGGCTTTCTCTAATTGTGGCAAGCGGGGGCCACTCTTCATCGCGGTGCGCGGACCTCTCACTATCGCGGCCTCTCTTGTTGGGAGCACAGGCTCTAGATGCGCAGGCTCAGTCGTTGTGGCTCACGGGCTTAGTTGCTCCGCGTCATGTGGGATCTTCCCAGACCAGGGCTCGAACCCGTGTCCTCTGCATTGGCAGGCAGATTCTCAACCACTGCGCTACCAGGGAAGCCCTAGAAAAAAATCAATTTTAAATTGAAGAATTAAAAAAAGAAAAAGAGAAATGCTTAAAAAAGAGGAGGCTTGGTCTTCCCTGGTGGCGCAGTGGTTGAGAGTCCGCCTGCCGATGCAGGGGACGCGGGTTCGTGCCCCGGTCCGGGAAGATCCCACATGCCGCGGAGCGGCTGGGCCCGTGAGCCATGGCCGCTGAGCCTGCGCGTCCGGAGCCTGTGCTCCGCAACGGGAGAGGCCACAACAGTGAGAGGCCCGCGACCCAAAAAAAAAAAAAAAAAAAAAAAAGAGAAGGCTAATGAATAAGAAAGAAACTCACTTCATGCTCAGCTGATCTCCATAATAATGCCAGTGTTCAGGGACAGAAATAACCTCATATTACAGGCTTTCTGGGATTCAGGGAGGGAGTTGCACTATAAATTACTATGTACTCTGGGGATTGAGTTAGACCCACAGTGTAACTCTATCTCTGCCCTTACCCATCTCAGAAGGTCCAGCTTAAACCCTTTCCCATCCCCTCAAAGGAGAAAATTGGTCTTGTGGTTAAGAGAAAAGAGGCCAGAGTAGGGAAAACCCGCGTGGGAGTACTGGAACAACCGCTTATTAACTAGGTGGTAATAGATGACATAACCTTGCTAGCCTCAGTGTCCTCATCTGAGAAATGGAGGCAACCACCCCTGAGTAGTATCTTTCTCAGAGGTCTGTGTGAGCAGTCAATGTGAAGATGCACAGTGGGGATAAAGGTCTCCCATCTTAAGTATCAGGAGGCAGAGCCCAATCCAACTGTTCATTTTATAGGTAAGAAAACTAAAATCTAGAGAAGTTAAAATCTAGCCCAAGGTTATATAGTTAGTTTCAAAGCCTGGACTAGAACCTAAATTCTGATTCCTAATTCTGTATTTTTGCACTAAATGTGCTTCTGCCTCCATGGAGCTTTGCAAACATTCTCCCACGTTGATTTTGCCCTTTTCTGAACATTTTCAGAAAGTACGATTTTCAACTAGTACCATCAGTATAGCACTCGGATACTCTCAAACAATAAATTTGTTCCCTCGACTACATTATAAGTTCCTTGAAGTTATAAAAGAGGTTTCAAGTGTCTTCTGTCTATCCACAAGTGTCTATTCAAATGCCGGGCACATAATATTATTAATTGATTGATAGAGTGGTTTCTTTAGGAAGAGGTTTTACTTGGAATAAAATGTTGCCTGAGGAAGATGCCTACCAGCTGTGCAGGTCTGCAGAAGATTAGATCAGAGGAAATGGGTTTTGAACATGCCCAAAGAGACCCATAAAAAATCAACTGCAAGGGAATTTAAACACAGAAATAATGGAACAAAGAAGGCAGATGTCTCCCTCCTCATGTAAATTTTTTAAAATAAACAGTCTATTTTTAGATAAAAATGCATTGACATAGGCCGTTGGTTCCTAACCTGTAGTCGGTAAACCCCAACTGTTGCAGAGTTGCTGCAAAGGATCTCCAAATTGATTTGTACATTAAACATTATAGAATGAATAAATAATGTATTGCACCTATATAGAATACGTTTTCTCTCAAAATGCACGTGCAGTCTATTTTGATTTAATAAAATACAAATGCTTTAAACACATTGTGGATTTGGTTATAATTTTTGTCCATTACGTATTTTTAGTTCAATCAATAAAGTAGTGGCTAACACTTATTGAGCATTTACAGTGTGGCAAGCACAGTGCTATGTTATTGATATTATTTTGTTTACCTCTTATTAGCACCCAGAAGGTAGGTATAATTGTTACCCCCATTTTACACATAAGAAACTGAGATTTGTAGAATTTAGTTAACTCACCCTTCCGTTTTACTGGCAGGAGATTATGGAGGCAGAATCTGACTCCAAAGTTTGCAGTATTGCTCATTGTTAGGCTACTTCCTAACTGACAGGTATAAAACATTTAACCTATTTACATTCATGTATATGTGTGTAGGAAGTGAGTGTTTATCCACGAAATTTGATATTTAAAAAAATTCTCATATCTGCAAGGGTTAGTAACAGCACAAACTGGAGGTTACAAGTGGCTCTGGAATAATTAGCTCCCTGAATTTTGACAAGCCAGGTGCTCAGAACTAAGGAATTCAACTGATTGATTTCTAAAAATAGCTCCAAGACAGAAATTCTATCATTCTATAATTCAGATCAGCATTTCCCAAGATAGATTCTGCAGAATTCTGGCCATAAAGGATGTTCCACAGAGAAAGGTTTCCATGGTCAAACAAGCCTGAAAAACACCATAAATGAAGAGAACCACCACACACAAAAGAGAATATCCTCTTTTGGAAATTCATAATTACATTTTCACATATTAAAAGCTCTGAGAAGTCCTGCAGAGCACTAGAGTACACAAAATTAAACATGTTCTCTGCTTGTAAGACTTCTCAACAAGGAAACTTTTTCATTCTGTGTAACCCAGAGTAACCTAAAAATATCTGGGCATCAAATGTCTTCTGCACAAAACTATTTTCATGGAATTAGTTCCACAGAACATTTGTAGATTATAACCCAACTTTGTCAGTCAAAACATTTCTCAATTAATGTGGTAGGCTACAAAAAGCGACTTTTGAGAGTCTTCCAAACACTATCATTCTATAGTGGTATTGGCTTTCAGAAAGCTCTTTAGCCTAAAGGTATGTTTATAGAAGGCCTATACAGACTTACTTTTTTTGTTTCTCTTCAAGCACAGAATAAAAATTTTATAACAGTGACACTCTGAAGGTTCTGTCATTCTATTTTTCAAAATCTGTTCTAAACTAATGCTTCTCAAACTTTACCATCATCAGAATCACCTGGAAGTCTTATTAAACAAAGGATTGCTGAGCCTACCGTAGTCTTTCTCATTCAGTAGATCTGGAATGAGGCCTGAGAATTTACCTGACATGCTGCTGGTATGGAGACTATACCACTCATCTAAATCTCTTGTGTTAGATTTAGATCATGAAGTAGAACATGGAAGATGTTTTGGTCTCTGCATCTATCAGCAAGGGCTGTTCTCATTCATTTTCTGTAAGTTTGATCCTTAGATATTTAGCCAAATACCCATGGTGTTTTATTTGTGCTTTGAATTTTTTGCTTACAAAAGTGTCAAAGCTTCAGGTATCAAAGATAAAGAAAGGAGTTAGGAGAACAGAGGATGTCTTTGGCCAAGCTTTAATAAAAGAAGAAATTCTGAAAATATTTCATATTTATCTATTTAAGAGCTAAATCTCTTATTTCTCATTTAATCATATGGATTAACCTTTAGCAGAGTGAACTTATTCTTGTCCCCTTGGAGGAGTGATTAAGTAATACTTTGTCAATACAGACAAATATACAGCACTGACACTTTGGCTGGGGCTCCATTCACTGTAACCCACAGACCTTTAATTTAGACCTTTAATTTCTACAATAGAAATTTCTATGATGCTGAAGAAGCTATAGAGTCAAGGAACTCTTTAAAATAATAGTGATTATACTGTTCTCCATAGTGGCTGTATCAATTTACATTCCCACCAACAGTGCAAGAGGGTTCCCTTTTCTCCACACCCTCTCCAGCATTTGTTGTTTGTAGATTTTCTGATGATGTCCATTCTAACTGGTATGAGGTGATACCTCATTGTAGTTATGATTTGCATTTCTCTAATAATTAGTGATGTTGAGCAACTTTTCATGTGCCTCTTGGCCATCTGTATGTCTTCTTTGGAGGAATGTCTATTTAGGTCTTCTGCCCATTTTTTGATTGCGTTGTTCATGTTTTAAATATTGAGCTGCATGAGCTGTTTATATATTTTGGAGATTAATCCGTTGTCCGTTGATTCTTCCATTCTGAGGGCTGTCTTTTGTTTATAGTTTCCTTGGCTGTGTGAAAGCTTTTAAGTTTCATTAGGTTCCATTTTTGTTTTCATTTCCATTACTATAGGAGGTGGGTCAAAAAAGATCTTGCTGTGATTTATGTTAAAGAGTGTTCTTCCTATGTTTTCCTCTAAGAATTTTATAGTGTCTGGCCTTACTTTGAGGTTTTTAACCCATTTTGAATTTACTTTTGTGTATGGTGTTAGGGAGTGTTCTAATTTCATTCTTTTACATGTAGCTGTCCAGTTTTCCCAGCACCACTTATTAAAGAGACTGTCTTTTCTCCACTGTATATTCTTGTCTCCTTTGTCATAGATTAGTTGACTATAGGTACGTGGGTTTATCTCTGTGCTTTCTATACTGTTCCATTGATCTATATTTCTGTTTTTGTGCCAGTACCATAATGTATGGAGGTTCCTTAAAAAACTAAAAATAGAATTACCATATAACCCAGCAATCCCACTACTGGGCATATACCCAGAGAAAAGCATAATTCAAAAAGACACATGCACCCCAATGTTCACTGCAGCCCTATTTACAATAGCCATGTCATGGAAGCAACCTAAAAGCCCATCGACAGATGAATGGATAAAGAAGATGTGGTACATATATACAATGGAATATTACTCAGCCACAAAAAGGAATGAAATTGGGTCATTTGTAGAGATGTGGATGGACTTAGAGACTGTCATACAGAATGAAGTAAGTCAGAAAGAGAAAAACAAATATCATATATTAACGCATGTATGTGGCGTCTAGAAAAATGGTACAGATGAACCGGTTTGCAAGGCAGAAATGGAGACACAGATGTGGAGAACAAATGTATGGACAACAAGGTGGGAAAGGGGGGTGGGAGGGTGGGATGAACTGGGAGTTTGGGATTGACATATATACACTAATACGTATAAAACAGATAACTAATAGGAACCTGCTGTATAAAAATAAATAAATTAATTAAATTTAAAAATTAAAATAATAGTGATTATAATTGTAGCTACAGAATCACAAAATTGGCGCCGCCTGGAGTAATAAATGCTTTCCTGGGAAACTGCAAGTCAAATTACCATCAGTTGGATCCTATTTATATATTTACATATTCTAATTTTGAATATGCTCAACTGACAGTTTCTTAACCCTTTACTTTGAAGTTTCTGCTTTTTATGTGCTCTTCAGCCCTACTGACCTGTCAAGGAAGAAAGGACAGAAACTAATCTTTACTGAGCATCTTCTAAGGGCTCCATCATTTCATCTACAACAAATTTGTGATGAGGGACTGATCCCTAGAAAAACTAAGGCCAAGAGGTTCCCATCACATTGATAAATGGCAGCATTAGGACATAAGCAGCCGTGACCAGTCCAGAGTCCACTCTTCTTTCACCCCACTTCACCAACGACTCTGCTTCAAGTCCTTAGTGATTCTCGGATGGAACAGGAGAGCTCGCTCTTTAAAGGACAGCTATAGGGGAGAATTATTTGGTGTAGAGATGAATTACCCATACTTTATAAGCTTTAACATTATCATTTTCACACATGTGTCACCTTAGAGGTGAAAATATCTGGTACTGAAACTAAGTGAGAGGCAGGGTGGGTGTTAACTAATGGATAAAATTAAATCAAAACATTTTACTCAGAAGGATGCAAAATGTTACACCTTTACAGACTCTTGTTTAATAAGCCCAGCAAACAACCCAAGGGTGTAATAAAAAAAAAAAGGTACAATTTAAAGGTCCTCCATGAGCACTTCCACGTTAATCTCAGCCTTAAGAAGGCACATGCTGTGTTAGTCTATCTACTCTACCTGTAGTGAAAACACCACCAACAACAACTCGCTAGCACTGCCTTGGTTATATAAAGCAGTTCATGGCAGGGTTTTGGTAAAAGAGAAAACATCCCTTCTACGCGGTCTCTGAAACCCTGTGCAAATAAATTTCTCCCAAGTAAGCTGAGCTCTGCCCACGAAGCATTCTTTAGGGCTTAGTATATGTGTAAGCTGAGTTCCCCGCTATTATCCACACTATGTCAGGAAGGCTTTTTATGAATGTGTGACCTTAGGTTTTAAAAGGAGACCACAGAAGTTGACAATGACCTAAACTAACCGTTAATGTCAGCCTTTCAGCTCAGAGAATATTACTGATGAATCCAGGCTAGAGAGGGCTGCTCTGCAGCTTTTAAACCACGCACGAAATTGCCAGTTTTAATAGTTACTGGGGTGTGAGAGACACGGCAATTGGCTGTTCATGACACCTCTCGGAAAGTGTTTGTTAGAAATAAACAATGTTTGTGAATAGAGCTCTACCACACTGGGATCTGCTGGTTTTCACTGGTTAATTCTCCAGATTACTTCGGTAACTTTATGTCAACAGAAATCCAGCTTCTTCTGAGCAGACTTAAACACTACTGATCTGCACAGAATGATACCAACTCCCTGCTCATTCAGAGTATCAGAATTTCTAGATCAGAAACACAGACCAATATTTACAGCATTTACATTAGCAAGAGTCAAATGAAGTTCCTACTTTCCTTCCTTCCTTGATGTAACATTACTGACCACCTACTCCTGTGAGAGACACTAGTGACAAAGATGATAAGATGTGGTCTATTCCCTCGAGGGGCTCAATCTAATTCACAAAATAAACATGAAATGTACATGACACCATAATAGGACAGATGTTATAGTAGAAAACAGAATATCATGGGAGACCAGAAGGTAGCAGCCTACTGCATCACGCTTCACAGAGGTGACATTTCAGTTGGGTATTAATTGATGACAAGGTATTTGCCTGGTGGAGGAAGAGGTGATAGAGAGAACTCTTTAGGCAGAGAAAAGATCATATGCAAAGACTTGGCAGTGACATAGGGCATGGTATGCCAGGGAATGGTGAGGAGTTCTGTGGGGTTGCCACAAAGAGTTTGAGGGAATGATGGAAGAAACAGCAGAAAGTCTAGATCTTCTTAGCTAGGGCAAGTGTTTGGGGTGGACATGGGAAATTGAAGGAAGAAACAGCAGAAAGTCTAGATATTCTTAGCTAGGGCAAGGGTTTGGGGTGGACATGGGAAATTGAAGGCAGTGAAATTGAAGGGCTGCTGAGGCACAGATTCACCGGGATGAGGGAAGGTGGGCTGAAATCCCAAGGGGATGACTAGTCCTACCAAGTATCCAATCCAATCCAATCCAAATACATCTGGACAAGTCTTCGCTAAAGGAAGGTCCATACCTAGTGATGCATCATACCATTTCAAGCCACCATTTCTGGAGAAAGAGTCACTGTTACTGTTTCTTATAGACCAAAAAAGAGAGAAAGCCCTTTCTCCTTTCCTTTCAAAGGGAGACTATATTAAGCCCTACAGAGACTAGCCATCTTTTTCCCCCCAAATCTCACCTCTCCAATGCATCTTCCACACTGCTGCCGGAGTCATCTTCCTAAAACACAGCTTTTAAAACCTGGCTTCTCAGTGGCTATAGAGTCTGAAGCTGAAATTCTTTAGCAGTCTTAGCTTTTCCTCATACAACATACCTTTCTACACTTCTGTGTTTTTGCTCATGTAGGCATGACATGTCTTTCTCCCCTACTCTTAATCTATCAAAATTCTACTTGTCCAAAGTCCAGCACAATGGCCTCAATGAAACCTCTCTTAATTCTTCTCGTCATGATTATTCCTTCCTCTTTACCCATATTTCCTTGCTAGTTCCAACCAAGCACCTATTTACTCTGCCATGTAACTTTTAGGTAGTCTCTGGGAAGTTTTTATTAGGGTAGACATCTTGACTAGGGAAAAGGGAAAGAAGGGAGGGAAGAAGGTTGGTTTCTGAGTAGACAGAGTTACTAACTCCTAGACAAGAATCTGGTAGAGGCAGTTTGAGTAGTAAATAAGTGAGACACAGATGCCAAAGCGGAAGACTGTATTTTCTCAAGATGGCTGCAACGATATTTCTCAAGCTGTTCTACAAAGTGGCCTCTTATCAGGAAATGGATCCTATCTCTCTCCTCTTGAATCTGGGATGGCCTTAGGACTCACTTGTAACCAACAGAATGCTGCAGAGATAATGCTGCATGGCTTCTGAGGCGAAGGCAGAAGAGTCCCTGCAGCCTCTCCGTGGTTCTCTTGGGTTGCTTGCTCAGCCCCCATGCAGGATGTCTGCCCCCTCCGAGACTGCGGTGCTGGAGACACCATGTGTACGTGCTCCAGTAGATAGTCCCATCTGAGCTCACACTCCCACATCCCACCAAGATGCCAGACACGTGAGTAAAATCATCTTAGACCCATTTGACCAGCCATCCTCCAACTGACTACCACTGAGTGACCTTGCCATCTCAGGAGGAACAGAAGAATCTTTTTTTTCTCAGAAGAAGCTGAGTCTTGGCTAAATTCCTGACTCACAGAATCCGTGGGATACAAGTTAATGGGTACTGTTCTGTTTCAGGTTACTGTCTTCTGGAGTAGTTTGGTATATAGCAGTAAATACCAGAGAAGCCAAGGAATGAATGAATCCTGACCCTGCCTTTTATTCTGAAAGTGAATCAGTCTTCTCAAATAGTTGTCATCAGTGGCCAACAAAAACTTCTAGGATCTCCTGAAAACATTTAGGGTGTTTAGTGAGAACCAGTGAGTGACTTGAGTCCTTAACTGTTAATGTTGAGGCCAGAGGCCATTGGGAGCCCAGGGGCTACCCTCAAAGGTTAGTGTTGCTGATCTGACCAGTAGAAGGTGTCCCTTCGTAGGCCTGTGGAAGCTCACTGCAGTTTGTAGAAGCACAAATCAGAGGTCAGAGGAAGGAAAAGATTTTTTGTGCCCAGCAGATGGTAGAGACCAGAGGCTCGATAAATATCCATTGTGTGAATTGACTGAATTCAGACATTGGAAGCAATATTGGTGATATAGTTTACTGAGAGGCAACGGGCAACTGAGGCAATACGGGTCACCATATGAGTTATAACTGGATATGTGATGCAGATCTGTACTCACCTCTTCTGAGCATTTTAGTCAGAGTGCTCGCAGGTTGGAGAGTTGTGACCAGTCTGCTGGATTCTCTGCGGAGGGACTTTCTAAGGATTCTGGCCAGGAGTTGAATGTCTTGCCCTCATAAGGTAACCTGGGCCTCTGCCTACCGTGAGCATCTTCACGTGAAGGTTCAACTTGTTGCTCACACAGCATTGGCCTTTCTCTTCTCACCATTCTGTGCAACTCATTAGATAAGTGCTCGCACCCACAGATTAGATCCTCTAATCATTTTCAACCATTATTCTAAGCCCTAAATGAAACCTTCCTCTTTTCTGAGCTCACAATAGCCTCTTTTTCCTCTGGACCATATTTAAGATCTCCCATACCGATTTAAACCTATTAATGCCTGAAGGAGAGACTGACTCAAGACCAATGTACAGGCCTTCAGAGTTATCCTGAAAAGGAAATTATGAGATTTCTGATCTCTAAAGCAGCTTTCTTTTACTGGGAGAAGAGGTCAGAATCATGTCCTATATTTTCAGAAGGGCTTTTATATTTTTATTCAATGAATATTTTTGAAGCCATAATCCTGACTGAGAATGTGCTTTAAGCTAGATTTTTAAAAGAGTTAAGATTTTGTTGTGATTTTCAAATGGCTAAAAATTTTATCAGTCAAATATCTCATTTTCATTAAGTTGATAACAAATTGCATAATTTTTAGGATTATAACTGCATATTTCCCTCATATAAATCTTAGGATTCCCAGTCTCCTGGAGAAATCTCAACTTTGCCTCTATTTTTAGAATAAAGTCAGAGATTTGTTAACTATACTGCAAAGAAACTGTTAAACAAAAGGGCCATTTACTCATGGATTCAGGCTAATAAAGCCTTGAGTCAAAACAAATGGAGAAATTGGCTTTAGGGCTAGACAGAAGCAATTATTTGTTTCACAGTCAGTTTTGGTTTGGAGAGCCGAATGAAGAGTGATCCCTCAACAAGGGGTGGGTGTAATGCACTGTCAGTCATCCTTAATCAGGGCAGTACCCCAAATCGCCTGTCTTCAGTCAGGACCCCTTTGTTTCACATGCGTTTCTCCATATTCTTGACTAATAGTATACATACTCATTAGTCTACTAGCAGACTAATGCATGTCCATTAACACATACATTATCATTTAAATATTTAAGAGGGACATCTAAATCACTTTTTAAATGTGGTATTATGTTCAATTATGCAGTCATTTGAAGCTAAATTTTAAAAAACAAGCAGTGCATTTTTCAGTGGTTTATATGCCTCCTTGTACGCTAAGTTCCTTGAGGGCAAGATCTGGATGATTCATCTTTGTATGCTTTTTGGTGCCTGGCACAGTGTCTTGCACAGTGCAGTGAAGTAAATAGTTTTGGAATGAATGAAAAGAAGCCTCTTTGAAGAGGAAGGGGTGGATTCCACGTGAATGCATAGACTAGTTCTCTGACAACCATGTGATTTAAAAGGAACACCTGTACAGTCCTGCATAGTTTGCAAGCACTTCCATACATTTATCGTCTCTAAGCAAGTGTCAGTAAGCTTATTTTACTGCAGAGGAAATTGATTTATAGAGAGATTATGGAATTCACCTCAGATTTTCTGACTCTCTAGTTCATGGAATTAAAAAAGCTAGATTTTTAAAAGAGTTAAGATTTTGTTGTGATTTTCAAATGGCTAAGTATTTTATCAGTCAAATATCTCATTTTCATTAAATTGATAACAAAATTGCATAATTTTTAGGATTATAACTGCATATTTCCCTCATATAAATCTTAGGATTCCCAGTCTCCTGGAGGAATCTCAACTTTGCCTCTATTTTTAGAATAAAGTCAGAGATTTGTTAACTATACCGCAAAGATACTGTTAAACAAAAGGGCCGTTACTCATGGATTCAGGCTAATAAAGCCTTGAGTCAAAACAAACGGAGAAATTGGCTTTAGGGCTAGACAGAATCAATTATTTGTTTCCCGGTCAGTTTTGGTTTGTGGAGCCGAATGACACACACAAACAAAATAATCTCCCAAATTCATTCAAGAGGCCCATGTTTTTAATGTCCTAATCTACCTACCTCATTATCATCAAAGCTCTATCTACAGCGGGAGAACATTGGACATCATATCAGTTCCTTCAACTGCAGCTAGATATGCCCATCCCCCATCCCCACAGAACACACAGAGCGGCTGACACGATCTGCTGCTGCTGATCCTGCTGGCCCAATTTGTAGTGCGTGAGCATAAAATCTGGTGCTTAGCTTTGCAAACACTTAATCATCAGGTATGATGTCAGGAGACAATGAAAAATCAACTCTAGCTTGTAAAACCTGAAGACCTGCTCCAAAAGAAAGCTGAAATTAAGTATTCTGGCCCAGAAATGTTTGAGTTCCTTGCAATATTAGGAATATGTAATAAGGTAAAATTCTCCTTACTGTTACTTATTTTGACATGCTTTTAAGCATCATATAAATACACTTATCATCAAAATGATGTAAAGGCAGTCAGCACCCAGGGCAGAAGAATGCGCTCACCATCCTCCCACCCCTGGCGGCTCTGCCAGCGGGGTGTGAGTGGTAGTTGGAACAGAGGGCAGAGCAGGCTGGGGAGAGTTGCCTCCCCCTTCTGTGAATCAAAGCCAAAAAAGGTTCTTCATTGCTGCTGGGTCTTTGATCTCTTGCTTCCTATTTTTAGAACTCTTCTGTCCAATACCCTCTGCCCCATTGCCATGACCTTTCATGACACACTTCTCTTGGTGGTTATTTTGGGATCCTACTCCTTTCCCAAAGTATTACTACAGCTAGAATTAATGTATGAGGTACATCAGCAGAAGTCTTTGCTTGAAAAAGGACCCAAAGGACACATTCCCACATGAGGGTGAGGGAGCTGGTGTACAGAGAACAGATTCATCATCCATATTTTTAGTCATCAAAGCATTCTAGAAGGACTAAGGACTTAACGTAGCAGATACCACAACCTCACAAGACAGCATTATCCAGGTGCACAATCTGGGCATGTGGATTTTGAAAATGTGTCCAGCACGGCTAAAGGGGTATAAATGTATGTGTTGTTTAAGGGGTAGAGAAAGGAGAGACAACCATAAAAAAGCCATAGGATTGATCACTTCAGCTTTCTTTTGCAGACTTTATCTCTCCCTAAATCTACAAACCATATTAAAGAGTCAGCGCCTACAATGAGGGAAGGTCAGAGAGATCAAGCACGCTTTGACTGCTCAGTATCCCTTAGAAAAGTATTTCTACACAGAATTTTTCAAAGGAGAACCAAAGTTCACTTGCCAAAAATAAGAAGGGCACATAGATCCGCGGAAAAAATTCCTTGTCGGTGAAGACAGAGACATCTTTTATGTTCATCACTATACCTTCTGTGTCAAGTATAGTGTTAAATAGATAGCTCTATGAATGAGATAATTTGATGTAACGATAACGGCTAACCTTTATTGAACACCTAGTATATGCCTTTGTGACAAGCACTGTTCTACAAGATCTGCATAAATTAAATCATTGAATGCTTACAATGAACCTGTGAGATATGTGTTTGTATTTTTCCCATTTGAGAGATGAGGATACTGAAGCGTAGAGAGTCTAGGTATTTCATCCCAAGTCAAAGAGCTCTTAAGTGAGAGAGCCAGAATTCAACATCAAGCACTTTGGGATCTAGAGTTTATGCTTGCAGGGTAAAGAAATGGGTTTTGTAACTCTGCTACAACCATGAGGAATTGGAAGAAACAGCTAAACCTAGTATTAAGGCTTTAATTGTATCCTCTCAAAATTCATATGTGGAAGTCCTAACCCTAGTACCTCATAATGTGACTATATTTAGAAATAGGTCTTTAAAGAGGTAATTAAGTTAAAATGAGATCATTATGGTGTAGTGCAATTAAGGGTAATCCAATATGTCTGGTGTCTTTATAAGAAGAAATGGACACAGACATATACATGTATATATGAATACACAAGGATCACCATCTGAAAGCCAAGGAAAGATGCCTCAGAAGAAACCAACCTTGCTAACTCATTGATCTTGGACTTCTAGCCTCCATAACTGTAAGAAAATAAATTGCTGTTGTTTAAGCCACCTAATCTGTGATCTTTTGTTATGCCAATCCTATCAAACTAATACATTCAGTGTTAAAGTGTAAAATGGAAACCAAGGAAAATGCATTTGGTCCAAACGAGTCAAAATAAACACAACAGTTCAATTCAAGGCAGAAAGTTGCTTCCCTTCCATGGACATGGGTTGACCAGTTATGCAACTGTTGCAAGTTCCCAATTAGGTGGGAGGTGCTGTCAGGACATTCCTTTCAATTTCCCAGACAGCTTCACTCTCAGAGGATCCTTAATGAATACAAAGGCTGAAAAATGTGACTCCACTTAGACTTCATGGAGGGTATATGATTTCTATATCTGTAGATTTTCTTGTCCCCAGGTATTTCCACGTTCTGACTAAAGCCCTTTCTTTACTATACACTCATTCATCAGGTACCTCATATTGTAAAGTAGTTTTTAGTCTAAAAGTTATACTAAAAGAAAATAAGGAGAGGGACTTCCCTCGTGGTCCAGTGGGTAGGACTCCACCCTCCCAATGCAGAGGGCCGGGGTTTGATCCCTGAGCAGGGAACTAGATCCCGCCTGCATGCCACAACTAAGAGTCAGAATGCTGCAACAAAGATCCCACGTGCTGCAACTAAGACCCAGCACAGCCTAATTAATTAATTAATTAATTAATATTTTAAAAAAGAAAATAAGGAGAATATAAAAATCACCTGTAATCCCATTATCCACAGATAAATGCTATTAACAAAGAATGAGTATACATACATATGATCTTTATATAAAAGTGATATCTTGATGTGTATAGAATTTTTTGTCCTGCTTTTGTCCAGCTTTCAATTAACATTGTTTTGAGAGTTTTCCCCCAAGTTATTAAACAGTTTTCAGAAAACATGATTCTAATGGCTTCATCATATTCCTTCCAAGAGATTATGCTATAATTTATTAAATATAAACTCAATACTGGCAAGGATATTGTGAAGCAGGCACTCTCCTAAACTGTTGGTTGAAGTAGAAAATGTTATGACCTTCTAGAAAGCAGTTTGACATTATAGATCAATATCATTAAAAGAATTCGTACCCACTGCTCCAGTAATGAACAGCAAAAGAAAAGTGTAAACCTTCACCTACTCAGTGATGCCATCCTAGACCATCTTCTTTAAATTGCATTCCTGACATTCGATGTTGACTAGTAGATAGACCTCAGTGACATCCTAGGTCATTCAATAGAGACACCAGCAGTCACATCTTAGTAGTAAGCCTGAACTATCTCTTGAGTAAAGGATTATCTAGACCTGCCCTAGGAAAGTATAAGGCTTTGAATGGATCAAGCTGATCTGCATGTAACTTAACGACTTGCCAAAACAAAGCCCCACACTATTTAAAGAAAGAAAAAAAAAAATCCAGAAACTCAACAACATAATATTTTTAACAGCTTCCAAGTAAAAGATTACTAGACATGTCAAGCAGCAGGAAAATGTGATCCAGAATCAGGAGAAAAAGTAATCAATAGAAACAAACCTAGAAATTACAGGGATAATGAGACTAGAAGATAACATTAAAACATCTATTATAACTATGTAGAAGTATTTAAAGTAAAACGTAAACATAGTGAGAAGTGGAAGCTATTTTTAAAAGAATCAAATGGTTTATTTTTGAACTACAATGAACTCAAACTAGAAATAAATAACAGAATGATACCTGGAAAATATACAAATATTTGGATCCTAAATAACACACTAAATAACAAGGAGTCAAAATGAAATAAAGAAGGAAATTAGAAAGTCCTTTGAGGGACTTCCCTAGTGGTCCAGTGGGTAAGGCTCCACATTCCCAGTGCAGGCAGCCCGGGTTTGATCCCTGGTCGGGGAACTAGATCCCACATACATGCTGCAACTAAGAGTCCGCATGCCACAGAGAAGATCCTGCGTGCCCCAACTAAGACCCGGCACAGCCAAAATAAATAAATAAAAAATAAACAAATAAATATTTTAAAAAAGAAAGTCCTTTGCAATGAATGGACATAAAAGTATATATATCAAAATTTGTGGGAGGAAGTTGGAGCATCTATAGGGAAATCTACAAAAGCAGAAACTAACACACCATTGTAAAGCAATTATACTCCAATAAAGATGTTAAAAAAATAATAAAATAAATGCTTATAGTAGAAAGAAAAAAGACCTTAAATCAATGATCTAGGCCTCCATATTAAGAAACTTGACAAATAAGAGAAAACTGAACCCAAAGTAAACAAAAGAAAAGAAATAATGCCAGATGGCACACCACAAACAATGGCGGAATCAAATTAAACAATACTCTAAAATGTTACCAAATGTAATGGGATCCTAGGACACAGTCTTTTTGCCCAATAAGTTCTCCTTTCCTGTCTACTTCCAATGTGGTCCACTGCCTAGGAGAAAGGCTTCAAGTAACTGGGCTTACCTTTAAAACTATATAACAGAAATCCTGGGATTCACTATGCACCATTTCTGATAAGGCCAAGAATATAATCCACACATCCATTACTTATCATCAGAACACCAGAAGATGTAAGATACCTAAAAGGCCACAAATAGACATCAGGAAGCCTGGATTGCTTACCAAAGGGAAGAGGAAAGGCATTCAAAACAAAACTATCCAACCCCTTATTAAGGAGAGGTTATCAGAGGACCCTCCAGGCTCATGCTGATACTATGTCCTAAGCATAGTCGTTTAAACCAAGAAGAGAAAAACATAGCCTGTTCTTTCAAGCTTTGCAGAAGCACTGGATGTTCCAAGAGCAACACCATCCAGTACAATGAGAAGACCTCACCCCTAGTATAGGGCCATGTTCAGACAGGGATCCAGAGCAGTTTTGGTGCACTGCACCCTTGTGAAGGGACACAGTATTTGCACACACACATTATTTACCCATGCTCTTACCACTCTAGACCATGCTGTCCTCAAAGTCAGGGACCACGTCTTAGTCACCTTTATATCCCTAAACCCTAGCATGGTGCAATCATTTAATAAAAGTCCTTTAAAAGGCAAGCGGGAACCCCCCAGAAACCTAAAGGGGTTATAGATAACACCCAATGTGACAGCCTCGAAACTCAGAAAACAAAACAAGCCTCCAGATCCAAGTTGAAACCAAAGAACAGAGGCTTATTACCTCTTTCCTGAGTTCAATTTGATTTTTAAAACATTTAAAAAATGGATTTGTTCCCAGCCTTCAGTGAGCATTTGGGTGGGACTGGGTTTTACCTTAACTAGTCTGCCCATCCTTTTCCCACGGTGTTCTGGAAGAAAGCAGAGAGTGGTGACTCAAAACTTGGCACCATTTTTAGTTCCTATGTGCTGACACCAGTTTGAATTCCAAAAGAGAGACGCTTACAAAGGATGAAAACCTGGATGCCCCGGCCCTAGGATGTGGTTCACATTATAAACTTTCCAACATGATGCCAAATTAGCTGCACGTGGTTCCAGATGGTTAATGCCTAATAAGTGGAGAGGTGACTTCAAGTGGAAATGGTCTCAATTCTCACTCTGTGTCACTTCAGAAGTCTTTCCTGAGCTTACCCCACACCCACCCTCATCCCCTACCTGCTTCTTTGGCCACGGTTTTTCGGATTGCAGGCCCTTGAAAACAGTGTTTGCAGTGTGGCACAACTATGAAAGTAGCCCTTTCTGGCCACATCTCCTGGACTGAGACCCAAGGACTTCTCTATTCAAAATAGCAGAGCAAGGACCTAGAAAATGCAGAAAGCCCAGAGAAAAGAAAGGTGAATGGAGTCCAGGTGAGCTGTGCTAACGAGAAAAGATAATGAATCCACAAGAATGTTATAATTCACCATGTTCTTCTCATTCCATCCCCCCCAACTTTCCCTCCCCCAACACAAGCACGCGCACTCACACACACTTCAGTGCATTTGTCCAATACCCTTTTCACATAGTCCTCTAACTTCTGAGTTTCCACTCCCTTTATAAGTGTTTGCTTTTTTTCTGTATTCTTTTATTGTTACCACCTTGCCTTTATAGAGCTGCAGTATCACTTTAGTGCAGCCTTAGACTGCCATGGAACCTCCCTCTGTCTTTGAAACATAGAATCCTGAAATCATGCCTCCTTCATTATTTCCAGTTAAACTCCACATCCTGAGGAACCTGTCATCTGTCCCTAGAAGGCAGAAATCATGTATATCTAAATCATTTTACATAGTGCCTAGCAAGTAAGCAAATGTAAGTGCAGGCTTAATATCACTATGCCTGTTCTCTAATTATAATGATGATGATAATGACACCATTCACTTTAATTTGCACCTCCTTTTAGAAGCCAGGCTCACCAGTGAGTGGCTCAAAAACTTCAACATCAATGGATCTGAAAGCGCTAAGAAAAGGTAAAAGGGCTGGCTCTATAAAGCAAGGTGGTAACAATAAAAGAAAATAGAAAAACAGCAAACACTCATAAAGGGAGTGGAAACTCAGGCAGTCAGGATGGTGTAGCAGAAATGTAGAAAGGGCACAGGCTTTGGGTCTGGACACAGTCAGACAGGTCTGGGTTAGAATCCTTATTTGGTCGTATTCTAACTGCTTGATCTTGGGCAAGTTGTTTAACTTCTCTGAAGCCCGACTTCCTAGGTTAGAAAGATGTTCAAAAGGCTTGCCTTAGAGGATTTTCTTGAACGTTAGGTGAGATAACCTCTAAGGCATTTGGCTCATGTCAGTTGCCCTGTAAATGTCGGTTCCCTTCCCTCCCACCTCAGAAAGAAGGATCCATAGTGATAATTTCCAACAGCACCCACGGGGATGGTCCTCTCTGTGATTAATGCATTTTCAGAGGCTCATCCTAAGTTTCTCACTTTTAGGTGTTGTCTGTTGTCTCATGAAGATGCCCATGCTCTCTGCAATCACCAGCTTCAAGGGTAACATACATGTTAGTGCCTGTGTATAACTGGGTCTGACCTCTCCCATCCATCAAAAAATACAAACTGAACAAGACCTCACATCTTTAAAGGGGGGGACTCAAAGTTAGATGCCCCTCGTCTGTGCTCCCAGAGCAATTTGGCTACACTGTACATAGAACATAGATCGCTATATTGTATTATTTATTTAAGCATCTGGATCTCCCCTAGGCTACGAGAGCCACAATGGCAAAGTCTAAATAAATATTATTTCTCTTTGCATTGCCACCTAGCATGAAGCCTGTCATTCATAGCATATTTATAGGATTGAACTGAACCATCATATCCTGGATCTGCGGTGCTTTGGTATATAATCCAAACTTTATAATTCCCCCAGCAGCATTTCCCAGAGCCTCAGAAGGTTCAAGCATTGAACACATATTGTCTTTTTCCTTTTAAGAATTGACTGCTTAGGTGATCAAAAGGAACAAACTTGCAGTTATAAAAGAATATAAAATAAATAAATCCTGGGGATGTAACGTACAGCATGGCTAATAATACTGTATTGTATATTTGAAAGGTGCTAGGAGAGTAGATCTCAAAAGTTCTACTCACCAAAAAAACAAAACAAAACAAAACAAAAACTGTAACTATGTGAGGTGATGGATGTGAACTAGACTTACTGTGGTGATCATTTCCCAATATACACATACATTGAATCATTATTTGTACACGTAAAACGAATATAATGTTGTACGTCAATTATATCTCAATTTTTTAAAAAGTTAGAAGCAAGTACCAAAAAGAAGAACTGAGTGTTTAAAAATAGCTTTGTTTTTCTTTTGAAAGCTAAAACCTAATTAAAGGAGAGGGGATAAAAAATAAGTCAGAGAAACGTCTGGGACTAGCCTCAAATTGCTCCATGCTTTTTATTTTTTTTTTGCCATAACCTTGGGCACCACACCCATGCCCACATCCAAGGCTCAGGGACACCTTGCACAAGGTGCACAGAGGGAATGCTCGGTGGGTGCCTGGAGGGCTCCATGCTGAGCAGCTGTGATATGAGGGTGACCATGGGTCATGGGCGGTAGCAACACCATCTGCCTCAGGTAATAAAGTCAATGGTGAGGGCTTCCCTGGTGGCGCAGTGGTTGGGAGTCTGCCTGACGATGAGGGGGACACGGGTTGGTGCCCCGGTCTGGGAGGATCCCACATGCCGCGGAGCGGCTGGGCCTGTGAGCCATGGCCGCTGAGCCTGCGCGTCCGGAGCCTGTGCCCCACAGCGGGAGAGGCCACAACAGTGAGAGGCCCGTGTACCGCAAAAAATAAAAAGTCAGTGGTGATGACTAAGTTAGGCTAGAAGTATCTCTCCATCTCTGGGTTCCTCCTCTGCTCTGACACATCTCTTTCTCTTCAGAGAAAACAGGAACAAGATCAGGCAAGGGTCCCTGAGGAGGAAACCCTCTTTTATTATTTGACTCATTCATTACCAGATTCTCCTGAAGTAAGTGGGGTCCACAATGACTGAAAATACAAATAAGCTCACATTTCGAAAAATATTTAAGTGAGGAATCCTCAATCAGTTTTTAAGGGGAAGTCAAGAAGTTGGGGGCAAGTGCTTAGACTTTAAGGCGGATTTCATGGAGGGCAAATACCATGTTCTTCTTCAAAAGAATGGTCTTTGGAGACAGACACTCTGCTCTACCTTAACATCCTATATATATATATATATATATATATATATATATATATATATGAACTGCTTAGCCTTTGGTAGGCAAAACCCAGTCCCCATAGACATGGCGATCCCCATGGCTCCCAAACACTGAGACCAAGTGTCAGCTGGCACTAATCCTCAGGTGTGGTATTTTGTATCTCGCTGATCTGTGGAGCACTTGAGTACATGACCCTGAGTTGGAACAACCCCATTATCTTACAGATGAGGAAACCAAGGCAAAACCTCACATGGCTCAACACTGCTTGTAGGCAAAGTTGCAATTCCATGACAGGCAAGGCCTTTTGAGTGCTTTCTTAGATGACTGCTGGAGCCCCAGTGCAAGCCAGGATCCTGGCCTGGGTGGATCTTATAAATCACATCAGCTATATACCATTTATCAAATGATTTTTAAACTAGAGTTCATCAAGTTTTTTCATCTAGTCTAAAGAATACAGAATATTTTCTAGAGAATAAGTCTAGCTCATTCTATGCTAATTGTAGTAAAAAAAAAAGTAAAGGTAACTGTAGTGCTTGCTGTGGAAATAATTATAATTTATTAAGTTCTTACTATATGCTAAGCCTCCTGCTGAGTATTAAACATGTCTTATGTCTTCTTTCACATAATCAGCCCAACCGCCAGAATCCTCCTTTACACTTAATCCTCGGTCCTGCAAAATTTGGCATGAATAAATGGCTTCAGGGCTTCCCTGGTGGCGCAGTGGTTGAGAATCTGCCTGCCTATGCAGGAGACACGGGTTCGTGCCCGGGTCCAGGAAGATCCCACATGCCGCGGAGCGGCTGGGCCCATGAGCCATGGCCTCTGAGCCTGCGCGTCGGGAGCCTGTGCTCCGCAACGGGAGAGGCCACAGCAGTGAGAGGCCCGCGTACCACAAAAAAAATAAAAAATAAAAAAAAATAAATGGCTTCAGTCTCTCTGTAGGATCTATCTGTGTGCTCATGTACTGTGCCCAGATCAAATCCTTTCTAGATGCTGAATGTGGTATGTGTGGTTTTAAGTGGGCAGTTAAGAGACAGGTATCTCTGGAAATAAAACCCAGAAGAGGTGAAGGTTAATTCTTAATCCCTAAATCTGGAACCAACCCATTGGATAGTGATATAATTAATATATTTCATATTGCTCAAGCATGTCTAGAAGATAGATTGCAGGGCAGAGTGGGTGAGGTGACTTCCAGTCCATTCCTTTGAAATGTTTCTGTATTATCACAAAACAAGAAGTTCTGTAAGGTAAAGGGGCTAGAAATGCCTGGCTCCCTATGGACAGATGCCTGGTGGAGGAAATAAACAGATATAGCTCCCATTGGATACGAATGCCCTAAAAAAATTGTTTCCTAGCATGTTGCCAAAGGAGTGCCTGCTGCTTACAACATAAAGTCAAGGGGAGAAGTAAGAGGGAGACTGAGTGGTGTTTGGGGAGTGTGGAGAGTAGAAAATAAGACACTGATTCCAATTTTGTTGATAAAGTATAAACTCTTACAACTGAGTCAAGTGACAGCCTTGATTTTTTTTTTTTTTTTTTTTTTTTTTCGGTATGCGGGCCTCTCACTGTTGTGGCCTCTCTCATTGCGGAGCACAGGCTCCGGAAGCGCAGGCTCAGCGGCCATGGCTCATGGGCCCAGCCGCTCCGCAGCATGTGGGATCTTCCCGGACCGGGGCACGAACCCACGTGCCCCTGCATCGGCAGGCAGACTCTCAACCACTGCGCCACCAGGGAAGCCCGACAGCCTTGATTCTTAAACAAATGAAAATCTAGTCAAACTGACAATTAAATGGAGCCCATGGTGCTATTAACATTTCACTGAGAGGCTGAGAGTTACAGAATGCCAGAGCAGGACAGGTTCTTAGAGACATTCAGTCTGGAGGTCACAACTTGCACCTCCCTCACACTGTCTTCTTTGGTTTTCCCAGGATTAACTTTGATGGCATTTTAACATTGTTCTAATTAATTACCAGCATTTTAAAAAGTAAAAGCCTTCACCCAAAGATCCAGATCTCTTTAAAAACTGAGAAAACAAGCAAACACTGGACCTACATTTTCACCTATCAACCACTTAGCCCCCACTGCACGCCACCCCCCATAGAGTCCACATTATCCGCGTGGTTCCCACAGGCTGAGGCCAGTGTGAGCTGGCAAAAATCCTTGGAATGGCATTTTGTTTACCTGGCTGATCCCTGTGAGTGCTTCAGTGCCTATCCCCTGAGGTGGGGCAACCCCATTATCTTATAAATGAGGAAACCAAGGGCTCACCACTGGCTGTAGACAGAGTCCCGATGCCACGGGCAAGGCCATTTGCAGAAGATCCCAGCTAACCTCTCTTGCCAGTTCCCCAAAGGGATTCTATGGTCAAGCCTCACTAGCGGGTCCTCATTATGCATGGTCAAGGCTCTGTTCCCTCTGTCTCAATTATTTTTCCGTGTAGCAGATTCTTGCTCATCCTTACAGACTCAGAGTAGTTCCATTTTCACTCCCCAGGGCCAAAGGTGTCCACACAGCACTTTGTACTCACTTCAGGAACAGACTGTAAAGTCCTTTGGGGAAGGTCAATGTTAAAGTCCTCTTTTTTATGTCACCAGTGCCTACCATGGTACCAGAACATATCATGAGATCAGAATAAATCTGGGGTTCAAAGAGGATAAACAATTTGTCCTCAGATACATAGATAATTATAACATATAGTTAGAAAAAACAAGTTAACAGTAGGTTGGGTCCATAAGGAACACTCAGACTGATAAACTATCAAGTAAGTGACACTGAAACCCACCTCAGTGACAAATGTAGTTCCTACCAGGCCAAGCCTTATTCTGGAAGTAGGGACTGCCTGATCAATGTGGCTTATAAGGTATCAGAAGGACCCCAAAGGCCAAGATATCTTCCCCACCCTCTGCCAAGGTGTCTAAAAGTCCACTATGTAAACTTATTTGCGTTAAGGCTTTTTCTGTTGAAATGCAACACTCCTTTCCCCCTCTTCCCCAAGAGCCAGTACATTAGGCAATTCTTAGAGGTTCACACAGCTTCAGTTAACGTCTCAACTACTTTTCTACCTGATGCATTTATCCTGAAACATCTGGGTAAGCTGTGATAGAGTTAAATAAAGGTTAAGTTCCAGAAGAAGGGACAGGCCTGAATGTCTAAAGTAAGAGATGGGGAGTAGGCACAGTGGTTAAGGGCAAGGCCTGCTGGGACCAAGATGCCTGGGTTCAGTTCTGCTACCTGCTAGGTGAGTGCCCTTTGGCTGGACATTTACCCTCTGTGCCTCCATTTCTTCATTTAGATAGAAAATGGTGTTAACCAGAGGATCTGCCTCAATGGGGCACTGGAGAATGAAATAAGTCAATAAATAGCAGGCATTGAAAACTGTGCCTGACACAGAGTGAGCCCTATACAAGCGTTGGCTTCTGTTATCAAGAGAGGATGGCGTGAAATTTAGCCCCGAAAGGGACTGCTCCAGTTTTACTACCTGCTGTCTCCTTTCCCAATTTATTGATGAAGGATACCAGGCCCAGAGAGGATGTGCAGTTTACTGAAGACTGCAGGCTAGTAGATGGCAGAGCTAGGGCTTCCTATCCAGGGGTTCTGCCCCCACGGAACTTACTAATGAGGAAGGGAGGAAGGGATGTGGGAGACCAAGAGAAACCAAGAGGGAGCTCCAGCCTCTCTCCCTTCTAGAGATAACGGGATCCAGGCCCTTGGGGACTTCTCCCCAAAGTCATTTCCACGTCCCCGCTCTCAGGTGGGCTTGATGTCTGAACGAACGCCACGCTCCGACAACGCACACACAGCCCCGCACCTGGGCGTACCCTCCAAGTCTGGCACAGCGCGGCAACCCTCTGCCCCGTTGGGAGGACAAGTCAACAGCGGGATGGACGGGAAAAGTGACACAATCGGGCCGGCGCCCTCCCCGCTAGCCACCCACGCAGCCCAGGGCGGGCCGGGCCCTCTCAGGGGTGCGGGCTCGGGCCGGGCGCCCGCGGTCTCCCCGGCACGCGCTCATCCGCACGCCAGCCACGCCTGCGGCCGGGTGGCCCGAGGAGTGGGCGCGGGCACTTTTCAGCAGCTCGGCGGCCGCGCCGTCGCTAGGCCTTCTCCTAGGGCCGCCGCCGCCGCACCCCGGAGCTGGATGACGGAGTCTTGAAAGACTTTCACCAAATATGGGCTGGGGCTGGAAACGTCCTGCGCCGCGCGCCGCCGGAAACCTCTAGTCCTGGCCACCGCGGCGACTCCGGGAGCGCGGGCCGGGCAGCCGGCAGGGGGCGGCGGGCAGCAGGCGGCCGGGCGCGTCCCGGTGCTCGGGCACCGGATCTCTCCCCATCCCCCCTGCCCGCCGTCCCCAGGGGTCCCTGGGGCTGCTGAGGCCTTCCCAGCGCCACTGCCACCCAGTTCCCGCCGCCATCCCGGCTCTCTCCGGCCCTCCCTGCAGTCACTCGGGGTGGGGTGGGGCTTGGGGGAGCGGAGAGCAATAGGATGGCGCAGGGCGCCACCTTAAAGTTGGCCTTTCGCTGTCACAGTAAGTTGTGCTGTTCCTTAAGGTGGCTATAAAAGGTGGAGTTGTGAGACGGCCGAGTACCTCTGAGGACAAACGCACGCACACACACGGCTATTACAGGCACTGCCGCCGTCCAAGGCAATGTTTCTCAGGGTGTGAATCCCTGAACAAACAGCCTCAGCATCACCTCTGGACTTCTTAGAAATGTAACTAATAAGAAATTTGGGGGTGGGGCCAGTGGGGTCAGTCGTTTAACCAGCCCTCCGGGTAAGTCTGATGCGGGCCACAGTTTGAGAACCACTGGTCTAGGGCTAGGAAACCGGAGTCGCCAGATTTAGGGTGATTATTATTCTCAGTTGCCGCCAGACAGTGAGCCCTTCTTTTGGTGACCTAAAATTCCCTGGCATCAGTGCGCGAGAGACGTTCCCATCGCTCAGTCCAAAGCCAGGAGCTGAGAAGACAAGCAGCCCCTTCTCCGTGCCTTGCAGCCCAAGGAAACAAGGCGGCCCCTTATTCCCTCCTGGGGCTCCCAGAGAGGGAGGGAGGGAGGAAAGAGAGCAAAAGAGCCATGCAGAATTAGCACCGGAAGACACTTACCCGTGAACGTTTGCACATTTACCCTTCAATCTGTCAACGTGAACTGATCTGCAGCTCTCAGCAGAGGAGGGGAGAAGGCGATGGGACATCTGGGGTTTCTGGACCTTCTTTGAGCAGGACTTGAGGAGCTGCTGTTCCTCTTGTCTGAGGCTGTCGTTTACTAGCAGTCTCACCAGGACATAGTATACGGAAAGGCTGTGTACACAGGTTACTCCCGTCTCTCCGGCTCCCCAACGTCCTGGCCCTGTTTGCTGCAGCTTCCCACCCCCTCCCATCACACACCCCCTGCTTTAAATGGGCAGCTGACGGTGAGGTTCTGTCAGTTTCTCCTCTGGGGCAAACTTTTCCTCCAAGATTCCCCAGATGAAGTCCAGAAGCAAACGCACACAACCCTTGTTAGAAAACTTTAATCTGATTTTTAAAGGAATCTCTGGAATGGTGTGTTTTTGAATGCTGTGCAGCAGACTGAGTCTCTTTGAACCCCCTCCTCCACATACACACACGTGCACACACACACACACACACACACACGCACAACTTCCATAAAGGAGCAAGGTGTATACACAAGCCAGTTGGATCATCCACTGTAACTTTATTTTAGATTATGATAGACAGATTGCGTGAAAAACAAGGAATTCCAAAGAATTTCCTGCTCTGGGAACAGAAGTTAAGTCTATATTTAACAACATTTGAAGCTGTCAAGAATGCTTTGTGGTTGGATAACAGAGGCAGAAAAATGTTAAAAACGCAGGCTACTGCTATACCCAAATATGGAAATATTGTTACGTCTGGTGTCTGATTCACCATCTGGAAATACTTACAACCATGAAGTCAAATAGAAGAGACGCCACAACAGAAGCCAGGAACGCTCCTCTCCATTCCCTCTTCGCCACCTCCTCCCACCCTGTACTGTACCTACTCACCCCATCCCCAGTCACTTCACTAAGAAGGAAACAGTAACGAAAGCTGAACACAGGAACACAACAAAAACGTTTTCTAAATAATAACTGATGAATTGGCTTGGGCAGGATGCAGGGCCCAGAACACCTGACAGTCTATTGTCTTGAAAAGTAAGATCCCCACCCCACATCCCTGCAACAAAACCTGACATCCTGCTCCCTCTAGTAAAAGCTTCTTAGACTTCTGGAAGAGCACTTTTGAATGAATGAAACTTAACTCTTTCCTGCCACAGTTCTCTCCATTGGCGAGTGTTTTCATTGCAATAGCTTCTTATTGTGTTCACTAGAGTCATTCACAGAAAAGTCACACTGAAGGCCTTCTTAAGCAAGACTTCTCAGTCATTTAGACTGAACAGCCTAAACATCGCAAAGGACAAGGATTTCTCCCAGAGCACATATAAAAGGGAAACTAGCATAATTACTGTGTATGTTTTTATGAAAGTTACACAAGAAGATAGTTTTTTAAACTTTGAGGGAACATTTGTCCATCACACTAAGGGTATTTTAAGTTCAAGTAACTTGATTTGTAGGTCTTCTACTGAATGTGTTGCTGGTAGAATAGGACCTTAAAATTGCTTTTTTTTAAAACTGCAGAATATTCCATCCTAAATCTCTTACTTCTCTGTACTTAGCGAGCAAAGCACTGCAATTCACTTGAAATGGGAGCCTTCTAAATGGTCCCAAGGAAAGGAGTTTAAAAGTCCCGCAAAACTTTCAGCGTCAAGGAGTCTGCTTTTTCCAGACATCCACTGGGCACAATGGTGCTGGAATCTGGTTTGTTTTTGCAGTATATACAGGTGATGATCTCAGTACAAATCACTCCACGGTGGTCCCCTCCGCTTCTGTCTGGCTGCTTAGTTAGCGTCGCCTCCCGCCCGCGGAGGGAGGCTGGAAGGGCTTACCCAGCCTCCCGCATCCGCGAGGAAGTGTAAGTCCGCCTCCCAGAGAGCTCCCTGCGTTCGTTTCCTCTCGGACTTCCAACCCAGGCAGTGGGCTGGAACTAAAGTGGGAACCTCCAAAAACAAACAAGTACGACATACGAAAAAGCGGAGGGGGGTGGGGTGGTTGGCGGACGGGGGAAGACCTCTGCCTGGGAATCTGCCAGACGATGGGGGAAGTTGATTTTTTTTCCCCTTCTCATTCATAAATGCCACCTCGGGTATTAATTTGCAATACACTTCACTTGTCCAATAAACACCATGCCAAAGATTTGGGACTTGATCCGAGCACGCTTCTATGAAGTCCTCAGATAGATTGCTGGCTCCCAGACACTCTCCCTCCCCGTTCGCCTCTCTCAATAGATAACCTGACTCTCACCTTCGCTGTAAACAAGCAAACAGCTCGCTGCCTTCCTGGGTGAGGGGTTCCAAGGCTGCCCGGTCAACTCGGCATCACCAAACAAAACGACTTTTGTTCCTCCCTCCAGGTCCTCCCACCCTCCCAGTCCAGGCAAAGTTCTGAACTCGCCCCCCTCGGCCCTTCCACCATCATCACCACCATCACTCCAAGAAGAGCCCTCCCCAATAGAAGTCGTTATTTAAAGTGGAAAAAACGGAAGATTGTTTTCTTGACGGGTCCAGGACAAAAAAAAAAAAAAAAAAAGTGCAGCGGAGCCAGGGGAGGCGCTTGGCAGGAGCCCGCGCCAACCAGCATTCCTGAGATGTTTGAGAATTCTGGAACGCGCAGACAGAGCCGACGTCACTGCAACACGCGGCGCCGCGGCCGGCCCGTATAAAAGGCGGGCTCTGGGCGCTGGGGCAGACCGCGAGCGAGAGCGCCCCCGAGTAGCATCCGCGCCTTCCGTTCTTCCCCGGCAAGGACCTCGAGAGAAGGACGCCCGCAGCCCGCTCGCCTGCCTGGCTCTCGCCTCCCTGCCGCCCGGCCCACCGCCCGGCCCATCGCCCCAGCCGCGCCGGCCCGGCCGCTACGCACCGGTGTGTTGGCGTCTTTGCCTCCGCGCCCTCCCGGACCCCTCCTGCGCGCCACGATGAGCTCCAGCACCGCCAGGACGCTCGCCCTCGCCGTCACCCTTCTCCACTTGGCCAGGCTGGTGAGTTCTTTGGCCACCGCTTCCCCGTCCGCTCTAGCAGCCCCTTCGCCTTTCCCCAGATGGCCCGCGGCCGGAAAAGCTAGACTCAGAAGTTCGGCGGGGCGTTTCGGGGGAGCTCTTTCTTTAAGCCCGCCCTGAAGACGTGCCGGGGGCCCTCCCGGCGTACGCAGCCGCCCGGGGTGGCCGGGCTGGACGGGATCAGAGACCCCCTGCCGCCCGGGTCAGACACCCCCGTCCCTTCCCGGGGCGTCCCTCCTGCGCACCGCGCCGAGCCTCACACGTGTCCTCTCCCCCTTCCAGGCTCTCTCCACCTGCCCCGCCGCCTGCCACTGCCCCCTGGAGGCGCCCAAGTGCGCCCCGGGAGTCGGGCTGGTCCGGGACGCCTGCGGCTGCTGTAAGGTCTGCGCCAAGCAGCTCAACGAGGACTGCAGCAAAACGCAGCCCTGCGACCACACCAAGGGGCTGGAATGCAACTTCGGCGCCAGCTCCACCGCTCTGAAGGGGATCTGCAGAGGTAAGATGCTTGTGGTTTGGCCCCTTTAAAAAAAGAATAGTCCCCGTAGTCCAGAAGTTTAGTAATTTTGCGACCATGTATGGTGATGCTTTGTTGTTGGTAGCTTGGCAGAAAGGCACATGATTTCAGCAGTCTGGAATGCAATTCAGTGTGTCTGGGCCCAACGAAAAGCGCATACGGAAAAGTGATTCCTGACTAACTTATTGTTCTGCTCTTGAGTCTCCGGGGAATCGTAGGAAACTTTACCATCAATTGAATTTAGCAGCAGAAAATATGTCTGAGTTTCAGGCCGTCGTACGGAATTTTAACTTTATTCTCTTCTCCCTCTCTTTTTTGGTGCTCTTTGCAGCTCAGTCAGAGGGCAGACCCTGTGAATATAACTCCAGAATCTACCAGAATGGGGAAAGTTTCCAGCCCAACTGTAAACATCAGTGCACATGTATTGACGGCGCCGTGGGCTGCATTCCTCTGTGTCCCCAAGAACTCTCTCTCCCCAGCTTGGGCTGTCCCAACCCCCGGCTGGTCAAAGTTACCGGGCAGTGCTGTGAGGAGTGGGTCTGCGACGAGGATGGTGCCAAGGACACCATGGACGACAGGGACGGCCTCCTGGGCAAGGAGCTGGCCTTCGATGCCTCGGAGGTGGAGTTAACAAGAAACAATGAATTAATTGCAATTGGAAAAGGAGGCTCCCTGAAGCGGCTCCCTGGTAAGTGAAGACTGAGACATTGTACTGAAACCCATTCCTAGTTTGAAACTTCAGAGAAATGAGAACCTGAATCTGTTTGTGTCGGTATGCCTCTGAGGAATCTTCCCTCTTGTTTGTCCCTCTAGTTTTTGGAATGGAACCTCGCATTCTGTACAGCCCTTCTTCACATGGCCAGAAATGTATCATCCAAACGACTTCGTGGTCCCAGTGCTCAAAAACCTGTGGAACTGGTATCTCCACACGCGTTACCAATGACAACCCTGAATGCCGCCTGCTGAAAGAAACCCGGATCTGTGAAGTGCGGCCTTGTGGACAGCCGGTGTACAGCAGCCTGAAAGTAAGTGCCTGCGGAGCCGTGTAGACTGGTCCCCTGGGTGAGATGGGAACCTCTCTTCCAAGAAAGAGAAACACTAACTTCCCTTCTCTTCTCTTTCTTACAGAAGGGCAAGAAATGTAGCAAGACCAAGAAATCCCCCGAACCGGTCAAGTTTACTTACGCTGGATGTTCGAGTATGAAGAAATACCGGCCCAAGTACTGCGGTTCCTGCGTGGACGGCCGCTGCTGCACACCTCAGCAGACCAGGACTGTGAAGATGCGGTTCCGCTGCGAAGATGGGGAGACGTTTTCCAAGAACGTCATGATGATACAGTCCTGCAGATGCAACTACAACTGCCCGCATGCCAACGAGGCAGCCTTTCCCTTCTACAGACTGTTCAATGACATTCACAAATTTAGGGACTAAATGCTACCTGGGTTTTCCGGCACGAGGGTGGACAAAGTGGGGAGAGAAGAGTGTCAGCATCACGGAGGCGTGGGTGGGGGCGGCGGGCTGAAGGGACTCACTGTAGAAGGGATGCACTGCTCATTCTTGAGTAGTATTAAGGTATTTCGAAACTGCCAGGCGTGCTGGTGCACATGGACACTAATGCAGCCGCGATTGGAGAATACTTTGCTTCATAATATTGGAGCACGTGTTACTGCTTCATTTTGGAGCTTGTGGTGTTGATGACGTTCTGTTTTCTGTTTGTAAATTATTTGGTAAGCGTATTTTTCTCTAGGCTTTTTCCATTTCGGTTTTACAATTGTAAAAGGTAATAAGATTAGTTGGACATTTAAAGACTCCATCCTTTGACAGAAGTAAATGGGAGGGGGGGTCCATCCCTTCCAGAAGGTGACACTCTGTGAGTGTCCACGAGAGGCAGCTATCTGCACTCTAAATTGCAAACAGAAATCAGGTGTTTTAAGACTGAATGTTTTTATTTATCAAAATGTAGCTTCTGGGGAGGGAGGGGAAATGTAATACTGGAATAATTTGTAAATGATTTTAATTTTATATTCAGTGAAAAGAATTTATTTATGGAATTAATCATTTAATAAAGAAATATTTACCTAATATCTGAGTTTATGGCATTCAGTATTTTTAGAGGATGTTCAAAACCATTGGGGACAATCTAGCTTATGCATTCAATCATTGAAACAGGATTAACTGAGTACCTACTTTGTACCAGGAACTGTTCCAGGTGCTTGGGATAGAGCAGGGAACTAACCTCTAAAAATCTAACAATGATTGCTTTTATATCTTCAGTATAAAAAAATCTTGGAATTTAGAGTAATCTGTTTTAAAAACATGTATTGAACACCAGGCATTGTACAAAGCACAAGAAGGAATCTGAAGCTAAGTTTGTGATTTAAATAATAATGCTTTATTTTCATAAGAATTCAAAGCCTAAGGGTCTCCATCACCCAAGCTCTTTGAGGTGGGTATAGTAGAGTCATTTATCATTTTAATCAGTAGGTAATTGTGCAGGTCCCTTCGGTAGAGGAAACTTTAATGAAAACAGTCCATAACTCAGGCTGCCCACCTCGAAATCCATGGGCAAGATTAAGCATGGTTGGATAATGTGATATAAGGTCACTTGTTTATAACTTTATATTTTTCTAATATTGTTCCTAAAACTTGGGAGAATGACTTAAAAATTCACCCATGGTTGGGATCAGAGAAAAAATCTTGGAATCTATAGGAGTCAGTTTGTTTTCACTGAATGAGCTTGAAGCAATGACTTGTGTTAATCCTAATAAGCTGATGATTAGGTAAACATACTGTTAAATGCAAAGGAATGCAAGGAATTTCAAGTACTTTTCCAATAGCATGAGGACCACGCTACCCCACCCCCTTTCCTTTTTAAAATATAAGTTATATTGAGGCGGAGGGAGCAATTAGATTGAATTGGCTATCTAGAAGGTCAGAGGCTAGAAGCAGAGCTTGCCTAAAAGGACCCGAATCCTAGGTCTAGGAGAGGTTGAGAAGGCTGTGTTAATGTTTGTGAAAATGCTGGTAGCTGGTTTTAGAAGAATCTACATCTTTAGAAAGCACTGACAATAAACCTTTTATAGAGAGAAGTTTTCCTTTCATCAACCCTCTTGGATCCTGTTCAAATCCATAGTGAAATATTTCAGTCTGCACTTTGTTAAGAGAGTACTTGAATTTTTAGGCAATAAGAGAAAGTGCTTTAAAAGGGGAGGAGGGGGACTGCTTCTGGGATCCTATAAGAGTGAGTTTTCAAAATAGTTTAATATTGATGCTCCGTTAAGACCTACAGAAAAGCACTGCCTAAGCACCTGTTTTAGAGCCTTACTGAAATGCACAAAGTTTCATGTAAATGGGATAGTAAAATCTATAGGCAAAGGCCTTCACTCTTCTGATTCTGACAATATCTTGCCTGAAATATTACAACTGTGCCTACTGAGTAGTCAGTTTTTCCTGCCCGAGGCATTCAAATTTTAAGGTATTTGGAAATTTAAACACCACCTGGCTCAGTCTTGGTTGCAGTTAAACTTGTCAGTGCAATAGAACATGTAAAACATATAATAAAGTTGTGAGGATTTTGTGGTGCAATCTTGTTAAACAGACATCTAAATCCATAGGCAAAATTTACACATTCCCAGGCACCAATCCTGAGGTACTGTCTTCCAACACTAGAGCCCAGCAAATTGCTTCTTACAGAAAGATCAAGGAGCAATATTTTATAGACCCTTTATGTAGTGAGGTAATATTTGTCCAATTAAGTTCAAATGTGAAACAAACCTAGCATGGGAAAACACTGGATCTTTGGGGTCATTAATCTCATCATAAGAAATATACTGAGTAATACACAAGTGCTGATTTTATATAAATAAGAGTACTCAATTAATTTAAAAGAACACAAATATATGCAAAATATGTCCATTTGATTTGGCTATAGAAAAAGAGTGAAGACATTAAAAGTAATTGAGAATAAAATTATGCAATTTAGAGCATATCAGTTTTATCTAGATCTGGAATGGAATGCTGCTTACTTCAAATATTGAGAAAACACAATAAAAAACCATGTATTGAAAATATAAAATAGAAGTTGCATATATAAACATTCATTATAATGTACATTATATGTAACCTCCACACGCGGTAAAAATCTTGTGTTGTAACCACTTTCCAATCTAAAAGATCCTGGTGTTCTTGAGCTGTTTTTTTGTTTTGTTTTTGATAGAGATGTAAGCATTGAGAGTTATAATGTGACCCCAGAATCTCAGGAATTTAGTGAATTTTAAGAAATATTCTTTGGGACATTTAGCAGCACAGTAAGTGGTCTTATGGTGATGATTCCCACATAAGTGCATATGCTGTCCACTCCACAAAGAGTTGCAACTGAATCAAAATTAGCAGAGTACCTTTTAGTTATTTTACCAGTAGAGAGACCAGATATGATTTGTTCACAACCTGTTTCCTGCCTTCTGGCACTATTTGAAAGTCACTTGAGCAATAACAAGTGTGCAGTGGGACCATAGTACAGAACGAAGCTGTGCTCTGGGCAGAGTGGCAGATGATGCCATAGAAAGAATCCCAGACTAGAATCAGGAGACATGTCTTTTACACCAGCTCTGCCATTAATTTACTGGGTGCCACTGGGCGAGTTTCTGGATTCTCCTCTGCTGTTTTAAAATGGAACAATAGATTCCCACATTTTTGTCACCAAAAAAATTATTTTTTATATACTCTCTTTGGTGCATTGACTCCCCTACCTTAAAATCTTTGTCTCCTCAAGCAACTGAATGTATGAAGTGAAAACTGCTCAGGTCTTTCTGTGGGCAAAAGTACTCATGTCCATGAAGGCTTCGAAAATGTAAGACCCTCTTTACTCTCTAAAGCAGCCCTGGTTATAGGATGTGACAATCCCTGGATCTCACAGTATATAGGTCCATACTTTTTCCTCTCCCTGTGTAGCCCCAATATCTGGGCCTCATTAAGTCCTTGTCCTAAATAACTCATTCTCTGAAACAAAGCACATTGTGAAGCACAGCAATAATACAAGTGTCCTATGAATACAACAGACTCACTTGTGACTTACCTTACTGGTGATGGGTGACACTCATCCATGTAATCTGTCAAAGTGCAATTTAATTAAACAAGTACTTAGCTGCATTTGTTAGTACTTTACAGTTCTCATATATTCTGCTCATTTATTCTGAATCCATCCCTTTCTTAACCTAGTGCAAACATCCAAATCTAAGACACCATCATCTCTTGCCTGAATTACTGGAATGGCTTCCTTACTTGTGGCATATTGTATTTTCCAAAGGTGGTTGCAAAAATATCTTCCAACCCACATGCCCTTCTGCAATGTGACCCTGTTGCTTGCTTGCTCATCAATAGATGGGGTCTACTTCTCTACCCTCTTGGAGCTGGGTGGACTCTTTGACTGCTTTGACCAATGAATATCTAGGAAGTGATGTGATATGGTGCTAGTTCCAAATACAACACTGGCTAGGAGTTCCTACTTCCTTTCTCTTAGAAAGCAGCTTCAATATAAGAGGTATGAGTACCCTGAGACCAGCAGACTGAGAAGTCCATACCACATGGATAGGTCTGAGAGGATCAGACGCCACGTGGAGAAAGAGGAAGGTCAGGGAGCATTTGGGTACCACATGTATATGAAGACACCGTCTAGGAAGTGGATCCTCCAGCCCCAGCTGCCTCACAAGCTGACATCTTGTAAATCAGAGATGAGCTGCCTGTTGAGTCCCCAGAATTCCTGACCCATCAAATAATGAGCAAACCAATATGATTATTTTAAGGCCCTAAATTTGGGGTGTTGTTTGTTACACAGGGATAGATAACTGAAACATCAGTGGTTTCCATTCTTGCCCTCCAGTAATCCATTTTCCTTACAGAAGCCAGAGTAATTCTTTAAAAATGTAAATCAGAACAGGTCAATCCTGTTAAGAACAGGAGGCTTAAAGCCACCATGGCTTCCCATTGCTCTTGGAATAAGATTCAACTCCTTATTTGGCACACAGCTCCCGGAACCTGCCTACTTCCTTCATTTACCCTCGCTTACTGTGCTCCCACTTAACTCTCTTTGAAATAAGCCAAGTAAATTCCTCCTCAGGACCTTTGCACTAGCTGTTCCTTTGCCCCAAATGCCAAGCTCCCTGATCTAAGCTTCTTCCTGTCATGCAGTTCTCAGCATCAATGCCACATTCTCAGTAACCTTCCCTCCCCACCCAGGCCCAGTCTAAAGTAATTCACTACATCAGGGTTGACTGATTTAAATGTTAATCATGTCTAAGAAATACAGAACAGCAACATCTAGACTGGTGTTCCACCAAACAAACCAGCACCGTAGCCTAGCCAAGTTGGCACATAAAATTAACCATCACAGCACCCGTGTAGTAAAACCTTTTGGGGAGAAGAAACTCATATCCACTCTCTCAACTGGAATGCATTTGAGCATTCGGAAAAAAGCAAAAGTTTTGCTAGTTATACCTATGATCCCTCAAGTCCTCTCACCGTGCTTGTGCATGTATGTGGGAAGGGCTCCGGGATTTATTTTGCGTTGACCAGATAGATGCATGGCGCACCTCAAGAAGGTTTCTAGAACACTAACCCCAAGTTCCATACAGAACCAGCAGGATCCACCTCAACTGAAATGGCTGCAGGGTGGGGGAATAGAGGGAGATCCTTATAAAAGCTCTGGAGAAAAGTATTCTCCAAATCTGCATGAATACAATAAGACACAGTCCCTTGCTTGCACACACTGTAAGACAGAAAAAAAGTGCTCCATCCTTTGGCTTGTCAGGCAAATCCTCATTGTAGCAATGAAACCACAACACTGTCAGTGGCTGTTTAACTCTTCCTACCAGATTTTAAATTTCTTAAAGAGTTTTGTCAATGAATGAGTACCAACTAAGAATAGATTGAAAGGAGTTTGAAAAGGCACAACTAGAATTTGCTTTTCTCTTCTCCATGAAGATCTGGAGCTTCCAAGTCTCCAGATCTTCATGGAGAAGAGAAAGCAAGTTTGTCCTACATTGCTCTACTGCAGAGGTCCTTAGCTGGTGGCTTAAGCAGGATGGGGCAATAAATATGTTTTGTTCAGCCTGAAGAGAGTTTATAAAAACTGGGATTTGTTGCCAATATTTGAAAACTGAGTATTTTTTTTAAGTTCAAATTTCTGGGGGTTTTTTGGGAAAAATTCATAGATCTGGCAGCAGTGGACCTTGGTTTCTACGTGGCAGTTTGCACATGGTGGGAGTTGAGCTGCAGCTTCCCGCCTTAGAGTGGGTGCTCTGCAGTTCACCAGCGATGGATGGAGACGGATGGAGATGGATGGAGAAGAGATACGTGTGTATCCTTGCAGTTAGAGGAGTTGAAGGGCAAGCAGAGATGATCTTTAAAAATCCAGACTCTAATGAGAATCTACCGTATAGCACAGGGAACTCTACTCAATGCTCTGTGGTGACCTAAATGGGAAGAAAATCCAAAAAAGAGGGGATATATGTATACGTATAGGTGATTCACTTTGCAGTACAGTAGAAACTAACACAACATTGTAAATCAACTATACTCCAATAAAAATTTTTTTTAAAAGTAAAAAGAAAAAATCCAGACCCTTTCTAAAAAAGGCACAACTAGAGCACCACTTTTCCTATGAAAATGCTTAGAAAAATGATTCTAGGCATTGATAATCCTAGGAAAGAATAGAGACCACTTCATTAATTTCAAGACGCTGTGGGGCTGTAAACATGCCCCGCCCCCCAGCTTCCTTCTACCTTTCCAGCCTGTGTATTTCTGTGGAGAAGTGTACCTATTCCATTTATAATACCATGTCACATTTTCCAGCTGACACTGGGTAAATTGATCAAAGACACACACCGCATCCTGAACCTCCGCTGAATTTAACCATCTATTTTTATAGTGACCAAAGAGCCAGTAGAATCATTACAGATAGCCCGGGGGCTTGCTCTAGAATTTATTTTTAATGACTCGAAATGCTTACTTCAAGTACTGTCACATAAATAACACTCATTTTTCAGAGGCATTCAATGAACTCCAGAGAGATTGAGGACTTTCCTGAGTAGTTATAGTTAGTTAGCAGAGTAGAAGGTAGACCTCAGGATTTATTCTCCAAGCTTATCCCTGACAGAGACATTTGGGGCACAGGAAAGCGCTTGGGTTATAGGGAAGTCTGGCTGGTTCTTGGTGTCACCATGGCTCCTGGGAAGACTTCCGCCAGTGGATTTCCTATAGGAGAGTCAGCATCCTCAGCATCGCATGGCAAGGGTGATGCCCTTCTCCAGCAAACAGAGAATGATTCAACATTGTAAAAAATTAGGTCTTATGTTAAGGAGATTGGCTAGCTTAAAAAAAAAAAAAGTTGCTCATTCATGGAAGGAGTTTAAATTATGGGCTCATGAGCAAAACGTTCAGAGGTCCCTTGCATGTTCCAAATTAGTTTTTTCTTGGAAAGGAGCCCATGTCTTTAATTGACTTCTTGCATTCAAAATGATACTTGGCCTTTTAAAATGTTCTCTTTAATATTTGGTTTTTTTCTTAACAAAAGAAGGCATACTTGTACAAATTCAATACTATAAGAAATACAGAACGTCAAAAAATGAAGGTCTCTAGTAAACCCTCCCCTTCACACACATCCCCACACGAAGCCACTTTTAAGAGCATGGTGTGTATTATCCTTCTAGATTTGGGGTGTGCCTAACCTGGTATTTATTATTATTATTATTATTATGAACAGAAAGATTAGACTATACATAGAGCTTGAAAGTCATTTAGTGTTGCTATGTGTTGTTCTTCCTCAGTCATTGAAATTGTTTCATAGACTTTCACTCTATTATTGATGTGCCATAATTTATTTAAATACTTGGTGTGGGGACACTATTGCATGCTCACCTCACAGCCACCCCCCATTTCTTTGACTCTTTGCTAGCAGAGCCCCAGTTTTGTTCAGGCATTCCCCCTTCCATGTGCTCAGGGAAGGAGTCCCCTGTTTTCCCCTAACCCCAGGGATTGCATCAGGACTGGCTTTGGTCTGCATAATGGTCTTACTTCCTTATCAACAATAGGTAATGACAATTCTGATACTCAAGGAGATATCCCCTGGGGGAACTTCTGAGAAAGGGTTTCCCTGATAATAAAAAGAGACTAGAAGAGGCAATGCTTTTCTTCTTTGCTGGACATCACCAGCCTTGAGCTCAGGAGGGAGACAATCACTGATACACTGAAGATGGCAGAACAGAAGGTGAGAGGCCCCTGGGTCCCTAAAGAGATCACTGAACTGTTGAATCACCCGACCCTCGGCCCCCCTGACATCCACACCTCCTGTTTAGTGTGATAATAAACCTCCTGTTGTTCAAGCTATTTTTTGTTAAACCAACTGGTACAGCTAAAAGCATCCTAACTGATGATTTTACACTTGGCCCTTTTTGAGGCCTACGGACTTTACAAACAACACAGAGATAACCACATCCAAAGGAGAAGAAAATACTTTTAGATGTAAGTGAATGAACCAACAAACAAATATTTGGCAGAAATATAATGTTTTCATTCCTTTACCTAACAGTTGCAGAGTATACAGCACTTGACAGGCTACAGGCCAGCAAGACATGGGTGACCAACAAGGAAATAATGAGATATGGTCCCTGGCCACAAGATTGTCACATCTAGCAGAGGTAGCAATGTATACAAATAATTCTGGTGCGTAGTAACAGCATTAGAGAACCTAGGAATATGAGAGCGTACAGTGTAGACAGAGAAAGCTTCACAGAGGACAAAACACCTGAACTGGGGTCTTGAGGGATGAATAGGAGTTTGCTACTTGGAAGTACCTCCAAAACTGGAAAAAAACCCCAAAGTATTTGAAGCCTGGGAATTCTATCAAAGCCAGCAAAGTTATGGTCTCAGACAAGACCTGAGTAGTAACAGCCATTTTACATCTTAGTTTTTCTAGCTGATAAGAAGAAAAGCAGCCCTCAGAAGGGACCTACAGAAGACCTGACCTAGTGATGGGGACAGGCCAGTTTTTTTTATGGGAATTACCTTTGGAAATCCCCCACCGCCACAGTAATGAGCTGCCATCCTGCAGGGGATGAAGTAGCACTGGCACCACTAGATACAAGCCGAAAATCAGTCTGCTTCTCCCACATGACAGCCTCAATATGACAGGTTGATCTCAGACTAACAGGATCCAGCCTAGGCCTGACCCACTGGTAGGTCACCCGAGGAGGGCACTGTGAGTACTTGGATCCAGCGGCGAAGGCAAAAAGCCCAGGGAGAAGCGGCCTGGATGACTTGGTCGCTGCCACCTGACACTCTTGTGTTTGTGCCACAGTTAGATTCTCGAAGGAGGCCAGCCCACTAATGGCTTCCGGATCCTTCTTGAGTGATGTTCTTGCTTCCTGCTAGCTGCACACAACTTTCTAATCCAGGATTTTAAAGCCTGCAGTGTGTGACATGTAAACAAAAGGCCACAGGGGCAGCTCCATGCTGGTTCCTGAAACCTCATCTATTCTTCCAGATGAGAAAGAACTCTCATAATTACACTCACAATCAAAGTGAATGTCAAGAAAAGGCATAACTAAACAACCAAGTGTCTTCTCTTCACATTCTGTATGGGCAAGAATTATAAAGTAATTCATAGTCTTTCTGTGCTACATCAATGAGAACCAACTCAGAGGATTTGGATTGTGCTATTATGTCAACGTACTTCGTCTAAACCATTCCAGATATCTGCATATGGCTCCTAAGAACTTATTTAAGCCTCACCGTCACTTTCACTGTCATCTGCCTAGAAGCTGTACATCCTCGTTATGCTTTCAAAAGTTAGAGACCAGATCTCTTGGCTTGCGATGGGAACATAGACATTTAAACAAATAGAACAGGGCAACAGTTCAGTACTAGCAACAGGAGCCACTGTTTTTTTTGGTAAGGGATAATGAAGCCAAAAAGAGATAGGGAAGAAATCCCCTGTAACATTAGACAGACTGTAAGAAGTCATTCTGCATTTGGGCCAAGAAGTCAAGATTAGCAGTCACGTTGAACCGTTTTTGTAATAAAAATTTGGCCTCCATAACAGAATTTCATTCATTTGACATATATCTGTACGTATATTTACATCTATCTGCGCGCGCACACACACACACACACACACACACACACACACACACACGAGTTGTTGTTTATATTCCTGTTTATTATTGGCCAGGCACGGTGCTGGGTCTTGGAAGGTCCAGCTGACCCAGGACTTAAGGAATTGCCATCTAAGAGTCAGAGATCCAATACCAGTTTCCTCATTCCTGAAGGGCTGCCACCCAGACCTGTTCCTGCTACTTTGCTCCTTTGGTTTTCTCAGGACCCACATGGAAGGCAATCAGGGTGTGGGTCTACCATTTCCCACTCCCAGAATGGAGGAAGGGCAAGGCTACTCCAGCCTGGATTCCCTGGATAAATGTGGACAAGGGACATTATTTCAAACTTGGGACACACATTCTCGGCAACAGGAAACCCATGAGGTATATTCACACAGGGGCCTAATTTTATCCTTCCAACATAAATCCCACTTGGAGTTCTGTGGCATTAAACCATTACTTAGCACTTTCATCTACCCTGTTTCATCTAAGACGCTGACAATTGCAAGGTAACACCATCCTTTTACATACCACTAAGAAAAACCCAGCCAGTTAAACTAGTCACACCTGAAGTAAGATGCATTGTGATTTCGGAGTTCTTAAAGGGTGAAAACATGTACTTTCAAGAATCAATGAAATCCAGGACTTGTCTTTCCCACCAGACTGTGAGTTCCTAGAGGACAGGAACCCTCCTTACTGTCTTCTCTGCTTTGCTGCACCTAGTGCAGTGTCACACAGCAAGTCCATAGCAAACACCTTTGAATGAAGGAGTGAGTGAGTGAATGAATGAATGAGTAGCTGACACAAATCCTGTGTGCCCCTGAGCAATCAATCAGCCCACTCAGGTAAAGGCAAGAAGGTCCAGATTGCTCCTGGTTCTTCCTATTGCTCCTGCCACTGGAAGCAGTCAGACTCGGAGAGCTTGGAGGGGGATCCTGAAACACAGTCCCTTCAGCGCTTAGGGTGGCTCCAGGCCCGCTCGCCTTAAGGCCCGGTCAACAAGCTGCTGGCCAGACACACTGTGACACCAGGCTCCCCGGGGACCTATTTATGTTTCTCCTGAAAACCGGTGTGTAATATCAAACGCCTGAAAATAAAATCAGAGGTAAAGCAGACTGTGGCAGCTGGCTACTCAGAGGTGCTGCTGGAGAGCCCTCTTGTAAAGTCAGTAACCACCACAGATATATCTATTTTATGACTTCGGATTTTTGTGCATCGAGTTCCCATGGAGCAAGGCACACCCTTCTATTGAGTTTCCTCACAGCAGAGCCTTTGTGCTGGGTCAGTGGCTTGAAGGGTTTCTGCCGCGACTGGCCTCTCTTCTTTGAGGGTTCCTGGTCTGCTGAGGTCCCCGTTAGACCAAATCACCTCCCCTCCGTGCCAGGGCTTCCCCATTGCAGAGGAAACAGATGGAAACCACAGTTGCCTTTGTTTCATTTACTTTAGAATGAAGTTATTTCTGACCAGAGTTGCATTCCAACTTGAGAGAGATGGGCCACAGCGATAATGCAGGTATGTGCCCTGCACAGAACACAGCATCAGTGAGCATGTGCCACGCGTATGGGGGTGAGGGAGCGTGCCGCACGTTCCACCATCATGTGTACTATGCATCAGAGACACTCCAGGTTCTGGGCCCCTTCCTCTGGGGAAGAAAGAGGTGAACAAGACAGTTTCTGGCCGCACAGTCTAGTTACAGTAAGCTCTGCTGAAACATACGAGGCTGCCTCGGCCTGAGAGAGTTGGGGCAGGTTTTACAGGGGGTAGAATCTGGAAGTTGGGTCTTGGTAGAAAATGGGAAGGGAGAAAGGGAAACCGGGGTGGTGAGAACTGCCTGTGAAAAGGCACAGCTGTGCAAGAGCCTGAGAAGCCCCCGAGAAAGACGGGTCAGAGGGCTCTCTGCAGTCTCTCCCTTCATTCTCACCAGAGCTGGTGACTGAGAGGTAGAAGACGGCCCTTGACTGGGCCCATAATTGCAAGGTCTCCAGGAAATCCTAAACTGGACCTCCCAGACGTGCTGTTTCCCATGGACCTATTAACCTGTAGTTCTCTCTCTAGTCCTGGTACCGTTGGTGCTGCAGGACCCACCAACAGGAAATGGGGCCCACATCCCTGGAAAGATCTCCCCTATAGTTTTACAGGCTAGAGGGTGAGAGAAGCAGGAGAGAGCCAGTTAGGTACCCTGACAACGGTTCTGAGACAGAGTGGAATACCTAATCAGAAATGCCAGATGACTTCCTTACACTCGCTTAGGCCTCGACCCTTGTCCTTCCTGAACTGTCCACGCTTGCTAAATCTGCAGGCTCATATTTGCCTGACCTGTTCCTCTGAGTCTGCCTCCAGGGCGTGATAAATAATTCCTGGAAAACACAAGTTCTCATGAGCCCTTCAGAGCGGTGAGAGACATCTAAGGGAGTGGGTATGGGTCTTTGAGGCTTGAATTCTCCTACCCCTAATCTCTGGGCTGGGCCTCCTGCATCATCGGTGGACAATTCTCCCACTCACTACTGGCAGACCGGTGTCATCTGTTCTACTTCATAAGATTATTCAGTCAGGTTGAGGATGACAGAACTTTGGGATGAAGTGGGGGGCCTTACACTTGGGAGAGACTTAGAGGTTTCTGACTCCACCTACTGCCAGAAGCCTCTCCACACCTGCTTGGCAGGGAGTGACCCCAGCCTTTCTCACTGACAGAGATAGTGCCCTCTCTGCCTCTCTCTGCAGTTCATGCTCCAGACATGTTAGCCATTCTTCTGATATTAAGTTGAAACCCATCTCCCTGTTGCTTTTAGTAACTGTTTATGGTTCTCCTCCTGGCGCTTTTCAGAATGAATTTAATTCTCTTCCTTATGTCATAGTTAAAGTCCTCTAAGTATGTGCTCCATCCTCCATCCCCAACTGCACTCCCAGCCTTTCTTTCCTTTCCTTGTTTTTTTCCTAGGAGGTACATTTATGGTGGCTACAGTTATTCCTCACATGATCTGATCTGGTCTTCAGGCCTTCATTTCCTGGTTGTTTGCTTCCAGAAACACTTGAGTTTTATCAAGGTCACTCTAAAAACGGGATATTGGTGGGTTAACAGAGCCCACTAGATCTTCCCTGAGAGCTGACTCCAGAAAGTCTATCTGGTTCCTTAAGGGACCTAAAAGTGTCCTTCTATTTACATATCCGCCTTCCCTACTAAACTGTGAGCATTTACTCTTGTCTTCCCAGCCCCCAATGCAAGTAAAGACTTAAATTTCAGAATCCAAGAGACAATATGGTACAGGAGAATTGGGTCTTAAATTTCTTGGGATCCCCAGACCCCGACACAAAACCTGGTAACCAGCAGGTACTTAATAACTGTATGGTCCATCAACCAGTTCATTTGTTCAATGAAAGCAGGATAAGCTTGCATTTAGTTTTTTTTAGCAGTATATCAATGCTTATGGTTAACTGAAATCCCGTGGTCCAGTTCATGTGAAGTTCTGTAAGGATAATCTGCCATTTCTACTTATATTGTTGACCTTCCTTAATGTAAATTTAGGACTTGGCATTTGTGTAACAAAAGCTTCCAAAATTTGGTGGCTTAAAACAACAGTGACTTATTTTGTTTTTTGACTAGGTTTAGTTTGATGGTTATTCCTGCAGTTCCTCACTCATTTAGGAGCCTGGCTGGGGCTGGAATGTCTGAGATGGGCACTTATCCACCAGGGTCTCTCTTTTTGTGGCTTCTCATCATCTGTAGTCTAGCCTGAGCTTCTTCTTCTTTTTTTTTTTTCGGTACGCGGGCCTCTCACTGCTGTGGCCTCTCGCGTTGAGGGGCAGAGGTTCCGGACGCGCAGGCTCAGCGGCCATGGCTCAGGGGCCCAGCCGCTCCACGGCATGTGGGATCTTCCCAGACCAGGACACGAACCTGTGTCCCCTGCATCGGCAGGCGGATTCTCAACCACTGCGCCACCAGGGAAGCCCTAGCCTGAGCTTCTTTACAACCAAAAGCTGGCTTCTGAGAGGGAGTGTTCCAGGAAGACAAGCCCCAGTATGCAATCACCTATTAAACCTCTGAGTATGGCACTTACTGATGCATCATTGGTCAAAACAAGTTGCATGGTCAAACCCAGAGTCCATGTGGAAGGGAACTGCACAAAGTCATGGATTCTAAGAGGTGTGGTTCATTGGGGACCACAAATGTTACAGTCTACCATATTTACCCTTATTAAACTTCATTGTTAAACTTTTGAGAGGGAGTATTTTTTTTTTTCTCATGTCTTTTCAAAATCCAGATTTTTCTGGATGGGGGCAAGCCTGATGATGATGAGGGAGATGAGGAGGTGGATGCTTCATTTATTGTCTACTGTGTGCCAGGTTGTTCTTTACATATTTACGGTTCATGAAAAATAATCCCAAGGACAGAATTATTACTCCCATTTTACAGATAAGGAAAGAGATTCAGAGAACCTCAGTAAGTTCCTCAAAGTCTCACAATTTGATGAAGGCGGGATTTCAACCTAGATCTCTAATTCCAAAGCATGTGTTTTTTTATCACTGCACCACACTGCCGTCTCTTGGAATCTGCACTCTTGACTCAAAGAAATGTACATTTCCCTGCAAAAAATTGTTTTTCAAATTCGAATAAGGAACTCAAGAAGTCGGACAATGCAAAGTAACCTTTCTTTCTCTGGAGTTCTTTAAATGTTTAAATCTCATTTTGTCCTAGGGGATTTTGGTTTCTTTTGTTTTATGCAGCTAATTTCCCTAAGCAGTGAAGGAGCCCCAAAATGCTGATCATACAGTGGGGTTGGGATGTTTAAATATATGAATGAAGATTCTGATAAGACTTTATATACGTAGCTATAAGGCAGGAATCCTATACAAAAGAGCTAGGTTTGAAATTGAAGTCAATCTTAACTCCATCCATACTGTCTGAATTGCCAGCCTAACTGGCCCCCAAGTGGAGAACTATGCTTTTTTCTTTATCTACTCTGGTAAATGATTAAAGGGCTCTTCTGCCCAATAGGGAGAACATTAACTACCTCGGTGGTAGCAGAAGGCATCTGGCATGTGCAGCCACCAGGGCAGCTCTGATTAGGATGGCAGAACCGAGCTTCCTCAGGCAGCTTCCACTGGTGGCCAGAATGACAGAAAGGCCCCCACTGGGCGGGGTGGGGGGTGCGGATGGGCCAGTGGGCAAGAATGAAGGCAAGGATGGGATGGGGGAAGGGGGCCTCCCCTGTTCAGCCTGAAACTCATTTTTACATGTTAAACTCATTTAGGCAATAAAAATCCCATTTGCCTGATTGAATGTGTGCCAATATGTACCTGCACTTGCCCACACACCCTCCTTCCTGTCATGGAGGCTGGAACTGACAGGTGACGGCCCTTTTACAGGTAAAAGTAGAGGCTGGGGCAAGTGCCAGATTGGTCACTGGAGAAACATTTATGCAGATGACCCGGGAGAGCAGAAGTGAGTAGGAATCACAAACCCTCAGCCAACCTCTTCATCAGCCCAACCTCTTCAGGTCGCAGGTGAGGTGACAAGGGAGGTTGTGACATGGCCAAGGCCACTGACTTCATTAGTGCCAGAGATGGGGATAGAATCCACATCTCCCACTTCTAGCGCATGGCTTTTTCCTTGGCATTGGGTGCTGTTGCCAATCTCAGTAGCTTTAACCAGTGTGGTGGACAGAGCGTGGAAAGCACTTTTCCTAAGGAGTCAGGGGACTGGAGCGCCTAAGTCTTGGCCTTTAGACCAACAACTTACAGCCTATTTAGTTTCGTGTCCTGGTTCTATCCTTCACTTACTGCTCATTTTGGAAAGTGGTAGCATGGGCTTCCCTAGTGGTGCTGTGGTTGAGAATCTGCCTGCCAATGCAGGGGACATGGGTTCGAGTCCTGGTCTGGGAAGATCCCACATGCCGCAGAGCAACAAAGCCTGGGAACCACAGCTACTGAGCCTGCGCTCTAGAGCTCGCGAGCCACAACTACTGAAGCCTGCGCTCCTAGAGCCTGTGCTCTGCAACAAGAGAAGCCACCACAATGAGAAGCCCTCGCACCGCAATGAAGAGTAGCCCCCACTCACTGCAACTAGACAAAGCCCGCCCGCGTGCAGCAACGAAGACCAAACGCAGCCAAAAATAAATAAACAAATTTATTTTTTAAAAAAGAAAGAAAGAGGCTGCAGCTATTGGAGAACTCTCTTGCTTGTGAATCTGACCTCAGCTTTTCCATCCACAAAATGGGCCGCAAGTAAAGCCTCTCACACATTCCCTGCTCAAGGATCTCAGAAGGATTCCCTGCAGTAACATGTGGTTCAACTTGAGTGAGAGTCATTCTTCACAATTCACGTGCGTGGTGCCAGAACTCAGCCGTGTGCAGCCTCTGGTTTGCTCTGCTCTTGCAACACACACGTGAAAAATCACTTTTTTTTTTTTTTTTCTGACTTGGTGGATGATCCTTTCCCTTTGTGGATGGTTGTACACCAGACCAATTATGGGGTTAAACTTGGTAAGGAAAGGGATGGATGGAGGTAAGAGCCAAGGAGAAAGATTTGTCCACGATTACTTAAACTTATTTAATAGAGGCGTGCCTACTCTTTGCTGAGACCAGTGTCTGGGGTTAAATGTCCCTGTCCTTCGGCAGGTCACCATCTGTGGAAAAGGCAGATCAAAACAAATCATTTTTTTGTTTGTTTGTTTTTTGCGGTACGCAGGCCTCTCACTGTTGTGGCCTCTCCCGTTGTGGAGCACAGGCTCCGGAGGCGCAGGCTCAGCGGCCATGGCTCACGGGCCCAGCCGCTCCGCGGCACGTGGGATCTTCCCGGACCGGGGCACGAACCCGTATCCCCTGCATTGGCAGGCGGGCTCTCAACCACTGCGCCACCAGGGAAGCCCCAAAACAAATCATTTTAATTCCCCGGGAATGTGAGAGAGCATAGCCAAGGCCAGAGATGAGACCAGAACCCACATCTCCCACCTCCCAGGACGGGACTTTTCCCTCCACCCTGGAGCTGTCGCCAACCTCAGAGGTATAAGGAGTGTATTGGGCAGACACATTGCCAGCACATTTCTCTAGGAGCCCGGAGTCTGGGGGTGAGAGAGGCGTGCACAAAGCCTTGTGGAGCCTCTGATTCTGCCTGGAGCAGCCCAAGGAGGAGACAGGAGTGGACGAGGGCTTAGGGAAAGGCATCCCAGGCAGAGGGAACAGCCTGGGCAGAAGCGTGGAGGCCCTCGGTAGCTGCGGGCCACTCTGCCGGGTGGTGGCCTTCAACCCCGCACAGTGAGGCACACGAGGGGCCGCCCTCGCGTTCTTCCTCCTGGGACGCCTCCCAAGGACGTCCTGAGAGCTCTGCCTGGGGTTCTTATTGTCTGAGGTCACTGAGCCTCCCAAAAGTATTTCAGGAATGTGGAGGCCTGACTCACTCTCTTCCTTGAGCTCACAGTCCGAAGTTCATAAAACCGCTTTCCCCTTTAGTCATTCTTATTCAAACATCGGTTCACATGCTTCACAGATGGAGCTGGCAGGAGGAATCCAGGGACACATTTTTTGCTTAGGATGTGAAAGTAGATGAGGAGTGAAGGAGATCAAGGAGAGATTATTCACCAAGAGCCAGGCCCCTAGGCAGGGGCTGTTGATGTGCACAGAGAACAGCTGGCTTGCTCAGAGCAGAGACCCCAGCAGAAAGGAAAGCTCTGGAAGCAATCCTTTCAGGCCTCAGTTTCCTCATCTGTAAACAGGGACAATGACCACACCTACTTCAGAGAGTCATGTTAAAGATAAAGATTAAATGAGTTAATCCTTGTAAAGCACTCAGAATATTGCCTGATACATTATAAGCATTCAATAAATACTAGCTTGTTACTAATACCATTACTCATAATTGGCAAAGAGTGAGTTTTCTAAACACAGTGACGGGGAGAGAGGAAGTCTTCCTGGAATAGGATTGCATGGGTCACACCTGAAAGGACAAGCTCCTCTGCGGTGTGTGGAATGGTCTAGCGGAGGAGGACTTGGGACTTGGCACACAGTGGGAAGGGCAGTGCCAAGGCTCAGAAGAGAAGAAACCTAAGTGTCACATCTGACCAGATGCCAAAGACAAAGCTGCAACGAAAGTACTTCTTCTGGATGGGAAACATGTATCAAAATGTCCAGAGAATAAACAAAGGGGACACTGAAGAGACATTTAGGACGTGGGCCGGGCATACAAATAGCCCAGTGCAAGTTTCCAAATTGGTGTGATTCACCTTATTTCTCCTGGGCCATGTAGGCAATGACATTGTCAGCAAGGTAGGCAGGCCAAGAATGGATCAGATGCTCTGTTTTCCTCCTTCCTAACTCCAGCTCACTTTAGAGGATTGAAAATTCCAGGAGACTTCCAGATCAACCTCCCTCTCCCTCCCCCGACACTGCCTCGGGCTATTTGGAGATCTGTCCTAGAGCATGTCATAGTCATCAGTTGTCTTGACTCAAAAGTTTGAGTCTAAGTGGTCTTAGCACTGCTGAAATTCTATTTGGCCAAGGCGAACCTCTTTGCCTTTTGGAACACTCTACAGGGAAACTCTCACGCCTGCCTGATTTAGACAAGGCGCTGGGCGCCCCAGCGGAGGTACAGACATGCAGCCCCAGAGAGCCTCTGGGGTTCGTTTCGCAGGCCCAGTGCTTTTTTTTTTTTTTTTTTTTTTGCGGTACCGGGCCTCTCACCGTTGCGGCCTCTCCCCTCGTGGAGCACAGGCTTTGGACGCACAGGCTCAGCAGCCATGGCCCACGGGCCCAGCCGCTCCGCAGCACGTGGGATCCTCCCGGACCGGGGCACGAACCTGTGTCCCCTGCATCGGCAGGCGGACTCCCAACCACTGCGCCACCAGGGAAGCCCAGGCCCAGTGCTTTATTTCTTCCTTCTCCCTCAGTCCCTTGGTCCCCCTCGCCTCTCTCCTCCTATTCCAACTGGCCAAAAGGCTGAGCACCTGCCCCTGGGCACATCTGCCATTGCAGTGACCACAAAGTACGAATCCTACATGAATTTGAAAGGTCTTTTTAAAAAAAGTAAAAATAGTCCTAGTGGAAGAGAGGATTGAAGGGTTTCACTGAAGGCAATTGAAAATAATTATTAGCAGCTCAAAAAGAGAGATGGCTGATAGGAGGAGAAGGCAACTTCAGACCAATGACATTACTCTCTTGATGCATGGAAAGTAACTAGAGAGTTGAGATGAGGTGATTCTTGAAAGAAGGAAAGGTTATTAGATTCCTTACTATTAACCATCAAAATTCCTCAATTTTTTTAATTAACCAGCTTATCCCCCTAATAATAAGATACATGCTTACGGCAAATAATTCAAACAGTGTAGAAGGGAAGAGGTGAAAAGCGAAATTCCTTTTCTCCACTCCACACCCTCCTCCCCGCACCTCCCTGAGTCCCACTCCCTAGCAGAAACCACTCTGAACAGTTCCTTCCCCCTCTTTATAGAATTTTCTATGTACCTCCCATCCTCCTCTCACACTACTCTCCTCCTTAACTCACCCACAAAGGGCCTTCAAACTTGGGATCTTGCAGCATTCTATTTCTTTTGTCAGGAAAGTCCTTCTAGTCTTTGTGTGTCTGGCCCATTCAGGACTCTGCTACTAGCTACTCAGAACTGTCACCTGCTCAGAGAGGCCGCCTGCGACCTCCCTATTTAAACAGGAGTCTCATTGTCACCACCATTATCTACCCTGACAATCCATGCTCATCACTGTCTTCCCAACCCTTAGCACAATGTCTGGCACACAGAAGGTATTTGATAAATACATGATGGATGCGTGAGTGAGTACACTAGCTGCACACACACACACACACACACACACATACTCACACACACACACGTATATAGATTCCACAAAATATGAAAGGGATGGTATTACCCCTAGGAGTCTGCAAAAATGATAATAATCATAAGCAACATTTCTTAAGCATGTTTGTTCCAAGGACTATTCTAAGCTTTTTACATCTACTCTTTCATTTAATGCTTACAACAATCCCATAAGATAGGTACTAATACTATCCCACTTTACAGATGAGGAAACAAAGGAATGGACACACAGGGAGGGTAAGCAACTTCCTCAGGTCACACAGCTTGCAAATGACAGAGCTAGCACATAGAAGTTTCCCTCATAACGACTTTAGCTTTAACAAATATATATTTTTTAATTGTGGCAAAATATACATAACAGAAAATTTACCATTTTAACCATTTTTAAGTGTGCAGTTCAGTGGCACTAAGTGCATTCACATTGTTGTGCAACCATCACCACCATCCGTCTCCAGAACATGTGTCATCTTCCAAACTGAAACTCTGCATCCATTCATGAAACAAAAACTCTCCATCCCCTCTTCCTTCCAGCCCCTGGCAACCACCATTCTATTTTCTGTCTCCATGAATTTGAATACTCTAGGTACCTCATATAAGTGGACTCACACAGTATTTGTCCTTCTGTGGCTTATTTCACTTAGCATAATGTCCTCTTTAATTAATATTTTAATGAATAATTTTATTGAATAAAATATTCAAGCACATGATATGAAATTCAAAAGGCACAAAACGACGCAGAGTAAAAAGCAAGTTCTCTTCCCACCTCTCTGTCCAGGCACCCCCGGGGCACTCACTCTTCCCAGTATCCTTCCAGAGATGCTCTATTCATATACAATTATATGCCCACATATACTTTTTACACCAATAATAGCATATTCTACATTCTGTTCTGCTTCTTGCATTTCCCATTTAACTGTATACCTTGGAAATCTTTTCACTGCTCTATACATAGAACAGCCTCTCAGTAACAAATTGAAATATAATATACATATAGGAAGTGCATATACTGCAAGAAGACCACTGAATAAATGTTCACAAACTGAACACACCTGTATAACTAGCACCCTGATCAAGGAACAGAACATTACCAGTTCCACCAAGTCCCTCTGTGGCTCCTTTCCAGGCACGACCCATCCCCTCCCCAAGTGTAACCACACACCTGATACCTTAACAGACTAGATTAGGCTTGCCTGTTTACGTAGCTTTTATGAAAATAATCATACTGCATATACGCCTGTGAAGGGCTCGTTTTGTTCACCATTATGCTGGTGAGATCCATCCATGTCACTGACCTTCATCTTTGAATAAATTAAGACCCTTGCTGCTGTCGATGAGACCATCCCTGTCGGCTTGAGGTTTTGCATGTCTACACACATTCGCTCAATCTCGCCCTCACAACCCCTGGGCTTTCTCTAAATGGCTTGGTAAATGCCTGAAAGAGTTCCGAGACAGCCAAAATTCACCTCCAGATGCAGCTAATGATGAAAACCAGCAGCCCGGTGTTGAGAGGGCTTATGTAGGAGTGAGCAGAGGGGAGGAAGAAGCAGCAGCCTTCCTTTCTGATCAACATCTTTGCAGCCACAGCTCAGTAAGACATGCCTTTTTAGGCCTCATTCACTCAGCCAAGAACTCAGATCTCAAATTCCCTGAAAATGAAGAATCATGACAAAGCACTGGTTTGCATTCCCTTTGCAAATGTTACTTTGAAAGTGGAGTCCAAACTACTTCCAAGTAAAGAGCAAAGCAGCTTTAACTAATATCGGCAAAGGGCCTAAGAAAAGAGATGTAGCTAATGTATTCCATCTGTTTGTTTGCTCTCTCGTGCCCTAAAACTCAGGACAAAATACCAGTTTGGCAAAGGAATTGTATATACAGGGCAGGAACAAGGTACGAACAGGGCAAAGCTGGACACACTGTCCAACCTGGGTTGGCCACGTATGAACTTGAAATCCCAAACTTCAAATCAGTCCCCAACCTCACTCCCACCACTAGCCTGGCAATGACAGGAGTATCTCTTCCCAGAATGAGCTGTTAAACAGCAGAACCAATCTGCATGTTCATGTGGGCCAGTCATCGCTGCCCTGATTGGCTCAGGAGGCAACACGCAGGACTGCATTCTTGTGGTTTGCCCTTCCAGAAAGGCCTTTCCCGAGCACCACATGCTGCCTGCACTGGGTCCAGCAGAAGAGGGGGAGGCAAAGACGTGCCCTACGGCAGACTCTGTTTTACCAGAATAACACTGTGCTTCTTGCTTTGGCTGAAGTCATTCATTTTCCCCACATGGGCCTTCTCGCGCAAGGCTTCATTGCATGAGCTCCAAAAGACCTCTTCTCTATTTACCTGCCAGCCCGTAACAAATAATTATAGTGGCTGCCGGGTATTCTTCCAAACTGGTCATGATCTCATTCAGTTATTTTAGCAGCAAAAAAAGTTATAGAAAACCTAAGATAATCCCCAAATCATCTCCCAGCTTTCAGTTAGGATGTGGAAAGAGAGAAAAGGAGGAAAGGATAAGCATAGGAAAAGAAGAGCAAAGAGCTCATGGGAGAAGTTGAAAATAAGTCTTCTCTAACTCCAGAAAGAATATTCCGTTTAAGTGCTGTATAAAGGTTTTCTTTGATGAGTAGTAGAGTACTGTATAAGGTGTGTTACTTTCTAGTGGCTTTTCAACCTTGTATGTATTGAAAGGTGTTTGATACCCATTGCAGACAAGGGGAAAGGGTGCACGCACTCCCACAGTGGGTCAGGGACAGGAAGGGTCTGCCAAGGCCATTGCCAACTCTCAGGTCGTATCACTGCGGGCTGCTACTTCTCTGGCCCAGGAGCCTGTGGAGGCTGCTCCTGGATACACAGCACCCTGTTTGGCGCTATTCCGTGGAATTATATCACAGTCCTTCCTGGAAACATGTCTTTAAAAAGAGAATGGAGATGAGAAATGCCCACAGGGAACAATTTCATAGCGGTCCACAATCTCAACTGGCTGGAATCTGAAGAAGGCAAAAAAAAAAGAAAATGGAATGTTCACCCGAATGATTGAACAGAAGATAAGCAAACATCGGGTGACAGAACAAACACACAGGAAATATGACCTACCTACCCTGGGAAGGGCTGTAGTTCTTGAATTAGTCTTGAAATGGGAGGAGGTTCTCACTGACTCTGGGGTTTTGAACCCAAGTCTGAGCAAACGCTTCAGTCTTGATTCCTGGAAGGGCAGTATAGAGTGCAAGGGCCAAGGGCTTTTAGAGCTGGTGGAGTCTGAGAATCAGGCTCATGTGAATAGAAGTTCCAAGAACCAACAGTAGCTGGCAGCAGATGACCTCTCCAGGCTGGAGGATAGCCGAACCCTTGACTGTTAGTGCAAGAAGGTATCTTAGACATGGCCCGAGCCCCAGTCCTTCACTTTACAGATGAGGAAACCTAGGTCCAGAAAGGGTAAAATCTCATCCCAGGTCACATAGCTGGGTAATGGCACAGCTGCAAATAGCACCAAGGTGAGCTGGCTTTTCATTCCCTTGCCTCAGCCAACATGTAACCCGAGATCAAAGTAGTTGGAGGCAGAAGGAAAGGGAACATTTATGGGTTTTGAGTCATTAGTAATCCTATCATTAGATACACAGTTGACATCATTAGCCAGCTAACTCCGCTAATGTCCCATGTCCTCAGTGAAAGAGGCAGTATCTGTTGCACTAAGGAGGGGACTGTTATCATGAGCCATTTGTGGCAGACTTAGTTTTTCAAGTTTAAGATTCTAGCAATAATACTTATATATTCAATAGAAAGAGATTTATATAACATAGTCACTATCTAAATATACACCTTGATCACTTTATCATGTAGATTGAATGAGTGAACATTTGTCCTTTAATTTTGCCAGAAGAAAAAAAAAAACTTCCTTTGAATTATACACAGAATGATGACAAAGTTACATGACTTGTAGTTTAAAAACAAAATTGGTTAGGTCCCCCTCCCCTTTTTTGCATATATTAGTTTTTATTTTTAATTTATTTTTATTTATTTATTTATTTTTTTGCGGTATGCGGGCCTCTCACTTCTGTGGCCTCTCTCGTTGCGGAGCACAGGCTCCGGACGCGCAGGCTCAGCGGCCATGGCTCATGGGCCCAGCCGCTCCGCGGCTTGTGGGATCTTCCCGGATTGGGGCACGAACCCGCGTCTCCTGCATAGGCAGGCGGACTCTCAACCACTGCGCCACCAGGGAAGCCCTATTAGTTTTTAAAAAGTGACTGAGTCATAATGAAGGTGTTGAAAAAGCAGACACAAAGACAAAAGTCCATTCAAACAGCCTTGGCAGGGTGAGGAAGAGTTTGCCCAGCTGTGGAGTTCCTGGGTTGGGGCAAGGGAGAAGAGCATGCCTTGCTACGTCTTGACAAATGGAGATGCCACCGACATGAAGACAATCCCAAGCATATTTTAGATGCTTATTTCTGAAGGCCCTTCAAGGGGCTGAGAAAATAGAACACCAGGTTGTGGGAGGATATAGACCTTTTTTCTCATTGTTTTCTAATGTAGGTTAGTTAGAACACTTAGAATACTGAAAGACCTCTTGTTTTCTATTCAAGGTCTATGCATGACAGTTATAGTCCTTTAGGTCTAGAAAGACCTCAGAAATCACCTAATCCAGCATCTTCATTTTCCAGATCAGACAACAGAGCCCCAGAGAGATCCAGTAACTTGGTCAAGGTTAGCACAAGGTCTCACTGTTTTGTCAACCTCTGCTGTGTGTATTGGAGAAGAGTGAGGGTGGGGAAGACAGCATTCCAACAGGTCTGTGAACCTTTCAAAATGCAAGCCAGACAAAAAGTGTATGCAGCGTACTTCCCTGGCAGATTTCAATCTACATGAATTAACTTGAAGATTTAAATGAAGATTTTAAAATGTTAAAATTATTATCATTACCCAGCCCTCTAAAAGTGTTCAGGTGTGAATACTTTGGAGAATGGTTTTCTGTTTTCTCAGAGGTGCTGGAGCCTATGAGGGGCTAGATGACTGCTGACAACAGTCAGCAGGAAATAAAAAATACATAATTATTAAAATTAGAAACATGGTGAATAAATAAAAATAGAGCAGATACAGGTAAAAAGAGAGTTAGGGAATTGGAAGATATATCTGAAGAATTTGTTCAGGATACAGCAAAAAAAAAAAAAAAAGGCGAAGAAATGGGAAACATAAGATATTGAAGGGGTCAGGAAGAAAAAAATAGAATATGAGAAAGGCAGCATTTAGATAAAATGGCTAAAAAATTTCCAGAGTTAAGGGTAAGAAATAAGGACTTGTTTAATCTTTGAATCTAAAGCACTTTGGTAAGTGCCTGGAATATAATAGATGCCCTGTTGGAGCCGGGGGGATTGGAGTCAGATGCTGAGAGGCCTCTCCTGGCAATTGTCACCAACTTGCCTCAATGAGCCACCCTCATTGTTTGCAGCAGACCACCTTTCAATTCCTTTGGTAGCTGAAGTCTATACTTTTCAGTGATGGTCCAGTCTGATGACAACTGTCCACAAAACCAAGGTTAGCCAGCACCGAACCTCCTTGGCTTCCCCCAAACGCTCTAAGCCTCAAAGCCCCAGAGATAGTTTGATGAATGAGCCCACACCCTTGGAGCTTAATAGGACTGCTATCACCACTCCACAAGGATGCCTACCATTTATAGAGAACTTACTGTATACAGTGCTCAAGACCTGTTATCTTGTTTCCTCTCAACATCAGCAATGCAAGGTAGAGGTAATGGCTCCCTGATTCAGAGATGAGGAAAACAGAAGTCAGCCAAGGCTTAGTAACTCACCCAAGTAACTCACATGGCTAGTAAGTGGCAGAACTGGTTAAATTCTTGACTCTCAGACTCCAAAACCTCTGCCTCCTGGGTCAGAGCCCATGCAGGTAGAACAGCAGCCATGCACCCGCGTTCCAGATTTCAAGCTATTGTCAAAAGCCCTCTTAATTCTAATTTGTTTGGAATCCTGTCCTCTGAAACTTCATGTTTGTCATGCATACATATGACTTCCTTAGATTTCTCTGCAAATTTCTACCAAATAAAACCATATGCACTTCCATAGCAACACTGCAACACAAATATGGTGTGTAATCTTTGTCCACTGAAGTACACATCTTGAAAAGTTAAAAACAACCAAAAAAAACTACGTCTGTGTACAGTTGAACTGAACCCCATAGCAACAAATGCAAACATAAACTAGGGTTCTTCTCTTTAAGACTTTTCTTCTCTTTTCTTTGCAGACAATAATGTTAGACCATCAGAAACTGGGTTGTAACACTTGTGACTAAGCAGGGCCCCTGTTCGGTGACCGATGAGCCGCCCGGGCGGCGCGGGCCCTCCCGCGGGACAATGGCCCCTGGCCACCGCGCGCGCGCCAGACCCGGCCCAGGAGCCCTGGCCGCCAGCGCTTGACGTACGCGGAGCCCCTGGGGTAGTGGCCCGGGCCTCGTGGAACCCGAGAGCCGCTCGCGCGACGGAGCCGGATCAGGCCCACGCTGGAGGCCGGCGCGACCTGCCCCGCAGGAGCGCGGGTGGCGGTAGGGGAGGGACCGGGGATGTGGAGACGTCCTTTCCTGCAGTCGCCGCGCGCTGCGTCGGCACCCCATTCCTCCTCCCCACGACCGTCCCAGGGCTGTGTTGCTTTGAGCCACTTTTCCAAACGAAATCCTCCAGCTTCACGGAGAACAACTTGCCCAAGCCGACTCCGCTGGCACGGAGCGGGGATGGGATTTGAATCCAGGACTTTTTTTTTTTTTTTTTCTTCCGCTCTATTTCGCGTGGCTCCCGACTCCTAGGGCGCCAAGGAAGGTAATGTGCGCCCCTTCGCGCCCCGGGTTGTGATTCTTCTGGGAGCAGCCGCCGGGTGCACCTCCTGGGGAGCTCTGTGGGTGGAGGCATCGGCTGCGCTGAGTGATGCAGGTAAAGGCGGGTCTGTCTGTCTGTCTGAGGTCCCTGCTTCTCTTCTCGTATTCTCCCTCCTCCCAGTGCCCCAGCTGTTTAAGACTTTCTACGTCTTGACAAATGGAGATGCCACCGACATGAAGACAATCCCAAGCAAACTCTAGGCAACTGCGGTTGTGCAGTGATTTGCTCACGTTTCCCCAGGGAAGGGTCCAGCATTCACCAGCTGATGGGGGTCGGGGGTGGACTTCCCTGCGTAAATGCAATTCTCTGTGTTTCACATTCATGAACCAGAGAAACTTGTTAGGATCAGCTGCTAAAACCTGAGCCTTCCTTGGCTGCTTCCTCACTGGACTTGTGCTGAGGTATCCAATTGACTACTGAGGGGATGGGGGTGGGTAGGTTGAGGGACATCCAAGTAGTGATAACAAGAAAACCTCCCATTTCTGGAATACTTACTAGGTGACAGGTGCTCTGAGAAGCTCTTGATCACGTTTCATCCTCACAAATCCAGGGAGGCAGATAGTGTGATTTATTGTCATTTAACACAGGAGAGTTCCAGAGCTCTGAGGGGTCGTCTGTTCTGTCCAAGATCCTGCAGTGGCAGAGCAGGTTCTGCCCAGGGCTTCGGACTCCAGAGCCTGACCAGGAGTGATTTCCCCATAGAAGTGGGTGGGGGCCACCCAACAAAGACACACCCAAGATTGTGCCAGGAGAGACTGCATTATTCCTCAGGCTCTCAGAAGGACTTGAACCAGCTTTAGGATATGGTCGGGGAGGAGGAGGAGAGGAGTAGGAACACCCCCACTTCTTGTCCAGATCCAAAGAGGGGATCCAAGGTTCAGTTAGGAAGACTCTTTTTTTAATCAATTGTTTTCTGTTTTCAGAACTAAAGTGAAAATGACCCAGTGAGGAAGGAAAATCAGCACTGCCTGCACTGGTCACACAATTAAAACATATACGCTGGCCAAAGGTACATCGCTCCTCCACCCATCTTCGGAGACAGAAGGGCCCTTTTTGACCTGGAAGCCTACTAAAGCATTCCACGGGGGAATTCTCTGCCCCTTCTGGAGAGACACTGTGAGAAAACCTTGTTCTTTAGAATGCAGCCACACAAAGGGTTTTGTGCAAATACCAAGCCATGATTCTATAAATGCAAAGAAGCATTAGGGATGATATGTGAACAAAAGCTGGACAGAGGATGCATGCCCAGATGCTGTCTTGGCCAGGTTGCAATTTGAATGATCTAATGTTTTCTGGCTCCTTCTTGCTTTGCTTTTCCAATTTGGTTTGAATATTTGCATTGCTCTATTATTTTTCCCTGTACAACTGCTGTTGTCTGTACACAATTAGGTCATTTTCACAGTTGGGTGAGGAGATATGGCAGACTCGAGATGAGCTGCAGCTGGTAGCTGGTTCCCTCCTGGGATGTGTATTTAGATCCCCATCCCTTTGGTCCCAAAGACACTACCTGCACCCAGCATCTAAAAGTTTTAATGTAAGTCATCCAACCAAGTGGAAAGAACCACGATATCCACTGTAATGGATGGGTAAGCACATCTTGTTTCTATAAGTTGTGGGTTGATTTGCTGATCTAATCATACTGTTCCCTGGGCCAAATCTAACCCTGTATTGCTATGCTCCATACAAAAGAAAGGACTGTTTCCTGGCGGCCTGTGGCTTCTTGGTCTGTGGAAGGTCTGCTGAGGTAGACCCTGGGCAAGGGAGAAGGAAAGGAAATTAACAGGGTGAGGAGGAAGGACCAGCTGCCCCCAGAGGTGAGCCCAGAAATGCATGTAGATGCTCAGGCCATTACAGAGGCTGGACTTTGAACTAGGACTCTGAAGAGTGAGAGAAAGGGGATCCCAAAGGAACGGAGGCTTATTTGGCAGATGAAGGCTGATCAGGGCCATGTTCACAAAGTGTTCTGCAACCCCTCACTGGCGTAAACTCTCACTGATAACACGCTGCACTGATAGAGCTTTCTCAACTAACTGGAGTTTGTGGCCCTTTGGGCAAGGCCAGGGCTAAAGTTTATGTCCATGCTACCTTTGAAATAAGGTTGGGCTAAACAAATGGAAAGGACAGTCTGTGATTACAGTCACTGGGGAAGCCCCCTGGCTCTTAAAGTGCTTCATAATCAGACATGACTGTACCCAGCTTACTGAATGGACACGACAGTCTCTCTGGCTTAGCCTCCTCACTGTTTCCTGCTTGCTTCCTCTCTCTGTACCTTAGATCTGAATCTGTGATACTGGTCTTGTTTCTCCTCTCTTCTTTCTTCTTTTTATCTAAACTACTCATTCACCACTCATTTACTAGATATTTGATCACCTTCGATGTGTCAGACATGTGCTAGATGCTGGGGTTACAAGTGAGTAAGGAGTCTCTGCTCTCACGGAGTCTGCAGTCCAATGAGGGACACCCCCCATGAAGTGTGATGGGTGTCATGTGAAGGGAAACCCACACTCAGGTGCTGAGTGATGGCTGAATGATGAGGCAGCCAACTCTGAGAGATGGGACACCTTACCCAAGCTCTCACAGAGGGCCAATGACAGGGCTGGAGCTAAAGAGCTCATTCCAGAGTAGAAGCCTGGCCTCTTGCCACCACCTCCTTCTAGAGCCACACTCAGAATCTTCTCCTCTGGTTCATTCTCATCCAGTTGCACGTGCGTCATACTCACCCTTTTCCCAAGACTGAGCTATTCCCACCTCAGTAAAATTCACATTTGTCACTAAAGCCAGATGTCCAATCCATCTCTGAGAACTGACGTGCTGATAACTTGAGCTGATAGACATAATGGTACTTTGAGAACTAAACCACAACACAAACTGAAGTACCAAAACTACTATCTAACATATTAATTCAATCAATGAATCAGTCAAGGGATCAATCATCAATCAATACTAGGTTCTGTGGGGGTGGGACATGTCTTCATATACAGTATGGACCCATCCCTAAAGGAATTTGTGGACAAGTTGGTGGTAGAGGGTTAAAGAGGGAAGAAAGTCGGCATTTATTGAGTACTTATTGTGTAGTATGCACTGTGCTACCTGCTTTTCCTTACAGTATTTCAGATAATCCTCACAACGATCTAGGAGGTCAGAATGATTTTTCTTAATGTATGGATGGAATGCCCTCTCCCAATCCCTGTCTGTTCAAGCACAATGTAGCATAATAGCTAAAAGCCTTGGAACAGGACTCAAACTCCTTGAATTCATATCCAGGCAGTGTCAATTACTTTCTGTATGACTGAGAAAATTACTCAGATTCTTTGTGCTTCAGGTATAAAGTTGGGGTGATAAGAATGGTGGCAATTTTATGCTTTGTTGTAAGGATAAGGTGACCATACATGGGAAGTACTTGCCATAGTGCTCTGGCCCAGAGTAAGCACTAGATAAAAATTAGGTATTCTTATTATTATCCAGCTCTAATCCCTTTTTATCTGCAAAGCCTTCCCAGATCCCTCATCAGAATTGATCTCTTTTACTTCTGTATCCTCACATCACTGTGGGCATGCCTCAGCACATTCTTATGTGAACCTGGTTATTAGTGCCTGGCACAGAAAAAACATTCAATAAATGAGGATAGTTGGATGAATGGATGTTTCTGTCTCCTAGAACTCTATCCCATGCTCATAGAAGGCAGGTAGTATTGTGTTTCTTGCTATAAGGCAGACTAAACACCCGGATAGCCTAAATAAAGTACAATAAATATATTTCGAATGCCTGGCCAAACTCTCATGTGAATTAGGGAAATCCTCATGGACACACACACACATACACACACATAAATAGGGGCTGGAATTTAGAGTGGTAAACTGCCACTGAAACTCTGCTACTCTAGGAAGTCTGTCTATCTCAGTGACTTTGGGGTTTGGTTTCAGGGGCTTTACGGAGGACAGGAGACAAGGCTTAGTGCCCTCAAAAGACAGTGAGTTGGAAGTGAGTCTTCTCATAAAAGTGAGACTCACGAGGGATACTACTCAATGAAAGGGTAGACTAGAAAAAAAACCCTATCTGCAATGAAGAAAAACAAGAAATGAGATCACAATCTAAAATTACAAACAACACTAGGAAACAAGCTACCATGAATGAAAGCTAGTAGAAACTACAGAACTAGACATTAGAACAGTTATCATATATGAAATATAAATTGCTTAAAATGTTTAAAGAAATAAAAAGGGGAAACAGAAACATGAAAAAGAATAAATAACATCTAAAAAGAAGTGGCAGAATTGAGAAAGAACCAAAATACTACTTCTGGAAATAAAAAATACATAATTATTAAAATTAGAAACATGGTGAATAAATAAAAGTAGAGCAACTACAGGTAAAAAGAGAGTTAGGGAATTGGAAGATATATCTGAAGAATTTGCTCAGGATACAGCAGCAAAAAAAAAAAAAAGGCGAAGAAATGGGAAACATAAGATATTGAAGGGGTCAGGAAGAAAAAAATGGAATATGAGAGAGGCAGCATTTAGATAAAATGGCTAAAAAATTTCCAGAGTTAAGGGTAAGAAATAGGACTTGTTTAATCTTTGAATCTAAAGCACTTTGGTAAGTACCTGGAATATAATAGATGCCCAGGAAATGTTTGTTGAGTTGAATTGACACATGTGCTGTAAGACTTGCTTGTTCACTACTTCATACACCTATTTATTTTAAAAACATTCACCAAAGATACAGTTGTGAACAAAACAGACAAAATCCTTGTCTTCATTGAACTTATGTTCTGGATGAAGAAGACAAATAATAAATAAGTGAACACATTAATATTCAAGATATTTTTACATTGTAAGAAATGCTATGAAGGAAGTAAAAGGGTCATTTCACAGAAAGGTTGGGAATAGGATATCACTGAAGAAGCGAGAGCTCAATGATAAGAAGTCAAGTGAAAAAATTACAAGTGAAGGATACAGCAAGTGCAAAGGTCTTGAGTGAGAATAACTTGGCATTTTTGAGGAAGAGAGAAGTCAGTGTGTCTAGAGCTCAGTGAGTGACACAAAAAGTAGTCTGGGATGTGATCTGAGAGGTGGGCAGAAGCAATAGGATGTTTTCCACCCTGAGAGCAGCAGGAAGTCATTGGAAGGTTTTAAGCACAGGAGTGACGTGTTCTGTCACCCTGGATACTGGTGTGGTAATAGATTGTAGTGGTATCAAGAATGGAAAGCAGGGATACCAGTTAGTGATTTTAGTCAATCAGGCAAGAGATGACAGCAGCTTGGACTAGCTTGCTGGCCGTGAGTATGGAGAAAAGTGAAGTGATTTAGATATATTTTGGAAGTAGAAACAGGGTATTTGGAGTAGATATAAAAGGTGAAGGTAAGGGGAGGTAGGATCAAGCATGATTCCTAAGTTTTGGGATTGAGCAGCTGGGTGAATAGCGGTGCCATTTTCCAGATGGAGAAGAGTTGAAGAGTAGCACGGGGCGGGTGTGGGGTGGGGACACGAAGCAGGAGTTCTGTTTTGCACATGTTAAGCTTGAGATTACTGTTAGACATCTAAGCAGATAGATGCATATGAGAATATGGAGGAGCTCAGGAAAACGAGCCCCAAGCCAAGGGAAGTTCCTATTTTGAGGCTTATGTTTCCTTCAGGATCTTCCTATAATGTAGGCTTGGACAGGAGTACATGTAGGGGACTGACCACTTCTAGCTGCAAACTCTGTGGGAACAGGGTCGATGTAGCTCTGGAGTTCAGGAGACTCTTCCTGGCCCATTGCCCAACTCAGCAGTGGAGCCTACAGTCTTCCAGGCCCACCTAACCCTCATGCTTTGGTAGCTGCTCTAGTTTTAAGCCAATGTGCTTTTTGAGGGAATGCCAAAAGACTGAGTACAGAAACAACTCAGTGACAAACTCCGGCGGTTCTTATGTGGGGAAGGGTGCAGAAGTCATCCTATGATCTGGCTCCCATCAGCTCCCACCCACTACCTGAGAGCATTATATCTCAGAGATCCAAAGGAGTAGACTGTCAAGAATATGACGCATCAGAGATACAAAGGAAAAGGAGAACCCAGCACAAGGTAATGACCAAAAAATGCCATAGTCCATTACATAAGCGAAAGTGAAACCTCTGAGGAACAAATAAACAAAGGGTATCATATTGATATAAAAATACAAGAAGCTCACTCTGTGGTTGCTGACATACATCATTGTGGAAATAAACTCATGTCCAAAGTGACTACCGTTAAACTTGGAACCACATGACAGGAGCTTTAGGAAGTTCCAAAGTAATCAAGGATAAATTGAACAAAGTAGCTTTCTTCCCCAGGCTTATGGCTTTGAGAGAAAGGACAAGCATCCCTCTCTGGAGAGGAGGGACCACAAGTCAAGGGGACCAAGTGACTCAAGGTAGTTCATATGAAAGAAGGAAACTACCGCTGCCTTGGAAAAGGACTGTAAGTTGACTGACATTAGTCAGGATTCAGCTCTCAAACCCATGAGACTGTATATTTCATATATTCATATTTGCTAAGAAATTTTTCTCCCTTCATTTCTCAGGAAAACCAAGACTGTCCCTTGATCCTGTACCTGATCATGTCACTCTGCGAACTAGGAAACTCAGAGCCAAACTGTGGCTCACCCTTAACTTATAAGTACATAAAACTTTAGGTAATATGTAGCTTGTGTGACCACCTCATCGTTGGCTTAATTTTGTGTTTATACCCTTATTTTTCTTTCATCCCCCATTTTATGATTTTTAAAAAACCAGCAGGGCTTCCCTGGTGGTGCAGTGGTTGGGGGTCCGCCTGCTGATGCGGGGGATACGGGTTCGTGCCCCGGTCCGGGACCATGGGCCATGGTCGCTGAGCCTGCGCGGCTGGGGCCTGTGCTCCGCAACGGGAGAGGCCACAATGGTGAGAGGCCCACGTACTGCAAAAAAAACCAAAAAACAAAAAAACAAAAAAACCCAGTATATTTAACATACCAGGTATTTTGGAATGAAGTAGAATACAAGAAAGTAAATAAACTTTCTGCCCAAACAGGCAGCATAAAAAACAGGTACCTGGTGGTGTTATGCTATCTCAATGAACCAAACAGGTTCTAACTGCTGTCTGCTAGACATTAGGTAGACAGGAACCTTGCTGCAGCTATAACACGATGGCACATTAAACGTTCATGAACAAAAGAGAAGGTATTCAAGGTAAGATGGGCAGAGCCAATAAAAACAATCAGCTATGCAATTCCAACTCCTTTAGGGGTTGATTTCCACCCAGCCTGGGAAAGCCTTCCAGGAGGAGCTCCTTTGGCCTGCCTAGGTGGTTCTCTTACAGAAATTTGGTTGTACCCTGGGCATGGCTAGTCCCTCAGCTTCCACCTACTGGGATTGACCAGACTTTTGCCCAGACAAGCGGGTCAGAACCCACCCTTGACCTCTGGAAAGGTTACTCTGCCTGCTATCTGATTATTTATTCACATTTTAGTAGTTTTATTCCTTTTTTCTGTTTTTAAAAAATTACAAAAGTAATACAAAGGCAATAAAAATTCAAATATACCAAAATATGTAAAATATAAAATCAAACCTCCCCTTCTTTTCCTCTCTTCTCCCATTCCAACGCTCCTCCCCATTCATCAAAAGTAACCATCAATAACTATAGTATGAACACGTCTGGATCTTTTCTATACACATTCAGACATATTTACATACACATACATGTGCTTATAAAGTCTGTGTATAGCTTTATTTAAAAAAATATAATTTTTCTATTCACATTACTCTGTAACTTGCTTTTTGCAGTCAGTAAAACATTGTGGACTCTACTTCTGTTATAGACGTATCAACCACATTCTTTATAATGGCTACTGAATGAATCATGAAACTATACCATAATGTATTCAGCCTATTAAGGGACACTTAGGTTGTTTCTAATATTTTGGTAGGACAAATTAATGCTGCATTGAACATTCTTACACCTGTAACCTTTTACTTTTTTTATTCCTAAGAGCAGAACCGCTGGGTCAAAGGGTATGCATATGTATTGAATTTTGATTGGCATTGCCAAACTGCCTTCCAGAAATTACACTTCTACTAACTATGAAAGGGTGGTCTTTGTTCACATTCTCATCAACAATGGATATTGCTGTTTTTTGGTTTTTGTTTTTTTTTAAATTTTGGCAGAAGAGATTGGCAAGAGCATGGTAATTATTTTAGTTTGTATCTTCCTGATCAGTAGTAAGTGTGATCATTTTTAGTCTTTTGCTATGGCTACAATGAAAGACAAAGCTGAAGGAGCGGTTTTGGTTTATTTCTTGTAGATACAGATGACCAATCCAAACAGTGATATTTTCTGCTACTGATCGCTAAGAAGATCCACGTTTGAATGTTACACATTTCCATGTTAGAAAAGTCAGTCATAATTGAACTCCCAAGGTCAAATTGCACATGATGTTTATTCTGGGATTCACATAATGGCTTTGGCCCAAAACAATTAAAAGATGTCAGAACTATATTCTGATAATATTCCCTTGTATCAACATTATCATACGAGCATTTACAAGTAACAGAAACAACTCTGACCAAGTTATGGATAATAAGTTCATTCTACAACGGTTGGGAGCCCATGATTGGGCTAATTAATGGGATGACTGGCCCCCAGGAACCGCCATGGTGGTCTCATAGCAGGCATGGTATGGCTGGGAGGTCACCTCCACACAGCAAATGTTTTAAGTTTCTTGATCTCTGTGCTCAAGAATCTACTTCTAGGGAGAAAGCACTATCGGCTTAACTTGGGCCCCAAGAGAAGGCAGGATCTTAATTACAGTCCCAACAGACTGAATCCAACAGGAAGAGATCCTTCTTTAGAAGGAAACTGGGGTATTGTTAGGAAGTGAAGTGTATGCTAGTCAGCCAAAAACAAAACAAAACAAACTATCCCCTACACTAATCTTTCCAACTGCCATTTCTTCTGTTTACCTTGTAAACCTTTCAGTTCCCACAGGCATCACAGACAATCTGACAGACAGCAGAGCAAGCTGCTCTCACATCCAGAATGGGGACCCCCATGGGGCAGAATAACAGAGACCATCTTATTCCTTGCATTTTGTGCTATGCTTGCTCAAGTACTTCCTACTATTCTGGCCCTGGGATCAAAACACTTAAGTCTTAGAATAAGAACCATTTTCCTGAGAGGTTATAATATTGGCTTTTGCTCACTCTCCATTCTCCTTGGTTATCCTTGAATGCATAGAAATTCTGTGTATTCATTAATTCACTCATTCACCCATGTAACTACTATTTATAGAAAGCAACCTTGTGCTAGACATTATTCTAGGTGCTGAGGGAACAGCAATGAAATGGAAAGACAAGACAAGGTCTCTGTCCTGGTAACAGATGAGACTGGAAGGAGTAAGCAAGGGTGGAATCTGGACTTTGGATTTTACCTGAAAAGCAATAGAAAGCTATTCCAAGGTTTTGGGCAGGTAAGAAATATGATCAGATTATGTTTTAGATACATTGTTCGAATTGGCATGTAGAGAATGGACTACAAGGCAATAAGAACAGAGGCCAAGGCCATTGGTCAGAGGACCAATGTAGTAGCTGGACGAGAAAAGATGTTAACTTGGACTAGTTTGGTGGCCAAAGAGAGAAAGAGATGTGGACAGAATAAAGAGATATTTAGGAGGTAGAATGAACAGGATCCTGTAGGTGGTGGGAGTGTTAGAGAAAAGGAACGAGTCAAAGATAACTCTGACATTGCTGGCATAAGCAACTGGTTGAATAGCAACAACAATGGGTAAACCAGGAGGAGCTGGTTAGGGGCAATTGGAGTAAAGGATGAATTAGCCGTGGGTCACACTGAGTACATGTGTGACTGTCGTGTCAAGTAAGCAGTTAGGTCGGGTCTGAAGGTCAGGAGAGAGATTCAGAATGTGGAGTTATCGGTGGTCATTAAGCCAAGGAGTTAGAAGACAGTATCCAAGGAGAGGATGTAGACCGTACAGATGGGTCACCAATGTTGAACTCATACCTTCAATAAAGGAACTCTGGAATAGTTTGCGTCAGGAACTGTAACTTCTATATTCTGTGGTGCCCCACATTAATTCTTCTCTGCTACAGTTGTCTACAGTCTCCAATACCAGCTGGCCCCTTCATTTAAGGAGGTTAATAACTTAAGCAACATTAATGGTGGACCCACCATTTGGCTCAGACCGTAGAAAGATTCTCAGCTAGTTCTGTTCAGTTCCATCTTGTTCACTCATCTCCCTTCCTCACACCAGGGTTAGTATATCTAGTCATTAAATATGGACAGACTGTACATTCAGTGGATCCTTTGGGTCTTTGTTTCTGTTTCCATCTGAAGTGCCCTTAGGTACCACGGAGAGAGAAGAAGGGGAAGGAAATACACAGGAAGTCCATTAATTGTCTGAGAACGCTGCCACACTTTCAGATGACAGGTTCACCTACAAATGTTGCAGGAATCACCTAAGCTTCTGAAGTTCTTAATACTGCCAGGAGTAACTCAGAAGGCTGGGAGTACGGGTGGAAACATCAGACACGCAAGCTGTTGAAAACCACAGTTTTGGTAAATATATGCACCGTTGTAAAAAACGTATTTGCAAAAATCTAGGTGTTTCCAGTCCAGCCTTCCCTATTAATCAAAGGATTTTCTTGAGCTCCATGTGGCCCAGTCTGTGTTCCCAGTTCTGACCACTGCTGCCCATGGAAGTCTCAATGAATTCCTCTCAAAGCCTCCAGACTCCCTTGGCTGGCGACTTGTTCCTCTTGGGACAGTGTTTGCCTGAGCTGAGCAGCCAGGCCCCCAGCTGTGCAGGGCCCTCTCTCCGGTAAGAGGAAACCCTTTCAGCTTAGTCCATTAACACAAACATGCAAAAGCAAACATTCAAAAGCCACAGATCGTGTTCACATAAATAAAATAGGACTGAGAAAAGCTTCACCCCCAGAAACCAAAGGGGTGTTTAAAAAACTGTCCCTCTGCCATCCAAGTAGGCAGGCAGCAAAGCCACAGCGGTACCAAAGGCTGGCGTGCTTGGTAGAGCTGGGTGGCTGAGGCCACAGGCGTTTGAAGAGGAAATGCCATCCCTGGGACAGGCAGGCAGCCAGCCCCAGTCCTGAAAGTACCAGATAGAAGCAGAAAGCAGTGAAAGGGAAGGAGGAGCAAAGCTGGGAAGTGAAAAAGGGGAGGAAGGTGCAGGGAAAATAAATGGGGAGATTCTGCTCAACTGTACTCCCCACACGCAGACCAAACAGTCACTAGACAGAGCAATTCACTGTGCCCCTGAGACAGAGCTGAGGCGTGGAGAGTCCTGGGCAGCGGGCACAGCTCAGAGTGACTAAGGCTCCGAGGAGGGGGGTGAGTCCTTGCCGAGGGGTGGAGATGGGTGGTGGTGTCTGGGTTGAGAGATGCCTTTACTTTGAAAGCTTCGGAGGAAATTAACTTTACAAGGTGCCTCCCTGTCTCCCGGAGTTATTAAGAGAAAGGAGGGAGCAAAGAAGAAATGGAAAGATGGTAATACCTCAGGAAGGGCTGAGTGATCTCAAATGAAGGAAATAGGAGGCAGATTAAGTGATGAATGTGCAACCTCCCCTCAGGGAGGAAGAGCTCCCAGTGTGACCTTGTGCAAATGGGGAAAAACACACACACCCAAAGCACAACAACCAGTGTGGCCAAGGGCAAAACACACAGAAACACATACACACACCCTCTGAATATCTAGGATGAATGACTAATTAAATATGCTAAGGACTTCCAAGTAAAAAGTCTGTTGGTACTTCTGTCTCAATAGGGCAGCACTGAACGCTAAAGAAATGGCAGCGAGTAAGAGACGTGCTGTAAATCACGGGGTCCCGAGAAGGTACAAATCTGGGAGCCTTTGCGAGTCCTAACAATGGGGGCCATAGATGGATATCTAGACATCAACTGCTCTTTTGGTGACGGAGAGAAAAAAAAAAACAGCACTAGATCTAAACACTCTGCAAAAAAAAAAAAAAATAGCAAAGCCAACTGAAGTAATCCATTTCACAGGGTAGGAAGTCAGGTGTCTTCCTATATGTTAAAAATCTCGGATTTAAATTTTTAAAACCCTCCTGCCTGACAATATTCCTCAGATCAGATGAGGCCACCCTCGCCCAACTCTGGCAAGCCCTGTCAGTGTTTGAAAGCACCATCCCTAGAAGCTTGTGCCTGCCCAGACACGTGCACCACACCTGCCTTACATTCAAAGTTGTGTTCAGGTGGGATAGCAAATCGCAGGGTTGGGAAAAATACAGCGGGAGACAAACAGCCCACTTACGGCACCTTTTCAGTCTCTTCACTTCTAAGCCCTCTAGTCCCCTAAGCCCCTTTGGATGGCAAAGCTAGGACCTTACTGCCTCTGGAGGTGACTCAGAGTGAGTGGCCTCCTAGTGGAGGAGCACCTTTGTGCTTCCAGACAGTGCTAAGTTTGCCTGGTGGTGCAGGAAACATCTCCAGCTGCTTTCTGCTGGCTCCTTCATCAAAGCTGCTCTCTGAACTTCTCTACAGGGGAAGCCCTTGGAAGCTTAGGAGTTTTCTTTACCAATTTAACAGAGTATCCTGACTGAATTACTTCAGGACACATGGTGACCCACCAAAGTACACGAGGTCATGATGGACAGCTCCAGTCTCCATGGGCTGATTTTTATTTTCAACTTTTCTAATTATTTTGTGTGTGTATCAACAGACTTAGAAACAATCAGCCACAGCATATTGAGTGTTTACCACATGCTAGATGCTTTATATATACTACTTTATGTAATTTTTAGCCTGAGACAGGCACCACATTATTTCCTGGTTTAATTGAGGCTCAGAGAGGATGTACAGCTTGCAAGAGGATATATGACTAGAAAATCATAGCAGGATTTGAACGCAGTTCTATTTCACTCACAAACATGTTCCTTCAATCCGTATACTGGATTGGCTCCTGGGACCAAAGACGGATTTATTTCTGCAGCAGGGAGAAATTGGTAAGAAATCCCATGCTGAGCTGAACCTTTAACTAGTATAACTCGATGTTCTGTCTCTGACATCAACCAGCAGGAACTTTAGAGAGGCAAGGTTAGGACACTGTATTTAAAAAGTTGAATAATTTCCTGAATATCTCCTAATCTCTCATTGACATATGTTGAGCCCATTAATATTTTCAGTCTACATCAATCTCTTGAATACTGGGTTCCATATGTTTATTATTTTCTACATTTATTACATGTTTATGTATCCTGAAATTACTTTTATGTTTCAAGGGACGCCCTCACTCTCTATTACTCCTGCATTTAATAAATTGGTTGATGGAATCAAGATCCAAAACAAAAACAAACAAAAACCCTCAACAGACTGAAATGAAAGAATGAAAATAAGTAAGAATAAATGACAAGTCATGAACTGAGGTTCAGTTAGTCAGCCAGCTGACTACAGAATGATGGTGAAAAAAGATGGATGCTGTCACTCAATGGTCAGCCATAGATGTGGTGATCTCAGGCTGACCAGATAGAAACATAGGGTCTCGGACAAAGGGTGGGAGAGCTCTAGTTTAGTCTACACTGTATATATATTAAGGCATGTTCTAGACACACAGCTTTAAAAGCAACAAATCAAAAAAGAATGATGAGAATGATGAGAAAGCCACATTTCATGAAAAGAGACCTCTGTGTGTGTGTGTGTGTGTGTGTGTGTGTGTGTGTGTGTGTTGAGAGAGAAGTGGAATTAACTGTCTTGAAACATTTGAAGTTGGCGGAGCAGCTTCAGAGGGAAGAACTGGAACCAAATGGAAAGCAATTTCAAGCGGCTCAGTGTAAGGGAGAATTTTCTATCAGAACTGCCAAAACAGAATGCGCTGCCTCCAATGGTGATAAGCCTTCCATCCTTGGAGATATTAAAAAAAGAGGCTGGATGACCACTTGTGAGAGATGTTTTGGAGGGAATTTTGACATTGGAGGTGGGTGAGACTGGGGAGGTGATTCCATGACCTCTAGGCTCCCTTCTAGTTATGATTCCCTATTTAATATCTCTCACCCTTCGTTCACCATCTGGGCAATCCCTAAAAAAGCCAGTAATCTCTCAAAGCTTCAATTTCCCCTTTGGTAAAAGCGTTACATAAAACCTGTGAAATCACCAGTTTGATGTGAAAAATGCTAGTTATATTTTACTAGGATTCATAATTACATATTTTTTAAAATAAAACAAAATTCATGAATCACATAAAAATCCCCTTGCTTAACCCCCTGAGTCACCTTTGGAGGCCCTGGACTAGTTGATTTCTACGATCCTTTTGGTTCTGAGATCCTAAGATTCTGTGGTTCTGCGGATTTCAATCATACACTTTGAAGGTCGTTGACACACAGGGGAAAGCTGTTTGGAAAGATGACAAGACCACTAAAAGGAGATGCTCATTTGAATTTCCTCACATTCTCTATGTCACTTGGGAAATTTAGTCATTGCTGCAAATGAGGGAAAAGCCCTACAGAATGACTGCAAAATGAAAGCAAAATGTTTTAACTAGGATCCATCTCTCAGCTCTGCTTCTAGCTTGATCCTCAGGCTCGTTCCCCTGGTGGCACCAAAAATGGTCACAGCAGTTCTAAAGCTCACATTCCCACATGAGTTAGCCCAGTGAGGAAGAGAGATGGAGTTCTATCACTCCTAGCAAAAATCGGAGGCTCCCTCTAGTATGGATTTCCATGCCCATTCTTGAACCAATGACTGTGGCTGAGATGGTAGAATAGGGAGGGGGGCATCAATCCCAATTAGACCATACAACTGAGGATGTGGGGAAGTGGCTCTCAAGGGAAATGTGGAATACCACATAGAAGGACTCAGCAACATTGGCTAGTCCAGCCTTTGGCTGCCTAACATCAACCCACGGGTCCCACACATACAGGTCACATTCCTTCCCTAAAGGGACTTCATGTGAAAAATTTTTATTACTAAATCTAGATCCAAGTCGAGTTATTTCACGTCAGTGTGCAAATTATGTCAAGTGACTCTTCATGGTTCAGTGATCTGGGGGTAAATAATAAGTTCAGCCATACCCTATATATAATAGGAGAGAGAAAACAGAACTGCAATAAAAATTCCAAATTGCAAAGGGGAGAATGTAGAACATCCAGTGGCTATCAGTCCTCACACATATTACAATCTTTTTGGACAGAAATGGCAGACTCCTTTACCTTGCAGTGAAGTGGAGGTCTGGGGCTGCCTCAGTTTCACTCTCCAGGAGGATCCCCCTTGTCTATTATTTCTGTGCAAGAGTCTCTTCATAGGACAGGACAGCTTTAAACGCCGTTACTCTTTGGTATAAATGGGAATGTATATTTGGTGGAGGAAGGGGTCCCAAGGACTGCTTTCAGGGTTGGGCAATCGTGGAGTATTTTTCGTCAGAGTTGAAGGTTCCTCTGTAGTATATATCCCTCATGACTTCAGTTGGCTCCCATCTACATGCTTCTGGTTGTGATGGTTAATTTTATGTATGAACTTGACTGGGCTATGGGGTACCCAGATATTTGGTAAAACATTATTCTGCATGTTGCTGTAAGGATATTTTGGAATGCGATTAACATTTAAATCAGAAGACTGAGTAAAGCAGACTGCTCTCCCTAATGTGGGTGGGCCTCATCCAATCAGTTGAAGGCCTGAATAGAACCAAATGGCTGACCATCCCCTGAGTAAGAGAGAATTCCTCTTGCCTGGCAACCTTTGAACTGGGATATTCCTTCAGACTCAAACTGAAACACCTGTTCTTCTGGGTCTTAGCTTGAGCACTCACCCTGCAGATCTTGGGACTTGCCAGACTCCATAATCACATGAGCCAATTCCTGATAAATCTATTTCTCTCTCTACATGTATACCTTCTATTGGTTCTGTTTTCCTGGAGAATGCTGATAATACACTGGTTAATTCCATGGGTTAGTAATAAAAGTAGAGATCTAGCTGATTGATACCTTCATTTAGAACACAGGTTTGGGAAGGCTGTAAATTAATGGCTTCTGCATCTATATTGGCCTCTTTTGGGGGACAATACAATGCAATGACCTGGAGAAGGGAGGGACAGCTGGCTACTCTCTCTTTGCTGGAAAGCTGCACACCAGCTGCATCTTTTCAAGAGGCACGGATGTCCCTTTTGACAGGTTGAGGGGGTTTATAACAAGAGGATTCTAGAAGAGGCCTGGGAGATCACACTTATTCTAGGTCATAATCTTTCTTTATTGTACTTTTCCCTTCTTCCTTCTTTTGCTCAAACTAACTTAACTTTATGCAGGAATCTGGCTTTTCCATTCAGTCAAGGATCCAGATGGCTGCACTCAGTTGATTTGGATTGCAGGTCACAGGCAGAAATTGTTTCTTGTAGCAAAGCCCTATTTCATTCCTTCTTGTTTTTAGAGGCATAAGCTTCAAAGAAGACCTCTCTTTCTTGTAAAAATTTACAAGGGCTTCATCCTGTAACCAATACGTTCCTACAACCTAAACTTTCTGTCCAAGTCCCTTAATGCTGCAGCCCAGGGAGACATATGGGCTGAAGGTCCCAATATACATTAGCCAATGGAGTAACCCACTGTTACAGTACCACAAGAATTGCCAATGACCAGCTGTGTTAAAGACTGTTACTTGTCCCAATACCCATTTAATCCTCCTCCTTAGTAAGAAGAGCCACACTTTTTAATTAGGCACATTGCCAACCTGAATAAAGACTTCTTCCCATTCCCTCGAAAGCAGGTGTGGCTACATGGCCAAGTTGTGCATATGGGATGTCAACAGAAGTGCTGTGTGCAACTTCCAGAAACTGTCCTTAAAGGGCCAGTTAAGATTATTTTTCCTTTTACAGACCAATCTAATCCTTACTAACACCCTAGCCTAGGATACAGAGGCTTTCCTATCTTGATTCATCCAATTTAATAATCCAGGGGCTGTAACTTGCCACCCTTCATTTCCTGGTATCAAATTCTGACACAGTTGACAGAAAATCTAACTTACACAAACTTGATTAAAAAAAAAAAAAAAAAAAGGAACGTATTGGCTAATATAACTGAACACTCCACAGGGATAAATGGGCTTGGCTTAATCTAAACCCAATCAGCCTCCTCTGAGTTGTCACCAGTCTCAGGCAGGCTCCCCTTACAGTAGCAAAACAGGCTAACCCGCTTTTAACCTTACATCTTTATAGCAGGACACAGTCTATCTGCCTGTTCTGTAGGTCCCTCAGATTGTACCAGTTTAGGTCACCTGCATAGTTCTGAACCAACACAAGATCACAGGAGTGGGATACTCTGATCTGTTGAGCCTGATGAAAACCCACCCAGGAGCTAGGATTGGGCTTAATACATCCAAACCAGATGGCTGTGAACAGGAAGGAGCTGGTAGTTTCCCAAAGGAACTCAAGTCGGGTTACAAGAAGGGGGATGCATGTTGAGTAGCAAACAGCAGATTTTTACCATACCCTTCAATATAATTTATACTTGTACCATCACTTGGCCTCAGCTTTACAGATTCATTACTACCCTTTGGAGAAATACTAAACAAGACTATAGGAGATTACAAAATATTATAAAGTACTTTTGGGTAGACTAAGATACAGGATTTCAAATAAAGTATTTTTTGATGCGCTAAGAAATAACTTGCTTTCCTTCTCACTTCTAAGGGGCACACACGTTTGGTAGGGGAAAGGAGGATTTGATTGCCTAGGAAAAAAAAAATCAAACCAAACCTCACAACTTGTCTCCTTCGCATTTAGGAAAGTGAGAGAAGAACATCTGGATCATGCTCTCCCTTAGACTGTCCACACACAGGTCAGCCACAAACAGTAGCTTCCTTCTTACAGAGTTGCATGAATTCATTACCTGGAAGACTGGATGCCTGCTCTCACTTGGCTTTCCTGGCCACCTCAAGTTTTCCATTTCCAACGCACAGAAGCTTTGTTTGTGAGGGTCCAAATGTGGCAGAAACTATTTACAGGCTTCTAAGCTGCACTTGCTGCGTAGGCCAAGGGTGTTGGCTGAACAACTGACCAACCTTTCCAGGGAGAGATCTGAAGCAGGTAACTTGAAAAAACACCTTCCAATCCGTCAGGAACATGGAAAAAGTTGCTGTCTCTTCTGTGTTGGCAGAAGCTCCAAAGCACAGCATCACAGCATCTGGTTAACCAACCACTGAAACTTCAAAACACAGAGATCAGACTACTCTTTTTCTTTAGGAACACAGAGGAGCAGTCAAGAGTAGGACCACAGAGCTTTAGGAAAAATAAGAAGTTACTGGGCTTTAGGACAGTCTTTGCACCACAGATTCATACCATATGGACTTAAACTAGAATCAACTGTTCAGGAGCCAAAAGAAATCATGATACCAAGAGGTGATGTGTGACAATCTCTCCTCACAGTAAAAATAACCTAGAGTGCTTAGCAGAAACCTGGGAGAAGGAAAACTTTTCTGAAATAAAAAGTGAAACTATTATTTGATAGTCCCTTCATTACCTACACCTGAGGGGGATGGAAATTTCCCTTTTAACAAGGCTTAGTTTACTTCTCCTTGGTTATACAGTTCAGAGCACTTGCTTCCATGAAATTAAGAATTAAGACTCACATTTCACTGTTTACAATGCCTTTCATTTGTCTTTTCATGGATTTTCTCCAACCATCCCATTTCCACTTCTGAAGCCATTCCCAAGATTTCCAACAGGTCCTGAGATTATACTTCCTCTCCCATGATTGTCCTAGCTCCCCCAAGCCTGCCCTGTCCAGAGGCAGACTGGCAGCTCTCAGTTGGATTCACCACTGTACCAAGAATATCCTCCTTCCGCAGCTCAACATAAGGTCAACTCAACCATCATTAACAGCTATCTTTATGTCCTTATGTCCTTTCCACATGCGACCCCCTCACAATATAGTCCTGGACAGCCATGTTCCCTGAGGTCTGCTGTAACAGCTTTGAGCAGTGTTCAACTTAGCAGCGCACAATTCATAATGGACAATGAAACAGACTTGATGCTATTATGTTGGAATCCACCGAAAGACACCAGTGCTAGCATTAACAGCTGGTTTCAAGCTAACTGAAGTGATAGAAGTTTTTATACCCAAACCAGCAAAATATGTGAGTTAACATGGATGAAAGACTCAAGAACTAAACACGCTAGAAGAAATAGCCTGCTGTCCATCAACAAAGAGAGAAACCTCCAAGAAAAGCGGCTTCACAAACCATGAAAAAATTGTCCTACTTTTTCAAAAAATTCATTAAAGTAGCCAATTAAAATAATTATCCATTTTTAAGTGGCAGTAAACTCTAATATTCTCTCTAAATTATCATGAAACATAGTATGACTTCAGGATGGCTTGGTGACCTGGGCAGAGCCCACCTAGGAGTCCAATTAGCCTAATGGTTAAGGACATGACCTCTGAAGCCCACCTGCCGTGGTTTAAATCATGGCTCGCCTAGTTACTTACATGTGACCCATCTGGTTTGGACCTTAATTTCCTTTCCCACATAAAATGGGGATGATGGTACTGTATTTTATTGACTCTAGAGCTCACATTTTAACATTCTTGATATCTTTAGGGCCTTAAAAAGGCTGGTGGCCAGGCCACAGTCATGATGTACCTGTCATTCATTGCTTGTGCATATGTGGACTTGGTGGTTGATTCTGGTGGCACAAGTCAACATCAGCAACCCTTCAATATTGCATTCCACAGACCATCGTCCTAATAACTGTTGACCGAAACCCTTCTATTAACACCAGCATTAGAAAACACCAGCATTAGAACTTGCAGAATGGGTGTCAATGACTTGAAGGAAATTGCACAGTGGTGGAGCACTTCATTTAGTATTGCTGCATCATGAGGTCTAAGTCATGAAGGTCAGGCTGTGAAGTTCTAGGAGTGCCTTACCCAGTGAATTTCACTTGTTTAAAGTATAAGCACAGAATTATATAAAAGTTTGTCTCAATATCACATCAATTCTAGCTATTTTTTCAATATTTTAACATCTCAAGTCAGGATGTGTCATACAATTAATTAAGCCATGTTTTTTGTTCTTAGTGGTATACAAAGTGGTGTGTCTTACAATTGATGGAGTCTAAGATTTGTTGAAATAAAATGCCAAAAGAGCTCTTTACATAAGTATAAGCATTCTAAATTGAGTTTTTAAAAAGCATTGTCATAATTTAATTGGCAGCATTGTTTTCATTCTTAGTGTTATATAAAATGGCACATCTTATAATTAATGACATTTTGGATTCAATGAAACCCAGCAGTACCTACCTCACAGGATTGTGAGGATTCAGTGATTAATGTTTTAATGTGCTGAGAATGGCGCCTAGCTTATGCTAAGTTCTATGTTTTTAGCTATTAATATTAGTCTATCAGTCAGGGGCTTTGCTATAGATTGAGAGATATCAATCTATAACAAAGCCTTAAAAATTTGTTTTCAACTTAGAGAGCTTCCCTACTTCTCCCACCTTATCTCAATACCCAGTCTTTATTGAGGGCTTACTTTATGCCAGAAACTGTGCTTGATACGGTGACACAATTATCACCCACAGTTCTGGACTTCAAGACCAATTAAACAATGAAGAATTTTATCAATAATTATATAGACAGGAAGAAAGATAATACCAGGTACCGACAGGAATTAAGAGAAGGAAGAAAACCCAATGTCCATCGTTTACCATTTAACAGTGTTACCTAAGGATAAGCTTTAACCTCTATGTGACTTGATTTTCTCATCTGTAAAATGGATTTATCATAAACCCTGTCAATAATGATGCTTGCAATAACATGGATCGGTTCCATTTTCCACTTAGCCCCTGTTCACAAATGCATGTGGGCTCAAATCCTTAACTCTTGGTCAAAGCAAGGAATATGAAAGAGGGGGTGAAGGTGGGTGAGGAAGTGGCAGGCTGTCTCAGGACGTGCAGAGGCAGAGGCTGAGTTAATCTCAGAGAAGGCTGATGAGATGGGCATCAATTACCTGGGAGATTTCTGGACTAATTCTGTTTTCCTAGAAATACAAGTCAGACATAGGACTGATTCACAACTGTCGGAATTGTGCTTGGTATTTAGTAAGCTATGAATACACGTTGGTTATTACTCTTATTATAGTGTGATATTAAAAACACTTAACAATCAGTATAGTATTAGCATCAGCCAATCAGGAGACACATGCAGTGTGAACATAACTATGGGTTCTACATAGAAGGATCATAGCAGTTACTGGTCAAGCTGGGTCTCAAAAGAGAGGGAGAGTATGCTCACATGGAGAATATGAACAAGGAGAAAGGCACTTCGGGGGAAAAAGGCTGGGACGTATATATGGTAACCTTTTTGTTGTTTTACAATACTGAAGTAAAGGGTGGAGATGAAAGAAAGAAATGGCTGCAAAATTAGCTTGGGGCCAAGTCATGAAGAGTAAGCATTCGGTACTTTATTCAGTAAGAAAATAAAACCGGCAACAGCAGAGTTGTGTAGTAGCTCATCAAAGGCTAAAGGATACATTTGGTTATGAAGTTCAAAATGAGTGCAGCCCACCACACTCCAATATGGAAAATGTTTACATTTTAGTTCATTTTAAAGAACATATGCACAGATACTTTACATAGCTTCCAGTTGACCAAAGTTGAAAGAAAATACTTTGTAATGAAGTACAGATCCCCAAAGGTTTATTTAAGGGCCTATTTTTATTTAAATAGTCTTCATTTTTTGAAGCATCGTCCTCCAGTACAACTCTAATTTCAAAATCAGTATTTCTCAAATGTTCATGAAACTGGAAATTTCCAAATCCACTATGGAAACAGATTGGTGCCCTGTGCATCTGATCAAACCAGTAGCAACATAATGTCTAACACAAATGGGAAGCATTAAAGAAAAAAAAAAGCCCACAATGGCAATTCAAAGCAGCAATGGCATCAAATAGGAACTGAAATCTCTAGTTAAAACCAATGAAGGTTTGCAGGTTAATTTTGAATTTTACTCCTTAAGCTATTTCAAATCAGAAACCTCTTGCTACTCAAATTCAAATAAGCGTGTAGAGGACATCTGTTTGTTACTTTTGTATTCTTAGGAACAATCTTTCGTCACCTGCTCCCTACACCTTTCCCCTTTCCGATAATTTTCCCTTCCTCTGGGGGAACTCCACATCAGCTCAGGAATGGAATGTGATCCAATCTGGGTAACATAAAAGTTCTTACTCCAAATTTTACATAGCTTGCTGTCAAGCTTTGGTTATGATGATGTAAGCTGAAACTGTCAACAGCTGTCACCTACCATCCTCACCTCACTGCTTCCCACCTCAAAGAGGGCATCTCCAAAGAGGAAGTCTGCCTGGAAGAGAAAACCAATCCAGGAAAAAAACTCAGGGTCAAGTATGGTAGGTGGAAAGATGGCTTCTTTGGTTCTTTGGACCCAGCCAAGCCTGAATTTCCCGGTGTAGGAGCCAGAAAACTGCCCTTCATGCTGACGCTAGTTTGAGTTGAGTTTCTGACACTTGCAATTGAAAGATGATTGGTTAATAATCAAAAGTATATAATATCTACTTGAAAATAAACAACACATTTTAATACAGTAATTTATGATTAAATAAAAGCAGAGTAGGTATCTTTACTTAATATTTAATGACTGTTATGAAATCAGGTACAACACACTCTATATACCAACCAAATTAAACAAAATGTATAAAGGAAATTGTTGGCCTCATAGTTATGTGTTTAACATTTTACTATACATTGTGAAACCTGAATCCCATCACTTGCCAGAGAAACAAATTGGCTCAACTACACTTAGGAATCTTAAATATTATAGTAACTCTCTTTAATTCATATCTATAATATGAACAGGTGCAAGTTTTGTTTACTGTAAATTTATGGCTATTAATCCCATATGTAATAATTAGCAATTATGAAAGGCCTACCTTCCCTTTGAAATCATTGTTTAAAAAATAAAGAAGGCCAGGTGGAACTTTTCTCCTTTTAAAATGTGGTTTGTGGACAAAATGCAGGATGTTGAATTTAACATGGGTCAGGGAGTTTGTTTATTCATCAGAATTTGTCAGGAATCCAAAATGGTGAAGGCCTCTAAAAAAGAAATTGGGTTGTAATACTACAAACTTCTAGGGCTCTCAGTGAATTATTCCAATTCACCCCCTCCAAGCAGTTGACATGGTTATTCACTAAAACACATGTTTATTGTAAATCCTGTGGGAATAAATGTGCATATTAATCAAATGAGTTGATAGTTATGTTAAGGGAACTCTGCTAGTTAAATTATTTCCTAAGGAATAGACTATAATAATTTAAAGTCTAATAGAATTCTAGACAATAGGAATGGTAAAGATGCATTAGATCATGTAGGGTTTTTTCCCATTCTTTTTCCACCTGGGTAGGGGGAGGGAAAGTACAGGACAAATCCTTTGATTTTTGTCCAGTTTTCAATTTAAATTCTAAACGGGATGGAACTCAACACTTTTCTTGGAAATGAGACTACATCATAACAGATTTCACTGTCAGGAAATTCCTCTCCACCCTGATATTCAGATCACATGTTCTTTTTGTGTTCTTTATCCCACTTTTCCCAATAACAATTCTCAAATGGCAATGCCTTACTGTCTACGAATCACATTTCCACTATCACTTTTATACCAAGGATCTTTGTGCCACTATTGTCTTTAGAGGCTCTTCTCATATATATGTACACCAAGTTACATATATCTATGTTCTAAAAGTTTCTCCTACTCTCATGTTCTCATTAGCTTTTCATACTTCTAATCTTTCCAAGTCTCTTTAATACCTCTGGTTTCCTTTTGGTCTAAAACTTATTCTAATTGTAAACTAAAAATGAATTTCACTAATGTCCAATTTTGTCATTGTTTTTTTAACCATTAAGTGCACAGATGCAATACAGATGTAATAATCTTTTACAGTCATATTGCAATTTCATAACTGTATAAATTCCAATAAAACTAGGAAACTTTAATTTTAATATGTGAGATCATAATGTATACAGAGCTGCCATAAGGTATAAATTAAGTCATGTATATACATAAATACACACATACATTCCAGTAACACTTTGAAGAGTTCCAAGTGTTTTTTTCTTTAGTTATTGCTGGATGTTTCAAAACACAGCATAAAACTGCTCATCACAACACCCTGTGTGGTAATGACAAGAGTAGAGTGGGAATGGGATGAAAGGCACAGAATTCATAGTTAAGACACAGCTCACTGTGTGAACAAGTAAAGCCAAATTCATGAGCACTGATGGTTCAAACAATGCGGAGCCACTGATTTTCTGAAATGAATATAAGAAATAGCAGTTCATAGTATTTAGACAACCTTTTACAAAGGCCATCATACTGGGTGCTACCCAAATATAAAAGACTCATCCAGTTGTCTCAAGAGGTTAAGTTACATATAATCCCAAAGACAAGAATAGGCAAATGATGGACCAGTCCTCCTGTGGCTAGATGGTCTGCCACATGGCCTTTCTGTTTAGTGAGGTTCCACTAAAGAGAACGCCAACTCTGTGGCTGACACAGGTGATCCTTGGGTTTGGTCTTGCATCAAACTAACAAATAAAAAAACTTTCGGCCTACAGAATGAAGCATATTAAAGCCTGTGCCTTACGAATCAATTCAAGAGGCTAGAAAATACATTAAAAATTTTTTTTCAAGACTGTTTAATTACTTTCCAGAGAAACAAAAAATTCCAACCACCAAGCGACAATACCCCCAAATCTTCCAACAAGGTCCTCTGCAATTGCCTGGGAATTTTCATGTTCTTCCTCCAAAAGAAGTGCTCAATTTTAATTGCCAATGTTCTTAGTAGATTCACCTTTCACTGAAAAAAATAAGTAAACATACAGTCAAGTGTTTATGCTGTTTCTGTTTAGCCTGTTCTGTTTTCCCCTCTTCTCATGCATACCAACGGCACTGCTCATGGGGACAGACAAACCATGTCATGTCCCAGGCAGCTGGGATATACAATTCTGGCCACAATAACTAGAGAAATGATGTCTGAAAGTGGCAATTATATTTTGTGAGGTAACATCCTTCCTGACTCTGTGGAAGACTTGGGAATGGTCACTTCACAGTGTGGGTAGGATCCGATACTTTTGCCACTGAATAGACCACTATTATCACAGAGGCTGGCCAAGTGTGGTTGGAATAAATTTTTTCCATGATTTTTTTTAAACTTAAAATTGAGGGTCAGTATATGTTGAGTGAATGTGGGCTGACAGAAGACTAGCTAATCTCCATCTCCTTCTTTTCACAGGAAGGAAGACTCAGAGCAGAAATGGAACTCCTTTAAAGGAGCTGCCTTGACTACAGCAAGACTATGATTCACTAACTAAACTGAGAGTTCCTTGAGGATAGACACTGGACCTTTCTTTCCTATATCTATCCCCACCCAGGGTAGCATGTATGCTGTATCAATATAACTGTAAGTTACTCCAAATTTTAGGTTTATTTTTCAATTTGCAAAATGGGAGAAGCAGAGTAACCGCTCCACTTATTTCACTGTATAGTGAAGCTAAAAGGAAATAACACATAAACACTTTGAAAATTAAGGTTAAAATAGAGATTATTTTGCTTGAGACTTATAGCCCTTTATCTCCATTGTGTAGATAAAGAAAATAGAGCTCAGAGAAGCAGAGTGAATGCCAAGGACCCAGCTAATAAGAGCCGATGCCAGAACGATAAACTTGGATCTTGCCTCATATTCCAGTTGCCAAGTTCCTTGGGGTATGCCCATGGTAGCTAGACATACAATTGTACCAGCAACCAAACTGGTGTCCATTGAGTCCTTTTTATGAGGAAGGTACTGAAATTGGTTCTATCCAAGATATGGTCCTGATCCTTGTGGAATATCATAAACTCTAGCAGAGTCCTTCAAGTATCTCCATGATATTACTAGTTGTTTTCTCCTCTGGTTTTCTCTGCACTGAAACCATTATAGAACCTATTGCACTGTAGCATTTACATGTGTGTTCTTGTGCCTGAACTCCATCCCCATCCCACTGCCCCCCCCCCACACACACTGAAAGAGAAAGGAAGAAAAAGAGGGGGTAAGCAGGAGTGAGGGAGGAGAGAGGAAGAATGGATGAAAGGATTTACTGGCCCAAGAATAGACTCAAGTGGGAATTCCCTGGCGGTCCAGTGGTTAGGACTCCATGCTCTCACTGCCAAGGTCCCAGGTTCGATCCCTGGTCAGGGAACTAAAATCCCACATGCTGCATGGCGTGGCCAAAATCAAAAAAAGTTAAAAAAGAAGAGACTGATATGTAAGTAACTGTTATGCTAGTATTTTCACTAATTCAAGTAATCATTTTGGGGTTGGACTCCTCAAAAGACAGAGATATTTTCTAATTTTAAGTTATATTAGAATAACAGAGACAACTATTTTGCTGGTATTTTTAAGTTAATGGGCTTTGTGCTGTTTGGCACTGCAGTTTGGGAAACACCTTTCCTTTCACTGCTTACTGAAGCTGCCCAGTTTTCTTCTTTTGATGGAACTCCATTCTTTTTTCCTTAGACTGAAATGTAGGATGCTTTTATTGTGTCATTTAAATCTACCAGCTAACTTGGCAAACAAGGACCTGTGAGACAAGTAACACCATTCTGAGCACTTCCCACTGGATTGATACAAGGTGGGTGAGCAGCACTCTAGTGGGTTACCTTAACTGCTTAACCTTTTCCAGTCAACGCTTTCCATTCTGTAAAAAGCAAAAAGCAAGCAAACAAAACTTGTCTATTGCCCATCAAAAAAGGCAGACTTTTGAAAAAATAAACTATGGCAATCTAGATTTATAACAAACATTATAACAATCATCAAGTGTGAAAAACAACTGAATCCCAGTCCAGAAACACATTTTTCCCAAACTAGAAGAGAGACACCTTTGCTCTGAACTCAAGATCAAAATCCAACATTTTTGCCTCTGGAGAGAGAAAGAATTTCAAGGCTTTCCAAAGAAAATGCCCTGTTCTTATATAACCCTCCCCCTGAATTAAGGGACCACCCTGCAGAACATCCAACGCTGTGAGAATGGACAAAGAAACAGACAACTTGAAGTGCTTACACAAAGAAAAGCATCTACAGGAAGGCCTGGCATTATTTTTAAAGTGTGTGTATTTATGTGACAACACTGATATGGTCCTTAAAGTCCTGCTAGATCCTCTTTGGTTCTTTGCCACAGCAGCTCTAAACGATCCTCTATACCGAAAGCACGAGTCACTTGAGCTTCCTGTAAATAAGCCAAACATCGTATACCCACCAAGAAATAGCAAATTTTACTTCATAAGGTTCCAAGTACACTACAAAAGTAGTCTTTTCTTTTTGCTTCATGACAGGAAACTTTACTTCAATGTGCATTCCTAAACAAGGTGAAAGAGGAACTGTGTGTGCTGTGGTTATTTACACAGACAATGTTTGCTCTGGCTAGTAACCCACATTACTAAACAACTTTCCCTGAAACCAACATTTAGAGAGAGAGAGCCATGTGAATTATATTAAGGAAAAAGTAAGGTTTTACACAGCTTTAAAGAAAAGTGAAATTGGTCATTTAGAACTGAAATTTCTAACTTAATTTGAGAAAATAAAAATGGATGTTCTCAAATTGTAAAAAACATAAAGTCAAGAATAAACCTAGGCTTCCCTGGTGGCACAGTGGTTAAGAATCTGTCTGCCACTGCAAGAGACACAGGTTCGAGCCCTGGTCCGGGAAAATCCCACATGCTGCGGAGCAACTAAGCCCGTGCGTCACAACTACTGAGCCTGAGCTCTAGAGCCCGCAAACCACAACTACTGAGCCCACGTGCCACAACTACTGAAGCCTGTGCACCTAGAGCCCGTGCTCCGCAACAAGAGAAGCCACAACGAGAAGCCTGCGAACTGCAATGAAGAGTAGCCCCCGCTCACCGCAACTAGAGAAAGCCCATGCGCAGCAATGAAAACCCAACACAGCCCGCCCCCCCAAAAATCAATTGATTCAAAATGTTAAAAAAAAAAAAGAATTAACCTAAAGATTTAGAGACATATAATTGATTATTAGAAACTGTGTGTGCCAATTAAAAATCTGGTTTCAAATTGTGGCACTGACAAAATTTTCGCCACTTAGGGAAAAAAAAAATTCTCCTATTAACTTTCACAAAGAAAAAAAGCTATCAAACACACATAAAGAGAAGACCTTACAACAAAGGTGACTGCCTATTACAGTCCATAATAATGGTATAACAATAAAACCTGAACCACATATTTCAAAAGATATTATTTTAAAAAATAGAGTTCAATCCATTCCAAGGATTCCATGACCCTCTGGAGTTTGTTACAATGAAACTTGGCCTGTACCTATAACTCTTAGCTGAAAGTGCGATCTAATGGTTTTGAGTTAAGTAAGCTTTCTCTCTTTTTAGAAGTAATTTAAAAATTTTATTCATCCTCTAGAATTTACATACTGAAACATAATTAGCTTAATCAGTAACTGCAGATATGGGTAAGTCACTTTATACACTAACATTTTACATATACCATTTCTGGTTTTAATAAATCCTCCCAATTCCACTACTCACCAAAGAGGGGAAAGTATCTACTTTTAAGGAATCACTAAAATGCCAAGGAATACAGCCAAGGAAACAAAATCAGAGAAAGTAAAACCACTTGGTTTAAAAGAAAAGGAGATAAAGGGTCAAGGCAATGGCACCAGCTTATTCTAAATGCAGCCCAAATTTTAAACACAATGTTCCTTGAAACATTTCCCTTTTCTATAAGGTAGAATACTAAAAATGTTTTGTAATCTCTCATTTTAGGAATCTCTAAAGAGTTTTAATTAGGGAGTAAATTTATCTGATCATAGGCAGACTGTTACTTGAAGACTATTACCTTAAAAAAAAGACAAAAACACACAAAACTCCCAAAAGGTAAAGTATATCCTCTTACAGCCAGACATTCAAACCATTCATTCATTTTAAGTTGATAAAAGCTTACATGCTCTGAAACACAATAGAAGCAACAGCTTAATCATATGGTTCTTTACAGTATTATCTGTAGTTACAGAGTAAATTCAGTTAAGTGTGTAATATAGTGGAAAATATATAAAGACAATAATGTAATTGCTTCAGTTCACTAGAGTTATTTAAGCATTACAGGAACAAATTTACACTTACCTTGGTGAAGAACTTCCATGTCATTACTGTATTCTTTTAATACCACATGTAATGTTGGGTACTCAATGATCACTTTGTTCCTCAAATTGTCAAGGAGACTTTTGTCAGGATCCATTTCATAATATCTTATAGTAAAAAAGCAAAACAAAAATTAAAAATACCATTTTATTTGAAATTACTTGTAAATAAAATGAGTCCCCTACATTAAAAAATTTTAAATGGTGATGACATTAATTCAACAGTTATTTCCTTATAATACAGTAACTTTACCAAGAAAATCAGGTAAAAGAGCTATTATTCTTTTTTTTTTTTTTTTTTTTTTTTTGCGGTACGCGGGCCTCTCACTGCTGTGGCCTCTCCCGTTGCGGAGCACAGGCTCCGGACGCGCAGGCCCAGCGGCCATGGCTCACGGGCCCAGCCGCTCCGCGGCATGTGGGATCCTCCCGGACCGGGGCACGAACGCATGTCGCCTGCATTGGCAGGCGGACTCTCAACCACTGCGCCACCAGGGAAGCCCAAGAGCTATTATTATAGAGGTCCTAAAGCGAAATCAAAAGTATATGAAATAATTTGACATTAGGAAAGCTCTAGAACATGTCATTCATTTTCATATCAATAAGGGATAAAGGCTAACTTTTATATAATATCTATATTTGATGTGTCATGAATTTTTCTTGGATAAAATATTGACTAGCTAAAAATTCAAATTCCTGAAATACATTTAGTTTGAGTCTTAAAAAAAACCAGGGCTTCCCTGGTGGTGCAGTGGTTGAGAGTCCGCCTGCCAATGCAGGCGACGCGGGTTTGGGTTTGTGCCCCGGTCCGGGAAGATCCCACATGCCGCAGAGCGTATGGGCCCGTGAGCCATGGCCGCTGAGCCTGCGCTGCGCAACGGGAGAGGCCCGCGTAACGAAAAAAACCCCAAAAAACAAAAAAACAAACAACTATCCCATGATAGTTCCTAGTAATATATGGTGGTAAATGGCTACAAAATACTTTTGTAAAAACTTAATTCTAAATTATAAATACTTTCTGGAAATATATATTACCATATAATTAAATTTGGCTTTCCTTTATTTTGAAATTAAAAAAAAACAGGTTTGAATTTATGAATGAGGTAAAAGCACAAAATTTAATAAATATGGAGTTCATTTGTCATGGTATCATGACATAGCCAGTAAATGTGTCACAGGTAATTAGACGGTAATACTCCTTAAAAGTATGAAATTCTCAAGTCATTACTTAAAAAAAAATTTTTTTTTGTTTTTAGTTGATTAAAGTTGCATGCCCCTAGCATTCTCCCTTGCTTCTTTTCTGAGGTAGGAATAAAGGGGTGGAATTTCAGCTAGCTCACTAGGAGCTGCATAAGGGAATGTGCTGGCAAGTGACTATCATGTCACGACAAAGAGGAGAAAGTAGAGAACACCTTCACCAGTGTAGTGCAGAAGTTCTCCAACTTTTTTTCTCCATCTCCACCAACGACAGATGATATTCACACACAAAACATACATCCCAAGGGATACCAGGCCGGACAGGTGGAACTCCAACCTTTCCCCTTCCACTCAAGAAAGTACACTGGAATACCAGTCAGTGATCAAGAGTGAGGTTACCATCGGGATACATTTGAATCTGCTGTAATTTTAAGAGTAAATCATACAAACTTTGATATATCTTAATTAGTGACAAATTATCTGCACCTTACCTTGCAGCTGACTCAGACATGCAGCACACTTACTAAGAACTCCTGGTATAGTGATTTCTCCGTGTTTTAAGTCTGTCCTGTGCAATATTTTTCCAATAAGGGAAAGCAGAAGTGCTTAACATAATGCAAAGCCGAGCTCATTATAAAAACTGATTTCTTTTTAAGAACTGGGTGACAAGTGAGAGGACTGTAAAACCAAAACTTTACTCCTGTTTGCCTGACCACATGCCCCACTCCTGGAATTAAATTCTTCATTTTAGAATCATAGAATATTTTTTTATGTGGAAAAGAAACTTGAAATGCAAAATATTCAGTTTTCCTAAACCAGCCACCCTCGTGCCCATAGGCCACAGAGTGCATACATTCTTTTCCCTGTGTAATATAATACAGATGTGCTTACAATACTTTAAAAGTGGTTCTTCCAGCATTCAAGGATTAAATGTGTCACATTTTTACACATTATTTCCCTTTGAAACAAGCAGTGTTTTTTAAAAAGTTAGCAGTGATTATAAAAAAAAGAAAGAGGCTGAATTATGTATAAAAGTATAAAGTTAACTTATAAAGTAAAATATAAAGTGGATATAACTAAATTTTTCTTAAGAGAAAGCAAGACCTGAATTTTCAAATAGGAACTTTTCAAGTGGTATCCTACAAACACTTGTAGCAACTTATCTTCTGTGCATTTTAACTGAATCATAAGGCTTCTATTAAGAAACTTTTCCCAAATCAGAGAATGTTTTCTATCAACACTTATTTCATTTTTTTTGTAAATAATTTTCAGTGTATAGCTAATGTTTTAGGTATTTTATTTCTTTTTAAAATATTAAATCTTTGTTAAGCTTCTCTAGATTTCCAAAGCTGAAATAATAAAAAAAAAAAAGAATTCTTCAAAAGCCACATGGTAATCAGAACCTAATATTAATGCTGATATAATACAAAATATGATCCCAGCAGAGGAACATTCAGAGATTCTTAAAAATTACCATGTAATAAGTTATATATTATTTCAATCTTAAAACTATAATTAATTACACTTGTTTTATTAAAAAAATTGGTCCCTATTTTATATGCCATGCAGGCTCTGTACAAAGCATTTAGAATGTAAAGATTTATGTAAGAATTTATAATGATTACTTTAAAATATTTCACTCAAATGCAATGAAAATCTGGTATGCTGTGTGGTTTTAATGGGAACCACTGAATTTTATTTAGTGTTTATCCGAAGATGTTGTAAACTTCTAATCACAGCAATATTGCTATTGAGTGTTGATAAGCTTCAAGGCCTCAGCTTTCCAGTCTGTCACTTAAAACAGGTCAGACTTCACTAGATAATTTTAAAATGAAAAATCTGAATTTCTCTGATTTTTCTACTAGGAGTGGTTACTCTTAGTCTACCATTAATATTTGCCAGTAATTAAGAAGTAAATTATGTAAACTGTTTTATAAAGAAAGGCTATTAAACACAGATGGGGTAACACTGTGTGGACATGGGGTTTAGTTAAAGGAAGGAGTAACTTTTAGTGGTTGCTTGGATTTGGAGTCTAACACCAAGTTAAAGTCCTGGCTCCATCACTTACTGGTCTGCGATTCTGGACAAGTTACTTAACTTCTCTAGTCCCTGGTTTCCATGCTTGAAAGTAGAGATAACAACAGTATCATTTCAGAGAGTTATTATGAGGGCTAAATGATAAAACACAGAAACTGTTAGCTCATTTACTTAAGCCATGAACACAGTTTTACAGTTGTATTTACCTAAAAAAACAATGCATTCTTACAGAAACTTTAGTTCAGGACAAAGTCACTGAACTTCTTCAGTAACAAAGAATGGCACTTCTTATGTAAGCACTGAAACACTTATTCGTCTTTTTATGAACTCTGCATTTTAACCGTAGCCTTACAACTTTCCATATAACTTTCATTTTTAAATTATTTTATATTATTTTATATTACATTTACATTCCAAGAGGCTACAACTACTTTGAATCCTCCTGTTTCCATTATCTTGAGGCAAGGTGTACAGTCCAGCTTGGCATTGCCCAAAACATTCAGGTGTTAGCTCCTTTGCAAGTCATTAAGTCACTGAATCCTAAGGGGCAGCTTTGTCTTCTTCTGAAATTTTCAGGAACTCTGGTGTTCCCATTAGTAAAAGGGCTCTGCTACCACAAGACAAACTACTTGGGTTTGAAAGAATTAAGATACCAACATTTGTCTTTTATTTTACCCTTAGGGACCCTCTCAGACATTTCCTCTTGTTATTTCACTTGCTTATTCTCACAGGCTCACTAGCTGACCCTGCTCCAGGCAGTTTCACAGGGGTGTTGTAAGGGCAGCACAGCTCAGTAGGCTAAACAGGTGTTACAGTGTTTGACATTATACAAATAAAAGTCATCTTGATACTTCAAGGGTATGCTTTTAATCTTGGCTCTGTTACTAACTTTCAAAGAAACTGGCCAAGTTCTTGAACTTCTTTCTCTGCACTTCATTAGCAAATTAGGATTTATTTTTTAACTTCCCATAACTCAAAAGGAGACAGAGAATTAAAAAAAGAGTCACAAACCATTCTATTTCCCACCTGATCACTGGCACCCCTTAGATCATCTCCCCATCTACCCCCTAATAAAATACTTAAACTAAATTTGAATATTCTCCAAATTTAACAATCTAATAGCAATCCCTACGCCACAGAATTTTTTTCTACTACAAAATAAGTTCATCTTGATGAGGTGATCATCAAGATCCCTCCAGCTCTAAAATTCTACAAGTTTTGATATTTGTCTGCCAAAGGCAGCACTTAACCAATATTCCTAATAGTCGTTTGTATTTATTTCTTAACTTAGGTTTCTAGGTTAAAAGTGCAACTAACTGGGCTTCCCTGGTGGCGCAGTGGTTGAGAATCCGCCTGCCGATGCAGGAGACACGGGTTCGTGCCCTGGTCCGGGAAGATCCCACATGCTGCGGAGCAACTGAGCCCGTGAGCCATGGCCGCTGGGCCTGCGCGTCCGGAGCCTGTGCTCCACAACGGGAGAGGCCACAACAATGAGAGGCCCGCATACCGCAAAAAAAAAAAAAAAAAAGTGCAACTAACTGATTCCAAACGTACATAGTTGAATCTCTTGCTGTTTAAAAAACTTAACCTTAATATAAATCAGTTTACTGTTATCCGATAGCTAAACGTTTATAAAGTATGGCTCATCTTGGTATTAACTAAATTCAGTAAGGTTCCTGAATGTATTATAAACTACATGTTTTAGGTTCATACTTATCAAATTCCTTTAAAATAAGTAATTTAAAAGTACTAAACTTATTTTAATAGAGGAGAAAGAGAACAGATTAAGTGAACAAACTAGCTTTTAAAATCCAAATGAAAAGGAAGAAAGAAACCAGACTGTTAATGAAGACCCAGAATAGGAGAAAAAAGACACATACATTTGGGCTTCCCTGGTGGTGCAGTGGTTTAGAGTCCACCTGCCGATGCAGGGGACACGGGTTCGTGTCCCGGTCCAGGAAAATCCCACATGCTGTGGAGCGGCTGGGCGCGTGAGCCATGGCCGCTGAGCCTGCGCGTCCGTAGCCTACGCCCCACAATGGGAGAGGCCACAACAGTGAGAGGCCCGCGTAAAACGAAAAAAAAAAAGATACATACATTCAAACTAAAACATATAAAACCAAACTAAGTATAGGGGTCAGAAAGTTTTTTAACTCTTCTGTTTACAAGTAAAAAGTATGATTTAAAATTTCTCCAAATACTCCTGTGTGACAATTTTTGCAACTCAGACCGTCCACGTCACATTAGAAGTAGATTGTGTCAAAGCTAAATTTTTTCTTACCTAATTTCTCTAGTTTTCATATTAAACAACGAACAGTAACTGAATTAGTGGTTTGCTGCACTTTGTTTTGGGACTTTTATGTAATTTATGTAAATGTGTAAATGAGGGCTCCACATGCTTGACGTGGGGCACCAGTCATGAGTGGGGTAGCACAGACACATGCCTCCATTCAGAAAGCTCTACGGGTCAGAAATGCGCTGATAGATGATCCCGTCTATTGATGACAAAAGGTATGGGATGAGGTGAAATAAAGTGACCAATTACACATTTTAAAACATGCTTTAAAGAGGGCCTTACAAGGCTTTTGTTCTAGGTGCTATTTGTTCAGGCTTTCCTAATCCTCACTAGTAGGCTCAATTACTTTTAAATCCAGAAGGCTTGGGTTCCAATCTTATCACAGGTCCTTTGAAGCTGTGACTCCTCAAAGGTACTCAGTTTTCCTCATCAGTATAATGATGGAAAGGTTATCTACTCATCAGCTAGCTTGTAAAGATTAAGTGTAACAGGTGAAAATGTTTCTAAAGTGTAACTTGCCAAACTGATATTAGTAAGAAGACTTTGTACTTCAAAGGTAATTTAGCACCTTTAGCAGGGAAATAACATACTTATCAGGGATTATCTTCATGATCTATATGATGGGCTAGTTAGTAGAAAAAGCATGAACTTTGAAGCCAAAAAGACCTGAGTCCAAATCCAGGCTTTGTAACTGTACTTGGTTTCTTTGGGCTAAGCCAATTTCTCAGAGCCTAAGATTCCTATCTTGTAGAGATACAGTATGTACTTCATTAGAATTAATGCATGTGAAAATGTGAACAGTGCCTAGCTTCATTAATCAATCAATTCCTCAAATATTTATTTAGTGTCTACCATATACAGATAGTCTGCTAGGTAATGGAAGTTCATAGAAATAAACCCCACATTTTATTGGGAGTGCCAGTCAACAAACAAACTATCACATTTCATTGGTACAAATGTCAGGATAGAAATCTAAAGCTAAGTAGATACTCAATAAGCCTTCTTTCTTGTCCCTTATTCACCTCCAAATGTTCTTTCAAATACAATAGTGCCTATAATATCTAGGCACTTCATTTGCTCACTCTAGCTCGCTCTCTCTCCCTCAATTGGTTATTAAAATCCCTCCTCCTCCATGGATTGTCTCCTAATTAACACAGGAAATTTTAATTAGCCTTACTCTTGTTAACCAAACATATGCTTGCTCTGGTGCTAGACTAAATGCAAGAGTCTGATCAGTACAGACTCTTACATTTTCAGTCTTTATTAGGAAGTATCACTTTGGAAAATATGATCATGTTCCTCAGAAAAACTTTTGCTTAAATGTTAGTTAAATAGTTCATGAATTAACTACACCATAGAATTATATTATTTTAGAGTTAGAAAGAACTTATTCTACTTTTTTTTGACTTCCAGGTGAGGGCACTGAAGCCCTGAGAAGTATCTCACTCAGGGTTGCTCAAGGAGATGCAGAGTTAGGACTGTAAAGCCACTTTTGAGTTCTTCAGTCAACTCTTTTTTGTTTGCTTATTCCTCACTCAACACATATTTACTGAGGGAGGTCTACCATGTACCAGATGCTGTTCTAGGAACTGGGAATACAATGGTGAACTATTAGGTATTCACTAGAGATGAAAAGATGAAGGCTTTCTAGGAAGAAAGTACCTATACAAGGTAGAGGATATGGGAATACACATAGAATTCATACAGTTTTGGTACGTATAAATTTCAGTGAGAGGTCTGGTTGAAGAGGTGAAGCACTTTGGCTAAAATGAAGTATCTGAATCACCTAGAAATTTCAATTAATTATGTCATTACTCTCTCCAAAGAGTATACAAAGTTAGATATAAATTATTATGTAACATAACTAGAATGAATAAATTTAGTGGATTAACATTAAGTTGAGGGTTAAAATTTATTTTCCAAGTTTTTAAACTCTCATTTTATATTTTACATAATTCCCTTAATCAATAATCAAAATAGTACATATTTGAAATGAGATCATTACTATGGAAACTGTAGTCTTCATAATCTGTTAAGAATTTGACCACCATATCACTTTGGATCTACTTTTCAGTACAGCCTCTCAAATTAAATTTCTCAAGTTCACAGCAGCTGAAACTTCACTCACCCAGCTCTGCCAGCTAGTAGAGCTTCAGCTTCCCTAGAGCTAAGTTTACAAGTCTTATCATAAAACTGCCTCGAGCAGAATGCCACACATGAAACCCATTCCATCACTGGACGTGTCATCTCTGAGATGATAAAAGTATTTAGCACCCTACTCTACATACTTTATGTGTGTGGACATTCTTCAGGTGGATTCTCACATTTTCTAGTCCTTAAATGATCCCTTGCTTCCTTTGTTCTAGAGTCTATGCCCAAAATGTGGTCAAAGGTTAAGACCACTTTGAACATGTACTCATCCTGATCTTGATTCTCATTTTGGAAAATAATCAATAATCCCAAAGAGGGATAACAAAGAACTGGGGTTGGGTTCCACATAATCTAAGAACATGCACTGTGGTCATTTATGGCTCTGAGAGGCATGTGCTATATTGCAAAGGCTTTGGAGACAGGTGGGCCTAGGTTTGGATCTAGGTTTCACCAGTTAGTGGTTAAAAAGCTGCAGTCAGGGCTCTCCGTGCAACTAAACATATTTATAATGTATAATGTATGTACAGTGTAACATAATGTATATAAAATGCTTAACAAAGTACATAAAAAACAGTAGGAGACACTCAATAAGAGGGTGTCATTAATACTTATTATGTTCCATAAATACATCCATCAGCCTCTAGATTTAACCCCGATTTTAAATCACCCTTGCAGCAAACATTTTTTTGTGTGTGTATTTGGCAAAACTTATTCAGGTTCTTCACACTTTCCTGCTTATACCTAACCTAAAATAATTTCAGAAAACAATGACACTTTTGTACATTTTAAAACAGACATCTGAAATTTCGTTTAAAGTCTTTATTCACAAGTTAAAATAGATATAAAGAACATAATTTATGGTGTAGTGTAAATATTGATGGTTTAGAATGAAAATGTTAATCACTTTTTTTTTTTTGGCCGCTCCCGTTGTGGAGCACAGGCTCCGGACGTGCAGGCTCCGCGGCATGTAGGATCTTCCTGGACCGGGGCACGAACCCGTGTCCCCTGCATCGGCAGGCAGACCCTCAACCATCGCGCCACCAGGGGAGCCCTACATCACTTTTATAAAAATTCACTAGAATCTAAGTAAAACGGGAATGGTACCAGTATCATCAATTTAAAAACTATATGAACAAGTTCTTCCTCAATAGTTAGAAATCTTATATAGTTTCCTTTTCTCCTTGATTGTATTTCCACTCCAATTCTCCACAGAATTTTATCCTAAATACTGATACATTTACGCTTGAAAACCTTTTACTTATAGCCCAATCACACTTCTCTGTAACAAAAATGTGTATGTAAGCTAAAAATTTAATTTTATTACCTATGACCTTAAGGCTTTAAATGTTAAAATTTCTTCTGGATTGAGTAATTATTATTAGTACAAAAGTGATCAAAACACAAATATATTACAAACATTTATAGTAAAACTTTACTGGAAATGCATTTCTTAATGTGACGGGTGAGTGCTGATGATGGCATCTTCTACTACACGCAAGGCTGTTTACAACTGACTCTTACATTAAGTGATCTCCCCATTTATCCCTGCAGAACTCATTACTAGAATTAAATTCCAGAAGGAAAGCAAAAGAAAGTTTAAGTAATCTCATCTAGAGAGCACACTGCTGTTATTCACTAACCCTTCCTTCATCAGTTATTTTCAAGGGATCTAACTAAAAGGCAGAAATGGTCTCTGGCTATTTACATAAGACAAGGCATCTGAAAGTAGTTAATGCTGTTCTTAGAAATTCTGGAATTCCTTTAATGTTCTCTAACATATATTTAATTCTGTACCATTATTATCAAAATAATCTTAACTTCCAAGGTCTTCAGTTCTAGTGGCAGGATATTTTTTTAAAAAATCCTAACTTTTAACATATATATTAAAAATTTCCTATTTAGAGTATCTTTAAATATACTTTTCAATCATTCTCTGTAAGCCTGAAATAAGACTTAATTTTCTACTTCCAGTTTAATTAGGCAAAGGGTACAGACTAGTATCTTTAAGGTTGTAGACATTTGACTTCAAAAATTCATCCTAATATTAAATGACATATTTCTTTACACAACTTCAACAACTCAACTGAATAAACATCTACCAAATATTTATTATATAGAAAACATGTTAGACACTTGTATGGGATCCAAAAATGTCCTCAAGGATTTTATCATCCTCGGCAGTGTTTCTCAAAGTGTGGTCCCAGGGATAACTTATATCAGGGTCCCTCAGGAGGCAGAGACTTTAACAAATGCAGCTTTCTGGGTACTAGGTAAGATTGTCTAAACCAAAAACTCTGAGGGTGGGCTGAAAATCGACATTTTCATCTGTCCTAGATAATTATGATCAACACTGAAATCTGAGAAACAATGTTCTGAGAAAAGAAATACAGGTTAAATGATTAGTAGAAGAGATGCTTATGGTAAGGTAGCAAAATCGGCCAGTAGGGGTATGGGCTAGGTGACAAGCAAGGAGGGACCTGGCAGGACTACGAGGTGAGGCAGGCAAGAGACTAGACTCTTAGAATCAACAAAGGCTGAGAGGTGGTATCTTGCAGGCAGAGTTGAGACTCTAGGAAGTCAGAATCTGAGCAAGTAACGTGAACTGGGAGGTCACTCTGCTTTAAGGTAGAAGGGGGTCTTTGCTTGCTGGTGGGTGGGTGTTAGCAAAAGTCACAAAGACATCAGGTGGGTCTTACTTGAGGCCTTTAGAGAAACCAATTTCTCTAAAAGGGCGTAGGAAAAAGTGTCGTACCTCTTAACTTCAGAGTGAATGATTTTTAAATACTGCATGTTACAGATCCAAAGAAAATAAAGTAACCTTGGTTTTTTATTTTTAAAAAATCCTCTCAGCACGGAAATAAAATCATCCAAGAGAAATAGCTCATTCTTTTGCTGGTTGCCTTTTTTAAAACAAGAAAATAGTGTTCCAAAATTATTAACTACAATCAGCACAGTAGGAAACAACTAATAGAAACTGCAAGTACGATAGGGTAGTCCCCACAAAAAGAGTAATAATCTTCTGTGATGTTCATGAAATCAAAGCTTAGATAATGCTTTAATTTGGCTTGGGTTTAAAGTCTCAACTCTTGGCTCTATATGCCAATTTTTGGAAGTAGAGTAAAGGCAACTGGTCTGTGCATCAATCAAAAACTGACATGCAAAGATGCCCGTGTTTTCCACTGGTCACCTGCTATGCCATATATATTAAACATATCTATTGTAACATTACCACACACCTATCTCCCCTCCTTGATTGTGAGCATCTTGAGGGCTAGTCTTTTAGATGTCTATGTGTTCCTAGTGCTTAGTGCTGTGCTGGCACATGGAAGGTACTCAATGAATATTATCTGAATAAATGAAAAATAAAGACAATCAATCTTTTTTTTTTGGAATTTTTGAATTTTATTTTATTTAGTTTTTATACAGCAGGTTCAAGACTTGATCAATCTTAATCCATTGATACTTTAGGTCAAGGTTACATATCAAAAAGCCTGTTCTCTGAACAGGTGCTACTTTTTCTGAAGAAACTTTAATTAATTTGTTTTTAATGGACTGTGAAGACTTTTATTTATTTATTTATTTTTAACTTTTAATTTTATATTGGAATATAGCCGATTACCAATGTTGTGATAGTTTCAGGTGCAGAGCAAAGCGACTCAGCCATACATATGCGTGTATCCATGAAGAAACTTTAAATTATACTTGGTGGTTGTTTTAATAATCTCTCTCTCTCTCTCTCTTTCATTTTACATACTGAGAATTGAAGCCTGCAGGTATTGGCAAACTATGGTCAGCAGGCCAAATCCCGCCCATTGTCTGTTTTTGTAAATAAAGTCTTACAGTCATGCCCATTCATTTATGTATTGACTATAGCTGTTTATGTGCTACAATGGTGGATTGACAACTGCAACTGTATGGCCCACAAGGCCAAAAATATTTACTGTCTGGCCATTTGCAAAAAAGCTGTCCGAACCCTGCTTTAGAGTATTAAAGTGGTATCAACGCCTAGCACATAGCAGGCACACATATATTTAAGTGCATTAGTACACTACTTATTAAAAAAATTAAAACTGAATTACTATTATGGGAAAGTCACTGACTAAGCACTGCAGGAAATATAAAGATGAAGATGCCTAAGGCAGCCACCGTCTTCAAAAGGGAGTTTATCATCATATGGGATTTTTTTTTTTTTTTGTGGTACATGGGCCTCTCACTGTTGTGGCCTCTCCCTTTGCGGAGCGCAGGCTCCGGATGCACAGGCTCAGCGGCCATGGCTCACGGGCCCAGCCACTCCGCGGTATGTGGGATCTTCCCGGACCAGGGCACGAACCCGTGTCCCCTGCATCGGCAGGCGGATTCTCAACCATTGCGCCACCAGGGAAGCCCATATGGGATGTTTTATTGGGATAAAATATAAGACGGGATTGCAGGAACCTATGAGAAGTTTTTGAGGCTCAAAGGATAAGGATTACATCCAGTTGGGGGGAAGGGGTAGGCGCCACTGTAGACACTGATAAACAATAATCTCCTCAAAAGAATGGAGAGAACATACAGAAGGCTCATATGGAGGCTGACCACGTAAGGCAGGGTGGTGAGGGAGAAGTGAAAGATGGCTCTAAGGTCATATGCCTTGCTTACAAGAAAAATGACAGTGACAATAACAAGGAATGACTGTCAATATTTATTGACTGTTTACAAGATGTCAGGAACATCAGCAGTCCATTTAATCCTCATTTAAAACAACACACACAGAAACACACACTAGGAACAAATGGATGTGGTGTGATGAGATCTAAATATGTTGAGTTTAAGATTTAATGAGATGTGTAGTGAAGATACATGCAAACTAAGATTTGAAGTCTGGGAGAAAGGTTGAAAATATCTCTAGATTTGGGAGTCATTTGTACAGAGAAAACAGTTGATGACATCTTAAATAAAGTAGCCCCTGAAGCTTCATATTCTTCCAATACTAATTTATGTCAAAAGAAATGTAAACTAACATGATTGGGTATCTGCCCCCTTGTGGTTAGTGGTGAGTGACCTGTTGGGAGCATAGCTAATATTGAACTTAGAGTACTTCCCAGAAGTATAAGAAATCATTTGGCTGAAAGAAGCCATTATTTTTCAAAAAGTAATGCATAAGTCAACTGCCAGCCACACAGAACTTTTTTTAAAAAATAGATTTCCTCCTTTTATTGATACTAAGAAAGGTAATTTCTAGGATTAAAACAACAAAAACTCTTACATTCATTGAGTCAACTCAGCAAGATGCTGACCTAAATGTTGCAACTTGTAATACATGAATAATACATATTTACTGAGAGTGATTTGCTATGTGCCTGGTACCATACTAAGTAGCTGACATGCATTATCTGAAAGCAATCTTCACAACAGTGCAATACCTTTGTCTTGATCCCCACTTTCAGATGGGAAAACAGAAACTTAGTAACTTTCCAAGGTCTGCATCAAATTTATAACATTATTTCAAATTTACAGAAAATCTACTTTGATGTAGGTTTTTGGATAAGAGCAAAAAGGTTATTTTGGAACATCTCATAATTTGTATTAGGTTTGAGAAGTAGTGATTTAATAAATTTAGTATTTGTAATGGTAAAACTTTTGGTCTACAAAGTCTAACCTGGAACCTCTTAAAGTAAAATAAGGTCTACTTCTCCACAGATTACGTATTCTGAAAGGATTTACTATTTCTTGTTGGAATGCAATATAATCTTACTCTGAAGGGAGGCTAGTAATAAGGGATTAGTATAGAAAGGCCATTCCTTTTGAAAATAACATTTGAGAAAATGATGCCACTTCTATTTGAAACTCAATGTGCCCTAAGCCTCTCCAGGCCTTACCTCCATCTCTCAGAAGACAGATCCATGCCAGGTATCCCAGTCACCTTTACTTTCATGTCTGTTTTCTCTGCTACAACAGAACTGTACCCTACTCAGTCTTGTACAAACCCCAATTTTTATTTATATGCCTAGGAGAGTAAATGTGCTTAATTAATGGCTTTTGAGTAAACTTGGAAAGAATCATCCCACAATAGCTTAAACCACATCTTTATCAAAATCAGGATCTTATATAAACATCAAAGCAGCAAAGTAAACATAAAAATGTATCTGAATTTCTTCATGAAAAATAAATGATTCCATTAATAAGTAAAACATAGGTCTAAAATTCAATAGATTCGAAAAATTACAATTAAATGGACAGTATCAAAGCTGGGAGTATTCTAACTTTTCAGTAATAACTTAAGTTAGCATCAATACAATGGCTGCCTCTGATCAGGGTGCTTGGTGTTACCAACACAGGCTTTTCTGCCTCAAAACACTCATTTACTTTCTGAGAACAGAAAGCTGGTGAGAAATGATGTGTCAAGAGGGTACCTTACATGAATTCTCCTCCACTGGGAATGTAAGCTTCACAGAGACAGGAATGGTTTTGCTTGCTGCTATCAGCCTAATGTCTTGAACAACACTTGGACCACAATGGGTACTAAGTGTTTGCTGAATGAATGAATGGATTTACTTAAGAAGACATGTTTACTTTGTTTTTTTTTTTTTTTTTTTTTTTTTTGCGGTATGCGGGCCTCTCACTGTTGTGGCCTCTCCCGTCGCGGAGCACAGGCTTCAGACGCACAGGCTCAGCGGCCATGGCTCACAGGCCCAGCCGCTCCGCGGCATGTGGGATCTCCCCGGACCAGGGCACGAACCCGTGTCCCCTGCATCAGCAGGCGGACTCTCAACCACTGCGCCACCAGGGAAGCCCGACATATTTACTTTTATAAGAAGGTACAAGTTCAAACCCTGTGTATTCTGGAAAGAAAACTCCAAAATAGATCAGCAACAAATTCTTCAGAGTTAGACATACATTCTATGATCACCTAAACCTAAAAATAGAAGTTGTATATGGCAAAGCTAAAGCCTGGGAAACATTTAAGATTGCTCTAGCTGATCAGGTATATTATGGGACAATTGTCATAAACCCTTCAAGAATGGAAAACACAACCACTGGAAATTGGCAATACCAAGTATTTGGTAAAAAGACTCTACTCTGAAGTTACTGGAATGCTATAAATCATATGATACATTTAAAATCAGAAAGCCACAAGGAAAATACATGGTTCTACCTTCTAAGTACTTTTCAGGAAATAATAAAATCCTCCTTATCTTAAATTAGAAGCCCCCATTTTATAACCTATAATAATCTTACTTAGATGTTCTCTGAATGTACTTTCCTTTAATGATATAACTGTGATTAAGCATACAATCAAATATGAATGCTCATCTTAGCCTATCTATGAATGTACTATCTGGTGGACACTGGTTTAAAAATCTTTAATTAAAAAAAATCTATTTCTAAATGTATCTCCATAGTATCTAATTTCATTATTCATGATTAGAAAATCCTAATAAAACTGGGACGTTTTGTAGAAATTAGGATAACTATACCTTAAGGCTGACTGAACAGTCAGAAATATAAGGATGTACCTTACTCAACTTAGGTCCACCTTCATGATAAAAGCTACCTCAATTGGAGTTTCTAACATTATTATCGCCTTAAAGTGACAACATCACTAGTCAAAGTTAAATAGGGTGGCAATTTTTAAATACAAAATTCTTAGATCTTGGTTGTAAACTTCTGCTTCCTCTTCTTTGATGGTATTTTTATATGTCATTGAGTTCAAGTAAACAACTCAAATGGGGAAATATGGAGGACATGTTTTCTACATAGATAAGGTAAAGTCAGAGTACTTTTCATGTTGCTAAGTTTGGCTCAGGTTTAGTAACAAAACAGCCTATTCTAGGTATTCCTTAAAGTCAATACCACTTATCTTTTACTTTATTCATCTATCATTCCCTCCCCTTCGGGGATTAATAAGGTTAACTCAAGGTCCAACCAAAGTCCTTTTTGGGTTCCTAAAGAAGGAAAGTCATAAAATAAGAAAAAGTAAAGGAACTTAAAGGGACATGAAGCCCAGGGAAGTTGAGTGTCTAGAATTAGGTCATCTGATCTTCACTGCAGTACGCTCCTTTAACCTGTGTTTTGGTGAAGGTTTATTCTCTTTGGTTCTTGGTTAAAATAAAACCTACCAGTCTTATTAGTATCCTCCTGTGTTCTGGTCTTTCTATGTTCTGATTTCCTTCTATGCAACTGCCCAAAACAGTTTTACCAACTGCTCCCCTCTGGGTCATGTCATGCTGCATGCATTTCTGCCACTCTCCTAGAAAACCCTGTCTCCTAGGACAAGCTGAGATTGCCATTGCCTTTCCCTCTTTGTAGATTTACAGTACATATTTCCAAGTCAAAAATGAATGCTATCTGGGCCTATGCAGTCTGTCCTATATTATAAACTTTAAAATATTCTGTATCCTACATTTACTTTTTATCACATACAACGTTGGTTTCCTTGAATTTTAGAAGAAGATGTTTTTTAAGAATCCATTTATCTTCTATTGTAGTAATAGTAATAGAAATAATAAAAGCATGCACTTATCATGTGCTAAATAATCATCTTAATCTCTCATGATAATCTGATTATCATCATCTCCGGTTTAGAGATGAGGAAATGAAGGCAAGTTAGGCTATGTAATTTACTCAAGTTAACATAACTGGAAGCAGGCAGAGCTGGGATTCAAAACCCAGCTCTGCTTTCACAGCCTGGATGCTTACCTCTCTAAGCTCTACTAGCAGATGAGACCAATCCTATCTAGTCTGAACTGGATCTAGTAGTTTTGTTAGTGAAACGCTGGAAGAAGGGGAAAACATCACAGATATTAAAGATCAGGGTTTTGCAATTCAATGTAATGACACATAACTGCAGACACTGCAGGGACTCTCAGAGATCTTTTAGTGTAGTCTACTTCATCATTCCATTAATTAAGGAACAGGGAGCCCAGTGATATTAAAACTCTCAAATCACATAGTTTGTTAGAACCTGGCTTTCTTCACATTTCTACGTAGAGTTCTTTCCACTGTGATATATACAATGGTCAGTTCATCACAGGAATTTTTTTTTTTTTTTTTTTTTCAGTATGAGGGCCTTTCACTGTTGTGGCCTCTCCCATTGCGGAGCACAGGCTCCAGATGCGCAGGCTCAGCGGCCATGGCTCACGGGCCCAGCCGCTCCGCGGCATGTGAGATCCTCCCGGACCAGGGCATGAACCCGTGTCCCCTGCATCGGCAGGCAGACTCTCAACCACTGTGCCACCAGGGAAGCCCTTGAAGGTCATTTTTAAAAGCCTAGGCTTTGTTGATTGCCATATAATTAGTATAATAACTAGCCACTTAAGCTAAGCAAGCTTCTTAATTATATTACAGAATTAGAAAACATTTAAAGAAATGGAGAGGGAAGCAATTTTACCTTACTAAATTTTGCTGCATATTTTCTACCTTCATTAAAATTCGGACCCCAGTCTGAGAGTGAATGTAGGCTTTCAACCTGAAATAAAAATGTCATATTAAAGGAAGCAAAACTGATCTTTAGTGTATTTTAAAACTGTGCCTATGGAAACTAAGCATCTATGAGTAGTTAATAATAATACTTAAAATCTATCTATCCAAGCACAGAAAAGGTGTTAAAGATATTTTCCAACCAAGGATCTCTTTTAAAAATTATCTTTCTTCTCTCTGTACAGATTAATCTTGCTAATTTATTTATTTTTAAAAAATGTATCCAATTTGGTGGCAGGTATTTTGTCTCTTGTTAAATATATGACCAGCGATAACAATCAGATTATCGGTAATAAGAGGAAAAGAAACTCAACTCTGGTAGCGGTCCCAAAGACACCGCTTGATATGTGACATGGATTTGTTTGAGTCTGGGCACTACTTTCTATGAAAAGTAGAAGATGAGATTTAACTAGAACTGAATCAGACACTTCAGAATCCACCCAGTTTCAAATTTTAACAAAACCAAGTATTCATAACCTAAGCAGGTATCACCCGGTGAAAAGAAATTCCTGCTCAGAAACACAAATAATTCACATATTAATAGTTTCCTATTTTGAGTGCTGCTTACTATGTGCTAGACTCTGTACTAGAACTCTATATATGTAATTTTTTACAAGCTTTGTAACAACTCTATCTAGTAAACATCATCATTCTCATTTTACTGATGGAAAAAATTAAGGTCTGGAAGTAAGTTGGCTCCTGATCACATAGCTAATAAGGGACAGAATTAGCTATTCTAACCCAGATATTCATAACTGAATCTTTCCACTATGCTATGTTCACCATTTTTGTCCATGGTGTGTTTCTGGACAGAAGGCAGAGAGTGTATTACTCAGTTTTATGAAGACTTGGCTGAAATAGGATTTCCTGTCTTTAACTACTTGGAAACTCAATTCTCAGAGTTTTTAGTTCAACTGTGAAAGGCAGTTTAGTTTAAGGGGTAAGAGTACAGACTCTGACTCCAGACCGCCTGGATTTGAATCCTAGCTTCCCTACTTATTAGCTATATGAAGTCACTTAACCACTTTAAGACTCAGTTTCCCCATCTGTAAAATAGATATAACGGCAATAATCTACCTTAAAGCGTTATTGTGAGGATTAAATGAATTAATACATTTATTATTATAAGCTTCAAAGAGCAGTATCTGGAATGCAGCAAACAGTGTTAAGTACTGCTGTTATTACTATAACCAAAATCCTCACCCAGAGCATCATCTGTGACTGACAAAGCCTTGGGTACACACCAAGGAAATGGGACAGAAAGTAAACAGTACGGAAACATTATACTCTAATAAAAACATGGCTTTATTTAATAAATATGCATATAGTAAATACCTTAACATTTTTAATAATTTCAGAAAGTTACAAGATTTTTGAAACATACCTTTGACGAATTACAGGATCAGACTTTTCAGGATCAATGTAAGCTCTTAGGATTTCATTAATAGTTCTATCATCTGGTACTCTTCCGAACAAAAACAAAAACAAAACTTATTACTTATAATTTTCTATTAAAGGTGTTAATTTAGAATTACTAAATATTGTGGCTTTAAAAAAATAACTGAACATGGACCGTTTATATTTTAGACTTGGCAAAATATAATATCCTTTTAAGCAAAAATTACTTAGGAAAAAAGCTCAAACACACTTCTTGGACACATTTAACAAGTCTTAAAAATAATATTTTGAGAAGCTCCCTATAAATCAATTATAAAAATACAAAGCCTCATTTAACACACTCCTGTGTTCAAAGATGAAAAGAAAGATATCATGGTGAAATAGATTTGAAAGTTGCAGAAATCAAAAGTCTGAAAAAAAGGTTTCAGATGATGCTAGTTTCAGTGCATGTTCAAGTTTATTTATTCTAAATCATAAGACCAGGTTAAAAAATTGATACTACTCTCCCTGGAAACAAAGCATTTTAGGTTTACCAAATTTCCTGTATGTATATATGCATATTGTTTTATACTATAAAGCTGTAGAAACAAAATTAAGACACTGTTTTGAACTAGCAATTTTCCTTAATCATTTATACATATTCATATACACTACTGTGCTACACACCCCACCTGTAAAATATGAGTCCTTTCCCTGTCTTTAGTCTGGTATGCAACCTTAAATAAGAAAGTTTTGGGCTTCCCTGGTGGCGCATTGGTTGGGAGTCCGCCTGCCGATGCAGGGGACACAGGTTCATGCTCCGGTCTGGGAGGATCCCACGTGCCATGCAGCGGCTGGGCCCATGAGCCATGGCCGCTGAGCCTGCGCATCTGGAGCCTGTGCTCCGCAATGGGAAAGGCCACAGCAGTGAGAGGCCCGCATACCGAAAAAAAAAAAAAAAAAAAGTTCCTCCCTATAATCCTATGACAATTACAAAGAGAGGACATTTATGCATAATGTGAATATATGCTAAAGATATTATTTAAAAAGCAACTTAAAATCTTCAAAACCCAAGGAATCAAATAGTATATCACCATTCAAATTTTTAAATGACATTTGAAATGTTCATAATATGAAAAAAGTAGTATAAAAAACTTATGCAAATTACTTCCAATTATGAGTATACATATATACATGTCTATAATCATGTATTTTCTGAGGACACACTATGATGTTAATAGTAGCAATTTTATCACAGCAGAATTTTGGCTTATTTTTCATTTCCTATATAACCACCTAGTTTAAGATTCTTCCTCTTGGCTCAGCCCTGTTGATTCTCCCTGCATCGCTCTCCTTAACATCTGTCCCCATGCTGAACTAAACACCATCATGATTTCTGTGCTAATCATTTCCCTTAGAGTTCTACCACCACTAAAAGTATTCCTAAAAAGTATACTTTCATTTTTTTCATATTTACATATGAAAATCATACTCTGCATTCTTCCTTGTTTTTCTCACTCAACATTATGTTTGAGATTCATCCACATTGATATGTGTAGATGTAGTTCATTCATTTTCAGTGGTGTGCAGGATAGCATTGTATGAATATACCACACTTAGTTATCCAGTCTACTATTGACATCATGTTTAAGTTAACAGTTTATTTCAAATATGGAGACAAAATGAAAACAAGTGAGTTCTTAACAGACAGTCGTGATACTATACCTTTTTTCTACATACACAGCTTGACTCTGAGGAAACTGGAGCTTCACATGCCAACAAAACTGTCGATTTCTAAGACAGAAAATAATCATGTGGGGATCAAGGCAGACAATAAAAGTCTGAACAAAAAAACTGATTTCTTGAATTTTTGTTTTCAGATAATAATTCTAAAAGTATTCTTAGAATTTAACGTATTTTTTCTACTAAAAATATTTTCTCTTTTCTAGGATTTTAGAGGCTATGTGTTTTAAACAATATACTTGCAAGAGGTTTTAAGAGGAAAAATATTAGGCAGAGCAGTTCGAAATTCCAAGGACTTCGCATTCTTGAATTAGAAGGCAATTTCTCATAGTTCGGGGGCTTCTGAGATCACTGTGCTACTGCTTGAAGTTTACAAATAAATTTCCTTGTGACTAAAAATAATGAGCTGATGTCTCTGCCTGACTAGTCTGGAAATTAGGTGAATGAAGTATTGTCTGGTTGAGACCAGCTGGCTGCAGATACACTTCTGAGCCATGAGTACTTGCATTCAGTAGCAAAACAGGAGACAAGTTGGTTGCTAAGCAGAATGCACTCTGAGTTAGTCCCTTTGCTTTCAGTCTAAACTTTGGTTTGATAACAGCATCAACAGTAATAATTCACTAAATGTGTGATTTTAGAAAAACAGCCATATGCTCTATTTAACATATCTAAATTTGGTGACACTAGACACCATTCCTTTTTTTTTTCTCTGTGGTACGCAGGCCTCTCACTGTTGTGGCCTCTCCCACTGAGGAGCACAGGCTCTGGACGCGCAGGCCCAGCGGCCACGGTGCACGCGTCCAGCCGCTCCGAAGCATGTGGGATCCTCCCGGACCGGGGCACGAACCCGTGTCCCCTGCATCGGCAGGCAGACCCTCAACCACTGCGCCACCAGGGAAGCTCAGACACCATTCCTTTTAAAAAAAATTTAATGCTCAAAATAGTCAATCCATTACAGAAATTTAAATGTCTTCACTACATGATCGTTTTACACGTTTTCCTTACTTAGAAGAAATTGCTAACAACCCATTGGCAAGTTAATTTCCAGCTGTATGTCCAAGCAATAGCTAGCATCTCCTGTAAAACTATCCCTTAGCAGCACGAGCCCAAAATCTAAAATAATTTTCTTTTAATACAATCTAGTAGAGTATCTCCCACCATACATTTATATGATTTAAGCAAAATCTTTAAAAAAAAATCTGAATGTAAACCACAAAGTTACTGGTTATAAACAAAGAAGTCTTCTAAAATGAAACACCTTGCAATATTTGTTATCTGTGAAACAGGCATCGCATAGTATCACTATCAAGAGGCTGAGAGATACCACATTTTTCTCGTACTATGAAACAAACTGAGTTTTTAATCTTAATGCATAATATGGTTTCTTTCTAAATATATTTGTTAAGTTACATGGGGAAGAAAAAAGTTTACCAACTTGTCATCTTGTGGAACTGTAAATCACACTCAATCACCCCAACCATTGCTTGAGTAATTTCAAGAACCATTCACTTTCCTTAACATTCAGTAGACCCTAAATACCTTCAGAAAGTACTTAACATTCCAAAAACGAAGAGAGAAAAGCCCTTGAAAATAATTTTATTTGCTGTAGTTAGTTGTGGTTATAAGGAAATCATTCATTACTTTTATTATATATACAATGCTAAATTATGACTATTATAAAAATCTTTCTATATATTTGGCCTCAGTTCAAATATGAACAAATCTGAAAAGTACATTTAGTTTTAAAAAAATGTGATGTTGCAATATTTCAAAAACAAAAAGAATAAAAACATTAAATGTACCCATAGTCAGATTTAACCAACTTGTATATTGCCATATTTATATGCTTGAGATACTTTTATTCTAAGAAATATAAGATTATTAATATGGTTGATGAGTCTTTTTACGGTTCCTTAATCCAATTCTCTTCTCATCATCAGAGGTAACTACTATCCTGAGGTTGGGTGTTTATTTTTGCCATCCATGATTTTATATTTTTAATATATATATATGTATCTATAAACAATACAGTATTTTATGTGATATCAACATTTATTTCAGCATTATACTCTAAACATCTTATGCCCTGCTTTACAGTTACATTATGCTTTGGAAATTTATGAAGATACATGTAAATTAGTTCATTAATTTTAACTGCTACATTGTATTCCATTGCATGAAGAATGCTAAAATCTATCTGCTCTCTACTGATAGACGTTTATGATTGCTTCCAATTTTTTACCATTTGTTCTTGTTCTTCCATATTAAATCACAGTAAAGAAAAAAATAAAAGAATATCCTCAGGGATGGGACCATCATTTACCTTTACTGGTGCACAGAACTAAAAGTTAACTTCATTGAAAAACTGCCTGTACTTTTTTACTCTATGGTAGTATAAAAGGCATTTGAGAACAGTAATGCAGAGTATAAGATTTAAGTGAGAGTGGACAAAGAGGTTGAAGGGTGTTGTTTAAACAATTCCTGAAATGAGTGAGTTAATTATCTCTAAAGTAGTTCTTTAGTTTTCCTGAAACTGATGTGGTCCTGACACAGGCAACCAAATCTCTTCCTGAGTCTGAAAGAATTGAGTTTGTTTCTCATTTTTCATAAGTATATATAGTGATATATATCCCACTTAAAAAAATACACATACATCAAAATCCCAACAACATTACTTATGAGGGGAACTCTGAGTCCCCCTCTTTTTTGCTTAAAGTTTTCTGAAAGGACAGACTTTGTAAAGGAAAAAAATTAAAGTTAATAATGTTTCGCTGAGTATCTTTAGGCATATACATAATTGTTTCTGTATTTTGGATTATTTTCGAAAGATAGATTCCAAGAAATAGAATCATTAGGATAAAGCTGGGTTTCTCAACCTCAACAGTGCTGACATTTTGGACCAGATAATTCTATTATGGGTTGAGGGGTAGAGGTACATTGCTTTGTGCATTGCAATATGCTTAGCGTCATCCCAGGCCTCTAACCATGAGATGCCACTAGCAACACCCACTCCCTTAGTTGTGACAACCAAAAATGCTCCCAAATATTGCAAATGTCCTCCGGGAGGCAAAATCACTATTTTTGAGAACCACTGGGACAGAGGTTTAAACACTTATTATTGTTCTTAATGCATCAGGACTACTATTCCCTAAATTCAATAAAATGCTTTCAACTATAATAATGTCATTGTGTCCTTGTCATATTTATCAACATTCTCAAGAATGGAAATACAGTACCCAGAATATTCTCGGTCACTTAGACACCCCAAGGCACTATGTTTAGAGTTTGATAATAGACTAGTGAAGTAATGGTGGTAATAATTAAACCTAATGTTCCCTTCTGGAAACCTGATAAAGTAACAGAAAAACTGACCCCTTCTCTCTGAGTGCCACAAAACTGAAGTAACTATTCATGCACAGCAAAACCTTTTCTCCTCCTCCCCCAAATATCAACACACACACACACAAACACACACACACACACACACACACACACACACACACACACACACACACACACACTCTCTCTCTCTCTCTCACACACACACACCCCATGCATTCTCAATGGGGGCAGCATCACCCAAAAAAGGCTGAAAACTGGTTCTTAGGAGGATAAAAAAAATCTTAGATAGTATAATGGTTTGTGGCCCTTTAGAGGGCCCATGAACATAAACAGATATATAGAGTATAACTGTGGTATCAAAATATTGGGGGGGCGCAATTTGAGGGAAAATGTTTAAAAAGCCTCCTTCGGAGGCAATAATGAAAAAACAGTTGAGAAATACTTATATGTACAAGTATTAAATGATGAAAATAAATATTTTTTATACTTGATTTTAGTGAGTTTATACAGGACACTTATTTAACAACTCTTGCTTACTAGAAACTGTTAAGGATATTTTCTCCCACAGTTTCAAGAAAGTAATATGTGGATGAAGACACAAATTTGGGGGGGGAAGTACTATACCTATATACTCAATTATTCTTCTGACTTCATGACTTTGTATTTACAAGTATGAAGGATATGCCCCAAGATTTTTTTTTTTTTTGCGGTACGCGGGCCTCTCACTGTTGTGGCCTCTCCCGTTGCGGAGCACCGGCTCCGGACGCGCAGGCTCAGCGGCCATGGCTCACGGGCCCAGCCGCTCCGCGGCATGTGGGATCTTCCCGGACCGGGGCACGAACCCGTGTCCTCTGCTTCGGCAGGCGGACTTCAAGCTTTTAACTATGGTTATTTCTTAACATTATGAAAGGACTTAATTCTTCCTTTATGTGTCTGTATTAAACTGTTGACATAATGACTGACTAGTTTTTATAATAAGAAAAATCAAAGATGTTTTCATGGGGAAGTGCAGCATGGCAGAAAGCATGTCACAGAAAGGACAGGAATAATTTCAACATTCTTTTTAAACTTAAAAACATTTTATTATTGGAAGTGTTATTTTAAGGTGTTTCCTTTTTATCTCAGAAATTATTACCCAACCAGAACTGTCAAATGATTACTTATCTAATTATCTGACAGCTTCAAAGCTATCTTCCTCAAGAAATACGCCATGACTAAGAGTTACATATGGAGGGCTGAATTCTAAGAACTAAGATTTCTAATACAAAGTTTAAATGAGCATGAATATTTTTGTTCCTAAAAAAAAATCACCAATTCTCATTCCATTCCATCACTGATTAACCAACATTTACTAAAAAAACACTTCTAAGGACTCTCTAGGCATTAGGGATGCAAAGAGACTGAGGGGATGAGCACAAAGCAGACCTCTTTTTAGGGCAGTGAGTCAACCACCGACCCACTGCGTTTTTTTCTTCCAAATCACTGTGTATAGAGGTTCACATAAAAGAACCCTGTTCTTTATTGACACTGTACATGGAAAGGATATCCAATATACTGTAATGCCCAGAGGTAGGAGAGGGCAGAGATTAAGTGGACTCTGTTTGAAACCTACTCTTAACAAAATGTATTACTTCATGTGATCTTGAGCAAGAGACACATCTCTGTGCCTCAGGGTTCTCACAGTAAAATGGGGAGAACAGTATTTATATCATAGGATTAAATGAGTACATACACGTCACGAGCTCAGAACACAGTAATCAAAAATGCTAGTTGCTATTTTTACCACTGTTATAATTTTACATTCACTTTAATGTCCTGTGAGTTATGAAGCTTAGAACAGAAATACTGACAGGGCCTTTAACTTAGAATATTGCGCCATGAATTTATAACCAAACTCTTACATGGAATTCAGTGTTTATGAAACTGGACATGTGGGCTAATGCCAGATTATAAAGGGCTCTGAATGTTCTGCCAAACAATATGGATTTCATTCTGTGGTTAGTGCACTACCAACAAAGGTTTTTAAAGAAGAGGGAAATGAGGGGCTTAGAAGGAGATCTCTCATCCTACTATTTAACTCTAATAACTGTTTCTAGAGTATATTCAGGACATTAACTTTTTAGCCCTTGTTTGTAGTTATTAAGGAAAGTATTTCCTACTACTTTTGAGAAGTTCACTGACATAGTGCAGTTTAAATATGCCTGAAATTTTTACTTATGATTTTTAAATACAGGTGACTCCATGAGATAAGCTAAAGCGAGATTTTCCACAAGTCTGATCTTCAGAGTATTATACCACTTATTAAGCTAGAAAAGCCTACAGGTTATGAAGACTACCAGTAGATCCTTTTACCAGAGAGCACTAGCAAGTAGCAATAACAATAGTTATCCCCTGGTATCCTGGGGGAATTGGTTCAGTCCATCCCCACACTCCGCTGCACAGATACTAAAACTGAAGATGCTCAAGTCCTTTATATAAAATGGTGTAGTATTTGCATATAACCTACACACATCCTTACATATACTTTATTTTTTAAAAAATTTTATTTAAAAATATTTGATTAATTAATTAATTAATTAATTAATATAGGTTATGCCATGTGGGATCTTTTAGCTGTGGCATGCAGACTTCTTAGTTGCGGCATGCGAACTTCTAGTTGCGGCATGCATGCGGGATCTAGTTCCCCAACCAGGGATCGAACCCAGGAGCCCTGCACTGGGAGTGCAGAGTCTTACCCACTCGACCACCAGGGAAGCCCCCTCACATATACTTTAAATCATCTCTAGATTGCTTATAATACCTAATACAACATAAATGCTATGTAAACAGTTGCTGGTATGCAGCAAATTCAAGTTTTGCTTTTTGGAACTTTCTGGAGATTTTTTTCCCCCCAAATATTTTCAATCTGTGGTTGACTGAATCTGTAGATGCAGAACCTGCAGATACGGAGGGCTGACTAGTTTATTAAGTGCCTTTTGAATGTCACGCATTGTTCTAAATGTTTTATATGTATTAATTTATTTCATTCTTGTAATTCTGTGGGATAAGTGCTATTATTTATAGGTGAGAACACTAAGGTAGAGAGAAGTAAGTCACTCCTCCAACACGATTATTCAGCTGGAAGGTGGCAGAGCTGGGATTTGAACCCAGGCAGCACATTAACTCTAGTCTATGCTCCAATCTAGTATACTATTATGAACTTTCCAAAAATTAAAGTTCAGTAACAAGCCATGTATTTTTCTGTACTGATAATTCAAATGGATATCAATTATATTTTATTTTGAATATTCGCCTCCATATTTTAAAAATCACTTTTAAGAGTTATAGTGGACATTTTGTCTCCTTGGCAACCCTTATCACCATCCTTGTTCCTAATCCATAACCATATTTTGATGAATGGATCCCATCCCTACCTCCAGGACTATACACTTAACTAACTGGCTGGCTTAAGAAAAGCACACCGTATATCCTCCTGGACACAATGGCTCAGGATTGGGCAGATGACCTAGGCGGCCCACTCATGGTGAATTTCAGGTTTCCTTTTCAGTTATGCTGGGAAAGAAGCATTCCTAAATATTTACCTAAAGTGTTACAAGGATTCAGCTGATACTACAGAAGATACAATGGAGAATCAGCAATAAACTGGGTCCTTGAAGATACAATTGAGTCATTGTACCTATTCACCCTGAAGTCCATCCAACCTCAGAACATTCAGTTATGAGAGCCAATAATACACCCTATTTATAGCTCAAACCGGTTTGAACTGAATATTTTACTTCATGTAAAATAAAGCATCCTAACTGTTTGATACAAGGGATTAAATTTTTCTTTCTAGATGTCATCTTGCATTTCTAAGCAACGGAAAAGACAGACTAACCTGTATATTGTCAACTGTTATAAAATTTGGACAAAGCAAATAATACCTGATGGAATTTCAGGAAAAAGGCATTTTGCTCCACTATGGGTTACAAAATCTTATTTTAACTTAAAGCAGAAGGAAAATCTACAAAAATGTGAAACCCTTCAAGAAAAAACAAATATCTACATAATTCTTCACTCATAGGCATTTTATCTTTTGAAATGTATTTCAAGATCAAAATTTAAAGTTTCAAACATAAACATAACTATACTTCATAAAAATAATCCATCTATTTTATTAGGATTGGTACCATAATAAGTGTTTTTGGAAGAGTGAATACAAAGGATCTGTGTAGTTACTTAGCATGGATTAAAATTACTGGAACTGGGGAGAATGAAAACCATAATTTTATGTCTCACATCATTATGAAAATACTTTGAAAAGTTCCAGTTATATATTATATTTTGCTCTTTTAAAAATCAGTTTCACTACTACATGATAATAGGAAACAGGTTAAGTATGTGGTATTGGCTTCAGTAGACAGTATATTAAGAAAATGGATATAGTAGGTAAAGATCGAAATGAAAAAGTACATTTTGCTTCAAATAACTGTAAATACTTGAGCACTTAATAAAGCAGTTCTCCACTGAGAGTGGCGTCAATCTCATTTGGAAGTGGCTAGGCAGTTTTGATTGTTCCAAGGCTGGGAAGCACTTTAGGCATATAGTGGGTGGGGACCAGAAATGCTAACCTTCCTGTAATGCACGGGACAGTCCCCCACAACAAAAACTGTCCTGTTCAAAATGCCAATAGAGCCCCTACTAAGAAACACCAGAACGCAGAAAGGATAGCAGATATGTGCATAACAAAAACTGAATACCAGCACTAAATGCCAGCATCTGTTTCACATTAACTTTGGAGAAAATATGTACTATAGGAACTCTGGCAAAGGAGAAATAATGGAGAAGATGAGCTACCATGTGTACTTTCACAGATGTCTAGGAAATATGAAAGGGGAAGACATTCTAGGATTAAGAATATAACCAGCCTGGGTGCATTTAGTTGAATACATTAGGAAATCAGGTGGGGAGAACTATGAAGATCCACTGTTTAGTATGGATCCCTGAGAGGAACAGGAACACATTCTGCTTCAAGTATGACTCTATTTCAACTCCGTGGCATGGCATATAAGGTCCTGCAAGGCCCAGCCCCAGTGGGGCTCTCTCCAGTCTTATCCCCTACCACTTCCAACTCCCCACCCTAGATTCTAGATATACCAGACTACTTACATTGTCTTCAATTTGCTACTCTTTTTGTATCTGATATTCTCACCATAAGACTATCCTTCCCTCTGTCTGGATAAAACCCTAGACTTAAAAACTCCTCCTTTTGTCCTTCAATAATTTGCTCAAATTCTATCTTCTCTTGGGAGGACTTTCCAGTCCCCAGCTCTTAAGGAATAACACTTCCCAAAGGCTGGGGCACTGAGTCCTCCTTTGTGCTCCCACAACGCTCCATGTATCTTCCATCAGAGCATTCACCACACTACGTTATTAGAGTTTGCTGTCTTGTCTTCCCACTGAACTACTTGAGAAGGAGGACAGTGACTTACTGGCATATAGGTCAGTGATTTTCAAGTAGAGATCAACATCAGAATCACCTAGTGCCTTTTTTAAAAATTAAAGACAAATTATTTTATAGCCCTTTAGGTGCACAGCAAAATCAAGAGGAAGGTACAGAGATTTCCCATACATCCTCTGTCCCTACATATGCACAGCCTCATCTGGTTCTTTTATAATGTAAAGATACCTAAGCTCTACCCTAGGTTCAATGACTTAGGAATTCTGTTGGTCGGGCCCAGGTATCTGCATTTTGAAATTGTCCCAGTTAATTCTGATGTATACTCTAGATTGAAAACCATTTACACAAAACTGGCACATTATTGTCCACATCTTACAAATAAGGCAATGGGCACAGAGAGGTAAATAACTTGCCAAGAAAACTCCCTTACACATAAAAATTAAGTTAAATTTTGTCATGTTTAATACAAAATAAACATTTGAAAATTATTAAATATATTATTATTCCTCTATTAAAAAGTAAAGACACTGAGGAAAACCCACTCTTATTTTGGGTAATGAGAAATACTTGAAAGAGATATTTCTAACTGCCTGAAAAGTAGCAATTTCAAATGGGGGGGGGGGAATAAAGAAAGGAAGGTAATTTTAGGCCATGGAATAGAGTACAACACTTGAGAGCTTCAGGCAGTCCATCCAAAGCCACATGAGATGACAGATTTCACGTACTGGCAATTCTGCCTATGACCAGTGAAGGTATCTCTGAGCTAATGACACCTGTGGGTACAAGAAGCATTAAAAGATTCTGAGCAGGTGACCATCATACTAAAAACATGCTTTAGGAAGATGTATCTGGCATCAATGTATAAGAGTGACTGAGGTGAGAAGACACTGAAGGTAGGGAGAGCTCTTAGAAGTTCCCCAATAGTCCCCGGTGGGACAAGTTGGGCCTGCATGGGAGAAGACAGCTGATAGATGCTGCAGTGAAGGAAGTAGAAAGGGACTCATTCTTGAGGCATATCATGAAGAAGCAGACTTGGTGACTGAGGAAGGACTTCCCTAACTGAACCAGTATGGGGATCCTGATATGATCAAGAATGTTTGGTTTCCATTTGTATGAATGCTGGCTAACTGTTGCTGTGGAAAGATATACCCTCTGTGATGCTGTGGCATAAGAACCTCCTTCTTACCACTGTCTACATGGCCCCAGGAAGGAAATACCTGATTGACTGAGGAACCATTAGAAAACCAGTGTGAAAGAATAGAAGTGTTAAGTCCTTGCTGTTGCTTTGAAATTTTTTCATCAGACTGTATCAAAGCAGTTATCAGAGAGAAACCATAGAGCTAATCATTTTTAATTAGTTAACAAGTTTGTACTGAGCACCTATTATATACTCCACCCAAATCTACTTCTCTCACCATGAGCACAACTGCTAAATCCATTTCATTTTCCTTTGCTCTTTCCTAAAGTTAATTTGCAACAAAGTACAAACCTATACTACTTATAACACACCATACCCCCCAAAAAAAAGCAAACCCACAAAAACAAAACCAAAAAACCTGTGCTCTAAGAAATGTATGGCCACATAATTGTTTAAAGAAAAAAGTGCTACTGACATTAATACAGAGGTGGATAGGTATATCATCGCAATAAAATTTGAATGCTGTAATTTTATCCAAAGAGCAAAAAGTAATTAAAAAATTTTTTTTTATTGAAGTAGAGTTGATTTACAATGCTGTGCCGATCTCTGCTGTACAGCAAAGTGACTCAGTTACACACATACAGACATTCTTACAAAAAGTAATTTTAAGAATCTATAAAAGGTTATTTCTTTACAAGAGAGACATCTAGTGGCTAGCTTCTAAAATAGGACTGGAGCTCAAATAGCAATTCACACTGTTGTTTAATAATGGGCACACTTCCACTATCTTAATACTCTAAGTTTAAAAGAGACCCCTAGACAGAGAGCCTAAGAACTCTGGGCCAAAAGGAAGATAGCAACTCATTTCTAAGCTGACAGTTGTAAAGGAATGAAGAAGGACTGGGCTGCTTAGAAATGAGGGTTGAGGTCATGTGAAGACAAACTGCCAGAAGACGAAGGTCAAAAGTTGGGTCCATTCCTAGGGAATGGGAGGTTAGACCACACAAGAGAGTACATGCCTGGAGTTAAGCTAAAGATATTATTGGGGAGGAGTCTCTCAATCCAATTCTTTTTTCCAAATGACAAGTCAAAATATATTCCCCCTCACTGCTGAATCCTCAGGCCCAAATAGCCAGGAAAATAAAACGAGGGACTTAGGCAACCAAATGAGATGTGATATTCAAACACAACCAAGATAATCTCCAGGTTTGCTATCCATGGCTTTCTGTAGCAAAACACTAAAACACAACTGAAAAGATGCAGCCATGGATAAAAACATGGAATTTTATATGACAGTATCAGAATACTTTTCAAAGACTATTGAATATATTGACAACTCAAAATGTATAATGGTCCTGCCCACATCCATCAATGTCTTTTAAAATTATTATTTAAAAAATTCATTTATTTATTCTTAAAATAAGTATTACATGCACATGGTCTAAAATTCAAAAACGGTACAAAAGGGCACGTAATTCCCATCCCTGTCCCCCTCTACCCAATTTCCCTCCCTTAAGATAACTACTATTAATAGTTTATAATATAAGTATATACGGATATAACCTTTACTTTTCACACAAGGGTAGCACACAATGAACATAGTTCTGTATCTATCTTTATTCACTTAGTATTTCTGACAACCATTCCAATATTCATACATTTAGAGCTGCTGAATTTTTTCCCCATTTTAAAGGCCTACCATAATTTATTGAAGCAGTCCACTACTGATGGATATTTAGATTCATACTACTCTTTTGCTATTACAAACAATGTTGCACTGAATATCCTTGTACATATTTCATTTCCATATGTATGGTTATATATATCAGATAAATTCCTAAAAGTAGAATTGTTAGGTGAACAAGTAATTATCATGCCTTCCTGATCCATCTGTTTTCGACAACTGACCTTCCCTTTGTTTGGGGCCACTACTTATTCTAAGCAATTAGGGCAACTTGGCAGAGAAGATAATCTGAAAACTCTCTCAAGGCACACAATAAGAAATCCTGGAGAAATACAGCAAACATACTGAGCTCATCAAAAAGTATGAAAAATTTTCAGGGGCCAAGAGGAAGCAGGAACTAAAAACCATAGTGGAATGTGGAAGCTATACCTGCTCTGGAGGCCTTTGCCTCCAAGTAATCAAGAGGCTTGGTAACCAAAAGGCTTATGTTTCAACAGTCACTGCAGGACATGAGACAAGATACTGACCTCACATAAGCTGGAGACCTCAAACTGAGATCACTGCATAAAACTATGCAGTGAAAGAGTGAACCAGAAAAATTCTGCCAACCAGCAAAGGGAGACAATGAGGAAACCTGTCCACCTCAGCTTGAGGTCTAGGGAGAGAGAAAGGTATAGGAGGTAGGGGAAAGGTTTCAATTGAGAATGAATAACTATGGACTCCTCAAATGGGTTTGGGGTTCAAATTATTACCAGTAGTATAGTCTGATAAACTTCAGACTAAGAAACTAAAGAGGGTCCTGGATTGGTGCGTTGGGTATCTGGCATAAGCAAGTGCATACCAGCTCCTACATGAACTTGAGTTCATAATTACATTTTAGAAAAAAACAAGGAAACAAGCCATCAAAATGAAGAGTCAGCAGATACAGCAGACAGCAGTAACAAATTACCAAGAAATTCAGACAGAATTATTTACACAAATAACAAATGCACTAAATTATTGAATAAAAAGGGAGGTTAAAACATGAGAAAGGAATACATTCTACCTAAAAGACCAGACAGATTTGGGAAAGGAACAGAACTTCAAGAAATGAAAAGTGTAACTGAAACACAAACAAAAAGCCCACTCAGTACATGGGCTGAATATCAGATTAATTAGACACAGCTAAGGAGGGAAATTGACTTGGTTGATACACCTGAATGAATTACCCAGAATATAGGTAAGACGGACAAAGAAATAAAAAATTAAGATAATGTATTAGAATTTTCCAGAATTATGCAGAAAGCAGAGCAAATCCAAATGAAGATAAATCACCCCAAAGACAAAAGTGAAGAACTTAAAAGCAACTGACATAGAAAGATTGTATAAAACATCAGTGTTCTCAATAATGGCAAAAGAAGTAAGAAAACAGTGGAATAAATAAACTGAAGTACTAAAATAAATGTCAACCTGAGATACTTCATATTCAGCTAAACTATCATTCAAAAGTAAGGGTGACATATGATTCATATATATGAAATTTTTAAATAGGCAAAATTCATCTTCAGGGTGAAAATTAGAATAGGTTATCTGAGGAGGAGAGGAGATAACTAGGAAAAACCTTTCTTGGGTGATGGTAATATTTTATATATGTACAGGGACTGGGTTATACTGGTATATGCATTTGTCAAAATTCAACAAATATACACTTAAGATTTGTGCATTTCATTGCCTGTAAATTTTACGTCAATAGGAAATGTGAGCTTCATATCTTTCAGACAACTATTTAAACTCCAACATTATTTTTTAACTGAACATACTCAATATCATGGATGTCATTCCATGACAATACCTCTGTATCTAATTGTTTTTGTTTAATGGTTGCATAGAATTCCACTGTATGAAGGCATCATTATTAACTCAGCTCAGCCCAATACTGAGGGATATTCGAAGCTGTTGCCAGTTTTTACACTATTAAAAACAATGTTGCAATAGATATACATGTACATATATCTCTGTGAACTGTACTAACACATTTGAGGCTAAATTCCTTGAGTAGGCAGGTATAACATTTTTAGAAATATTGTCTTCTAAAATGACACCTAAATTTGTACTCTCAAGAACAGTGGAAGAAGAAAATGGTCTGGCTAGCTCATACCTTCACTATATTAGTAATATATGCTTGTCACACATACATGTGTGTGTGTATGTGTGTCTGTGTGTGTGTGTGTATGTATGTATATACATCTTTCTATGACCATCTATTCTTATCCTTTGCCCCTTTTCCTAGTTAGTTTCTAGTCTTTTTTTATTAATGCATAAGCACTGTCATATATGTTTAAAGATTTTTTTTGGAAGCAGGTCTGGTAGTCTTTTGATTTTATTATGGTCTTTTTTGGCCAATATTTTAAAAAATTATGTAAATTTAGTTTTTTTTCCTTTATGGCTTTGGATGGGATGTTCCTCTCTTCAAAATTATGAAAATATTCCCATACTTTAAATTTCATTTTAAGTTTAAGAGTTTACTAACATAATGTTGTAGGTCACTTATTCTTCAAAAATAAACTTATTCATAGAAAAAGAGATCAGATTTCTGGTTACCAGAGAGAGGGGAGGAGGAGGGGGAATTGGACAAAGGTAGTCAAAAGGTACAAACTTCCAGTTATAAGATAAATAAATACTAGGGATGTAATATACAAAATGGTAAATATAATCAACACTGTTGTATGTTATGTATGAAAGTTGTTCAAAGAATAAATCCCAAGCACTCTCATCACAAGAAAAAAAATTTTTTTCTACTTCTTTAATTTTGTATCTATGAGATGATGGATGTTCATGAAATTTATTGTGAGAATCACTTCATGATGTATGTAAATCAAATCACTATGCTGTACACCTTACACTTATACAGTGCTGTATGTCAATTATATCTCAATAAAACAGGAAGAAAAAGATTTTAATTCCACCTGGAAGTTCTGGTAAAAAAAACTGTCAAATGGCAAACAGTCTCAACCCCATTTATTGAATAAGTCATTCTCTGTATTAATTTGAAATACTATCTGATCATATACTAGAGTGCCAAATAGCCTCATATCTATTTTCTGTTATCTGAACTAACTGTTCATTTCTACATCAACCCCATAAAACTTTACTAAAATTTCATACATTTTAATGAGTGCAGCATTATTACTCTTTCTTTTCCCAGGTTCTCCTGGTGCTTCTCCCATGTTTACTCTTCCAAATGAACTTAAGTCATTTTATCATGAATCCTTTCCTTCTCCAAAAAAAATAAAAATCCAAAATCAAAACCAAACAAAACCCATTAATATTTTCATTGGGATCATATCAGATTTAAAGATCATTCATTTAAGAAATAAATGTTATTTCTATAATATTGAGTCTCTTAATAACATGGTCCTTTCCCCCCATTTGTTCAACTCTTTTAAGCCATTTTCTTCATAGAGATCTTTCATATTTCTTTCAATAGTTTTTGATTAGCATTGGGTGAAAGTAAACATCAAGTTACATGCCCCACGGAAGAGATGAGGCAGAGTTAAGAGTCACAATTTAAAAGAAGTAGTTTGGGATCTGCTATAAAATAAGTAGGGGAGCCTTATATTGCACACATTTCCACACCAAGCTCCTCTATTTTTAACAGAGAATGTCTTTTTCGTATTGGCTCAACTAATTCTTAATATAAGCATCCCTTAACTTTTCTTTGTTCATTAAAGTTATCCATTATGACGTTCCAGCAAATTCACCAGTCCTCTAAAATTAGTTGCTATTGATATTAAATACACTTTTGACATCACAGGCTGGTTAGTGTTATATCCCACTTTGACTATAAAATGAAAATTACGGTTCCTAGTCATAGAAAAATTCACATATCACATAATTTTGCATATGATTTTAAGAGATTTGAAGTCATACTGGTCAAAAACTCCTACCATAAAGGATACCTGGCTTATTTATAAGCAACTCATGCAGCTCAATAACAAAAAAACCAAACAACCCAATCCAAAAATGGGCAGTAGAACTAAATAGACATTTCTCCAAAGAAAATATACAGATTGCCAACAAATACATGAAAGAATGCTCAACATCATTAATCATTAGAGAACTGCAAATCAAAACTACAATGAGATATCATCTCACACCGGTCAGAATGGCCATCATCAAAAATCTAGAAACAACAAATCCTGGAGAGGGTGTGGAGAAAAGGGAACACTCTTGCACTGCTGGTGGGAATGTAAATTGATACAGCCACTATGGAGAACAGTATGGAGGTTCCTTAAAAAACTACAAATAGAACTACCATACGACCCCACAATCCCACTACTGGGCATATACCCTGAGAAAACCATAATTCAAAAGGAGTCATGTACCAAAATGTTCATGGCAGCTTTATTTACAATAACCAGGACATGGAAGCAACCTAAATGTCCATCAACAGATGAATGGATAAAGAAGATGTGGCACATATATACAATGGAATATTACTCAGCCATAAAAAGAAATGAAAGTGAGTTATCTGTAATGAGGTGGATAGACCTGGAGTCTGTCATACAGAGTGAAGTAAGTCAGAAGGAGAAAAACAAATACCATATGCTAACACATATATATGGAATCTAAGAAAAAAAATGTCATGAAGAGACTAGGGGTAGGATGGGAATAAAACACAGGCCTACTAGAGAATGGACTTGAGGCTATGGGGAGGGGCAAGGGTAAGCCGTGACGAAATGAGAGAGTGGCATGGACATGTATACACTACCAAATGTAACATAGATAGCTAGTGGGAAGCAGCCGCATAGCACAGGGAGATCAGCTAGGTGGTTTGTGACCACCTAGAGGAGTGGGATAAGGAGGGTGGGAGGGAGCGAGACACAAGAGGAAAGAGATATGGGAACATATGTATAAGTATAACTGATTCACTTTGTTGTAAAGCAGAAACTAACATACCATTGTAAAGCAGTTGTACTCCAATAAAGATGTTTAAAAAAAAAAAAGGATACCTGGCTTAAAATGAACCTATGATTCTAAGGTACCTAATACATTTGCTACCACATAACCTGCTGTTAGTCCTACAGAGGTGATTCAAGCAGAATGTGCTTTAGTCACACTTCATATGGGGCTATTTAATTGTCTTAAAAAAACATTTTATTTTCAAGTAATTTCAAACTTTACAGAAAAGTTACAAAAACACCACAAAGAATTCTTCACTCAGAATGCTCAAAAGTTACCACTGGAACATTTAATTTTTTTCTAACATCTTTATTGGAGTATAATTGCTTTACAATGTTGTGTTAGTTTCTGCTGTATAACAAAGTGAATCAGCTATATGTATAAATATATCCCCATATCCCCTCGCTCTGGTGTCTCCCTCCCACCCTCCCTATCCCACCCCTCTAGGTGGTCACAAAGCACTGAGCTGATCTCCCCGTGCAATGCAGCTGCTTCCCACTAGCTATCTACTTTACATTTAGTAGTGTATATATGTCAGTGCTACTCTCTCACTTCGTTCCAGCTTCCCCTTCCCCTTCCCCATGTCCTCAAGTCCATTCTCTACATCTGCGTCTTGATTCCTGTCCTGCCTCTACGTTTATCAGAACCATTTTTTCTTTCTTTTTTTTTAGATTCCATATATGTGTTAGCATACGGTATTTGTTTTTCTCTTTCCGACTTAACTTTACTCTGTATGACAGACTCTAGGTCCATCCACCTCACTACAAATAACTCAATTTCGTTTTATGGCTGAGTAATATTCCATTGCATATATGTGCCACATCTTCTTTATCCATTCATCTGTCGATGGACAACTAGGTTGCTTCCATGTCCCGGCTACTGTAAATAGTGCTGCAATGAACATTGTGGAACATTTAATTTTAAAGAACTTCAGTTTGAGTTTTTGTGTATACTGTAGCTCAAGATGCTTAAACAAACAAAGGAACAATTTAATACCTAGGGAGTAATTATAATAATCTTAGTACAGGACCAAGATGACATATGAACAAGTCCAAACCCTGAATCTCTGAAACTGAAAAATTTTCATAACTCCTCCAGCAGGAGAAACCTGACTGAGCTCATTTACAGTCATTATTTTCCCATTAAAATATAAACATTTGTAGGTTTCACTGCAGAAATAGTATTGTTTGATTATATAATGCTGCCTCAGACCTACGAGGCATAAATATAATATAGTAAACATAACATATCCCCAAAGATTTCCAGTAAGAGAATACAGATCATTTATTATCATTGCACATTATCTACTAAGTGCCAGGTATTTACTTTAAGTATTATTTCATTTACTCCCCTCAACAACCCAGTAAATTCATTTTTGCCTGAGGTCACCTAACGTGAACCATATGTAGAGGCAATATTCAAATTCAGGTTTATCTCAGTCAAAACCTTAACCACTTTTGAAAGTTTAAAAAAGCATTGAAAACAATTCTCTAAAACACAATACTGGAGCTGTGGGAGGTAAAAATAATTCTTTGATAAGATGCAGCATCCTCTTCTTCCCTCCTTCCAGCAAATAACACTACGATCATCTAAAATTTTTATCATTTTCATATGAATGTCTGAGAAAACACAGATATCACAAAAAAGGTACTTCTAAATGCCTTTCTTCACTTTTACCCCCTAAGAGTAAAGTACGGGACCATATATATTTACCTTGCTACTTATATATCACCTTTTAGCAATCAAAATTTTCTGCAATCCTGATCTTGCCAAACATCAAGTTCAATAAGTATGTCTTCCATATCCATCTAAATCAGTGGCTCTAAAATTCTGCCTCTCCCCACTGCCCCCATCCCAGGGTGTGTGTGTGTGTGTGTGTTACCAAAATCTAGTCAGTAGAAGCCAGGGATGCTGCTAAATATCCTATAATACACACGCCAGCCACTCACGACAAAGAACTCTGTGGCTCAAAACACCACAGTGCCAAGGTAAGAAATCATGATCTAAATCACTGATGAAAATGCTGAACAAGAATGAACAAAATATAGGAACACACTAAAGAGATTCCCAAGCTGACTATCAACCAACTAAGCAGAATATTCTAAGTATGGCTATCAACTAACTGGGAATTCACCTTAATGCTTTACTATTCATCAAGCATCCAAACACAGACATTTTAAATTCAGTTCGTGGCATTTTCCATTTAGAAATAATAATGGGCAACTTAACAAAGAACAAATAGAAAAATTCTGTTCCATAGATTTCAATTATTTATTTCACCAAATTATTTTGAATTATTTATTTCACCAAAATAGTTATAAGAATGAAAGATCATCTTACTACCACAGATTGGATTAAGTCAAACTTCACCCTTGAATTTTAAGGTATTATTCTGAAACATGTGGCCAAATATTCCATATCTAAGTAGCAATTAAATAAAATCAAACAAAATACCATTTCCACCTTCCAAAATAGCAACACAAATTTTTAAAAAAGAGACAACTCAGTGCTAGTGAGATGGTTAAACAGGTATTCTCATTTACTACAAATAGAAATGAAAACTGGCTTATCCCTAGTTTATTATTACTAGTCCTACTTTATAGATGAGGAAACTGAAGCACAAAGAAGTTAGGTGGCTTAGCTTAATATCACATGGCTAGGAAGCAGCTGGTTAGAAATCTGAACCCAGGCAGCCTAGCTCCAGTTTGTACACTTAACCACTCCATTTTACTATCTCTATGTTTTATAGAATTTCTTTTACAACTCTTTAAAATGCATCAAAAATGACTGGAAGACAAAATTAAGGGTGAAAAGCCTGGTGAAAACATTTACAATGCATGTAACAGATCAAGATGAGATATAAGCAGGCACATTAAATGAAAAAATTCAACTGTTCAACCTCTAATCAGATATGCAAAAAAGTTTAATAATATTCAATTAAAGTGCAGTATAACTAAAATAGGCACTCATACATTTTTGTGCAAGGTACAAAGTGGTACTTTTTTGGGGAGGACAATATGGAGTTTCCTTCAAAAGTATAAATGCATGTGTCTCTGATCCAGTAATTCCACTTTCTAGGAATTGATCATACAGAAAAAGTCACATAAGCACACAAAACAATTTATTCAAGGATGTTTATAACAGCATTATGTATAATAATTAAAATCTAGAAATTAGCTAAAAATGTTTATGAATATGGGAATAATTAAATAAATTAGGATATAGTAGTCATAGTTGAAATACACTACTTAAACAAAGCGGGGCAGATTTGCATTAACAAGTAAGATGTCCATAATATATTGTTAAATAGAAAAAAGCTAGCTGTAGAAAAAACAGTGTGTGTCTTTATTCACATAGATGAATAATGTTCAACTTGAGGAGTCATGTAACTTTTTATACTTTTATATAAGTATTTAATATTATGTTTTACTTTATTAATTGAAAAAAGGACACATGATTAGAAGAAAACATAAAATATTATCAGTGGTTGTCTCTGCATAGTGGAATTAAAGGTGCTATTTTTCCTTTAAATTTTTTTATGATGAGGATGTATTACTTTTACAATTGCTACTATATGCTGATTCCTTCCTATACTTCATTTAGTGTCTAGGTAAATTAATACACTAAGGTCACATCTACACAGCAGCTATCATTAGCTCCATTTTACAAATGTGAAAGCAGCTAAGAAATTAACTCTAAAGTCTACTGTGTACTATGTTGCTAATCTCCTCATGGGAAGACACTAAAAATATAAGAAAATCAAGCCCAAATCACTGTAAATTAATGAGTAAAAGGCATAATGCAAGAAGAGTCCAATTTGCCATTTCAGAGATCTGAGGTGTTCCAAGATAAGAGTATAAATTTGTGTTCTAAACCCAGAAAATACACCGAATGTAGTATTCTTGGAAAAAACTTCCCACATACATACATGTGTCTAAAGACCCCAAAATTAAAAATTTGAGGCTATATTAGTAGCAGTAAAACCATTCTGAATGGTTTCTTTCATAAAACAGGAATACATTTTATATTTCAGAAGGCACAAACCAGTTATCTTAAATTTCAAACAAATTATGTCTATTTCTAAATATGTCAGTTTCAAAATACACAAAAGAATCATCTCATATTTGATAAATGCAAAGTATTACTTTACTCTTGGAAACCAACTGAAAAAAGGGAAAACCACCTTTACAAATATTTGTCTTGAAACATATAAAATAAGTGAATAACGCCATTCTCTAATAATATGATATCTTCTGAAAAGATGGAAGGTTTATTAGAATAATTCTGATCATTCTGTCTCTTCAATTTATGTAGTAAAATTGTGAGGGAACCTTACAGTTTAGCTAGTACAACCCCCACCATTATGCAGATGGAGCCCGGAGAAAAGAAGTAATTTGCTCAAGGCCTCACAGTTACTAAGAGCCTGAAGTGGGGAGGACTCACTCAGGTTTTTTGACTCTAAATCCAGAATATTGACTTTTGAAAGGTATTATCCAATAATTTAGTGGGCTATTTACAATACTTTGGGATCCTGTTCTTCTCTGTACTACTGGGGCCTTTTTGACCCAGCACTTTCAGAGAGCAGGAAACTCATCTCTAATGTATTATCTGTATTCACAGATTCACTACAGACTAAATGTTTTCCAAGTTCCCTTTCTTCTTCATCACTGGCTCTCAAATGAAATCCTATTTGGAATCCCAAAGTAAAAGGATTATAAAAGCCAAGCTGCTCTGGTTAAAAATATGCAGGAATTCTGCTTTGACTTATTGCTTTGTGCTTGAAGCTTCTGAAATACTTTCATGGTATCTTAGGTCTCAGAGAGGATAGACATGTACACACACTCTCTTCTCTCTCTCTCTCCATCTCTCACAACACACACACACACACACACACACACACACACACACACACACACACACACACACAGACACAGAGACACACACACACAGAGCAAACCCAAAGTGTTATTAAAGTCATATGACATAAAATTAGTGTAAGTTCCTAAGTGTTTATTTCCAGTTTGTGCAGTCATCTTGTCCTGTAACAATACCAAACACCTCACAGACCACACTTTGAGTAGCAATGTTCTGTAGTAAACCAAACCTTAAAAGATGTTCCTAATCAAATCAGAACATCTGATATACTAAGAAAGAAGTCAGACACTTACTTCTTATCAAAAAATGTTGAATTTTCTTTCCTTTTGGTGAATCCATTGGGTAGAAGTTTTAAGTTAATAGCTTGCTTTCGAGCACGATTTTTCATAAAGTACATCTAACAACCAAAAACAAATAGGCAAATTAATATTAAAATGCCTTAAATTCCAAAAGCACGTAAAACAATGTTCAAAACACAATAATTAAGATTTATTGAGTACTTATGTTTCACAAACTACACTAAACAGCAATGTCTCATTTAATCCTCACAATACTATGAGGCAGATACTATTATTACTCCCATTTCTGCTATTTCAGCTATTTCTGAGATGTAAAGTCTACATTCAAATCCAGGTCTGTCTAATTCCAGAGCCTGTGATTTTAACCATATACTCTATAAGCCAAAAGAAGAACTTTATGGGGATTAAAAAAAATACAGGTTTTAGCAATCACAGGGATTACCTATACAGTTCTTTCATTTTTTACTGATGGTTTCATACCATAGTTAGCCATATATATATATATATATATATATATATATATATATATATATATATATATGCCTGCTTCTATTACTAGTCAGGTAGCTTCATTCAGGGAGGAACTATGGCACTGCCTAGTACAAGGCTTAACTTAAAGTAGCCACTGATGTAGGATGTACAAAATGGGATATGAGAATTCTAGCTCTGACATGTGCTACTCCATGGATCATGTAGGTTGGTTGAGCCCATGCTAGCCCATGAAATGATTTGCCTTGCTGTGTAGTTAACACAATCTTAAACCTTCAACTTGGTTTAAGATAGTCCAGATCTGTGGGCTTCCCTGGTGGTGCAGTGGTTGAGAGTCCTCCTGCCAATGCAGGGGACATGGGTTCGTGCCCCGGTCTGGGAAGATCCCACATGCCGCGGAGCGGCTAGGCCCGTGAGCCATGGCTGCTGAGCCTGCACATCTGGAGCCTATGCTCTGCAACGGGAAAGGCCACAACAGTGAGAGGCCCGCGTACCGCAAAAAAAAAAAAAAAAGATAGTCCAGATCTGCAATGTTCTTAGGTACCTGGTAGAATAAAGGAAGGCCTGTTTCTTCTAACCTTCAAAAAATTCCCACAAATAATATTTAAAGAAAAAAAAAAAGCAGTACTCAACAAAAAATTAAAAAGTATAAACAATATAAGAAAACAAGGCTCAGTGTACTGGAACCAAAAGAGAAAAAATATGTAGCTGAGAGAGCTCCCTATATATTCAGGCACTAAAAAAACCATACACAGATTACAGTACTGCTCTGCAAAATTTAAAGGAATAAAAGAAAGTTTGAAAATATGTGCAGTGATGAGAAACTATAAAAAGTGACTCAAGGGCTTCCCTGGTGGCGCAGTGGTTGAGAATCCGCCTGCCGATGCAGGGGACACGGGTTCGTGCCCCGGTCCGGGAAGATCCCACATGCCGCGGAGCAGCTGGGCCCGTGAGCCATGGCCGCTGAGCCTGAGCGTCCGGAGCCTGTGCTCCGCAACGGGAGAGGCCACAACAGTGAGAGGCCCGCGTACTGAAAAAAAAAAAAAAAAAAAAAAAAAAAAAAAAAAAAAAAAAAAAGTGACTCAAAAGATTTTTAAATAAGCCAAACTAAAATTTTGCATTAGAGATAAAAAAGATGATAAAATCAGGAGAGGTTAAGGGGTAGGTATGATATAGGGAGAAGGCCTAAGCCACATTTAATGGCAGTTTTAGAAGAAGAGAGAATGAATAAAGCACAGGTAATATTTTAATAGAAATAAGCTGATAATTTCCCAGAACTGATGAAAGACACTCCACTGATTCAATAAATCTAATAATTCCCAAGTAAGATAAGTAAAAAGAAATGTGCATTTTCACAGTATAGTAAAAATGCAAAAGACCGACAATAAAAAGAATGCATCCAGAGAAAAAAGATTTCAAAGGCAGTTAAAAATGACAGATGACTTTACAACAATAAAAATGGAAGCCACAGACAATGGAAGAGTAATTCTGAATCCAGAATTCTATAGACAAAAATCATTTAAGAGTGATTTAAATGCCGATAGAGTAATCTAAGAGTTGACAACCAGCAAACTCTCTCTAACGGACATTCTAAAAGATCTACTTGAGGTAGAAAGTGATCTCTCAGACAGAAAGTCTAAGAAGATGGCAGAAAAAATAAAGAGCAAAGAAAGTGGGAAACATGAAGATAAACCAAAACAAACACTGACTGTATAAAACAGTAATTACTGTATGGAGACTGAAACAAAAAAGACAATTTTAAATACCTGAAAACAATACGAAAAGTCAGTAGAGTGTTAAATGGAATTTAAGTGTTCTAAGGTAACTGCTGGCAAACTAGAGCCAAATCCTGCCTGCTGCCTATTTTTATAAATAAATTTTATTGGAATACAGCCCTGTGCATGTTTATGTATTATTCATGGCTGCTTTTTTGCTACAGTGGCAGAGTTGAGTAGTTGTGACAGAAACCATAAGGTTTGAAAAAAAGGTTTACTATCTGACTCTTTACAGTAGAAGTTTGCCAACTCCTGTTCTAAGGTCACTGCATTGTTTAAATACAGGCTTAAGGTACTGATTAACTTTAGATACTGACAAACGAAGTATGCACGCAATGTCTAGCCTAACCAATGAAAGGACAGAAAAAGGATGTATAAGTTCTAAACTGATAGAAGAAAAATTCAAATGATAAGAAATTACTCAATTAGTTCAAAAGACAAGAAGAAAAAGAACAAAACAAAACAAAGCAAGTGGACAAATAGCACAAGTAAGGTGACACTTTTAAAGTCAAATATATAGGTAATTTTATTAAAAAGTAAATGAATTTGATGATTCAGTTAAAAGTTCCAGATTGTCAGAATGGAGAAAAACTGGAACCCAATTATATGGTACTTTGAAAAGGTACATCCAGAACATAAAGATACAAAAAGGCCTAAAGTAAAAGTAAGGGACAAAATACACCATGCAAATACCAACCAAAGGACTGAAATAGTTCAATACCAGATAAAGTACACAAAAAGCTTGAGACAAAAAGGGTCACATCATAATGCCAAAGGTTAAATACACAAAGAATTTCCTGAAGTATGCATCTAATAATTTAGCCTTAAAGCATATGAAGCAAAGCTAACTGAACCATAAGGAGAAACATACAAATCCTTTTGACTTTATCTATTGGGAAATGTTAACACACGTCTCTCAGTAACTGATAGAAAAAACAGACAAAAAACAAAAAAAACCCAGTAGCACTATAAATAATTTGAACAACAAAACTAACAAATCTGACCTAAAAGGAATATACTTAGAATACTAGATTTAGCAAATGCAGAATAATTTTTCTTTCCCAAGCAGAGAACATTACAAAATCTGACCACATGTTGGGCCATAAACACAAGTCTTAATGTATTTTAAAAGCATGAACTCTGAAAAAATATGTTCTCTGACCACAATGCAATTAAGCTAAAAATATAAAAGGATATAGCAAGTCAAGAGGACACGTTAACAAAATAGAAAAGGAATTCACAGTAGCAAGTGATCTAGAAAAAAAGAGGACACAAATAAGGATTATCACAAATGATAATACAACTTCTACAGACACATAAAAGGAAAATACGAAGAACTTTTTGCCAATGCATTTGAAAATTTAGGTAAAATGGAAAAATTCTTAGAAAAATGTAGTCTACTAACAATGACTCAAGAAGACAGAGAAAACCTAAATAGTCCAATAAACAGTAAAGAACAAACTTCAGAAGCCCATTAATAAATTTTACCAAACTCCCATGGAAGGAATAATCCCAATGTTAGTTAATGTATCCAGGACCAAAATGGGAGCATTCCCAAATAATCTTATGAAACTAAAATCACAATGATATAGAAACCTAAGAATACCAAAAAGGAAAATCAGAAGTCATTTCATTCATGGACAGAAATGCAAAAATGAATGAATGGATAATGTGTACATATACATAATACAACTGAATTCTGCAAAGTATAAAAAGCAGGGTATGATAATAATATACCATGCAAGTTTAACTTACAATAGAAAATTGATTAAAAGATTATTATTCTCAGTAGAATATTATATATTAAAAGAATAAATAATCAAATACAGAAAAAGCATTTGATAAAATATAACCACCATTCATGTTAACATCTGTTAGCAAACTAGGAACAGAACTTCTTTAATCTAAATATCAAACTGTATCTACAAAAAATTTAAAAGCAAACATCATGATGAAATCTTGAAACTTTTCCCTCTATGATCAGGAGTTATGAAACAAAGATTTACAGAACCGTTAATATACCAGGCCCGAGACTGTTATCCTTAGAAAGTTCTGTTGGCATGGTTGGCTCTTGGCTGGTGTCTGGGAATTTGACTGACTGGTAAATGGACCCTACACTGACATAAAACTTTTCCTATAATGATAAGAGTGGTTCACTGTGCTGAAATTGTACAAAAATGTGGTTTTATCTGCTTCCCTTCTGGGAGTATGGAATTTGGCAAGTGCTAGGGCAAGGGTGCTTCTGCGATCAGCCCCCAATAAAAACCTTGGGCAGTGAGTTTCCCTGGTAGACAATAACTTCAAACATTAATTATCACAACCCATTGCCTGAGGAATTAACTGCGTACGATGTGACTCCAATAGAAGAGGACTTTGGGAAGCTTATGGCTGGATTCCTACAGACTTTGCCCCATATACTTTATCCTTTTGCTAATTTTGCTCTGTATCCTTTCACTGTAATAAATTTTAGCCATGAGTACAACTGTATGTTGCATCCTGTGAATCCTTTCAGCAAATCATCAAACCTAGGGATGGATTTCGACTTATAACATAAATATCTACTATCACCAGCACTATTTGACATTATTGGAAGTCCTAGCTATACCAATAAGGCAAGAAAAAGAGATAAAAGAACAAGGACAGAAAAATAGAAACAAATTGTGATGAACTGTTTATAGAGAAAATCTCAAAGAATCTATAGATATGGTATTGGGACAGATTTTAATATGGTTACTACTATAAAATAGACAAAAAATATCTCATTCCTAAATACCAACAAAGAGATAATAAAACATTAAAAAGAAAACACTACTTAAAATAGTATGAAAAAATAAAGTGCCCAAGAATAAATCTAGTAAAAAATATGCAAGACCTTCACTGAGAAAATTATAGGGATGTTAAAGAACCAAATAAATGCAGAGATACAACAGTCAAGGATTTAAACATTCAATGCTGTAAAATCCAATCACTCAAGTAACTCTACAAAATAAATGCAACCCCAATCAAAATTCCCAGGTGGGGAAGGTAGGACTGCAGAATCAATAGGCTGATTTTTCATATTTGTATAAAATTACAAAGAGCCACAGACATATTTTAGAAAATACTCTAGAATATATTCTAGAAAAATGGCTATATTCTAAAAAATGAATGAAGTGGGAGGACTTACTCTTTCAGCAAGTTTCAGTAAAAGACTACAATAGTTTAGAGTATTGAGCTTTGGTGTGGATAGATAAGAGGACCACCAGAATGAACAGACAGGCCAGAAACTGACCCAAGCATATATGGATGCTTGATATATGACAAAGATGGTCCTGCAAAGGAGTAGGGAAAGGATGAATTTTTTCAATAAATGATGCTAGAAAAAGTAGATTATCTATGTGGAAAATTACATAGGACCTCCACTTGACATGCTAGACAAAAATCAATTCCATGTTTACAGACATAAATGGGAGATGCAGCACTGTAAGGCTTTTAGAAAATAGTTACAGGAGAATAGCTTCATAACAAGGTAGGGAAGGATTTCTTTATAAACTCATACAACAATTAACTATAAAGGAAACATACAACAATTTTTACTACATGAAAATTAGGAACATCTGTTTACCATAAAACACTAAAGAGCATGAAAAGCCAAGCCACAGAATGAAAGAAGGAATTTGTAACACATACAATCAACTAACAACTAGCATCTAAAAATACAAAGAATTACTACAAACCAGTAAGAAAAAATAACTGACCAATGAAAAGATGAACAGAAGACTTAACAGGCATACCACAAAGAATATCCAATTGGCTAATAAAATATTTGAAAGGTGTTCAATCTCCTTAAGAATCAGACAACTACAAATTAAAAATCATAATATAATAACACAGACATCAAATTGACAAAAACTCAGAAACACTGACCAAGTCAAGTACTGGAGAGGATGCGACAATAGGTACACTTAAACACTACTGTGAGTATAAACTGGTATCACCACTTTGGAAAATGTTTTGGTAACATATAGTCAAATTGAAGATATGCATACGCCACAACAAAGCAATTCAGCTTCTAGGTATAAACCCCAGAAAAACATATGTATGAGCAAACCACACTTCCTAAACAGAAGTGTTCTGTTCACTGTTTCTAAAATTTAGAAAACCCAGAGTCCATTTATTACAGAAAATCCAGAAATAAGAATGGTTCAGGAAAGGGCATTAGCTGGTGGCAGGAACTTTTGAGAAGCTGGTAATGTTCTAATTTTAGACCTAGGCAGTAGTTACATGGATGTTTACTGCATAATTATTCATTAAATGGTGTACTTCTGGACCTCCCTCATGGTGCAGTGGTTAAGAAACCACTCGCCAATGCAGGGGACACAGGTTCGAGCCCTGGTCTGGGAAGATCCCACAGGCCGTGGAGCAACTAAGCCCGTGCGCCATAACTACTGAGCCTGGTCTCTAGAGCCCATGCACCACAACTACTGAGCCTGTGCACCACAACTACCGAAGCCCATGCGCCTAGAGCTGTGCTCCACAACAAGAGATGCCACCACAATGAGAAGCCCATGCACCGCAATGAAGATTAGCCCCTGCTCACTGCAACCAGAGAAAGCTCACATGCAGCAACGAAGACCCAATGTAGCCAAAAAAAAAAAAGGTGTATTTCTATTTTATGCTTTTTTATATGCATGCCATATTTCACACAAAAAATTTTAAGAAGTAATTTATCTTTTAAGTAGAATTTAACTATGTCTAAGTTTGAGGGAAAGAAAGACTTGGTGCATGGTAATTTTTCTTTCAGATGTGGGTAATGTCATGTCTGTACCAATAACACCAATAAAATAAACTGTTTAAAAGGTACTAAAATTCTGCAATTCCAATACCAAACGGTACTGAAAAATGAACATAATTCCATGATGTGATTTAATATTATTAAAGAAATTTTAGAACAATAGCAGTTGCAAAATACTTGAAATATGTAAGCTTTTAATTTTTTATAGTGCATAAGGAATGTAAAAGGAATGAAAGTATGAAAATTAAGTATATTAAAACAACAAGTCCTGTTAGCTCTTCCTTCAAAATTCAAATCTAATCACTTCCCAATAATTCTAATAGCATCCTCTCTGACTAGAACCACAACAACAGCCTTATAACTGGTCTCCCAGCTTCCAATCTTCCACTCTTGCCTACTCAAGTCCACTTTCCAGACAGCAGCAAGAGTGATCTTTCAAAAAGCAAACAGGCTCAATATCCACCCATGGCTTCCATTTTTACTTCGAATACATTAAGAGCCCTCACTAGTTTCTTTAACCTCACATTCAACATGATCCTCACTCAACTACGCTTCTGTCACCTTGCCCGTCTTCATTCCTCAAACACCCTAACCTCATCCCTGACTTACTCTTTACTTTTGCTTTTGTCTCTACCTGGAAAGTCTTTCTCCAAACCTTCACATCACTGCCTCTTTCTCATCATTCAGACTGCTGCTTAAATGTCATCTCTCAGAGAAGCCTCTCCTGACTACTGTATGGAAAATAGTATCCTTATAACCCCCTCCCCCAGCAAACAAACACCATTTTCATCTTCTTTAATCTCCTGTGTCCTATCTTCCACATGCACTTAACATTACCTGAAATTATATTTGTCCCTCTACTCATCTCCTGTCTCTCCTGCTACAATACAAGCTCCATGAGGAGAAGGACCTTGTTTTGGTCACTGCTGTATCCCTAGTAACTTAATATATTTGTTGAGTGAAAAAAAAAAAGAATCTAATTCGTTAGAAGAAATTCTAAATGGAAGGGAGTAGAAGAAATACTTACATGTTTATTGCTTATTGGTCTTTTCAAGAAAACATCTCTAGAAATATGGTCTGCTGTTCTTGCCACATCTTCCAAAAATCGATAATCTACAAATTTTGAAATAGAAAAATAAACAAATGATATATGCCAATGGCCAGGAAGCATCAATTGGCTATGCAGAAGATGGCTTACCACTTAGGAGATTCATTTCAGTAAACTGTTGCATTGAAACATATGCAGTTTTATCTCGAATTCCATTACATGTCAGTTCTGCTTTGTGTTTCTTTACACAGGGCAAACTGAAGAGACAAATGAGGAGGTACTTTTACACTTTGAGGTAAAAAGGGTACAGGCAGAGATAACAGGGTAGGAAATGACATATATACCTGCAGGAATAGCGCATACAACGTGGACATCTGTACTTTGCTTCTTCTGTACCACAAGTTTCACATCTACAAAAGACCACATGAAACTTGATAAATTATCAAATATTAATTTTACATGTTTATTTATAAACTTTTAATGCTGAGTCAATTACTCATCACAATCAATTTACAGACATGTAATCATAGTGAATAAAGTAGATGCAAGTAACTCTTATTATATACTTGATAGCTGTCAAACATCGTTAGAAAATTCTCCTCTAGGAAACGACAACTACTTTTACAATGTTGTTAATGATATGTAATTCAAGAAAACACGTATTAAATTTAAAAAAATCATCTCACTTTTACTTCCTTTTCTACTATAATCTGAGAATGAGATCATTTGATATTTTAACTTGTAACTCTTGACATTGTTAACAATTGTGTGTGTGCACATACCCAGAAGTCCAATCCATGAGCTATGTTTATTTATCTCAAAGGCAGACACACCAGAAAAAGATATAAGACCCAGGCAAATTTAGAGAGTAGCAGTTGCATCTTTCTTTCTCAACTCCTCACCCAACCTAGAATAGGCATCAAAATAATCTAGAAATGCTATTATCCATCATCTGTCTTCAACTGTTCTTTCAGGATCTTGGGATACTGACAATCAAACTACAGCTACTTTTGTTTTATTCACTGTGTTCGAGACAGTGATAATCCCAAGAAACTGACTACTCTTATTTCCTATGCTGCCTCATTATCACACTATAAGGAAATTAAATCAAAAGCAATAAATATTCATAGTACCCATAGAAAAACTAGACAGTTGGGTGAGTTCGAGTGTATTTTGTCTAATTTTAACTTACTCCACTTTGTCCTTGTTGGTTTTATTAGACTTTTCCTTACACCTATCCTCTCTCAAAAGAATACTGAGCCAAGAGCATATTAAGTCAAGCCAGATTCTGGTCCAGGGGCTTTCTGGCCCCAAGAATTTTCACTTCCTAACTTAGCCACTGGACACTAGTACCAACCTCACATATTTTCACTGAATTTATTCTCATCAGACAAAACCCTCCCTTCCCAATCGCCCCCCGCCCCCATCATTCAGGCTCCAGGGACCCAAACTGGCACTTATTTATCATTATTCCACACCCTTCTGGTAGTGTAATTTCTTTCAATCTAAACAACAGAGGATTCCATAGCTTTATTCCCCCAATGGAATTCTCCTTGCCCTACCTTGACATGGCCAGTTTCCGCTTGGAGCCCACTGGGGGATTTATCTGAGGCTCTTCTTTCACCTCCGTACCATCCATCACTTCTTCTTTAGGGAAATACTTCTCTTCTTTTACACACACTTCATCCATTATTTCCTCTTTTTTTACGTTCTGATCAAGAAACATCTCCCCTTTAATCTCCAAGCTATCTTTCTTCTCTTTCTTCACTTCTAGCCAGTCCATCACTTCTTCCTTCACCTTCACTTTCTCTTCCTTTAGCTCTGGTTCTTCCACCGTCTCTTCTTTTACCATCAAACTACTATCCGTCTCCTGCTTCACCTCCAACGTGCCTGGTTTTTCCTCTTTCACCTCAGGCCCATCCTCCACCTCCTGCTTTACCCACTGGTCATTCCGCATACCTTCTTCCATTTCTGACCAGTCCATTACTTCTTGCTTCACAACTGCTAGGTCCACTCGCATCTCCTCTGCCCTTGGTCCATTTCCTTCTCCCCCTTCCCCTGTCCTCCCCATTCCGGTCAGTCCATTCCCCGCCTCTCCACCGCCGGCTTCCTCGGTCCCTACTGTGCCCCTGACTCTCTCTCCAACTGACTCGAGACTTAGCCGCGCCCCTTCAGCTCCACTCTGCAGACCTGGTCCCGACGTCTCTTCATTTTCAGCAGTAAAATCCATCAGCTCAAGATCCTTGACCTCCGTTGCCACTCTGTCCTTCAATATGGCTGGTCCACGCCAATAGGAATGAATTTCTGGCCAGAACACAGTCAGCGGACCACGTGTGGATTAGAGAAGTAGCAAGCGGAAAACGCCGACCCGGCGCGTCTATCCAAGCAGTCGTAAAGCAACGCTTCCGCGCATTGCCGCTTCACGACTCGTGGAGCTCTTTACGGCTCTGCTGCAGTCCTGCACAGATCCTACGGCATCCGCGCGAGGCTACGCCTGCTGTCATCCCGCCTTCGGGGCGGGGTTTCACCAAACCTTTCCCTTGGGGAGCCCGCGCCCTATGCACATGGCCCCACTCTTCCGCTTAAAGAGAGCCGAGGGTCTCCGCGCCAGGGCGATTAGCGGGACCCTCACAGCTTTGTAGTTGGAAGACCACCCTAATCTGTTCAGAACTTGCATGAAAATGGAAGAAACACCTGATATTACGCCTCTCCACGCTTCAGTTTCTTCAGCAGTACTCCAGAGACGATGGTATTACAAATCTTTTGGTTTATTTTGATGATTAAGTGTAATCATGCATGGAAATAAGCTAGCAGTGATGAAACTCAACATATGGTCGCTATTATTACTGGGAATCCTGATAGGTTTCAGGTAGGAAAGAGGGCATTAACTTTAATTATTTCACTTCTTTGTCAGTAACAGCCGGCATCAGCCAGTTCCCTATTTACAGCATCTTACAGGATTCTCTCTAGGAGAGAGAATATATATATATATATATATGTTAAAGAACCAAATAAATGCAGAGATACAACAAAGATTATATATATATATATGTTAAAGAACCAAGTAAATGCAGAGATACAACAAAGATTTTATATATATATATATATATCTCACATATTTAAAGACTGTTTCAGTTACTTTTGAAAATTAATATCACATACTGGGCATTAGGCATTTTCACCTAATCTTTACATAACGTCTGTGAGATTCATATTTTTCTCTCTGCACAAGGAGACTTCAAAGAAATGGATTTTTAGCTGTGGGCTGCTTTGTTCCAATCCCTCAAATCCTGTTATGGTTTGCAGGTCATTTAACTGTTACCACTCATTCACATGTTCATCAGGGAATGGGAATTCTGAATGGATGAACAGAATGAGGAAATTTTGAAACCTTAGTTGGGGCTCCACTGATACTGTAGCACTGGAAAGAGCATTGAAGTAAGTTGGGAAAGTTTCATAAAATTTTCTTATGGGTTATGAGGAAGAGGCTTCCAAAGGAGTCATATGGACAGTGTTTTGTCAATATACTTAGAGGTGCCAGCTACCCATGGAGTCAAAAAGAGCCTGACTGGTAACCCTGTTACTGACCAGGGTTCTTGGACCCCTTAATCAATAGAAATTGATAAGAAGCCAGATAAGAAAATCAGGCAAGACTTTATTGGGACTAGTGCAGCAGCACAAGGGAGGGAAAACAAGTAACAGGTGCCTTTGTTGGCTCTTGGGGTTGGGGGTGGGTAGGAGGGAGATGGTTCCTTTACATGCGGTGAGGATAGGGGTGGGTCTAGGGGTCCACCTAAGGGGTGGCTTAGGTGCTCTGCCTATCTTCTTGGTGGTGCTGTGTGCAGGGTGCAAGTGCAGTACCCTGCTTTTGCTGCAGACTCCTGAGAAATGGCTGTTGGGTTTTTGGTCTTTTTGTATCTTGTTGTTTTTAATTTGCCCCACCTGCACATGCACACAGTTATTTTTAGTCCCTTATAGTTTCTTCGTATTCTGTTACTCTTTGTCCAGGTGCAAGCACTGCAGCAAAGGGTCCCAGGTCCCAGCCTGTCTCAGATTTGCAGGCCAGGTTACATGTTTATACTAGGAATAGGGGCTAAATGACTTAGAGAATCCATGTGGCCTTGCTTAAGACAACATTTGGGTGATGAGAACAAGAGGAAGTGTTTATTCTCATGAGACTAACGGATGTCCATTTAAGATCACAGAGAGAGTTGTGAAACTACAAATCAGACAACAGAAGCAAAAACGCTTTGGAGTATTTTGGATATTTGTCATTTTCCTACATTTGTTCTTGTAATCTGTGTTTTTTTTTTTCCACAGTCACTGGAGGGAATATCGTTAAACCAGTAAGGATTCTTGAGAGTATCACAGCTAGTTACTTAACTAAGTTAAACAATCAACACTTTAGGACTGTAGTTTTGATGGAGGTATCAGAGGTTGTGGTGATGTTAAATGGCAGTTTTGATGGAAAAGGGGAACTTGAGTGGTCCTGCCGGAGAGAACTTTGGGTTGTTGGAGTATAGAGCAAGGGTATTGCCTGCAGGGACAGACATGGCAGGGACGAGGGGATGAAGTTATTTGTGGGGCTATCATTGAATTCCTATCCAGTTCCTCAAACCCCTTTCCCTCCCTTTTTCTACCTCAATGGAATAGAGGGACAAGCCCAGTTCCTGCAGTGTAGGATTGAACCTTCATGCTATCCTCTATCATCTCTGTCTCCCAGCCCTGCACCAGGCGTCCATGGTGCAGCTCTCCTACTCACTTTGGGAGCTGGCCCTTTGCCGAAATCATAGTTGAGTTCAATTTAACAGCTAGAAAGCTGGGGATACTTTCTAGGAAAGCATCTAAGCTAAGACTGAAATACCATGAGAGAGTGTATATTATGGACGGTTAAAACCATTTTGGTGGCTCAGCAGGCAGTGTGTAATCAGCTGTCTGGTTGACTATAGGGTAAAGATTTAGGAGGGCCTTTCCTGACCACTTAATGAACAGGTAAGAAGGTGAAGACCCAGAGAAATAAAATGATTTGCTCAAGATTACGTGGCTATTAGTGGCAGTACTCTAACAGAAAATTAATGATCTGGTCAAAGCCTTTGTTCGCACCTGAGCCTGGTTAAAGTAAAGGCTGGAAAGTGGAAGTGCAGCTGGGCCCACAAAGAGGCAGGAACCAGAAAGCCTGGAAGCCTGAATTTTATCTTGTGGGCATGTGTTGTGATGGGTTGCATGTTGGGTTACTGGGAAACAGATGCTGATAGGAGTTATTAGGGTTCAATGCCTGTGAAAGGAAGAAGGAGGAAGCAGGATTGGTCAAAGGGAGAATTCAAGATGTGATGAAGGTCTGACAAATCCTTGGCCAACTTGCTGGGTAGCTCTGGAGAAAGCGTTTTCTTTCGAGTGTCCTGCATCACGCAGAACTGCTCCATGCTTTATATCTGACTCCACTCAGTCACCTGATGCAGGCTGCCCCAGAAAGGGTGTGATCTTGGGCAGTAGGCTTCTCTGCAGCTGGAGCTGACAGCTGGAGGCTGATGACTGCACTTCTTGTGGCTGCGTATCAAGTTCTTTGAAGGGGCATCTGGGTGGCACCTCTCCATGGCTACCACAGTGTGAATGCGTGCTTGCCTTGGTGGCCACAGGGCCTTTTGTCACTGAATCACTTCGTTCTTCTTTCTTTGAAGGCCAGTTGTCTCTCTTTTCCATGTACCTTGTTAAAAAATAACAGCCACTCCACAACCCCCCGGTTTATATATCCTCAGTGTGTGTAGTCATGGAGACTCACTATTGTCCAATTCCAAATGTCTGGGGAAGAGTCTAATTGGATAAGCAAGTAAGGGAGGTAGGATCTCTTAGTGTAAACATGATTGTGGAGTTGTCAGGGAAGACCAGTTTGATCTGGGCAGTGTTCTTTGATGACAATGGGAAAAGTACTGGGTTTAAGTCTCCAAGCTACGTGCTACTAGCTACTAGTAGCCACTAGTTGTGTGACCACGCCACGTCTAATTTGGTTTCTTCATCTGTAAAATGGAGATAGTTATACCTATTTAACAGAGCTGTTTTGAGAATTAAATGAGAAAATGCTTTTAAACAGTAAAGCATTTTATAATTATAAGTATTATTTTCCTCATTCTACTAGTAATTTTGAAAGCTTCACTGATGACAGCTTACTTGTTTTCTCTTTCAGACTGTGGAGGACAAAGCTGAGATAATCACATTCCCCAGTTCTTGGCACATTCTCACCATGTGCGACAATCCTTTCTTTAATGTTTTCATCACTTGTACATCTCCACTCTCATTACCCTCCCCCTCACTCTCATGCATTTGATATGGTTCCTTACATAAACAAGTCTGTGAAATACATAGAGTTTTATTGTCTGTTATTTGTAACAGCTTCCTTGAGGTATAATTCACATAAAAATACACCTATTAAAAAGATACACCTATTATAAACTTACGATTCAGTAACTTTAAATTTATGGAGTTGTGCAACCATCACAACAGTCCAGTTTTAGAACATTTCCATCTTCGCCCCAAATTCCATTGTTTCCATTTGCAGTCAATCTCTGTTCCCAGGCAACCATTGATCTGTTTTCTATCTCTATAGATTTGCCTTTCTTGGAAGTGTCATATGAAATCATACAATATGTGGTCTTTTGAGTTTGGCTTCTTTCATTTAGTGTAAAGCTTTTGAAGCTTACCCATGTTGTAGCATGTATTGGTAGTTTGTTCCCTTTTTATTTCTACATAATATTCCATTGTATAGATATTCCACATTTTGTTCATTCCTTTACTAGCTGATGGACATTTGGATTGCTTCCAGGTTTGGTATTATGAATAATTCTGCTTCCACATTCACATATAAGTCTTTGTGTATACATATATTTTCATTTCCCTTGAGTAGATAGGTACCTGGGAGTGGAATTTCTGGGCCATGTAGAAAGTTTATGTTTAATTTTTTAAGAAATAGTCAAACTGTTTCCCAAAATAGCTATTCCATTTTACATTCCCACTGGCAAAGTATTAGGGTTCCAGTTTCTCTACATTTCTTGCCCAAATTTGGTATGGTCAGTCTTTTTGATTATGGGTATATAGTGGTATCTCATTGTGAATTTAATTTGCATTTTCTTAATGACTAGTAATGATGTTGAGTATCTTTTCATGTGCTTACTGGTCATTCGTATGTGAAATGTTTATTAGTGAAATGTTTATTCAAATCTTTTGCCTATTTTTTCTTATCTTTTACGTTTTAAGTTTAAAAAATTTAATACAATTTTATAAGGTTGTTTTCCATTTAGTTATTACACAGTATTGGCTGTATTCCCTGTGTTGGTACGATACATCCTTGAGCCTGCCTTACAGCAAATAGTTTGTACCTCGCACTCCTCAACTCTTATATTGCCCCTCCTGCCCCCCCCCCCCCCCAAGTGGCTTGTTCTCTGTATATGTGAGTCTTCTTTTGTGTTACGTAATAGTGGCGGGGCGAGTGCACAGCTATTAGCATGTGACCGTTAGCGCTTGGTGGTTAGAGGTCGCACTCTGCCAGCAGTCTGCATGCAGTGTTCCTCGGGGCAGAGAGTGCCGTGAGAGGCGGATCTCGGCCTTCTCCCCGACACCCTCCAGGCCCCCTGGCCCTGGGCCGGCGTGTGAGCTGGGGTGCCGGGGACAGGCTGAGGGCTGTGTCCTGCAGGGCTCCAGAGCCCTCACCACAGCCACCCACTGGCCGGACCTAGGCCTTGAAGCAGCAGCAACCCTCTCCCCCATCCCCACCTCTGCGACCTAATGGTGACAGCTGTGTCCATGGGTCACAGTCTGGGAAATCTGGCACCCGTTTGGGCGGCCTGAGGAGCCTGAGGGCCAGTTGAGTCCTGGGCACTTGCTCCCTCACTGGTGATGGCTGGGCAGGGTCTGGGACTTGGCCGGGAGGGCGCCACCAACTGAGATCTGCCTCCTCAGCTGGGTCTGGGCACTGGTGGGAGGACCCAGACTGGGTACTGGACGAAGGCTCCTGGGCAGGGTAACCAGCCTGCGAAGGGACCCCTTCCTCTTAAGACAGGGCTTGGACCTTGGAGGTCAAAAGTTGAACCTTGGGTCCTTGCCCTTCCTTGTCAGAACAGAGAATAACCTTTGTTTCGGTGGAGGTTTACAGGAACATCGTGACCTATGACCTGACCTCAAAAACGAAGGATCTGACACCAAGAAGTTTGCAACAACTAACCACGCCCCTCCCTCACCTTTCCTATAAAAGGCTTTGCTAGAAGCTTTTGGGGAGTTTGGGATTTTTAAGGCCTGAGCCACCCGTCTCCTTGCATGGCCCTGCAATAAACCTTTCTCTGCTCCAGACTCCAACATTTTGATATTCTTTGGCTTCACTGTGTGTTGGGCACATGGACTTGCATTGAGTAGCAGTTATATTCACTAGTTTGTTGTATTTTATAGATTCCACATATAAGTGATATCATGCATCATCTGTCTTATTTCACTTAGCATAATGCCCTCCAGGTTCATCCATGTTACTGCAAATGGCAAACTTTCGTTCTTTTTTATGGCCGAGTAGTATTCCATTGTAAAGACATACCACCTCCTCTTTACCTATTCATCTGTTGATGGACCCTTAGGTTGCTTCCATATCTTGGCAATTGTAAATAATGCTGCTATGAACATTGGAGTGCCTGTGTCCTTTCAAATTAGTGTTTTTGTTTTCTTCAGATATATACCCAGGAGTGGAATTGCTGGGTCATATGGTAGTTCTATTTTTAGTTTTTTGAGAAACCTCCATACTGTTTTCCACAATGTGTGAATTCATATTCCCACCAACAGTGTACATAGGTTTGTTTGTTTTTTTTTGAATTGCTCAGTTTTAATTGAATGAATTCAGAATTGGGAGACTTTTTCCAAGAAATATGTGAAACTTACACCTAAAATTCAAAGCTTTTTAGCGCCTTAGAGTTATGGTTTTTCTTTTCTCATTCTCAATGAGTCCCTTTCTCTCTCTCTCTCTTTTTTTCTCTCCCTCTGGTTCTGGATTTTTTACATAATCATTTATGCATAAAGTTTTGAGCCAGGAGAAGGTAAAAAACATTGTGGAATTCTTGGAGGTCCTTAGAATGCTATGGGTTGCTAGAGTTCAAAGTAGTTTTCTCTACTGAAATGGACAAAGTGAGACATTCTTTTGGCTTATCAGGAGGGTATGCATGGATTAAATGTGATCATAGTATAGTAAGACTTTATTTTTAGATACATATATCTAAATGATATTACCCTTCTAAGTAGTCAATTAGGGATTACATATACTTATTTTTCTTGATGCTGTTGTTTAAAAATAGGTTTTACAACTTTTTTCTTGGATTTATCTTCTGGAATAGTTTGAATCAAGATAAAGCTTGTTTCATATATTGTTTTTGATATTTTTTTAACATTTTTTTATATTGGAGTAGAGTTGATTTACAATGTTGTGTCAGTTTTAGGTGTACAGCAAAATGATTCAATTATACATATATGTATAATTCTCTTTTTCAGATTCTTTTCCCATATACATTATTACAGAATGTTGAGTAGAGTTCCCTGTGCTATACAGTAGGTCCTTGTTGAGTATATATTTCATATATAGTAGTGTGTATGTTAATCCCAAACTCTTAATTTATCCCTCCCCCCACCTTTCCCCTTTGGTAAACATAAGTTTGTTTTCTATGTCTGTGAGTCTGCTTCTGTTGTGTAATTAAGTTATTTTGTATCTTTTTTTAAAAGATTCTACATATAAGTGATATTATATGATATTTGTCTTTCTCTGACTTACATCACTTCGTATCATAATCTCTAGGTCCATCCATATTGCTGCAAATGGCATTATTTCATTCTTTTTTATGGCTGAGTAATATCCCATTGTATATATGTACCACATCTTCTTTATACATTCCTCTGTCAATGGACACTCAGGTTGCTTCAATGTCTTGGCTATTGTAAATAGTGTTGCAGTGAATATTGGGGTGCATATATTTTTTCAAAGCATGATATTTCTCCAGATATATGCCCAGAAGTGGGATTGCTGGATCGTATGGCAACTCTATTTTTAGTTTTTTTTTTTTTTTTTTTTTTTTTTTTTTTTTTGCGGTATGCGGGCCTCTCACTGTTGTGGCCTCTCCCGTTGCGGAGCACAGGCTCCGGACGCGCAGGCCTAGCGGCCATGGCTCACGGGCTTAGTTGCTCCGCGGCATGTGGGATCTTCCCGGACCAGGGCACGAACCCGTGTCTCCTGCATCGGCAGGCGGATTCTCAACCACTGCGCCACCAGGGAAGCCCTATTTTTAGTTTTTTAAGGAACCTCCATACTGTTCTCCGTAGTGGCTCTACCAATTTACATTTCCACCAACAGTGTAGGAGGGTGCCCTTTTCTCCACACCCTGTCCAGCTTTTATTGCTTGTAGACTTTTTGATGATGGCCATTCTGACTGGTGTGAGGTGACACCTCATAGTAGTTTTGATTTGCATTTCTCTAATAATTAGTGATGTTGAGCATCTTTTCATGTACTTTTTGGCCATCTGTATGTCTTCTTTGGGCAAATATCTATTTAGATCTTTCACCCATTTTTTGATTGGGTTTTTTTGGTTTTTTTATTTTGAGCTGCATGAGCTATTTGTATATTTTGGAGATTAATCTTTTGTCAGTTGCTTCATTTGTAAATATTTTCTCGCATTCCATGGGTTGTCTTTTTGTTCTGTTTATGATTTCCATTGCTGTGCAAAAGCTTTTAAGTTTTATTAGGTCCCATTGGTTTATTTTTGTTTTTATTTTCATTACTCTAGGAAGTAAATCCAAAAAGATATTTCTGCGATTTATGTCAAAGAGTGTTCTGCCTATGTTTTCCTCTAAGAGATATATAGTATCTGGCCTTACATTTAGGTCTTTAATACATTTTGAGTTTATTTTTGTGTATGGTGTTAAAGAATGTTCTAATTTCTTTCTTTTACATGTAGCTGTCCAGTTTTCTCAGTACCACTTATTGAAGATACTGTCTTTTCTCCATTGTTTAGTCTTGCCTCCTTTGTTGTAGATTAATTGACCATAGGTGCATGGGTTTATTTCTGGGCTTTCTATTCTGTTCCTTTGAACTATAAGTCTGTTTTTGTGCCAGTACCATATTGTCTTGATTACTGTAGCTTTATAGTATACTCTGAAGTCAGGGAACCTGATTCCTCCAGCTCCATTTTTCTTTCTCAAGATTGCTTTGGCTATTTGGGGTCTTTTGTGTTTCCATACAAATTTTAAGATATTTTCTTATAGATCTTCAAAAAATGCCATTGGTAATTTGATAGGGATTGCATTGAATCTGGAGATTGCCTTGGGTAGTATAGTCATTTTGACAATATGAATTCTTCCAATCCAGGATCATGGTATATCTTTCCATCTGTTTGTGTAATCTTTGATTACTTTCATCAGTATCTGGGTACAGGTCTTTTGCTTCCTTAGGTAGGTTTATTCCTAGGTACTTTATTCTCTTTTTTTTTTTTTTTTGCGGTACGCAGGCCTCTCACTGTTGTGACCTCCCCTGTTGCGGAGCACAGGTTCCGGATGTGCAGTCTCAGCGGCCATGGCTCACAGGCCCAGCTGCTCCGCGGCACGTGGGATCTTCCCGGACCGGGGCATGAACCTGCGTCCCCTGCATCGGCAGGCAGACTCTCAACCACTGCGCCACCAGGGAAGCCCCTTTATTCTTTTTGATGTGATGGTATAAGGGATTGTTTCCTTAATTTCTCTTTCTGATCTTTTGTTGTTAGTTATAGAAATGTAACAGATTTCTGTGTATTAGTTTTTTATCCTGTAACTTTACCAAATTCATTGATTAGCTCTAGTAGTTTTCTGGTGGCATTGTTAGGATTTTCTATGTGTAGTATCATGTCATCTACAAACAGTGACAGTTTTACTTGTTTTCCAGTTTGGATTCCCTTTATTTCTTTTTCTTCTCTGATTGCCGTGGTTAGGAATTCCAAAACCATGCTGAATAAAAGTGGCAAGAGTGGCATCCTTGTCTTGCTCCTGATCTGAGAGGAAATGCTTTCATTTTTTCACCATTGAGTATGTTAGCTGTAGGTTTGTCATATATGGCCTTATTATGTTGTTGGTATGTTCCCTATGTGCCCACTTTCTGGAGAGTTTTTATCATAAATCAGTGTTGAATTTTGTTAAAAGCTTTTTTTGCATCTATTGAGATGATCATATGGTTTTTATTCTTCAGTTTGTTGATGTGGTGTGTCATACTGTTTGATGTGCAGGTGTTGAAAAATCCTTGAATGCCTGGGATAAATCCCACTTGATCATGGTGTATGATTGTTTTAACGTATTGTTGGATTCAGTTTTTCAGTATTTTGTTGAGGATTTTTGTGTTGTGTTCATCAGTGATATTAGCCTGTGATTTTGTGTGTGTATTGGTATCTTTGTCTGGTGTTGGTATCAGGGTGATGGTGGCCTCATAGAATGAGTTTGGAGTATTCCTTTCTCTGCAATTTTTGGGAATATTTTTGGAATATTTTTAGGAGGATATGTTAATTCTTCTCTAAAAGTTTCATAGAATTCGCCTGTGAAGCCATATGGTCCTGGACTTTTGTTTGTTGGAAGTTTTCAAATCATAGTTTCAATGTCAGTATTTGTGATTGGTCTGTTCATGTTTTCTATTTTTTGCGGTTTTAGTCTTGGGAGATTGTACCTTTCTAAGAATTTGTCCTTTTCTTCTAGGTTGTCCATTTTATTGGCATATAGTAGCTTGTAGTAGTCTCTTATGATCCTCTGTATTTCTGTGTTGCCTGTTGTAACGTCTCTTTTTCATTTCTAATTTTAATGATTTGAGACCTCTCTCTTTTTTTCCTTGGTGAGTCTGGCTAAAGGTTTAAGAATTTTTTTAATCTTTTCAAAGAACCAGCTTTTAGTTTCATTGATCTTTTCTATTGTTTTCTTCATCTCTATTTCATTTATTTCTGCTCTGACCTTTATGATTTCTTTCCTTCTACTAACTTTGGAATTTTTGTTCTTTTTTTCTCTAGTTCCTTTAGGTGTAAGATTAGGTTGTTTACGTGAGATTTCTCTTGTTTCCTGAGGTAAGATTGTATTGCTATAAACATTCCTCTTAGAGCTGCTTTTGCTGCGTCCCATAGGTTTTGGATCGTTGTATTTTCATTTTCATTTGTCTGTACATACTTTTTGATTTCTGCTTTGATATCTTCAGTGTTCCACTGGTTCTTTAGCAGCATATTGTTTAGCCTCCACGTGTTTGTGTTTTTTTATGGTCTTTTCTTTTTTTTTTTTTGTACTCCCACTTTTTTCCTTTTTTTAAATTTTAATTTTTATTATTTTTTTTTACATCTTTATTGGAGTATAACTGTTTTACAATGGTGTGTTAGTTTCTGCTTTACAACAAAGTGAACCAGTTATACATATACATATGTTCCCATATCTCTACCCTCTTGCGCCTCCCTCCCTCCCACCCTCCCTATCCAACCCCTCTAGGTGGTCACAAAGCACCTAGATGATCTACCTGTGCTATGCAGCTGCTTCCCAATAGCTACTATTTTATGTTTGGTAGTGTATATATGTCAATGGCACTCTCTCACTTCGTCACAGCTTAACCTTCCCCCTCCACATATCCTCAAGTCCATGCCCTAGTAGGTCTGTGTTTTATTCCCATCCTACCCCACTCTCTTCATGACATTTTTTTTCTTAGATTCCATATATATGTGTTAGCATACGGTATTTGTTTTTCTCTTTCTGACTTACTTCACTCTGACTGACAGATTCCAATTCTATCCATCTCATTACAATTAACTCAGTATCATTTCTTTTTATGGCTGAGTAATATTCCATTGTATATATATGCCACATCTTCTTTATCCATTCATCTGTTGATGGACACTTAGGTTGCTTCCATGTCCTGGCTATTGTAAATAGAGCTGCAATGAACATTTTGGTACATGACTCTTTTGGAATTATGGTTTTCTCAGGGTATATGCCTAGTAGTGGGATTGCTGGGTCGTATGGTAGTTTTATTTGTAGATTTTCAAGGAACATCCATATCGTTCTCCATAGTGGCTGTATCAATTTACATTCCCACCAGCAGTGCAAGAATGTTCCCTTTTCTCCACATCCTCTCTAGCATTTATTTTTTCTAGATTTTTTGATGATGGCCAATCTGACCAGTGTGAGATGATATCTCATTGTAGTTTTGATTTGCATTTCTCTAATGATTAATGATGTTGAGCATTCTTTCATGTGTTTGTTAGCAATCTGTATATTTTCTTTGGAGAAATGTCTGTTTAGCTCTTCTGCCCATTTTTGGATTGGGTTGTTTATTTTTTTGTTATTAAGTTGCATGAGTTGCTTGTAAATTTTGGAGATTAATCCTTTGTCAGTTGCTTCATTTGCAAATATTGTCTCCCATTCTGAGGATTGTCTTTTGGTCTTGTTTATGGTATCCTTTGCTGTGCAAAAGCTTTTAAGTTTCATTAGGTCCCATTTGTTTATTTTTGTTTTTATTTCCATTTCTCTAGGAGATGGGTCAAAAAGGATCTTGCTGTGATTTATGTCATAGAGTGTTCTGCCTATGTTTTCCTCTAAGAGTTTGATAGCGTCTGGCCTTACATTTAGGTCGTTAACCCATTTTGAGTTTATTTTTGTGTGTGGTGTTAGGGAGTGTTCTAATTTCATACTTTTACAGGTAGCTGTCCAGTTTTCCCAGCACCACTTATTGAAGAGGCTGTCTTTTCTCCACTGTATATCCTTCCCTCCTTTATCAAAGATAAGGTGACCATATGTGTGTGGGTTTATCTCTGGGCTTTCTATCCTATTCCATTGATCTATATTTCTGTTTTTGTGCCAGTACCATACTGTCTTGATTACTATAGCTTTGTAGTATAGTCTGAAGTCAGGGAGCCTGATTCCTGCTGCTCCATTTTTCATTCGCAAGGTTGCTTTGGCTGTTCGGGGTCTTTTGTGTTTCCATACAAATTGTGAAAGTTTTTGTTCTACTTCTGTAAAAAATGCCAGTGATAGTTTGATAGGGATTGCATTGAATCTGTAGATTGCTTTGGGTAGTATAGTCATTTTCACAATGTTGATTCTTCCAATCCAAGAACATGGTATATTTCTCCATCTATTTGTATCATCCTTAATTTCTTGCATCAGTGTCTTATAATTTTCTGCATACAGTTCTTTTGTCTCCTTAGGTAGGCTTATTCCTAGATATTTTATTCTTTTTGTTGCAATGGTAAATGGGAGTGTTTTCTTAATTTCACTCTCAGATTTTTCATCATTAGTGTATAAGAATGCCAGAGATTTCTATGCATTAATTTTGTATCCTGCTACTTTACCAAATTCATTGATTAGTAGTTTTCTGGTAGCATCCTTAGGGTTCTCTATGTATAATATCATGTTATCTGCAAACAGTGACAGGTTTACGTTTTCTTTTCTGATTTGGATTCCTTTTATTTCTTTTTCGTCTCTGATTGCTGTGGCTAGAACTTCCAAAACTGTTGAATAGGAGTGGTGAGAGTGGGCAACCTTGTCTTGTTCCTGATCTTAGTGGAAATGGTTTCAGTTTTTCACCATTGAGAACGATGCTAGCTGTGGGTTTGTCATATATGGCCTTTATTATGTTGAGGAAAGTTCCCTGTATGCCTACTTTCTGCAGGGTTTTTATCATAAATGGGTGTTTAATTTTGTCAAAAGCTTTCTTTGCATCTATTGAGATGATCATATGGTTTTTCTCCTTCAGTTTTTTGATATGGTGTATCACGTTGATTGATTTGCATATATTGAAGAATCCTTGCATTCCTGGGATAAACCCCACTTGATCATGGTGTATGATCCTTTTAATGTGCTGTTGGATTCTGTTTGCTAGTATTTTGTTGAGGATTTTTGCATCTATGTTCATCAGTAATATTGGCCTGTAGTTTTCTTTCTTTGTGACATCTTTGTCTGGTTTTGGTATCAGGGTGATGGTGGCCTCATAGAATGAGTTTGGGAGTGTTCCTCCCTCTGCTATCTTTTGGAAGAGTTTGAGAAGGATAGGTGTTAGCTCTTCTCTAAATGTTTGATAGAATTCGCCTGTGAAGCCATCTGGTCCTGGGCTTTTGTTTGTTGGAAGATATTTAATCACAGTTTCAATTTCAGTGCCTGTGATTGGTTTGTTCATATTTTCTATTTCTTCCTGGTTCAGTCTCGGCAGGTTGTGCATTTCTAAGAATTTGTCCATTTCTTCCAAGTTGTCCATTTTATTGGCATAGTTGTTTGTAGTAATCTCCAATAATCTTTTGTATTTCTGCAATGTCCGTTGTTACAACTCCTTTTTCATTTCTAATTCTATTCATTTGTGTCTTCTCCCTTTTTTTCTTGAGTCTGGCTAATGGTTTATCAATTTTGTTTATCTTCTCAAATAACCAGCTTTTACTTTTATTAATCTTTGCTATTGTTTCCTTCATTTCTTTTTCATTTATTTCTGATCTGATCTTTACGATTTCTTTCCTTCTGCTAAATTTGGGGGTTTTTTGTTCTTCTTTCTGTAATTGCTTTAGGTGCAAAGTTAGGTTGTTTATTCGAGATGTTCCCTGTTTCTCAAGGTAGGATTGTATTGCTATAAAGTTCCCTTTTAAAACTGCTTTTGCTGTATCCCATAGGTTTTGGGTCGTCGTGTCTCCATTGTCATTTGTTTCTAAGTAGTTTTTGATTTCCTCTTTGATTTCTTCATTGATCACTTCGTTATTAAGTAATGTATCGTTTAGTCTCCATGTGTTTGTATTTTTTACGGATCTTTTCCTGTAATTGATATCTAGTCTCATAGTGCTGTGGTCGGAAAAGATACTTGATACGATTTCAATTTTCTTAAATTTACCAAGGCTAGATTTGTGACCCAAGATATGATCTGTCTTCGAGAATGTTCCACAAGCAGTTGAGAAAAATGTGTATTGTGTTGTTTTTGGATGGAGTATCCTTTAAATGTCAATTAAGTCCATCTTGTGTAATGTATCATTTAAAGCTTGTGTTTCCTTATTTATTTTCATTTTGGATGATCTGTCCATTGGTGAAAGTGGGGTATTAAAGTCCCCTATTATGATTGTTTTACTGTCGATTACCCCTTTTATGTCTGTTAGTATTTGCCTTATGTATTGAGGTGCTCCTATGTTGGGTGCATAAATATTTACAATTGTTATATCTTCTTCATGGATCGATCCCTTGATCATTATGTAGTGTCCTTCTTTGTCTCTTGTAATAGTTTTTATTTTAAAGTCTATTTTGTCTGATACGAGAATTGCTGCTCCAGCTTTCTTCTGATTTCCATTTGCATGGAATATCTTTTTCCATCCCCTCACTTTCAGTCTGTATGTGTCCCTAGGTCTGAAGTGGGTCTCTTGTAGACAGCATATATATGGATCTTGTTTTTCTATCCATTCAGACAGTCTGTGTCTTTTGGTGGGAGTATTTAATTCATTTACATTTAAGGTAATTATCGATATGTATGTTCCTATTACCATTTTCTTAATTGTTTCTGGTTGTTCTTGTAGGTCTTTTCCTTCTCTTGTGTTTCTTGCCTAGAGAAGTTCCTTTAGCATTTGTTGTAAAGCTGGTTTGGTAGAGCTGAATTCTGTTAACTTTTGCTTGTCTGTAAAGGTTTTAATTTCTCTGTTGATTCTGAATGAGATCCTTGCTCGGTAGAGTAGTCTTGGTTGTAGGTTTTTTTCTTTCATCATTTTAAATATGTCCTGCCACTCCCTTCTGGCTTGCAGAGTTTCTGCTGAAAGATCAGATGTTAACCTTATGGGGACTCCCTTGTGTGTTATTTGTTGTTTTTCCCTTGTTGCTTTAATATGTTTTCTTTGTATTTAATTTTTGATAATTTGATTAATATGTGTCTTGGCGTGTTTCTCCTTGGATTTTTCCTGTATGGGACTCTCTGTGCTTTCTTGACTTGATTGACTATTTCCTTTCCCATATTAGGGAAGTTTTCAAATATAATCTCTTCAAATATTTTCTCAGTCCCTTTCTTTTTCTCTTCTCCTTCTGGAACCCCTATAATTTGAATGTTGGTGCATTTAATGTTGTCCCAGAGGTCTCTGAGACTGTCCTCAGTTCTTTTCGTTCTTTTTTCTTTATTCTGCTCTGCAGTAGTTATTTCCACTATTTTGTCTTCCAGGTAACTTATCCGTTCTTCTGCATCAGTTATTCTGCTATTAACCTCATCTAGAGTATTTTTCATTTCATTTATTGTGTTGCTCATCATTGCTTGCTTCCTCTTTATTTCTTCTAGGTCCTTGTTAAAAGTTTCTTGCATTTTGTCTATTCTATTTCCAAGATTTTGGATCATCTTTACTATCAATATTCTGAATTCCTTTTCAGGTAGACTGCCTAGTTCCTCTTCATTTGTTAGGTGTGGTGGGTTTTTACCTTGCTCCTTCATCTGCTGTGTGTTTTTCTGTCTTTTCATTTTGCTTAGTGTGTTTGGAGTCTCCTTTTTGCAGGTTGCAGGCTTGTAGTTCCCGTTGTTTTTGGTGTCTGTCCCCAGTGGCTAAGGTTGGTTCAGTGGGTGGAGTAGGTTTCTTGGTTGGGGGGACTAGTGCCTCTGTTCTGGTGGATGAGGCTGGACCTTGTCTTTCTAGTGGGCAGGTCCACGTCTGGTGGTGTATTTTGGCATGTCAGTAGGCTTATTATGATTTTGGGCAGCCTCTCTGTTAATGGATGGGGCTGTAGTCCTGTTTTGCTATTTGTTGGGCATAGGGTGTCCAGCACTGTAGGTTTTTGGTCCTTGAGTGAAGCTGGGTCTTGGTGTTGAGATGGAGATCTCTGGGAGATTTTTGCTGTTTGATATTACATGGAGCTGGGAGGTCTCTTGTTGGACCAGTGTCCTGAAGTTGGTTCTCCCACCTCAGAGACACAGCCCTGACACCTGGCTGGGGCACCAAGAGCCTTTAATCCACACGGCTCAAAATAAAAGGGAGAAAAAATAGAAAGGAAAGAGAGAAAGGAAGGAAGGAAGAAAGGAAGAGAAGAAGGAAGGAAGAAATGAAGGAAGGAAGCAAGTAAGGAAGGAAGGAAGGAAGAGAGGAAGAAAAAAGATAAAGTAGGATAAAATAAAATTATTAAAATAAAAAATAATTATTAAGAAGAAAAATTTTATACAAAAACAAAACAAAACAAAACAAAAACGGTTCAGTCAGAACCCTAGGATAAATTGTGAAAGCAAAGCTGTACAGAAAAAAATCTCACACAGCAGTACACACGTGCACAGTCACAAAAAGAGAAATAGGGGAAAATAATAATATATCTTGTTCCCAAAGTCTACCTCCTCAACTTGGGATGATTCGCTCGCTATTCAGGTATTCCACAGATGCAGGGCACTTGAAGCTGATTGTGGAGCTTTAATCAGATGCTTCTGAGGCTGCTGGGAGAGACCTCCCCCTTTCCTCTTTGTTAGCACAGCTCCTGGTGTTCAGCTTTGGACTTGGCCCTGCCTCTGCGCGTAGGTCGTCTGAGGGCGTTTGCTCTTCTCTCAGACAGGACGGGGTTAAAGGAGGAGCTGATTCGGGATCTCTGGCTCACTCAGGCAGTGGGCGAGGGAGGGGCACGGATGTGGGGCAAGGCCGCGCCAGCAGCCTGTGGCCGCTGCCACAGCCCTAGGCACGCTGCACCTTCTCCCAGGGGCTGTCCCTGGATCCCGGGACCCCGGCAGTGGTGGGCTGCACAGGCTCCCGGGAGGGGAGGTGTGGAGAGTGACCTGCGCTCGCACACAGGCTTCTTGGAGGCAGCAGCAGCAGCCCTAGCGTCCCACGCCCATCTCCAGTGTCCATGCCAACAGCTGCGGCTCGCGCCCATTTCTGGAACTCCTTTACGCGTGGCGCGCTTAATCCCCTCTCCTTTCGCACCAGGAAACAAAGAGGCAAGAAAAAGTCTCTTGTCTCTTTGGCAGCTCCGAGGCCGTCTCTGGAGCTCCTTTAAGCAGTGCGTGCTTAATCCCCTCTCCTCAGGCCCCAGGAAGCAAAGAGGGAAGAAAAGGCCTCTTGCCTCTTCGGCAGCTCCAGACTTCTCCCAGACTCCCTCCCGGCTAGCCGTGGTGCACTAACCCCTTAAGGGTGTATTCACGCTGCCAACCCCAGTCCTCTCCCGGCTTCCAACTGAAGCCCGAGCCTCAGCTCCCAGCCCCTGCCCTTCCTGGCGGGTGAGCAGACAAGCCTCTTGGGCTGGTGAGTGCTGGTCAGCACTGGTCCTCTGCGGGGATCTCTCTGCTTTGCCCTCCGCACCCTGTTACTGCGCTCTCCTCCACTGCTTCGAAGCTCCCCCAGTCCGCCACCCGCAGTCTCTGCCCACGAAGGGGCTTTTAGTGTGTGGAAACCTTTCCTCCTTCACAGTGCCCTCCTACTGGTGCAGGTCCTGTCCCTATTCTTTTGTCTCTGTTTATTCTTTTTTCTTTTGCCCTACCCAGGTACATGGGGTGTTTCTTGCCTTTTGGGAGGTCTGAGGTCTTCTGCCAGCGTTCAGTGGGTTTTCTATGGGAGCAGTTCCATGTGTAGATGTATTTCTTTTTTCTTTCTTTTTTTTTTTTTAACATCTTTATTGGAGTATAATTGTTTTACAATAGTGTGTTAGTTTTTCCTTTACAACAAACTGAATCAGTTATACATATACATATGCTCCCATATCTCTTCCCTCTTGCATCACCCTCTCTCCCACCCTCCCTATCCCACCCCTCTGGTGGTCACAAAGCACAGAGGTGATCTCCCTGTGCTATGCAGCAGCTTCCCACTAGCTATCTAATTTACATTTGATAGTGTGTATATGTCCCTGCCACTCTCTCACTTCGTCTCAGCCCACCATTCCCCCTCCCCATATCCTCAAGTCCATGCTCGAGTAAGTCTGTGTTTTATTCCCGTCCTACCACTAATCTCTTCATGACATGTTTTTCCCTTAGAGTCCATATATATGTGTTAGCATACGGTATTTGTTTTTCTCTTTCTGACTTACTTCACTCTGTATGACAGACTCCAGGTCCATCCACCTCATTATAAATAACTCAGTTTCATTTCTTTTTATGGCTGAGTAATATTCCATTGTATATATGTGCCACATCTTCTTTATCCATTCATCTGTTGATGGACACTTAGGTTGCTTCCATGTCCTGGCTATTGTAAATAGAGCTGCAATGAACATTTTGGTACATGAGTCTTTCTGAATTATGGTTTTCTCAGGGTATATGCCCAGTAGTGGGATTGCTGGGTCGTATGGTAGTTCTATTTGTAGTTTTTTAAGGAACCTCCATATTGTTCTCCATAGTGGCTGTATCAATTTACATTCCCACCAGCAGTGCAAGAGGGTTCCCTTTTCTCCACACCCTCTCCAGCATTTATTGTTTCTAGAGTTTTTGATGATGGCCAATCTGACCGGTGTGAGATGATATCTCATTGTAGTTTTGATTTGCATTTCTCTAATGATTAATGAGGTTGAGCATTCTTTCATGTGTTTGTTAGCAATCTGTATATCTTCTTTGGAGAAATGTCTATTTAGTTCTTCTGCCCATTTTTGGATTGGGTTGTTTGTTTTTTTGTTATTGAGCTGCATGAGTTGCTTATAAATTTTGGAAATTAATCCTTTGTCAGTTGCTTCATTTGCAAAAATTTTCTCCCATTCTGAGGGTTGTCTTTTGGTCTTGTTTATGGTATCCTTTGCTGTGCAAAAGCTTTTAAGTTTCATTAGGTCCCATTTGTTTATTTGTGTTTTTATTTCCATTTCTCTAGGAGATGGGTCAAAAAGGATCTTGCTGTGATTTATGTCGTATAGTGTTCTGCCTATGTTTTCCTCTAAGAGTTTGATAGTGTCTGGCCTTACATTTAGGTCTTTAACCCATTTTGAGTTTATTTTTGTGTGTGGTGTTAGGGAGTGTTCTAATTTCATACTTTTACATGTAGCTGTCCAGTTTTCCCAGCACCACTTATTGAAGAGGCTGTCTTTTCTCCACTGTATATCCTTCCCTCCTTTATCAAAGATAAGGTGACCATATGTATGTGGGTTTATCTCTGGGCTCTCTATCCTGTTCCATTGATCTATATTTCTGTTTTTGTGCCAGTTCCATATTGTCTTGATTACTGTAGCCTTGTAGTAGAGTCTGAAGTCAGGGAGCCTAATTCCTCCAGCTCCATTTCTCGTTCTCAAGATTGCTTTGGCTATTCGGGGTCTTTTGTGTTTCCATACAAATTGTGAAATTTTTTGTTCTAGTTCTGTAAAAAATGCCAGTGGTAATTTGATAGGGATTGCATTGAATCGGTAGATTGCTTTGGGTAATATAGTCATTTTCACAATGTTGATTCTTCCAATCCAAGAACATGGTATATTTCTCCACCTATTTGTATCATCTTTAATTTCTTTCATCAGTGTCTTATAGTTTTCTTCATACAAGTCTTTTGTCTCCTTAGGTAGGTTTATTCCTAGATATTTTATTCTTTTTGTTGCAATGGTAAATGGGAGTGTTTTCTTAATTTCACTCTCAGATTTTTCATCATTAGTGTATAAGAATGCCAGAGATTTCTGTGCATTAATTTTGTATCCTGCAACTTTACCAAATTCATTGATTAGCTCTAGTAGTTTTCTGGTAGCATCCTTAGGATTCTCTATGTATAGTATCATGTCATCTGCAAACAGTGACAGCTTTACTTCTTCTTTTCCTATTTGGATTCCTTTTATTTCTTTTTCTTCTCTGATTGCTGTGGCTAGAACTTCCAAAACTATGTTGAATAAGAGTGGTGAGAGTGGGCAACCTTGTCTTGTTCCTGATCTTAGTGGAAATGGTTTCAGTTTTTCACCATTGAGAACGATGCTAGCTGTGGGTTTGTCATATATGGCCTTTATTATGTTGAGGAAAGTTCCCTGTATGCCTACTTTCTGCAAGGTTTTTATCATAAATGAGTGATGAATTTTGTCAAAAGCTTTCTCTGCATCTATTGAGATGATCATATGGTTTTTCTCCTTCAGTTTGTTGATATGGTGTATCACGTTGATTGATTTGCGTATATTGAAGAATCCTTGCATTCCTGGGATAAACCCCACTTGATCATGGTGTATGATCCTTTTAATGTGCTGTTGGATTCTGTTTGCTAATATTTTGTTGAGGATTTTTGCATCTATGTTCATCAGTGATATTGGCCTGTAGTTTTCTTTCTTTGTGACGTCTTTGTCTGGTTTTGGTATCAGGGTGATGTTGGCCTCATAGAATGAGTTTGGGAGTGTTCCTCCCTCTGCTATCTGTTGGAAGAGTTTGAGAAGGATAGGTGTTAGCTGTTCTCTAAATGTTTGATAGAATTCGCCTGTGAAGCCATCTGGTCCTGGGCTTTTGTTTGCTGGAAGATTTTTAATCACAGTTTCAATTTCAGTGCTTGTGATTGGTCTGTTCAAATTTTCTATTTCTTCCTGGTTCAGTCTCGGCAGGTTGTGCATTTCTAAGAATTTGTCCATTTCTTCCAGGTTGTCCATTTTATTGGCATACAGTTGCTTGTAGTAATCTCTAATAATCTTTTGTATTTCTGCAGTGTCAGTTGTTACATGTCCTTTTTCATTTCTACTTCTATTGATTTGAGTCTTCTCCCTTTTATTCTTGATGAGTCTGGCTAATGGTTTATCAATTTTATTTATCTTCTCAAAGAACCAGCTTTTAGTTTTATTGATCTTTGCTATTGTTTCCTTCACTTCTTTTTCATTTATTTCTGATCTGATCTTTATGATTTCTTTCCTTCTGCTAAATTTGGGGTTTTTTTGTTCTTCTTTCTCTAATTGCTTTAAGTGCAAAGTTAGGTTGTTTATTCGAGATGTTTCCTGTTTCTTAAGGTATGATTGTATTGCTATAAACTTGCCTCTTAGAACTGCTTTTGCTGTATCCCATAGGTTTTGGGTCGTTGTGTCTCCGTTGTCATTTGTTTCTAAGTATTTTTTGATTTCCTCTTTGACTTCTTCAGTGATCACTTCGTTATTAAGTAGTGTATTGTTTAGCCTCCATGTGTTTGTATTTTTTACAGATCTTTTCCTATAATTGATATCTAGTCTCATAGCGTTGTGGTCGGAAAAGATACTTGATACGATTTCAATTTTCTTAAATTTGCCAAGGCTAGATTTGTGACCCAATATATGATCAATCCTGGAGAATGTTCCATGAGCACTTGAGAAAAATGTGTATTCTGTTGTTTTTGGATGGAATGTCCTATAAATATCAATTAAGTCCATCTTGTGTAATGTTTCATTTAAAGCTTGTGTTTCCTTATTTATTTTCATTTTGGATGATCTGTCCATTGGTGAAAGTGGGGTGTTAAAGTCCCCCATTATAATTGTGTTACTGTCGATTTCCCCTTTTAAGGCTGTTAGTATTTGCCTTATGTATTGAGGTGCTCCTATGTTGGGTGCATAAATATTTACAATTGTTATATCTTCTTCATGGATGGATCCCTTGATCATTATGTAGTGTCCTTCTTTGTCTCTTGTAATAGTCTTTATTTTAAAGTCTATTTTATCTGATATGAGAATTGCTACTCCAGCTTTCTTCTGATTTCCATTTGCATGGAATATCTTTTTCTATCCCCTTACTTTCAGTCTGTATGTGTCCCTAGGTCTGAAGTGGGTCTCTTGTAGACAGCATATATATGGGTCTTGTTTTTGTATCCATTCAGCCAGTCTGTGTCTTTTGGTGGGAGCATTTAATCCATTTACATTTAAGGTAATTATCGATATGTATGTTCCTATTACCATTTACTTAATTGTTTCGGGTTGTTCTTGTAGGTCTTTTCGTTCTCTTGTGTTTCTTTCCTAGAGAAGTTCCTTTAGGATTTGTTGTAGAGCTGGTTTGGTGGTGCTGAACTCTCTCAGCTTTTGCTTGTCTGTAAAGGTTTTAATTTCTCCATCAAATCTGAATGAGATCCTTGCTGGGTAGAGTAATCTTGGTTGTAGGTTTTTTTCCTTCATCACTTTAAATATGTCCTGCCACTCCCTTCTGGCTTGTAGAGTTTCTGCTGAAAGATCAGATGTTAATCTTATGGGGATTCCCTTGTGTGTTATTTGTTGTTTTTCCCTTGCTGCTTTTAATATGTTTTCTTTGTATTTAATTTTTGACAGTTTGATTATTATGTGTCGTGGCGTGTTTCTCTTTGGGTTTATCCTGTATGGAACTCTCTGTGCTTCCTGGACTTGATTGATTATTTCCTTTCCTATATTAGGGAAGTTTTCAACTATAATCTCTTCAAATATTTTCTCAGTCCCTTTCTTTTTCTCTTCTTCTTCTGGGACCCCTATAATTCGAATGTTGGTGCGTTTAATGTTGTCCCAGAGGTCTCTGAGACTGTCCTCAGTTCTTTTCATTCTTTTTTCTTTCTTCTGCTCTGCAGTAGTTATTTCCACTATTTTATCTTCCAGGTCACTTATCCGTCCTTCTGCCTCAGTTATTCTGCTATTGATCCCATCTAGAGTATTTTTAATTTCATTTATTGTGTTGCTCATCGTTTCTTGCTTCTTCTTTATTTCTTCTAGGTCCCTGTTAACTGTTTCTTGCAAATTGTCTATTCTATTTCCAAGATTTTGCATCATCTTCACCATCATTATTCTAAATTCTCTTTCAGGTAGATTGGCTATTACCTCTTCATCTGTTAGGTCTGGTGTGTTTTTATCTTGCTCCTTCATCTGTTGTGTGTTTTTCTGTCTTCTCATTTCGCTTATCTTACTGTGTTTGGGGTCTCCTTTTTGCACGCTGCAGGTTCGTAGTTCCTGTTGTTTTTGGTGGCTGTCCCCAGTGGCTAAGGTTGGTTCAGTGGGTTGAGTAGATTCCCTGGTTGGGGGAACTAGCACCTCTGTTCTGGTGGATGAGGCTGGATCTTGTCTTTCTGATGGGCAGGTCCTCGTCTGGTCATGTGTTTGGGGATGTTGGTTACCTTATTATGATTTTAGGCAGCCTCTCTGCTAATGGATGGGGCTGTAGACCTGTCTTGCTCTTTGTTGGGGATAGGGTGTCCAGCACTGTTCTTTGCTGGTCCTTGAGTGAAGCTGGGTCTTGGTGTTGAGATGGAGATCTCTGGGAGATTTTCGCCGTCTGATATTACGTGGAGCTGGGAGGTCTCTTGTGGACTAGTGTCTTGAGGTTGGTTCTCCCACCTCAGGGACACCGCCCTGGTGCCTGGCTGGGGCGCCAAGAACCTTTAATCCACACAGCTCAAAATAAAAGGTAGAATAAATAGAAAGGAAAGAAAAGGAAGGAAGGAGGGAGGGAGGGAAGGAAGGAAGAAAGGAAGGAAGAAATGAAGGAAGGAAGCAAGAAAGGAAGGAAGGAAGATGCAGAGGAAGAAAGGGAGGAAGGAAGAGAGGAAGGGAGGAAAGAAGGGGGGAAGGAAGGGAGAAAGGAGGGAAGGAGGGAAGAAAGGAAGGAAGAAAGGAAGAAAGAAAGAGAGAAGACAGAGTAGTATATAGTTATTAAAATAAAAAATAATTATTAAGAAGAAAAATTTCCTTTAAAAAAAAAAAAAACCAGAAAAATGGGTCGGTCTAACCCTAGGACAAATGGTGAAAGCAAAGCTATACAGACAAAATCTCACACAGCAGCACACACATACACACTCACAAAAAGAAAAAAAAGGGAAAATAATAGTATATCTTGCTCCCAAAGTCCACCTCCTCAACTTGGGATGATTCGTTGTCTATTCAGGTTTTCAACAGCTGCAGGGCACTTAAAGTTGATTGTGGAGCTTTAATCCGCCGCTTCTGAGGCTGCTGGGAGAGACCTCCCCCTCTCCTCTCTGTTCGCACAGCTCCTGGGGTTCAGCTTTGGACTTGGTCCCGCCTCTGCGTGTAGGTTGTCCGAGTGCGACTGCCCTTCGCTCAGACAGGACGATGTTAAAAGGAGCAGTTGATTCGGGGGCTCCAGCTCACTCAGGCTGGGGGGAGGGAGTGGCACGGGGGCGGGGCGAGTCCGTGGCGGCAGAGGCTGGCGTGATGCTGCACAGGCCCAAGGCGCGCCGTGCGTTCTCCCGGGGAAGCTGTCCCTGGATCCCGGGACCCCGGCAGTGGCGGCCCGCACGGGCTCCCGGGAGGGCCGGTGTGGAGAGTGACCTGCGCTCGCACACAGGCCTCTTGGTGGTGGCAGCAGCAACCTTAGCGTCCGACACCCGTCTCTACTGTCCGTGCCGACAGACGCGGCTCGCGCCCGTTTCTGGAGCTCCTCTACACGGTGCTCTTAATCCCCTCACCTCACACCCGAGGAAGCAAAGAGGCAAGAAAAAGTCTCTTGTCTCTTTGGCAGCTCCGCGCCCGCCCCTGGGGCTCCTTCAAGCGGCGCACTTAATCCCCTCTCCTCACGCCCAGGCAGCAAAGAGGGAGGAAAAGGTCTCTTGCCTCTTCGGCAGCTCCAGACTTCTCCCGAACTCCCTCCCGGCCAGCCGTGGCGCACTAGCCCCCTTCAAGCTGTCTTCACTCTGCCACCTCCAGACCTTTCCCTGGGATCCGACTGAAGCCCAAGCCTCAGCTCCCGGCCCCGCCCGCCCCGGCAGGCGAGCAGACAAGCCTCTCGGGCTGGTGAGTGCCGGTCGGCACCGATCCTCTGCGGGAATCTCTCCGCTTTGCCCTCCGCACCCCTGTGGCTGAGTTGTCCTCCGCGGCTCCGGAGCTTCCCCCTCCGGCGCCCGCAGTCTCCGCCCGCGAAGGGGCCTCTAGTGTGTGGGAGTCTTTCCTCCTTCACGGCTCCCTCCCACTGGCGTAGGTCCCGTCCCTATTCTTTTGTCCCTGTTTATTCTTTTTTCTTTTGCCCTACCCAGATATGTGGGGAGTTTCTTGCCTTTTTGGAGGTCTGAGGTCTTCTGCCAGAGTTCGGTGGGTGTTCTATAGGAGAAGTTCCACGTGTAGATGTATTTCTGATGTATTTGTGGGGAGGAAGGTGATTTCCGTGTCTTACTCTTCCGCCATCTTCTCTCCGCCTCCTTTTCCTACGTATTAATCTTTTCTGATAATTCTTTCAATGTATCCCTTCTGACTTAGTGCAAAGCGATTCTTTGTTTTGTACCTCGCCGCTGCTGAGCTCTACAGATCCCGCTCCTTCCACACACTTCGCCAATTCCACGGGCCTTACTCTATGGTCTTTTCTTTGTAGTTGATTTCTAATCTCATAGCGTTGTGGTCAGAAAAGATGCTTGATAAGATTTCAGTTTTATTAAATTTACTGAAACTTGCTTTATGACCAAGCATGTGATCTATCCTGGAGAATGTTTCATTTGCACTTGAAAAGAGTGTGTGCTCTGCTGCTTTTGCATGGAATGCTATAAAAGTATTAATTTAGTCCATCTTGTCTAATGTGTCACTTAAGGCCTGTGTTTCCTTATTGATTTTCTGTCTGGATCATTTCACCATTGATATAAGTGTGGTGTTGAAGTCCCCCACATTATTGTGTTACTGTCGATTTCTCCTTTTATGGCTGTTAGCATTTGCCTTATATATTGAGGTGTTCCTATGTTGCGTGCATACATATTTACAATTATTACATTTTCTTCTTGAATCGATCCCTTGATTACGTAGTGTTCATCTTTGTTTCTTATAACAGTCTTTATTTTAGAGTCTATTTTGTCTGACATGAGTATTGCTACCCCAGATTTCTTTTGATTTCCATTTGCATAGAATACCTTTTTTCATCCCCTCACTTTGAGTTTGTGTGTGTCCCTCGATCTGAAGTGGGTCTCTTGTAGACAGCATATATATAGGTCTTGTTTCTGTATCCATTTAGCCAGTGTGTCTTTTGGTTGGAGTGTTTAATCCATTTATATATAAGGTAATTACCAATATGTATGTTCTTATTGCCATTTTGTTAATTGTTTTGGATTTGTTTTTGTAGATCTTTTTCTTCCCTTCCTCTTTTGTTCTCTTCTTCTTTGGTGACGCTCTTTAGTGTTGTGTTTGGATTTTTATTTCTTTTTTGTGTGTATATCTATTGTAGATTTTTAGTTTGTGGTTACTGTGAGGTTTTGATATAGCAGTCCATTTATATACAAGACTGTTTCAAAATTGCTGGTCTCTTAATTTTCAAATGCATCTCTAGTATCCTGCATTTGTACTTTCCTCTTCTCACGATTGCTCGTTTTTTGGGGTTGTTTTTTGCAGTACGTGGGCCTCTCACTGTTGTGGCCTCTCCCATTGTGGAGCACAGGCTCTGGACGCACAGGCTCAGCGGCCATGGCTCATGGGCCCAGCCACTCTGCAGCATGTGGGATCCTCCCGAACCAGGGCACGAACCCGTGTCCCCTGCATCGGCAGGCGGACTCTCAAACACTGCGCCACCAGGGAAGCCTGAGATTGCTCGTTTTGATATCATACTTGTTTGTGGATGATTTCTCACCTTTACTATATGCTTGCCTTTATTAGTGAGCTTTCCCATTTGTAATTTTCTTTAACTTTTTTTTTTTTTTTTTTTTTTTTTTTTTTGCGGTACGCAGGCCTCTCACTGTTGTGGCCTCTCCCATTGTGGAGCACAGGCTCCGGATGTGCAGACTCAGTGGCCATAGCTCACAGGCCCAGCTGCTCTGCGGCATGTGGGATCTTCCCGGACCGGGGCACGAACCCGTGTACCCTGCATCAGCAGGCGGACTCTCAACCACTGCGCCACCAGGGAAGCCCCATTTGTAATTTTCTTGTTTCTAGTTGTGGCCTTTTCTTTTCTGCCTAGAGAAGTTCCTTTAGCATTTGTTGTAAAGATGGTTTGGTGGTGCTGAATTCTCTTAGTTTTTGCTTGTCTATAAAGCTTTTGATTTCTCTGTCAAATCTGAATGAGAGCCTTGCTGGGTAGAGTATTCTTAGTTGTAATTTTTTCTCTTTTTTCACTTTAAATGTATCATGCCACTCCCTTCTATCCTGCAGAGTTTCTGCTGAAAAATCAGCTGATAACCTTATGGGGATTCCCTTGTATGTTATTTGTTGGCTTTTAATATTTTCTCTGTTTTTCAATTCTTGTCTATTTGATTAATATGTCTCGTTGTCTTCCTCCTTGGGTTTATCCTGTATGGGACTTCCTGTGCTTCCTGGACTTGGGTGACTGTTTCCTTTCCCATGTTAGGGAATTTTTCAGCTATTGTCTCTTCAAATATTTTCTCAGGCTCTTTCTCTCTCTCTTCCCTTTCTGAGACCCCTAGAATGTGAATGTTGGTGCATTTAATGTTGTCCCAGAGGTCTCTTAAACTGTCCTCATTTCTTTTCATTCTTTTTTCTTTATTCTCTTCTGCAGCAGTGATTTCCACCATTCTGTCTTCCAGATCATTTATACATTCTTCTGCTTCAGTTATTTTGCTATTGATTCCTTCTAGTGTATTTTTTATTTCAGTTATTGTACTGTTCAACTCTGTTTTTAATTATTTAAATCTTCTAGGTCTTTGGTAAACAGTTCTTATATCTTGGTCTGTGCCTCCATTCTTTTTCAGAGATTTGGATCATCTTTATTGTCATTACTGTGAATTCTTTTTCTAGTTGATTGCCTATCTCCCCTTCACTTAGTTGTTTTTCTGGGGTTTTATCTTGTTCCTTCATCTGGAGCATATTCCTCTGACGTCTCATTTTGTCTAACTTTCTGTGTTTGTAGTCTCCATTCTGCAGGCTGTAGGATTCTGCTTCCTCTTGCTTCTGGTGTCTGCCCTGTCATGAGTGAGGCTGGTCTAGAGGCTTGAGCCAGCTTACTGGTAGGAGGGACGGGTACCTGCCCACTGGTGGGTGGAGCTGGGTCTTATCCCTCTGGTGGGCAGGGCTGTGTCAAGGGGTGTGTTTAGAGGTGGCTGTAGGCTCAGGAAGACTTTAGGCACCCTGTCTGCTGATGCATGGGACTGTGTTCCCACCCTGTTGGTGGTTTGGCCTGAGGCATCCCAGCACTGGAGCCTACGGCCTGTTGGGTGGTGTCAGGTCTTGGTGTCAAAATGGCAGCCTCCAGGAGAGCTCACACCTATAAATAATCCCTGGTACCATCGCCACCAGCGTCCCTGTGCCCACAGTGAACCACAGCTGCCCCCCTGCCTCTCCAGGAGACCCTCCAATACCAGCAAGTAAGTCTGGCCCAAGCTCCTATGAAGTTACTGCTTTTTCGCTGCATCCTGGTACACATGAGACCTTGATGCATGCCTTCTAAGGGTGGAGTTTCTGTTTCCCCTAGACCTGTGGAGTTCCTGCGGTCATGCCCTTCTGGTCTTTAAAGCCAAATGCTCTGGGGGCTTCTCCTCCCAATGCCTGACCCCCAGACAGGGGAGCCTGATGTAGAGCTCAGAACTCTCACTCCTGTGGGAGAAGCTCTGCGATATAATTACTTTCCAGTGTTGGCGTCACTGAACTGACAGGTTTGGGATTTGATTATATCATGAATATGCCCCTCCTACCATCTCATTGTGGCTTATTCTCTGTCTTTGGATGTAGAATATCTTTTTTTGGTAGGTTCCTGTCTTTTTTGTCGATGGTTGTTCAGCAGTTAGTTGTGATTTTGGTGTTTTCGTGAGAGGAGGTGGACTCAAGTCCTTCTGCTCAGCCATCTTGTCTCGCCATTTACTTCTGTTCTTTTTGATGATATCCATTCTGACAGGTATGAGATGGTACATCTCCTTGTGGTTTTGATTTGCATTTCCCTGATGATTAGTGATGTTGAGCATCTTTTCATTTTTTTGTTGGACATCTGCATTTTCTCTTTGGAAAAATGTCTTTTCAGTTCTTTTGCCCATTTTTTTGTTGTTTCTCATTCTATTTTTAAAAATTTATTTTATTGAAGTATAGTTAATTTACAACGTTGTGTTAGTTTCAGGTGTACAGCAAAGTGATTCAGTTATACATAAAATTCATATACTGTTTTTCAGCTTCTTTTTCATTATAGATTATTACAAGATACTGAGTATAGTTTCCTGTGCTATACAGTAGTATTTCTTACTTATTTTATGTGTAGTACTGTGTATATGTTAATTCCAAACTCCTAATTTATCTCTTCCCTTATCTGCTATCCCCTTTGATAACCATAAGTTTGTTTTCTATGTCTGTGAGTCTATTTCTGTTTTGTAAATAAGTTAATTTATATCTTTTTTTAGATTCCACACATTAGTGATATCATATGATATTTGTCTTTCTCTGTGTGACTTACTTCACTTAATATGATAATTTCTAGGCCCATCTATGTTATTGCAAATGGCATTATTTCATTCTTTTATGGCTGAGTAATATTTCATTGTATATATGTACCGTATCTTCCTTATGCATTCCTCTGTTGATGGACATTCAGGTTGCTTCTTTGTCTTGGCTATTGTAAATACAGTAAGTTCCCTACATGTGAATGAGTTCCATTCCAAGAGCACCTACGTAAGTCCTGTTTGTTTGTAAGTCCAAAGAGTTGGCCTAGGTACCCAACTAACACATGAACAGCTGCTGCAACCTTTGTGTACCATTCTACGTTTGGGTCCTGTGCCTCAAAAACTAATAGTGCCTCCTCAGATAAAGAAAATCCTGTTGCCATTTCCTGCATTGTGAATGTCTTCAGTTCTTCAGTTACTACTTCTTCCTCTTGTCTCTCTTCGTTATTTTTCTGGTCCTCCAATTCCTGGTGCTTCTTAACAGTACCAGCTACATCACTGCTGCTTTTATGCTTGCTTCTGGACATCCTGGGCTTGAAATAAAGATACTGTACTACTGTACCCTATACAATACTGTACAGTAAAGTACACAAAAGCACAACCACTTGTAGAGGATGCATGCATGTGACAATGTACGCCAGACACTTGAACTAACTTATGTAAGTTAGTTCACGATTGGACATGTGAACACACATTTGCATCTTTGTTGGCCATTCTGACTGGTGTGAGGTGATACGTTATTGTAGTTTTGATTTTCATTTATCTAATAATTAGTGGTGTTGAGCACCACTAATTTCATGTGCCTGTTAGCCATCTGTATGTCTCTTTGGAGAGATGTCTATTTAGGTCTTCTACCCATTTTTTGATTGGGTTTTTTTTTTTTTATATTGAGCTGTTTGTATATTTTGGAGATTAATTCTTTGTCAGTCATATCTTGAGAAAGAAGAACAGAGCTTGAGGAATCACGCTTCCTGACTTCAGACTATCCTGTGAACTTACAGTAATCAAACTACTATGGTACTGGCATAAAAACAGACACATAGGTCAATGCAACAGGATAGAGAACCCAGAAATAAACCCATGCACTTATGGTCAATTAATCTACAACAAAGGAGGCAAGACTATACAATGGAGAAAAGACAGTCTCTTCAATAAATGGTACTGGGGAAACTGGACAGCTACATGTAAAAGAAATAAAGCAGAACATTCTCTAACACCATACACAAAAATAAACTCAAAATGGATTAAAGACCTAAACATAAGTCCAGATACTATAAAACTCCTAGAGAAAAACATAGGCAGAACACTCTTGACAAAAATTGCAGCAATATTTTTTTGGATCTGTCTCCTAAAGGAAAGGAAATAAAAGCTAAAATAAACAAATGGGACCTAGTTAAAATTAAAAGCTTTTGCACAGCAAAGGAAACCACTGACAAAATGAAAAGACAATCTTTTGCCTATTTTTATTTGTCTTTTTATTATCAAATTGTAGTAGTTCATATATTATGAATAAAAGTCTTTGTTATATAGTTACCAATGTGTTCCCCAATAATCTCCAGCTTCTGTCTTTCATACCAATGTGTAGAACCTTTCCAAATTGTCCCAGGATGGGTCTGTGTTACCAATTGTGTGCAGCAGAAGTAATATGTTGCTCCTGAGGTTAGGTTTGAAAAAAGGCTGTGGTTTCTGTCTTAGGCAATTGCTCTCTTACTCTCTTTCCTAGATCACTCACTCTGGGGGAGATAAGGCCATGTTGTGAGTAGCCCTACAGGGAGGCCCATGTGTCAGGGAACTGAAGTCTCTGATCGTTCTGGGCTGAATTATGTTCTTTCCAAATTCAAATGTAGAAGCCCTAACCCCTAGTACCTCAAAATGTGGCTGTTTGGAAATAGGGCCTTTAAAGAGGTGATTAAATAAAAATGAGGCCATTCAGATGGGCCCTAATCCAATTCTTTTAAGAAGAGGAAATTTAGACAGAAAAGGAGACACCAGGGATGTGTGCATACAGAGAAAAGCCATGCGAAGACACAGCAAGAATGTCATCTACAACCCAAAGAGGCCTCAGAAGGAACAAAACCTGCTGACACCGTGATCTTGGACTTCTAGCCTCCAGAACTTTTGAAAAATAAGTTTGTGTTATTTAAGCCACTTAATTTGTGCTATTTTGTTATAGCAGCCCTATCAAATGAATACACTGGGTAACAAACAGCAAGGAACTGAGGCTTGATAACAGATATGTGAGTGAGCTTGGAAACAAATTCTCTGACTGACAGCTGCACTCAGATTCCTCAGATTCAAAAATTGTGTGAGTGAGATAATAAATATTTGTTGTTTTAAACTACTAACTTTTGGGCCAATTGCTACACAGCAGTAGATAATTAATGACAAATCCTTGTATGGTTTGCAAATATTTTCCCCCAGACTTATTTTTAATTTTTCTAATTGTATCTTTTAAAGAGCAAAAGTTTTACATTTCAGTGAAGTTCACTTTATCAATTTTTAAAATGAATTGTGCTTTTTGTGTCACACTAATAAGTTTTTGCCTAGACCAAAGTCCCAAAGATTTTTTTTCCTATATTTTCTAGGAGCTTTATAGTTTTAGTTCATACATTTAGGTCTATGATCCATTTTGAGTTGTTCTTTAACATATACTACAAAGTAATGGTTTGAGTTCTTTTTTGCATATGGATATGTTATTGTTCTATCATCATTTGTTAAAATTATTATTCTTCACTTTTAAATTGCCTTGACATTTTGTAAAAAATCAAGTAACCATAAATGTAAGAATTTATTTCTGGAATTTCTATCCTATTTCACTGAACTATAGGTCTATCTTTGTACCAATACCACACTCTCTTGATTATCATTACTTTATATTAAGTTCTAAAATCAGATAATTAAGTCCTTCTAATTTTGCAAAAATGTGTTAGCTATTCTAGGTCGTTTACATATCCTTATAAATTTTAGGATCAGTTTACCAATTTCTACAAAAGATCTTGCTAGGATTTTGACAAGGATTGTATAGAATTGATAGATTTATTGGTAGAAAGCTGGCACCTTAATGGTAGTGTGTTTTACAGTCCATGAAAATGTAATGTCACTCATTTACTTAGATCGTCTTTAATTTCACTTAGCAATGCTTTGTAGTTTTCATTGTAAAAGTTTTTTTGCATGTCGTGCTATATGTATTTCTAAGTATTTTATTCTTTTTGAAGTGATTGTGAAAGGGATTATTTAATTTAACTTTTGGATTTTTCATTCCTAGCTTATAGAAATACAATTGATTTTTCTATATGTTGATTTGGTATCCTGCAACCTTTCTAACTTAATTTATTTTATTACATGTTATATATTATATATATATATGTCTGATTCAGTTAGCTAGTATTATTTTGTTCCTACATTTTTATGAATGTTAATGAAGGATATTAGCTCTCTTTTCTTATAATGTTGTCAGGTTTTATCAGGGTTCTCTCTATATCCTTTAACTTTTTTTTTTTTTATCCTTTAACTTTTATGTTTCCCATCTCTTCATTGCTTCTAGATACATTCTGGGAGAGATCCCCAACTAATTTCTACCTTACGAATTTGTTATCTGATGGTGTCCAGTCTGTAAGCCAACCCATCCACTGAGTTCATTTCAGTCACCATATTTTTCATAACCAGTATCTCCAGCTTATTATTACTTCATATTGCTAATATTCTCCCTTGTCTCTTTGGTGGCATTTCTTTTACTCACTTAAAATTTCTCAATTTTTTGGGGTCCATTAATTCTACTCCTCTAGCACAAATTGTCTAGTTTTCTAAAAAAATTTCTTTTGTGGAGTTATATTCCTCAGATGCTGTAATATTTTCCTCTGTGATCTCTTATTCCCTTGGGAGTGTCAGCAACTTCAGCTGTAATTCATACTTGAAAGGGAGGATCAAAAGCCTGAGACTAGGATTGTGATTCTTCTTCTGGTGATTTTTTTTTTCAGAGGGTTCACTAAAGGGGAGCATGGATGAACCTCAGGGTGAAAAGCCTCTTGTGTTGCAATCTGGGTTCTGCTAGTTTCATTTTGCCCTTCCAGGAAGAGAACATGCCTGTAGGTTATCTCCCAGTTCCCCTGCATTTGCCATCCTTTTTCCAAGAGCTTCTGTATCCTCTGCTACTTCCTAGACCCCAGGGTGGAAGAAAGTAAAGGAGAGAACTGTTCCAAGCCAACCTGTATGCATAGTTATCAGCTTCCCCATGTTCCTCTGCCTCCTTGGGCAGGTGCTGGACTGGACCTGCTGTTTTCATGTCCACCTCGAGTTGGCGTGGGCTGTGATCCACCCAGGGTAATGTGGTTAGAAGAAGGCACAATCAGGGAGCCCATCTCTCCATTCTACTTCTTACCTCCATCAGTGTTCATCTATGACCCCAGGCTTTCCTTTTCCCACCACAATGGTACCCAACTCCCTTTCATCTCCCAGGGGTTTGTCAGTGTTTCTGAGTTAGTCTCTAAGATCCATCATCATCCTCTCACTTACATGACATCTTCAGGTTTAGACTTGGGGACTCCAGGAGGCAGTAGTATTGTTAGTTTGCTATCTTTTCAGGAACTGAATTCTACAGATTGAACTTTTAAGAAGCAGTGATGGCAATGAATTTCTGAAATTACTTCAAGTGTGTCTCAAATTCTCAAACATCTTTCCGACTGGGCTTCTCATGACACTGCTCAAATTTTCTGAGGGTGTAAGATGTTTCATTATATTAACAAAGGTTTTGTTACATTCCCAACTTTGAGGCAATGCAGTAATTCCCATATGCTGGTCCATGGACTGTTACATCACCATCACTTGGTGTACTTGATCAGAACCAGATTTCTGGGTCTCTTCCTAGAGATCAATCAAAATGGAGAGAGCTTAATCAAAATGGAGAGAGCTGTTGGGAAATCTTTTTAACAGATGTCTTTGTATATACTTCTGATGTATAATCAGGTTTGGAAACCACTTGGGGAAGGCGTTACAACTGCTCTGTCCAGTATGGTACCACTGGCCACAGTGACTATTAAGCACTTGATATGTGGTGATCCAAATAGAGATGTACTGTACATGTAAAATACTTACACTGGATTACAAAGATTAGTACAAAATTTAATAACATTTTAATATTGAGTACATGTTGAAATAGTATTTTAGATAAAGTGGGTTATGTATAATACATTATTAAAATTTTCACCTGTTTCATTTTACTTTTCATGATGTAGGTACTATAAAATTTTAAATTACATATGTGACTCATGTTAAATTTCCATTGACAAAGCTACACTAGAAGATATTATTAAAATTTAAATTCTAATTAGATGGACCTAACATAATGTGAGTAATCAAGAATTAGTTAAGCATGTTAGTTAACTTATTAATTTGTTAATGCAGTCAATAAATATTTGTTTCTTCAACTCACTTTCCAAACTGCTGCCTGAGCATATTTGCAAATCACACGTCTGATAATCTCAGTCAACTCCTTAAAATCCTTCAATGCCTAATGTTGCTCTGAGGACAAAAGAACTAAATCCTTGTTATGACCTTGCAAAGATCCCTCATATTCTGGCCCATTTCTTCTCCTCAGCCTCATCTCTAGTTACTCATACTCTAGATGGCCAGTAAGCCCTGCTTTCCTAGGGGAGCCTTCCTTAGCCACTCCTCCTCCCTCCTGCTCCAGCCTAGGTAGGAATGTGTGTGTGTGTGTGTGTGTGTGTCTTTCAGAGCACTTATTTCAAATTGTAATGATATATTCATAAATATTATCATTTGATTAACATCAGTTTCTCTCCCAGATAGTGAGCTCATTGAGCACAGGGACCTTGCCTTTTTGCTCATTTTGAATTGCCAAGTTGGGTCACAGTGTCTGGTTTACAACACACAAGAAGACACGAAGACATGAAGGACTTGAGCACCTATTTGTGTCATGCACTGTGCTATACTGTGTGATTATAAACATTAAAATCTATACTCTGCCTTCAGGGAAGTCATAGTTAAGGAAGACAAACATGTGAAGAGCAATAACAACATAGTGAAGCAAGTGTAGAAGATAGAATGTGATCTAAAGAGGAAGCAGCATGCATTCCTTTGTGGGGAAATTAGGAAAGCCTTCCCGAGGAGCTAACTTGAAGAATGAGTAGGAGTTGGCCAGGAGGTCAAGGTGGGAAAGCTTTCCAGACAGAGGAATGAAAAAGTGTAGTATGTTCAGGAAACAGCAGATTAGTTAGGTATGACTGGAGTATAATGACTGTGATGAGAAAGGAAGGAGAGAAGGTTGATAGGTAGTCAGAGGCCAGGTCATCAAGGCCTAGTAGGCTTTGCAGAGCAGCTTGCATGTCGTCATCCCATGGGTAATCAGGAACCAGATTCATTTCCTGAGCTTACATTCAGGGGATGGGACACAGAAGTAAGTGGTCAGGGAAGAAACCACTGGTTGATTCTGGGTATGATTATTCTTCAGCAGGGGAGCATGACATACTGTGATTTGGATGGACTTATTATTACAACACAAGTAACTGTTCCCAAAGAATTGGCTGGATCTGTTATTGGCAAAAGTATGATTAGGATCACATAAATAAATCATGATTCAGGAGGGTCAGTCATAATTGATGAGCCTTTGGAAGGATCCAACAATTAGATCATTGCTATTAGACGAATCCAGGACCTAATACAGAAGGCATACTGTTTGCTGCAGAGAAGTATGTGGAATAGATTCCTAAAACGATTTTAGAAAAAAATTTTCTGAAAAAAAATTACAAAAATTTTTATTTTGATCTTTTTAATACCTGAAGTCTGAAAGCAGCAATTTTTACTGGCTAGACTAATAGTTATGAAAGCAAACTAAACAAATTCTGATTGTTTTAATTTCTCACTTCCAACTATTAAACCAAAACTTGTTTGTGTTTACTAATTAAGTTTTGTACAAAGTTTTTAAGTTTTTCATTGTAGGAAGACTTGAAAGAAAATACATAGTATTTTTCTGTGGTATATTGAATCATGTAGGAAATACTAAGAAACAATTAAAAATTATTTTAACTGAATATTTTGTATAGCATCTTGGCATTTGTATTGATTATTAAATGGCTTAACCCCTTACAAATCAAAAACATGTCTGTGAGAAAAACTAAATATAATATCAATAAAGTTAGTTTTCCTTTTTTAATGAAATACTCCTTTTAATGCAAATATTTATAGTAATATTTTGAAAAAAATATTCACACCAATTACATGACAGCAAATTGAAATAGAAAAAAATGGAGATATTTTCTGGATTTTTTAATTAATGCAAACTATTTACAGAATAATAATGGGACATACATGGAAGAAATAAGTTATCCTGGTTACAGAGGAGGGTCAGTGAAATCATAGGGAGCTAGGTTAGAATTGTGTCTCTGCAACTTTTTTGCCATTTGACCTTGGGCTAAATCTCAGTTCTTCATCTGTCAGTTTGTCTAGGATTAAATGCATTAAAGCATTTAGTACAGTTCCTCACATAAAGAAAATACCTAATGTACGTAAGTAAATCATTAATATTATGATTATTATTAATTGTTTTTCTTAGTTTTCTGTTCCCTTCATTTTTTTTTTTTAAATTATATTGAAGTATAGTTGATTTACAATCTGGTGTTAATTTCTGCTGTACAGCAAAGTGACTCAGTCATATATATGAGTATGAATATGAATATACTCATATATATATAGAATATGAAAAAGATACATATACTCAGTTATATATATATTTTTTTCATTATGGTTTGTCACAGAATATTGACTATAGTTACCTGTGCTATACAGTAGGACCTTATTGTTTATCCTTTCTATATATAATAGTTTGTATCTGCTAATCCCAAACTCCCAATCCTTCCCTCCCACACCCCTTGGCAACCACAAGTCTGTTCTCTATATCTGTGAGTCTGGTTTTGTTTCATAGACATGTTCATTTGTGTTGTATTTTATATTCCATGTATAAGTGATATCATATGGCATTTGTCTTTCTCTTTTTGACTTACTTCACTTTGTATGATAATCTTGTTGCATCTATGTTGCTGCAGATGGCATTGTTTTGTTCTTTTTTATGGCTGAGTAATATTCCATTGTGTATACACACCACATCGTCTTTATCCATTCATCTGTCAATGTACATTTAGATTGTTTCCATGTCTTGGCTATTGTGAATAGTGCTGCTGTGAACATAGGGCTGCATGTATCTTTTTGAATTGTTTTTTTTTTCTGGGTATATGCTGAGGAGTGGGATTGCTGGATCATATGGCAACTCTATTTTTAGTTTTTTGAGAAATCTCTGTACAATTTTCCATAGTGGCTGCACCAGTTTACATTCCTACCAGCAGTGTAAGAGGGTTCCCTTTTCTCCACACCCTCTCCAGCATTTGTTACTCATAGATTTTTATGACTGCCATTCTGAGTGGTGTGAGATGGTACCTCACTGTAGTTTTGTTTTTTTTGTTTTTTAACATCTTTATTTGAGTATAACTGTTTTACAATAGTGTGTTAGTTTCTCCTTTACAACAAAGTGAATCAGTTATACATATACATATGTTCCCATATCTCTTCCCTCTTGCATCACCCTCCCTCCCACCCTTCCTATCCCACCCCTCTAGGTGGTCACAAAGCACAGAGGTGAACTCCCTGTGCTATGTGGCAGCTTCCCACTAGCTATCTAATTTACATTTGGTAGTGTGTATATGTCCCGGACACTCTCTCACTTCGTCACAGCCCACCCTTCCGCCTCCCCATATCCTCAAGTCCATGCTCGAGTAAGTCTGTGTTTTATTCCCGTCCTACCACTAATCTCTTCATGACATTTTTTGTTTCTTAGATTCCATATATATGTGTTAGCATATGGTATTTGTTTTTCTCCTTCTGACTTACTTCACTCTGTATGACAGACTCCAGGTCTATCCACCTCATTACAAATAACTCAGTTTCATTTCTTTTTATGGCTGAGTAATATTCCATTGTATATATGTGCCACATCTTCTTTATCCATTCATCTGTTGATGGACACTTAGGTTGCTTCCATGTCCTGGCTATCGTAAATAGAGCTGCAATAAACATTTTGGTACATGACTCTTTTAGAATTATAGTTTTCTCAGGGTATATGCCTAGTAGTGGGATTGCGGGGTCATATGGTAGTTCTATTTGTAGTTTTTTTTTTTTTTTTTTTTTTTTAGTAGTACGCGGGCCTCTCACTGTTGGGGCCTCTCCCATTGCGGAGCACAGGCTCCGGACGCACAGGCTCAGCGGCCATGGCTCACGGGCCCAGCCGCTCCGTGGCATGTGGGATCTTCCCGGACCGGGGCATGAACCCATGTCCCCTGCATCAGCAGGCGGACTCTCAACCACTGCGCCACCAGGGAAGCCCTATTTGTAGTTTTTTAAGGAACCTCCATACTGTTCTCCATAGTGGCTGTATCAATTTACATTCCCACCAGCAGTTTAAGAGGGTTCCCTTTTCTCCACACTCTCTCCAGCATTTGTTACTCATAGACTTTTTATGACTGCCATTCTGACTGGTGTGAGGTGGTACCTCACTGTAGTTTTGATTTGCATTTCTCTAATAATTAGTGGTGATGACCGTCTTTTCATGTCTTTACAAGCCATCTGTATGTCTCCTTTGGAGAAATGTCTATTTAGGCCTTTTGCTCATTTTTTAATTTTTTTTTTTTTTGTTTGTTTTGTTTTGTTTGTTATTGAATTGTATGAGCTGTTTGTATATTTGGGAAATTAAGCCCTTGTTGGTAACATCGTTTGCAAATATTTTCTCCCAATATGCAGGTTGTCTTTTCATTTTGTTTATGGCTTCCTTTGCTGTACCGAAGAGTGTGAGTTTGGATTAGTCCCCATTTGTTTATTTTTGCTTTTATTTCTGTTGCCTTGGGAGACTGACCTAAGAAAACATTGGTATGATTTATGTCAGAGAATGTTTTGCTATGTTCTTTTCTAGGAGTTTAATGGTATCTTGTATTATATTTAAGTCTTTAAGCCATTTTGAGTTTATTTTTGTGCATGGTGTTGAGGTTGTGTTCTAACTTCATTTATTTACATGCAGCTGTTTAACTTTCCCAGCACCACTTGCTGAAAAGACTGTCTTTTTTCCTCATTGTATATTCTTGCCTCCTTGTTGAAGATTAATTGTCCATAGGTGTTGGGTTTATTTCTGGGCTCTCAATTTTGTTCCGTTGATCTGTATGTCTGCATTTGTGCCAGTACCACAGTGTTTTGATTACTGTAGATTTGTAGTATTGTCTGAAGTCTAGGAGGGTTATGCCTCCTGCTGTGTTCTTTTTTCTCAGGATTGCTGTAGCAATTCTTTTTTTTTTTTTTTTTTTTTTTATGGTTCCATATAAGTTTTAGGATTATTTGGTCTAGTTCTGTGAAAAATATCATGGGTAATTTGATAGGGTTTGCATTAAATCTGTAGATTGCTTTGGGTAGTATTGCCATTTTAACAACATTAATTCTTGCAATCCAAGAGCATGAGATATCTTTCCATTTCTTTGAATCATCTTCAATTTCCTTTATTAATGTTTTGTAGTTCTCAACATGTAGGTCTTTTGCCTCCTTGGTGAGGTTTATTCTAAGTATTTTTTTTTGATGCTATTTTAAAGGGGATTTTTTACACTCACTTTCTGCTATTTCATTTAGTGTAAAGAAATACAACTGATTTCTGTATGTTCATCTTATATCCTTCTACCTTGCTGAATTCATTTATCAGTTCTAGTAGTTTTTATGTGGAGTCTCTAGGGTTTTCTATATATAGTATCATGTCATATGCATATAGTGACAATTCTACTTCTTACCTACTGATTTGGATACCTTTAATTTCTTTTTCTTGTCTGCTTACTGTGGCTAGGACTTCCAATACTATGTTGAAGAGAAGTGGTGAGAGTGCATTCCTTGTCTTGTTCCAGATTTTAGTGGGAAGGCTTTTAGCTATTCACTGCTGAGTTTTATACTGGATATGGGTTTGCAAAAGCTTAATAGATTTTATAATGTTGAGATATGTTCCCTCTGTACCCACTTTGTTAAGAGTTTTCATCATGAAAGGATGTTGAATTTTATAGAGTGCTTATTCTGCATTTATTGTGATGGTCATGTGGTTTTGTCTTTTCTTTTATTGATGTGATGTATCACATTGATTGATTTGCATATTTTTAACCATCTTTGTGACCCTGGGATGCATCCAACTTGGTCATGATGTATGATCTTTTTTTTTTTAAACATCTTTATTGGGGTATAATTGCTTTGCAATGCTGTGTTAGTTTCTGCTGTATAACAAAGTGAATCAGCTATATGTATACATATATCCCCATATCCCCTTCCTCTTGTGTTTGCCTCCCACCATCCCTATCCCACCCCTCTAGGTGGTCAAAAAGCAGCAAGCTGATCTCCCCGTGCGATGCAGCTGCTTCCCACTAGCTATCTATTTTACATTTGGTAGTGTATATATGTCAATTCTACTCTCTCCCTTCGTCCCAGCTTACTCTTTCCCCTCCCTGTGTCCTCAAGTCCATTCTCTGTCTATGTCTTTATTCCTGTCCTGCCCCTAGGTTCATTAGAACCCTTTTTTTTTTTTAGATTCCATATGTATGTGTTAGCATACAGTATTTGTTTTTCTCCTTGTGACTTACTTCACTTTGTATGACAGAGTCTAGGTCCATCCACCTCACAACAAATAACTCAATTTCATTTCTTTTTATGGCTGAATAATATTCCATTGTATATATGTGCCAGATCTTCTTTATCCATTCATCTGTTGATGGACACTTAGGTTGCTTCCATGTCCGGGCTATTGTAAATAGTGCTGCAGTGAGCATTGTGGTACATGACTCTTTTTGAATTATGGTTTTCTCAGGATATATGCCGAATAGTGGGATTGCTGGGTCATATGCTCATTCTGTTTTTAGTTTTTTAAGGAACCTCCATACTGTTCTTCATAGTGGCTGTATCAATTTACATTCCCACCAACAGTGCAAGAGGGTTCCCTTTTCACCACACCCACTCCAGTACTTACTGTTTGTAGATTTTTGGATGATGGCCATTCTGACCAGTGTGAAGTGATACCTCATTGTAGTTTTGATTTGCATGTCTCTAATGATTAATGATGTTGAGCATTCTTTCATGTATTTGTTGGCAATCTGTAGATCTTTGGAGAAATGTCTATTTAGGTCTTCTGCCCATTTTTGGATTGGGTTGTTTGTTTTTTTGTTATTGAGTTGCATGGGCTGCTTGTATATCTTGGAGATTAATCCTTTGTCAGTTGCTTCTTTTGCAAATATTTTCTCCCATTCTGAGGGTTGTCTTTTGGTCTTGTTTATGGTTTCCTTTGCTGTGCAAAAGCTTTTAGGTTTCATTAGGTCCCATTTGTTTATTTTTGTTTTTATTTCTATTCCTCTAGGAGGTGGGTCAAAAAGGATCGTGCTTTGATTTATGTCAAAGTGTGTTCTTCCTATGTTTTCCTCTAAGAGTTTTATAGTGTCTGGCCTTACATTTAGGTCTTTAATCCATTTTGAGTTTATGTTTGTGTATGGCGCTAGGAAGTATTCTAATTTCATTTACATGTAGCTGTCCAGTTTTCCCAGCACCACTTATTGAAGGGACTGTCTTTTCTCCATTATATATTGCCTCTTTTATCAAAGATAAGGTGACTATATGTGCATGGATTTATCTCTGGGCTTTCTATCCTGTTCCATTGATCTCTATTGCTGTTTTGTGCCAGTCCCATACTGTCTTGATTACTGTAGCTTTGTGGTATAGTCTGAAGTCGGGGAGCCTGATTCCTCCAGCCCCGTTTTTCTTTCTCATGATTGCTTTGACTATTTGGGGTCTTTTGTGTTTCCATACAAATTATGAAATTTTTTGTTCTAGTTCTGTGAAAAATGCCATTGGTAGTTTGATATGGATTACACTGAATCTGTAGATTGCTTTCAGTAGTATAGTCATTTTCACGATGGTGATTCTTCCAATCCCAAAACATGGTATATCTCTCCATCTGTCTGTATCACCTTTAATTTCTTTCATCAGTGTCTTATACTTTTCTTCATACAGGTCTTTTGTCTTCTTAGGTAGGTTTATTCCTAGGTATTTTATTCTTTTTGTTGCAGTGGTAAATGGGAGTGTTTCCTTAATTTCACATTTAGATTTTTCACCATTAGTGTATAGAAATGGAAGAGATTTCTGTGCATTAATTTTGTATCCTGCTACTTTACAAAATTCATTGACTAACTCTAGTAGTTTTCTGGTAACTTCTTTAGGATTCCCTGTGTATAGTATCTGCATCTGCAGATACGTCATCTGCAAACAGTGACAGGTTTACTTTTTCTTTTCTGAAGTGGATTCCATTTATTTCTTTTTCTTCTCTGATTGCTGTGGCTAAAACTTCCAAAACTATGTTGAATAATAGTGGTGAGAGTGGGCAACCTTGTCTTGTTCCTGATCTTAGAGGAAATGGTTTTGGTTTTTGACCATTGAGAATGATGTTGGCTGTGGGTTTCTCACATATGGCCTTTATTATGTTGAGGTAAGTTCCCTCTGTGCCTGCTTTCTGCAGAGTTTGTATCATAAATGGATGATTAATTTTGTCAGCAGCTTTTTTTGTATGTATTGAGATTATCATATGGTTTTTATCCTTCAATTTGTTAGTATGGTGTATCACGTTGATTGATTTGTGTATTTTGAAGAATCCTTGCATTCCTGGGACAAACCCCACTTGATCATGGTGTATGATCCTTTTAATGTGCTGTTGGATTCTGTTTGCTAATATTTTGTTGAGGATTTTTGCATCTGTGTTCATCAGTGATAATGGCCTATAGTTTTCTTTTTTTGTGACATCTTTGCCTGGTTCTGGTATCAGGGTGATGGTGGCCTCGTAGAATGGGTTTGGGAGTGTGTCTCACTCTGCTGTATCCTGGAAGATTTTCAGAAGGATAGGTATTAGCTCTTCTCTAAATGTTTGATAGAATTCGCCTGTGAAGCCATCTGGTCCTGGGCTTTTGTGCGTTGGAAGATTTTTAATCACAGTTTCAATTTCAGTGCTTGTGATTGGTCTGTTTATATTTTCTATTTCTTCCAGGTTCAGTCTTGGAAGCTTGTGCTTTTCTAAGAATTTGTCCATTTCTTCCAGGTTGTCCATTTTGTTGGCATATAGCTGCTTGTAGTAATCTCTCATGACCCTTTGTGTTTCTGCAATGTCAGTTGTTATTTCTCCTTTTTCACTTCTAATTCTGTTCATTTGAGTCTTCTCCCTTTTTTTCTTGTTGAGTCTGGCTAGTGGTTTATAAATTTTGTTTGTCTTCTCTGAGAACCAGGTTTTAGTTTTATTGATCTTTGCTGTTGTTTCCTTCATTTCTCTTTCATTTATTTCCGATATGATATTTATGATTTCTTTCCTTCTGTTAACTTTGGGCTTTTTTTTTTGTTCTTCTTTCTCTTAATTGCTTTAGGTGTAATTTTAGGTTGTTTATTTGAGATTTTTCTTGTTTTTTGAGGTAGGATTCTATTGCTGTAAACTTCCCTCTTAGAACTGCTTTTGCTTCATCCCATGGGTTTTGGGTTATTGTGTGTTCATTGTCATTTTTTCTCTAGGTATTTTCTGATTTCCTCTTTGATTTCTTCAGTGATATCTTCGTTATTTAGTAGTGTATTGATTATCCTATGTTAATTTGTATTTTTTTACAGTTTTCTTCCTGTAATTAATACCTAGTCTCATAGCATTGTGGTAAGAACAGATACTTGATACGATTTCAATTTTCTTAAATTTACTGAGGCTTGATTTGTGACCCAAATATGAGCTATCCTGGAGAATGTTCCATGAGCACTTGAGAAGAAAGTGTATTCTGTTTTTTTTGGTTGGAATGTCCTATAAATATCAATTAAGTCTATCTTGTTTAATGTATCATTTAAAGCCTGTGTTTCCTTATTTTCATTTTGGTTGATCTGTCCATTGGTGAATGTAGGGTGTTAAAGTCCCTACTCTTATTGTGTTAATGTCAATTTCTCCTTTCATGGCTGTTAGCACTTGCCTTATGTATTGAGGTGCTCCTATGTTAGGTGTGTATATATTTACCATTGTTATACCTTCTTCTTGGATTGATCCCTTGATCGTTATGTAGCATCCTTCTTTGTCTCTTGTAATAGTCTTTATTTTAGTTTATTTTATCTGTTATGAGAATTGCTACTCCAGCTTTCTTTTGATTGCTATTTGCATGGAATATCCTTTTCCATCCCCTCACTTTCAGTCTGTATGTGTCCCTAAGTCTGAAGTGGGTCTCTTATAGACAGCATATATACAGGTGTTGCTTTTGTATTCAATTCAGCCAGTCTGTGTCTTTTGGTTGGAGCTTTTAATCCATTTATGTTTAAGGTAATTATTGATATGTATGTTCCTATTACCATTTTCTTAATTGTTTTGGGCTTGTTATTATAGGTCTTTTCCTTCTCTTGTGTTTCCTGCCTAGAGAAGTTTCTTTAGAATTTGTTGTAAAGCTGGTTTGGTAGTGCTGAATTCTGTTAACTTTTGCTTGTCTGTAAAGGTTTTAATTTCTCTGTTGATTCTGAACGAGATCCTTGCTGGGTAGAGTAATCTTGGTTGTAGGTTTTTCCCTTTCATAACTTTAAATATGTCCTGCCACTCTCCTCTGGCTTGCAGAGTTTCTGCTGAAAGATCAGCTCTTAGCCTTATGGGGATTCCCTTGTATGTTATTTGTTGCTTTTCCCTTGCTGCTTTTAATATTTTTTCTTTGTATTTAATTTTTGATAGTTTGATTAATATGTGTCTTGACGTGTTTCTCATTGGATTTATCCTATATGCGACTTTCTGCGCTTCCTGGACTTGATTGACTGTTTCCTTCCCTGTATTAGAAAGTTTTCAATTACAATCCCTTCAAAAATTTTCTCAGTCCCTTTCTTTTTCTCTTCTTCTTCTGGGACCCCCGTAATTCGAATGTTGGTATGTTTAATGTTGTCCCAGAAGTCTCTGAGACTGTCCTCAATTCTCTTCATTCTTTTTTCTTTATTCTGCTCTGTGGTAGTTATTTCCACTATTTTATCTTCCAGGTCACTTATCCGTTCTTCTGCCTCAGTTATTCTGCTATTGATTCCTTCTAGAGAACTTTAAATTTCATTTATTGTGTTGTTCATTGTTGTTTGTTTGCTCTTCAGGTCTTCTAGGTCCTTGTTAGATGTTTCTTGTATTTTCTCCATTGTATTTCCAAGATTTTGGATCATCTTTACTATCATTACTCTGAATTCTTTTTCAGGTAGACTGCCTATTTCCTCTTCATCTGTTTGGTCTGGTGGGTATTTACCTTGCTTCTTCATCTGCTGCATATTTCTTTGTCTTCTCATTTTGCTTAACTTACTGTTTTTGGGATCTCCCTTTTTCAGTCTGTAGGTTTATAGTTCCTGTTGTTTTTGGTGCCTTCCCCCTACTTGTGAGGTTGGTTTAGTGGTTTTTGTAGGCTTCCTGGTGGAGGGTACTGGTGCCTGTGTTCTGGTGGGTGGGATGCATCTTGTCTTTCTGGTGGTCAGGGCTACATCCAGTGGTGTGTTTTGGTGTGTCTGTGAGCTTAGTATGATTTTAGGCAGCCTCTCTGCTAATGGGTGGGGTTGTGTTCCTATCTTGCTAGTTGTTTGGCATGGGGCTTCTAGCACTGGAGCTTGCTGGCCATTGGGTGGAGCTGGATCTTAGCATTGATATGGAGATGGCTGGGAGAGCTCTTGCTGATTGTTATTATGTGGGGGCCAGGAGGTCTCTGATGGTCCAGTGTTCTGAACTCGGCTCTCTGAACTTAGAGGCTCAGGCCTGACACCAAGACCCGTCAATCACATGGCTCAGAAGAAAATGGAGAAAAAATGAAAGAAAAACTTAATTATTAAAATTAAAAAAACTGTTAATGTAAAAAGCCTGAAAAGTAATAATAAAAAAAAGAGAGCAACCAAACCAATAAACAAATCGACCAACGATAACAAGTGCTAAAAACGATGCTAAGATAAACATAAAAATCAGAAACAAGTCAGTCACAGCAAACCCCAAGTCTACAGTTGTCAGTTGTTCCCAAAGTTCACTGCCTTAATTTTGGGTTGATTCGTTGTCTATTTAGGTATTCCACAGATGCAGGGTACATCAAGTTGATTGTGAGGATTTAATCTGCTGCTCCAGAGGCTGCACAGAGAAATTTCCCTTTCTCTTCTTTCTTCACACAGCTCCTGGGGTTCAGCTTTGGTTTTGCCCCACCTCTGTGTGCAGGTCACCCTCAGGCATCTTTTGGGAGGTCTGAGGTCTTCTTCCAGCATTCAGTAGGTGTTCTGTAGGAGTTGTTCCACGTCTAGATGTATTTTTAATGTATTTGTGGATAGGAAGGTGATCTCCACGTCTTACTCCTCTGGCATCTTGAAGCTGTATGATCCTTTTTATGTGTTGTTGGATTCAGTTTGCTAGTAGTTTGTTGAGAATTTTGCATCTATATTCATCAAATATATAGGCCTCCAATTTTCTTTTTTGGTGGTATTTTTGTTTGGTTTTGGTATCAGGGTGATGATGGTGTCATAGAATGTCTTTGGGATCGTTCTTTTCTCTTCAACCTTTTGGGAAGGTTTTGAGAAGTATCAGTGTAGGTTTTTCTTTGTATGTTTGGTAGAATTTGCCTATGAAGACATCTGGTCCTGTCCTTTTGTTTGTAGGGAGATTTATCTTTTTATCTTTTATTACAGATTCTATTTTACTTCTAGTGATCAGTCTGTTTATGTTATCTATTTCTTCTTGATTCATTTTTGGTAGGATGTATAGTTCTAGAAAGTTGTCTATTCTAGGTTGTTGAATTCTTTGGCATATAATTTTTCATAGTATTCTCTTATTTTTTTTTTGTATTTCTGTGGTATTAGTTTGATTTCTCCTCTTTCATTTCTTATTTTGTTTATTTGGGTTCTCTCTCTTTTCTTCTGGTGAGCCTGGCCAGAGGTTTGTCAATTTTGTTTACCCTTTCAAATTTTATTGATTTTTTTGGTATTTTTAATCTCTATTTTATATTATTTTCTCTCTGATCTTTATTATTTCCTTTCTTTTGCTGACTTTAGCTTTGTTTGTTCTTTTTCTAATTCTTTTGGATGGCAGGTTAGGTTATTTATTTGAGATTTTTCTTGTTTTTTGAGCAAGGCCTATATGACTATGAACTTCCCGCCAAGAATTGCTTTTGCTGCATCCCATAGATGGTATTTTAGTAGCATGTTGTTTAGTCTCCATGTAAGTTTTTTTTTTTTTTCTTGTTTCCTTTTCTGTGGTTGATTTCTAATTTCATGTTTTTATGGTCAGATGCTGAAGTAATTTCTATATTCTTAAATTTGTTGGGTTTTGTTTTGTGCCCTAGTTATGTGGTCAGTCCTAGAGAATGTTCCATGTGCACTTGAAAAGAATGTGTATTCTGGTTTTGGGGGATATAATGTCCTGAAAATATCAATTAAGTCTAACTGTTCTATTGCATCATTTAGGATCTCTGTTGCCTCATTGATTTTCTGTCTTGAAGATTTATCCATTGACGTGAGTGGGATGTTAAAGTCTCCTGCTATTATTGTATTCCCATCAATTTTTCCCTTTATGTCTGTTAGTATTTGTTTTATGTATTAGGTGCTCCTATACTAGGTGCATGTATATTGAGTGTAGAATCCTCTTCTTGTATTGATCCTTTTATCATTATATAGTGTTCTTCTTTATCTTTCTTTTTTATTTTATTTATTTATTTATTTATTTTTAACATCTTTATTGCAGTATAACTGTTTTACAATAGTGTGTTAGTTTTTCCTTTACAACAAAGTGAATCAGTTATACATATACATATGTTCCTATATCTCTTCCCTCTTGCATCACCCTCACTCCCACCTTCCCTATCCCACCCCTCTAGGTGGTCACAAAGCACAGAGGTGATCTCCCTGTGCTATGCGGCAGCTTCCCACTAGCTATCTAATTTACATTTGGTAGTGTATATATGTCCCTGCCACTCTCTCACTTCGTCACAGCCCACCCTTCCCGCTCCCCATATCCTCAAGTCCATGCTCTAGTAAGTCTGTGTTTTATTCTCGTCCTACCACTAATCTCTTCATGACATTTTTCTTTTCTTAGAGTCCGTATATATGTGTTATCATATGGTATTTGTTATTCTCCTTCTGACTTACTTCACTCTGTATGACAGACTCCAGGTCTATCCACCTCATTACAAATAACTCAGTTTCATTTCTTTTTATGGCTGAGTAATATTCCATTGTATATATATGCCACATCTTCTTTATCCATTCATCTGTTGATGGACACTTAGGTTGCTTCCATGTTCTGGCTATTGTAGAGAGAGCTGCAATGAACATTTTGGTGCATGACACGTTTTGAATTATGGTTTTCTCAGGGTATATGCCCAGTAGTGGGATTGTTGGGTCATATGGTAGTTCTATGTGTAGTTTTTTAAGGAACCTCCATACTGTTCTCCATAGTGGCTGTATCAATGTACATTCCCACCAGCAGTGCAAGAGGGTTCCCTTTTCTCCACACCCTCTCCAGCATTTATTGTTTCTAGAGTTTTTGATGATGGCCAATCTGACCGGTGTGAGATGATATCTCATTGTAGTTTTGATTTGCATTTCTCTAATGATTAATGATGTTGAGCCTTCTTTCATGTGTTTGTTAGCAATCTGTATATCTTCTTTAGAGAAATGTCTATTTAGGTCTGCTCATTTTTGGATTGGGTTGTTTGTTTTTTTGTTATTAAGTTGCATGAGTTGCTTGTGAATTTTGGAGATTAATCCTTTGTCAGTTGCTTCATTTGCAAATATTTTCTCCCATTCTGAGTGTTGTCTTTTGGTCTTGTTTGTGGTATCCTTTGCTGTGCAAAAGCTTTTAAGTTTCATTAGGTCCCATTTGTTTATTTTTGTTTTCATTTCCATATCTCTAGGAGATGGGTCAAAAAGGATCTTGCTGTGATTTATGTCATAGAGTGTTCTGCCTATGTTTTCCTCTAAGAGTTTGATAGTGTCTGGCCTTACATTTAGGTCGTTAACCCATTTTGAGTTTATTTTTGTGTGTGGTGTTAGGGAGTGTTCTAATTTCATACTTTTACAGGTAGCTGTCCAGTTTTCCCAGCACCACTTACTGAAGAGGCTGTCTTTTCTCCACTGTATATCCTCCCTCCTTTATCAAAGATAAGGTGACCATATGTGTGTGGGTTTATCTCTGGGCTCTCTATCCTGTTCCATTGATCTATATTTCTGTTTTTGTGCCAGTACCATACTGTCTTGATTACTGTAGCCTTGTAGTATAGTCTGAAGTCAGGGAGCCTGATTCCTCCTGCTCCATTTTTCATTCTCAAGATTGCTTTGGCTATTCGGGGTCTTTAGTGTTTCCACTAAATTGTGAAATTTTTTGTTCTAGTTCTGTAAAAAATGCCAGTGGTAATTCGATACGGATAGCATTGAATCTGTAGATTGCTTTGGGTAGTAGAGTCATTTTCACAATGTTGATTCTTCCAATCCAAGAACATGGTATATTTCTCCACCGATTTGTATCATCTTTAATTTCTTTCATCAGTGTCTTATAGTTTTCTGCATATAAGTCTTTTATCTCCTTAGGTAGGTTTATTCCTAGATATTTTATTCTTTTTCATGCAGTGGTAAATGGGAGTGTTTTCTTAATTTCACTCTCAGATTTTTCATCATTAGTGTATAAGAATGCCAGAGATTTCTGTACATTAATTTTGTATCCTGCAACTTTACCAAATTCATTGATTAGCTCTAGTAGTTTTCTGGTACCATCCTTAGGATTCTCTATGTATAGTATCATGTCATCTGCAAGCAATGACAGCTTTACTTCTTCTTTTCCTATTTGGATTCCTTTTATTTCTTTTTCTTCTCTGATTGCTGTGACTAGAACTTCCAAAACTATGTTGAATAAGAGTGGTGAGAGTGGGCAACCTTGTCTTGTTCCTGATCTTAGTGGAAATGGTTTCAGTTTTGCACCATTGAGAACGATGCTGGCTGTGGGTTTGTCATATATGGCCTTTATTATATTGAGGAAAGTTCCCTCTATGCCTACTTTCTGCAGAGTTTTTATCATAAATGGGTGTTGAATTTTGTCAAAAGCTTTCTCTGCATCTATTGAGATGATTATGTGTTTTTTCTCCTTCAGTTTGTTGATATGGTGTATCACGTTGATTGATTTGCATATATTGAAGAATCCTTGCATTCCTGGAATAAACGCCACTTGATCATGGTGTATGATCCTTTTAATGTGCTGTTGGATTCTGTTTGCTAATATTTTGTTGAGGATTTTTGCATCTATGTTCATCAGTGATATTGGCCTGTAGTTTTCTTTCTTTGTGACGTTTTTGTCTGGTTTTGATATCAGGGTGATGGTGGCCTCATAGAATGGGTTTGGGAGTGTTCCTCCCTCTGCTATCTTTTGGAATTGTTTGAGAAGGATAGGTGTTAGCTCTTCTCTAAATGTTTGATAGAATTCACCTGTGATGCCTTCTGGTCCTGGGCTTTTGTGTGTTGGAAGATTTTTAATCACAGTTTCAATTTCAGTGTTGTGATTGGTCTGTTTATATTTTCTATTTCTTCCTGGTTCAGTCTTGGCAGGTTGTGCATTTCTAAGAATTTGTCCATTTCTTCCAGGCTGTCCATTTTATTGGCATACAGTTGCTTGTAGTAATCTCTAATAATCTTTTGTATTTCTGCAGTGTCAGTTGTTACATCTCCTTTTTCATTTCTAATTCTATTGATTTGAGTCTTCTCCCTTTTATTTTTGATGAGTCTGGCTAATGGTTTATCAATTTTATTTATCTTCTCAAAGAACCAGCTTTTAGTTTTATTGATCTTTGCTACTGTTTCCTTCATTTGTTTTTCATTTATTTCTGATATGATCTTTATGATTTCTTTCCTTCTGCTAAATTTGAGGGTTTTTTGTTCTTCTTTCTCTAATTGCTTTAAGTGCAAAGTTAGGTTGTTTATTCGAGATGTTTCCTGTTTCTTAAGTTATGATTGTATTGCTATAAACTTCCCTTTTAAAACTGCTTTTGCTGTATCCCATAGGTTTTGGGTCGTCGTGTCTCCTTTGTCATTTGTTTCTAAGTATTTTTTTGATTTCCTCTTTGATTTCTTCAGTGATCACTTCGTTATGAAGTAGTGTATTGTTTAGCCTCCATGTGTTTCTATTTTTTACAGATCTTTTCCTGTAATTGACATGTAGTCTTATAGCGTTGTGGTCAGAAAAGATACTTGACATGATTTCAGTTTTCTTAAATTTTCCAAGGCTAGATTTGTGACCCAATATATGATCGATCCTGGAGAATATTCCATGAGCACTTTAGAAAAATGTGTATTCCGTTGTTTTTGGATGGAATGCCCTATAAATATCAATTAAGTCCATCTTGTGTAATGTATCATTTAAAGCTTGTGTTTCCTTATTTTCATTTTGGATGAACTGTCCATTTGTGAAAGTGGAGTGTTAAAGTCCCCTACTTTGATTGTGTTACTGTCGATTTCCCCTTTTAAGGCTGTTAGTATTTGCCTTATGTATTGAGGTGCTCGTATGTTGGGTGCATAAATATTTACAATTGTTATATCTTCTTCATGGATTGATCCCTTGATCATTATGTAGTGTCCTTCTTTGTCTCTTGTAATAGTCTTTATTTTAAAGTCTATTTTGTCTGATACGAGAATTGCTACTCCAGCTTTCTTCTGATTTCCATTTGCATGGAATATCTTTTTCCATCCCCTTACTTTCAGTCTGTATGTGTCCCTAGATTTGAATTGGGTCTCTTGTAGACAGCATATATATGGGTCTTGTTTTTGTATCCATTCAGCCAGTCTGTGTCTTTTGGTGGGAGCATTTAATCCATTTACATTTAAGGTAATTATCGATATGTACGTTCCTATTACCATTTACTTAATTGTTTCAGGTTGTTCTTGTAGGTCTTTTTCTTCTCTTGTGTTTCTTGCCTATAGAAGTTCCTTTAGCATTTGTTGTAGAGCTGGTTTGGTGGTGCTGAACTCTGTCAGCTTTTGCTTGTCTGTTAAGGTTTTAATTTCTCCATCAAATCTGAATGAGATCCTTGCTGGGTAGAGTAATCTTGGTTGTAGGTTTTTTTCCTTCATCACTTTAAATATGTCCTGCCACTCCCTTCTGGCTTGTAGAGTTTCTGCTAAAAGATCAGATGTTAACCTTTCGGGGATTCCCTTGTGTGTTATTTGTTGTTTTTCCCTTGCTGCTTTTAATGTTTTCTTTGTATTTAATTTTTGACTGTTTGATTATTATGTGTCTTGGCGTGTTTCTCTTTGGGTTTATCCTATATGGGACTCTCTGTGCTTTCTCGACTTGATTGAGTATTTCCTTTCCTATATTAGGGACGTTTTCAACTATAATCGCTTCAAATATTTTCTCAGTCCCTTTCTTTTTCTCTTCTTCTTCTGGGACCCCTGTAATTCTAATGTTGATGCGTTTAATGTCGTCCCAGAGGTCTCTGAGACTGTCCTCAGTTCCTTTCATTCTTTTTTCTTTATTCTGCTCTGCAGTAGTTATTTCCACTATTTCATCTTCCAGGTCACTTATCCGTCCTTCTGCCTAAGTTATTCTGCTATTAACCCCATCTAGGGTATTTTTCATTTCATTTATTGTGTTGCTCATCATTGCTTGCTTCCTCTTTATTTCTTCTAGGTCCTTGTTAACTGTTTCATGCAATTTGTCTATTCTATTTCCAAGATTTTGAATCATCTTTACTATCATTGTTCTGAATTCTGTTTCAGGTAGACTGCCTATTTCCTCTTCATTTGTTAGGTCTGGTGTGTTCTTATCTTGCTCCTTCATCTGCTGTGTGTTTTTCTGTCGTCTCATTTCGCTTATCTTACTGTGTTTGGGGTCTCCTTTTTGCAGGCTGCAGGTTCGTAGTTCCCGTTGATTTTGGGGGCTGTCCCCAGTGGCTAAGTTTGGTTCAGTGCGTTAAGTAGGTTTCCTGGTTGGGGGGACTAGTGCCTCTGTTCTGGTCGATGAGGCTGGATCTTGTCTTTCTGGTGGGCACGTCCACGTCTGGTGGTGTGTTTGGGGATGTTGGTAGCCTTATTATGATTTTAGGCAGCCTCTCTGCTAATGGATGGGGCTGTAGACCTGTCTTGCTCTTTGTTGGGGATAAGGTGTCCAGCACTGTTCGTTGCTGGTCCTTGAGTGAAGCTGGGTCTTGGTGTTGGGATGGAGATCTTTGGGAGATTTTCGCTGTTTGATATTGCGTGGAGATGGGAGGTCTCTTTTGGACCAGTGTCCTGAGGTTGGTTCTCCCACCTCAGAGACACAGCCCTGGTGCTTGGCTGGGCCGCCAAGAGCCTTTAATCCACACAGCTCAAAATAAAAAGGAGAAAAAATGGAAAGGAAAGAAAAGGAAGCAAGGAAAGAAGGAAGGAGGGAGGGAGGGAAGGAAGGAAGGATGAAAGGAAGGGAGAAAGGAAGGAAGAAGGAAAGAAGAAATGAAGTAAGGGAGAAAGCAAGAAATGAAGGAAGGAAGGACGAGAGGATGAAAGGGAAGAAGGAAGAGAGGGAGGGGGGAAGGAAGGAAGAAAGGAGGGAAGAAAGGAAGGAAGAAAGGAAGAAAGAAAGGGAGAAGACAAAATAAAGTAAGATAAAGTATAGTTATTAAAATAAAAAAAAATTATTAAGAAGAAAAATTTCTATTAAAAAAAACCAGAAAAATGGGTCGGTCTAACCCTAGGACAAATGGTGAAAGCAAAGCTATACAGACAAAATCTCACACAGCAGCACACACATACACACTCACAAAAAGAAAAAAGGGGAAAATAATAGTATACCTTGCTCCCAAAGTCCACCTCCTCAGTTTGGGATGATTCGTTGTCTATTCAGGTTTTCCACAGATGCAGGGTACTTCAAGTTGATTGTGGAGCTTTAATCTGCAGCTTCCGAGGCTGCTGGGAGAGACCTCCCCCTCTCTCTGTTCGCGCAGCTCCTGGGGTTCAGCTTTGGACTTGGCCCCACCTCTGCGTGTAGGTCGTCCGAGGGCGTCTGCCCTTCACTCAGACAGGACGGGTTTAAAGGAGCATCTGATTAGGGGGCTCTGGCTCACTCAGGCTGGTGGAGGGAGTGGCACGGGTGGGGGGGCGAGTCCGCGGCGGCAGAGGCCGACGTGACGCTGCACCGGCCCAAGCCCGGGGAAGCTGTCCCTGGATCCCGGGACCCCGGCAGTGGTGGGCTGCACGGGCTCCCGGGAGGGGCGGTGTGGAGAGTGACCTGTGCTCACACAGAGGCCTCTTTGTGGCGGCAGCAGCAACCTTAGCGTCCCACACCCACCTCTACTGTCTGTGCTGACAGCCACGGCTCGCACCCGTTTCTGGTGCTCCTTTACGAGGAAGCAAAGAGGCAAGAAAAAGTCTCTTGTCTCTTTGCCAGCTCCGTGCACGTTTCTGGGGCTCCTTTAAGCGGCGCGCTTAATTCCCTCTCCTCGCGCACCAGGAAGCAAAGAGGGAAGAAAAGGTCTCTTGCCTCTTCGGCAGCTCCAGACTTCAACTGGACTCCCTCCCGGCCAGCCGTGGTGCACTAACCCCTTCAAGCTGTTTTCACTCTGCCAACTCCAGACCTTTCCCTGGGATCCTACTGAAGCCCGAGCCTCAGCTCCCGGTCCCCGCCCGCTCCGGTTGGGGAGCAGACAATCCTCTCGGGCTGGTGAGTGCCGGTCGGCACCGATCCTCTGCGGGAATCTCTCCGCTTTGCCCTCCGCACACTGTGGCTGCGCTCTCCTCCGCGGCTCCGGAGCTTCCCCCTCCGCCACCCGCAGTCTCCGCCCGTGAAGGGGCTTCTAGTGTGTGGGAATCTTTCCTCCTTCACGGCTCCCTCCCACTGGTGTAGGTCCCGTCCCTATTCTTTGTCTCTGTTTATTCTTTTTTCTTTTGCCCTACCCAGGTACGTGGGGAGTTTCTTGCCTTTTGGGAGGTCTGAGGTCTTCTGCCATTGTTCGGTGGGTGTTCTGTAGGAGAAGTTACACGTGTAGATGTATTTCTGATGTCTCTGTGAGAAGGAAGGAGATCTCCGCCTCTTACTCTTCCACCATCTTTAAGCCGTCCACCAACAAAATCTTTATCTTTCTTTATAGCCTTTGTTTTAAAGTCTATTTTGTCTGATACGTGTATGGTGACCCCCACTTTCTTGTCATTTTTGTTTGCATGAAATATCTTTTTCCATCCCCTCACTTTCAATCTATGTGTGTCCTTTGCACTAAAGTGGGTCTCTTGTAGGCAGCATATTGTAGGCTCTTGTTTTTCTATCCAGTCTCCCACTGTGTCTTTTGATTGGAGCATTTAGTCCATTGACATTTAATGTAATTATTGATAGATATTTATTTATTGTCATTTTAAACCTTGTTTTCCAGTTGATTCTATATTTCATCTTTGTTCCTTTCTTTTTTTTTTTTTTGGTTTGATAATTTCCTTTTATTTTATGCTTGTGTTTTCTTTTTGATTTTTGTGAATCTATTGTATGTTTTCAGTTTGTGGTTACCCTGTTTTTCAAGTATGTTAACCCCTACCTATATCTACTTGCTTTAGATTGATAGTCATGTAGGCTCAAACACATTCCCCAAAAAAAGGAATCTACATTTTCTTACTCTTCTACCCCACGTTTTATGATTTTCATGTTCTCTTTAACATTTTCACATTTACTTTGCTATTCTTTGTGTTTGTCATTGCTTTCACAGAGTTCTTTTTCTTTTTGATCTGTATAGTGGCTTAATTAGTGATTTACTTTCCAGTTGTGATTTTTCTCTTTCCTATGTCTTCTTGCTTCTTTTCTATTTAGAGAAGACCTTTCAATATTTCTTTTAGGATAGCTTTAGTATTGCTGTATTCTTTTGTAGTTTTTGCTTGTCTCAGAAATTCTTTCTCTCTCCTGTTCTAAGTGATAATCTTGCTGGATAGAGTATTCTAAGTTGCAGATTTTTCCCTTTCAAGATTTTGAATATATTTTGCCACTCCCTCTGGCCTGCAGCATTTCTGTAGAGAAATCAGCTGATAGCTTTATTGGGGTTCTCTTGTAATTAACTCTTTGTTTTTCTCTTGCTGCCTTTAGCATTCTCTCTTTAACTTTTGCCATTTTTCTTATAATATGTCTTGGTGTAGGTCTGTTTGGGTTTATCTTGTTTGGGACCCTCTATGCTTCTTGTATCTGGATATCTGTTTCTTTCTTTAGGTTTGGCAAGTATTCAGACATAATTTATTCAAATACATTTTCAATCCCCTTTTCTATTTCTCCTTCTGGAATCCCTCTTATGTGTATACTGGCACACTTTATATTATCCCATAAGTCTCTTATGTTGCTTTCATTTTTTTTTTCATTTGGCTTTCTGTCTACTGTTTTGATTTGGTGACTTCCATTATTCTATATTTCTGATCACTTATTTGTTCTTTTGCATTATTCATTCTGTTATTCACTGTTGTTAGCTCGGCTTTCATCTTGGCAGATGAATTTTATAAGTTTTCTTGGCTCGTCCTTATAGTTTCTAATTACTTTTTACAGTAATCTGCATTTTTGTCAATAGCCTTTCTTAATTCCTTCAGTATTTACATTATCTCCTTTTTGAACTCTGTGTCTGTTTAAATGAAGAGGTCTGTTTCATTGTTCCTTCCTTCAGGGGAATTCTCTAAGTCTTTTAACTGGGAATGGTTCCTCTGCTTCTTCATTTTACTTACATTTCTTTTCCTCTGTGAGTTTAGGAGGAACAATTATCTACTGTAGTCTTGGAAGGCTGTGTATATGCACGCGGAGGTGTCCCTGCATAGCTTTTGTGAGTTTAATATTTTTGGCTGCTTTTATTATGGATGTTTGCTGCCTCTTTCTTCACTGTGTGCTGGCTGTTATCCCCTTGATAATGGCCAGGGACCCGTGCCAGTGGGGGCAGGGACCCATGCCAATGGGGGCAGCAATTGGCACCTGCTCTTGGGTCTCTCAGTGGCGGCAGTGGGTAGTGCGAGCTCCCAGGGCCCGTGCTGGGCAGGGGCAGCAATTGGTGCCTGTTTGTGTGTCTTTCAGCAGCAGCCCGTGGGTGCTCCCAGGATGGTGGGGGCAGCGAATGGTGCCTGCTCCTGGTTCTCTCAGAAGCAGCAATGGCCTGCTTCTGTCTCTGGAGCCTGCGATGGCAGTGGCAGCCCATGCCCACCCCCAGAGCTCACGTTGGTGTTGGTGTTGTCCTTTTGCCTGAGAGCACACGCAGGGAAAGAACCTCCTATGGCGGTCCCGCCCCTCTCCTCCGGTGCCCCCCAACAATGGTGCCTTGCCTCTCTGTTTGGCTTAGGCTTCTTCCGCATACACCCCCAGTTGCCACAGTCTAGCTCCTTGAGGCTGTCTCCACGAAGCCAACCCCAGTTCTCTCCCCTGGTCTGACCTCTGAAGCCCAAGCTTTAGTATCCAGCCCCCGCCCACACCAGTGGACAAGCATCTCAGGCTGGGGAGTGCAGGGCATAGGTACCAATCATCTGTGCAGGTCACTCTCTGTTTTGTCTTCTGCAGACTGGTTGCTGTATTCTCCTCCAAGGCTCTGAAGCTCCCCCTCTGTCCAGGCTCATCTCCCTGCCACTGAGGGGACCTCCCAGGGTGCAGGAACCTTTCCTCTTTCATAGCTCCCTCCCTAGGGTACAAGTCCTGTCTTGATTCCTTTCTCTTTTTTTTGCTTTGCTTTTGTCCTTCCCAGTTACATGGAGATTTCTTTGCCCTTTTAGAAGTCTGAGGTCCTCTGCCAGTGTTCAGTAGGTGTTCTTTGTGAATTGTTCCACATGTTGATGTATTTTTGATGTATTTGTGGGAGGAGGTGAGCTCCATGCCCTACTCTTTCGCCATCTGGATTGCTGTCCTGTAATGTTTGCCATTTAAATTATGGTATGTCTTGATGTAGGTGTGTTTGGGTTTATCTTGTTTGGGACCCTCTGTACTTCCTGTACCTGGATATCTGTTTCTTTCTTTAGATTTGGGAAGTTGTAGCCATAATTTCTTCAAATATATCTTCAGTCCCTTTTTCTCTTTCTTCTGCTTCTAGGATCCCTATTATGCATTGACTGGCATGCTTTATATTATCCCATAGGTCTCTCATATTGCTTTCTTTTTTTTTTTTTTTCATTTGGGTTTCTTTCTGCTGTTCTAATTGGGTGATTTCCATTGTTCTATCTTCCACGTCACTTATTTGTTCTGCATTATTCATTCTGCTATTTGTTGCCTTTATTTTAGTTTTTGTCTCTGCAAATGAATTTTATAAGTTTTATTGGCTCCACCTTATAGCTTCTGGTTACTTTTTACAGTAATCTGCATTTCTGTTGATGGCCTTTCTTAATTCCTTCAGTATTTTCATTATCTCCTTTTTGAACTCTGTGTCTGTTTAAATGAAGAGGTCTGTTTCATTGTTCTTTCAGGGGAATTCTCTTGATCTTTTAATTGGGAGTGGTTCATCTGCTTCTTAGAAGTATATAAATATTTATATTTCTCTTGCACTGAGTTTAGGAGAAACACTTACCTACTGGGGTCTTAGAGGGCTATTTTATGTGGCAACATCCCTCCGTAGCCTGTGTGAGTTTACTGTTTTTGTGTGTGTGAGGACTGTTTTTCGTATGGATGCTGCTGCCTCTTTCCTCAGTGTATGCTGGTCGTTATCCCTGGATAAGAGGTGTGACTGGTGTTGTGATGACTAGAGCCTGCACTGGATATTGAGCGGGACCTCCTCTTTGCTCTGTGGTTGTCACTGCCCTGTCAGGGGCAGGGTCTGCTCTCTAGTTGTTGGAGTAGAAGCCCCCAGATACATTTCTGAGCTATGTTTCTGATCTGCAGTGTGAGGTAGGTGGGATTAGAGTACTTCCACTAACAGAGGAGCTGCTGAGTATTCCTCCACCAGAGCTGTTCACCAGTGAGTATCCTCTGCTGTGTCACCTTTCACCTGTTGTGTGGGCTCACAGAGGACACTGTTGTTGGACTGCCATTGGCTCTGCCTCAACTGTGGAAATTCTGGCAATCAGCCCTGGTGTCTTTCAGGCGTTGTTTTCACAAGGCCACTAGCACAGATCCACTGAAGTCAGGTCCCAGGACTGTAGTAGTTGTGCACGTGGACCTGCTTTGGGAGCTATGGAAGCAGCTGAGACCCTGGCCTGGCCCAGCCCCCGTGTGCACATGCCCACAAAGCCCACAGTTGCGAAGGCCAGACTTGTCCGAGCCGCAAGAGCACCCATTGTCTGTTCAGATGTCCCACAGGTGCTGAATTTACAAAGCTGGTGGCAGAGGTGTAAATCCATGGCTCATGCAGCCACAGGAAGAGATTTCAGCCCTGCATCCTAAGTTGCACAGCTCAGCTCTAGTTTCAGCTTCACGTCTGCATGTGGGCAACCTGCTGGTGTCTGCTCCCAGGGCCTGCTGAGGCAGCGAGGTAGCGCAAGGCGTGGGAGCCGGCTGAGGTGGTGGCTGGGGTGCACTCCCTTGGAGCCCATGGAGGCGGGAGCCAGCACATAGAGAAAGAGGCTGTAATGGCAGCCCCACCCCTCCCTTTGCACGCCACTTAACAATGGCACTTCGCTTCTGTGGCAGGCTTGCGCTTCTTACGTGAATACTCCCAGTTGCGGCTGTACCACACTCCAGACCCTTCAGGCTGTCTCTGCGCAGCCAGCATCCACCCTCTCCCCGTGTCTATCCTCTAAATCCCGAGTTCCAGCACCCGCCCCTGCCCATACTAGCAGATGCGCGTCTCAGATTGGGGCGTTCAGGGCAGTGGCACGGACTTGTCTGTGTAGGTCTGTAGGTCTCTCTCTCGTCTGCCTGACACAAACTGGTTGTTGCGGCCTCCTCTGAACCTCTGAAGTTTCTTTTCTGTCGTGGCTGATCTCCCCGCTGGTGAGGGGGCTTCCCAGGGTGTGGGAACTTCTCTCCTTTCAGCTCCCTCCCAGGGGCACAGGTCCCATCTCGCTTCCTCTTTTTTTTTTTTTTTTCCTTCTGTCCCTCCCAGTTACCTGGAGCTCTTTCTTGTCCTTTCAGGTGTTTGAGGTCTTCTGCTATTGTTCACTAGGTGTTCTTTGAGAATTGTTACTTTTGTAGATGTATTTTTGATGTATTTATGGGAGGTGGTAAGTTCTCCGTCCTACTACTCTGCCATCTTGAGCCCCTAAAGTTTTTTCTTTTCTAATGGATGAGGGAGATCTTTATCCCTTAATGAAGAATGTCTTTTTCATGAAACTGGATTTCCAGTGTTTGCTTCAAGAAGTGAGATGTTTTCTTGATTCCAACTCTAAATTTGTCCTGAACTAGATACCCAGCAAAATCAAATTATTTTTAGTGGATGGTCAGTGAGATTATTTTTTGTACTCGTGTGCAGTCCTAAAATTTCCCCGCTAGGTACAGCCAAGATGATAGTTTGGACTCCCTGCCAGTTACTCTTCTCTACAGAGGTGCCATTTTTCTAATTTGGCTTTGACTTATTCCAGGACTCTGAATCCAGAGCACACAGATCACATAATTGTGTACCTATGCTTAGGTGACAATGACTTCATCGTACTTACCATAGCCAGTTACTGTGTAGGTCATAGTGAAAAGTTATGCTTTAATAGGACAGAGCACTATACATTGAAGGCTTAGCTTACACTTATTTTTGAAACTGCTAGTCTTGTGTGAGAGGGCCAGACTCACACATTTTGGTCAGAAAGTGAGGTTTGCCAGAGTGCCTGCTTCCAAACACGTGTCCCTACTGCTTAAATCATTTCTTTGCCATTAGTGGTATTCGCTCTCTTTGCTTATTGCAAAGTTACCAAATGAGAAAACCACCTTTTTGCTTCCTACAGAAAGAACTACATTTCTGTTTCATTCCAGGTAAGAGTGTGATGCTTCATTTTATGTGTCAGTTTGACTGGTTACAGGGTGACCAGGTTAAAATTTATTTCTGGGTGTGTCTGACAGGGTGTTTCTGGATGAGAGTAGGATTTCAACCAGTAGACTCGGTAAAGTAAAATGCTGCCTCCATGTGTGTGGGCATCACCCAGTCCGTGGAAGGCCTGAGTAGAAATGGCAAAGGAAGGAGGAATTTGCCCCTCTTTGCTTTCTGTCTGCATGCTTGAGTTGGTACATCTCATCTTCTCTAGCCCCCAGACTGGGTTTTAAACCATTGGTTCTCAGCCCTTCAGACTTAAATGAATTACCCCACTGGCTTTCCTGGGTTTCTAGCTTGCAGGTGGTGGGACATCTCAGCTTCCAGAATCATGTGAGCCAATTCATCATAATAAATCTCCATATATATAATTAATATATTAACTTTAATATAATTTTAATTACAATTTATGTATTTAATATATTAATATTAAATATAGTGTATATTTAAAACATATATTTATATGTTTTATTATATAATGTTATATGTATATTATTATATATATTAAATCTATATCTTTTTTTTTTTTTTTTTTTTCGTTTTTGCTGTACGTGGGCCTCTCACTGCTGTGGCCTCTCCCGTTGCGGAGCACAGGTTCTGGACACGCAGGCCCAGCGGCCGTGGCTCACGGGCCCAGCCGCTCTGCATGTGGGATCTTCCCAGACCGGGGCACAAACCCGTGTCCCCTGCATCGGCAGGCGGGCTCTCAACCACTGCGCCACCAGGGAAGCCCAAATCTATATCTTTATATCTGTCTAGTCATCTCTCATCAATTTATCTGTTAACTTTCATTTGTCTGTCTCTCCTACTGTTTCTGTTTCTCTGGAGAACCCTAACTAATATAGATTTTTACTTTTATTGTCCTCATTTTACAGTGAAGAAACTGGGGCAATGAAGAACATAGCTTACCCTCAGAGTACTCTTAAAACACCAGACTATACTGTGTATAAATAAGTTGATTAAAATTTGCTTTAAATTTAATTTCAGGAACAAAACAAACACAAAGGAATTTCTGTTTTATATATATTTCCTAAATGATACCTAGGGAAATCATTTATGTCTCTGATATAAGTTTTTTTTTGGGGGGAGGTAAACAGAAGGTATAGCATATAAACTGAAACTAGAGTATAAACTATGGGTTCTTTCATTTAGAATCAGTCTTGGCTCCTTTTAAAAAACATTTGTGTTTCTCAAGCAGGAAATCAGACATCTTTGCCATAGCCCCATTTAAAAAATTGTGGTAAAGTATACCACAATTGGTCATTTTAATCATTTTAAGTGTATAATTCAGTTGCATTAAGTGTATTCATATTGATGAGCAACCATCATTACCACCCATCTCCAGAACTTTGTAATCATTCCAAACAGAAACTCTGTATTCATAAAAAAACAATTCCTCATTCCTACCCCACTCAGCCTCTGGTAACCTCTATTGTATTTTCTGTTTATGAATTTGTCTATTCTTGGTACTTCCTATAAGTGGAATCATACAGTATTTTCCCTTTTGGTCTGGCTTATTTCACATAGCATAATGTTTTCAAGGTACATCAATGTTGGAGCATATATCAGAATTTCATTCCTTTTTAAGGATGAATAGTAGCCCACTGTATGTACCTACCATATTTTATCATTTCATCTGTTGATGCACATTGGGGTTGTTTCTACCTTTTGGCTCTTCTGAATAATACCTCTGTGAACACTGGTATACAAATATCTGTTTGAGTCCCTTCTTTCAATTCTTTTGGGTATATATGTGAAGTAGAATTACTGGGTTTTATATGGTAATTCTATCTTTAACTTTTGAGGAACTGCCAAACTGTTTTCCACAGTGGCTATACCATAATACATTCCCACCAGCAATGTATAAGGGTTCCAATTTCTCCATATCTTCACCAGCACTTGTTATTTTCCTCTTTTGGGGGGATGGTAATAGCCATCTTAATGGGTACAAAGTGGTATCTAACTATGGTTTTGATTTGTACCTAATGACTAGTGATGTTAAGCATCTTTTCATTTTTGGCCATTGTATATCTTCTTCAGAGAAATGTCTGTTAAGTCTTTTGCCCTTATTTATTTATTTATTATTTTGGCTGCACGGGGTCTTAGTTGTGGCACACGGGACTTTCGTTGCGGCATGCGGACTCTTAGTGTGGCATGCATGTGGGATCTATTTCCCCGACCAGGGATCGAACCCAGGCCCCCTGAATTGGGTGAGTGGAGTCTTACCCACAGGACCACCAGGGAAGTCCCTTGCCCTTTTTTTTGCGGTACGTGGGCCTCTCACTGTTGTGGCCTCTCCTGTTGCGGAGCACAGGCTCCAGACGTGCAGGCTCAGCGGCCATGGCTCACGGGCCCAGCCGCTTCTCCCAGACCAGGGCACGAACCCATGTCCCCTGCATCGGCAGGTGGATTCTCAACCACTGCGCCACCAGGGAAGCCCTCCTTGCCCATTTTTAAATTGGGATGCTTGGGGGTTTTTTTGTTTGTTTTTTGTGTGGGGTTTTTAGAGTTCTTCATATATTTTGGATATTAATCCCTTATTGAACATAAAATATGCAAATATTTTCTCCCATTCAGTGTGATGTCTTTTCACTCTCTTGATAGTGTCCTTTGATGCACAGAAGTTTTAAATTTTGCTGTAGTCCAATTTATTGTTTTCATTTGTTGAATGTCCTTTTGGTGTCAGCTCCAAGAAATCATTGCCAAATCTAATGTCATGAAGCCTTTCATCTAAGTTTTCTTTTAAGAGAGTTTTATAGTTTTACCTCTTACATTTAGGACTTTGATCCATTTTAAGTTATTTTTTTAAATTTTGATATTATTCCAAATGTGGGTTACAGTAATAGTTTTCATCATTTTGAGTCAATTTTTGTATATGATGTAAGATAAGGGTCCAACTTCATTCTTTTGCATGTGGATATCCAGTTTTCCCAGAACTATTTGTTGAAAAATCTGTCCATTTTCCACTGAATGACTGGTCTTGGCACCCTTGTTGGAAATCAGTTGACCATATATGAGAGAGTTTATTTCTGTGCCATGACCTCATTTTGTACAAGTAGGAAATAGGCCCTATAGTCCTTTTATAGGTATGCAATAGATACTTTCTGGTAATGTAATATATATAGTACAGAAGGTCTATGCCAGAGGGCTATCATATATAATAAAAGGATATGGTAAAAAAAGAAGAAAAACAAATACCACCAAAAAAGATTTTAAAGCACATTTTTATTATAGATAGATAGGCAAGTGTGGTTTGCTGTGGCTAATAGTATGTTTATAATGGATGTACATGCTTTTCTATATACCAAAAGGTATAATATTTTTCTTTTAATACTTAACTAACATTTCTCTGACAACAAGGAAAGTCTGAACTTTACTGAGCCTATTTTAAATAGCAAAGGACTGTTTTTGTTTTCCTGAATGTTACTTTAAAGACTGGTAAATTGAATTCTTTTAAGTAAGTCCCAACACATTAAATTTAAGAACAGTGAAAGAAAATCAATGAATAATTACAAAAACATGTAATTTCTATGAAGCAGAAATATAAAGTTTTTATAATTTAAAACATCAGCAATTTCAAAAGATTTGCTGAATTAATTAGAACTTTACAAAATATATATACACAAAATATCATCACAGATGATCATGGATTTTTAAAAATAGTATATCACAACCCCTAAACTAACCCAAACCTACTACTGGATGTAGCTGGCCTACAATTTTTTACAGCAATTTAAAAAATAAAACAGTTAAACAAACCCTCCCAATTATCTTGTGCTTAAGCACAGGTTACAATGTGCTGGCTTTGATTCTAATATCCACAAAGAGAATTTTAAAATAAAACAAGGACTTCACATAAATAATGTTTTACTTGTTATTAAGTATGTGACCAAACAAATTAAAATAAGTACTAACAACCAAAACATATCTTGATGTAACCAGTACATACACTCTTAAAGAATGACAAAGACAAATAAAGAAATAGTCTATGAAAGCCACTAGCACCTTGTTTTAGAAAGAGCACCAAGCAACACAAAAAGGCAACATGTAAGAGGTAGTGTATCACCGGCTAAGATGTATATGCCCACTGGGGACCTGAATACAGCTTAGTATTTGGGAAAATAAGACATATCAGACTGTGGCTTGCAATTTTTAGACAGAAGCATTGCACGTTTGGGAGCATTAGCCAGTATTGCTCCATAGTGCTTTGCGTCTCCAGCTGTCTAATGGGTACTTTGCTCTCAGACAGTCAAAAAATATAGAATATCCTGAAGAATTCCATGTTTATAAATGTTCAGTTCTAGGAAATTCTCTAAGAAAGCTCAGATCAATATAATTTTTAAAAGAATTAAATACTTATAGTCCTTTAAAAAATGCCTCGTCTCCTTCTTAGGAGGAAGTTTTTTCTTCCTGAGATTCTTTAAGATTTAGCCAATGCTTTATTCCATGCATTTCATAATATCCAATAGTACCTTTCTGTCTATATTTTTCCCTCTGCAGCAATTACCTGGCCAACAGCATGAATTCTGAACTAATTCAGAGACTAGAGAAAGCATACAGAACTGCTTTCAATGTAGTACTTCCGTTCAGTTTTGAGATGAAGAAGTTTTTGTACTTCAATTACTGGAAGTTGATTAGGGTCCTGGGTGTGAAAAAGGAATTTTGCTTTATGCCAGCTGCCATCTTGAATCTGTAAAATAAGAATGAAATGCTTTAATCTGTAATTGTTTCATTAGCAGCAGACAGTGTCCTTCATAGACAATGTAGACTTATTTTAAGGATTAGAAATAATGAACAGAAAGTGCCTAGAACAATGCCTGGCACAGAGTAAATGCTTAAAAAACGGTAACAATTACTATGAATAATTGAAAATATGTGCTTATTCCTTTCTCTAATGGCATTGTGTGTTCTGATTTTTCTTTTGAAGGTTTCTGCTTCTGTTGTCTGTGGATCATTGGACCAGATATGAATTTAAAAACTGCACTATTCCTAATATGAGTAATACCCATCTGCTTTGTGTTCCTTTATTTGGGACTGATGCTTCAGGATGGGCATTTTTCTTGGATGAAAGGGAATGAGCTAGCTCAACTTCTCTGTACTTTAGGCAGGAAATAAGCAGAATCACTTCAGTAGAAGTAAATTATAATTACATTGAATCATCTTTTAGGTTTCTTTTTTTCCATTCTGTGGTTACTGTTTATATAGTTTCTTTCATTCCTCTCTTCCTTTCCTTCTAGGCCTTTCTGTTTCTCTTTATTACTGTATGCTCTTTTGTTTCTGGTAAATTCTATTATGGATCAAAAACTATTATATGATTGAGATTCAAGAAGACAAAATAGAGAAACACAGTTGATTAGTTTTGTGAAGCTTTTTATACAGGAGTTAATTCATTTACTCATTCACAGAATTATCATGGTATAAATTTTAAAGTTTGAAGGAGCTTTAGAAATTATCTAAACTATAAATTCCATTTTATGTTAAGGCAATTGAAGCTCACAGAAGATAAATTACCAAAGTCATAAGCTTGGTGTAATAACTAGAATAGAGTACCCTGTGTAAGACACTGTCAGATTAACTTCATTAAATCTCAAACAATATGTGTTGAACACTAAGTACCTTTGGCACAATTGAATAAGATGTAATCCTCCATTTCCTTACAGTGCTTGGAAAATATAAAGATGAATAAATTAATTCTGGCTTCTGAATTCTAACAACTTATAAATTTAGTTGGGGAGAGGAGAAACAAACAGCCATGATACAAGACTGTATATGATAAATGCAACGTAAATAATATGGACAATGAGTGCAAAGTCCCTCATTTCCAACTGGAGGTGTCAGGGAAAGCTTTGTGAATTCAGAATTAAAGATGGGCCTTAAAGTTTGCCTACAATTTCCACTTGGTTAGAGGGGTAGAGAACGGCACTTCAGAGAAAGGGAATGACCTGAATAGAAAAAAACAAAACAGTTGGAAAAGTAGAATGTGGTTGTGAAAATAAGCCTGGCATGCGGTTTAAGTGCACAGATTTTGACTTGGAACAGATTTTGATAGAAGCCAAAGTACAGCTATTCTCTTCACATATAAAATGGGAAGAATAAAAACCTACCTCACAGTATTGTGTGGATTAAATGAGTCTTCAATTAAAAGTCCCTAGCAGTGTAGCATGGCATTGACTTTGGAACTGTACACACCTGGGGTTGATTTCTTGCTCCTCTGCTAATTAGCTGTATGACCTTGAACAAGTTACTTAACCTCTGTGGCTTCACTTTCTTACCTATAAAATGATACTAATAGGGGGCTTCCCTGGTGGCGCAGTGGTTGAGAATCCGCCTGCCGATGCAGGGGACACGGGTTCGTGCCCCGGTCTGGGAAGATCCCACATGCTGTGGAGCGGCTGGGCCCGTGAGCCATGGCCACTGAGCCTGTGCATCCGGAGCCTGCGCTCCGCAAAGGGAGAGGCCACAACAGTGAGAGGCCCGTGTACCACAAAAAAAAAAAAAAAAAAAAAAAAAAAAAAATGATACTAATAGGAACTTCCTCACAAAGCATAATTAAATAATGTATGCAGTACATGGTACCTGTCATCTAATAAGTCTCCAATAATTAGTAGTAGGAATTGTTGTTTTTGTTGTTATTATAAATAGATCAGGTGGACCACACTTTAGGGTACACAGTCAGTGAAAGATAGAAGGCCTGACTATTCTAACTGCTGAATAAAGAGCTGATAAGTTTTGATTGTGTCTCAGAAATAGTAGTGAGTCACTAAAAGTTTCGGGACAAAATTGTGAAAGTTAAATTAATTTGTTGGTAATATTGATCTCTTCCCCTATAGAGAGTGAGCTGTATACTTCTGTTTGCTTCCGATTTTTCAAATACCCAAGAGCTGTTTATCGGAAAATGAAATGTGAAAAAGTAAAGCACCCTAGAAATGGTAAGAGACCTTAAATCATGGGCTTCATAGTACACCAGAACAGGAAACCAAGCTACTTAAAGAAATTAGGATGTATGTAAAGTGGAAAACCCTATACTATATAACAGGAGTCAGCAAACTCTTCTGTAAAGGGTTAGGTAATAAATGTTTTAGGTTTTGTGGGCCATACAGTCTCTGTCGCACTTGCTCAACTCTGCCATCATAGTGTGATAACAGCCCTAGATAATAAACAAACGAATGAGTGTGGCTGTGTTCCAGTAGCATATATGTACAAAGATGAGTGCTGGGCTAGATTTGGTCTGTGGATTATAGTTTGCGACACCTACTCTACAACATAATGTTTTAAAATTATAGACTCTTCACTATTATTTAATTTTAATAGGAAAAATGGGCTATGATTCAAATACAGATTTGTAGGGTTAGTCAATCTGCCATTATGCCCATTATTTGGTAACAAGTATAGGGAATGACAAAATGAAGTAAAGCTGACTTGCCTCTATAACCTGCCTTCCATGAAGTAATGAGATGCAGAATCACAGTGGTAAAAATATAGGAAAGAAATCATTTGTCTATATGCCCTATCTGCCATCTATCTATCCATCCATCCATTGATGTATGATATAATTATTTCATATGGGGAATAAAAATTAAATTTATGTATTAACACCTGTTTTGCATATAAAACTTCATGGATGAACAACGGGTGTGACAAAAGTTGATATGATATAAGCAAATAATTGATTCTGAAAAATGTACGGTTATTACACATCAGGCACATTAAAACTTACTACCCTTCTGTATCTGCAGTTTGCAATTAAAGTCTTACTCATATTAATTTTATATAGTTTTATCAATTTTACGTTAGTTATATTGAACAATTCTACAAGTGCCATTCCCTTACCTTGCAGTCATCTGAAAGCACTTTAGGTTCAAGTAGAGTGTTTTCTTCGAAAATCTGGCTGTTCCATCCCTTGAAACCAATAGTCAATCCTGAGCCACTTGTCTGAGCAGTTGTCCACACTGGAGTGTTTAGACAATGAATGGTGATGATATGGGTGGCTTCTGAGCTCAGTAAATGAAGGAAGTTCATCTGGACTTTTCCGACTCCAAACTCCAACTAATGTCATTGAAACAATATGCAAGTTATAAGATATGGCAATTGAAAGACGTACAGTTTGGGGAAACCTGAAGAAAGTCCTTGACAGGCCAGGGGTGGGGCAGGGGGGAATCCCTGATTTATAGCATTTTCTGATTTCCACCCCTATGGTGGGAGTTGTAAATACTCCCACCATGGCTGGTTTTAGGCTATCAAGGTAGTGTCATTAAATATGGAGTTGGCAAGAGACATTAATAATAGCTCTCCTGAGCAGTATGAGCTGGCTTTAGCATACTACTAGGCTACTAGATACGAACAACGAAAAGGGGAGATACTTTGCGTAATGTTATTTAAGATGCATTAATAATTTGTTATTGATTATTGCTTGTCTATACTTTCATTTGAAGATTTATTTTTGAGTTTCCAAAGATAAGTTAAAAGTTGTAGTAATAAATTGATTAATTTTAACTATGAGAGCCTTTACAGACAAAGACAGAATCTTAGTCTTTGTGTTGCCAGCCCCTAATGCAGTTCCAGTCATACAGTGAGTCATCAGTAAATGTTTATTGCATGAATGAATGAATGCATGAACAAGTATTTACTAATAAAGTGAACGATATAGGGCAACACTGGAGCAAGGAAGTATGACTGCACATTTTCTAGGCTTGAACAAGGAAGCAGATTTTTCTATAGCTTTAGCCATCATCATCATCATCATTATTATTTTAGCATTATTCAAGCATGGGGATGGTCATAACATAAATGAGTAGAAGTAGTTCCTACTGAGGAATTTATGTTAATCTCCAAACACAGAATCAGAGAAATATCAGTTATGAGGTAACAGAGAAGGAAAAAAACATAAAATGACAACAAAAAAGCAAAACTTCAGGGAAAGAGAGGAAAGGCAAAGGAAGAGTATAAGGATGAAAACATGGAAGGATCATCATGAGGAATATTAGAGCTGAAGTAATTCAAATTCCTTCATTTTGCAGATGAGAACCACAAACCTGGGAAGTATGTAGCCTTCCTGAGCTTTAGTCCCTCGGTTGGTAAAGCTGGGTATAACCCCAACATGACAGGGTTGTTATGAGGCTTTGAGGTGCCCACTGTCATTTAGCTACTAGCACAGCACCCGGCACAGAGTGGGCTCTCTGGTGGCTCACAGCATCATTCCCCAGGTTTGTTGAGGAAAAGAAATTAGAATCCAGTTTCCAGATTCCAAGTCTACTGTTCTTTCCACTACCTGCGCAGTCTTTCTCAGGTTGAGTTTATGGATGGGAGAGATGGGAGAATTGATTCAGCCAAGGAAAGAATTGGAGTGCAGCTCGTTCACTTGATCCTGTCTTCTTTGCACACCAGTCTCCCCCTTTCTTCCATGATAATCCAAATAAAAATCCTGGGCTAAACCCAGGGGGCTGAGGATGATCGTGCCTAGTTTGGAAGCGGGACGATCATGCTGCTCATTAGTTACACAGATTCCACAGGAACTTAAGAATCCTCCCCTCCTCTGCTTTGGGTAACAGTGGTGAATGGCTATTGAGATGAGCTGGTGAAACATCCTAGTTAATGAAGGGGGGAGCGTTTTAGGAGGAGAGGGCAGTCTAATGATGAAGCAGCTGGAGGGACGGACACACTGCATATTTTAGCTGCTGCCTTTCAGTGGTGGACAGAACACACAATAGGTCCGTATATCAGTTCTTTGTCAATGAGAAAAGTTCTTGGGAGGGCCAAGGTAGTTTAACCAGAAATGCAGTTTTAGTTTCTTCAGTATATGTTGTAGGTAGAACTAAGCTTTAGGGTTTAGAAATGCTTGTTATAATATCCAGTGTTACATACCAAACTAACTTTCGTTCATTCTAAACATTTGGTTTATAGAACTATACTTGTAAGAAGTTTTAAATACTATCCAGTGGATGTTTAGGAGAGGTTATTTTTGTGCCCAGTCACCAAAAATAGCAAGCTTTGTGGTGAAATGCCTCTTTTAATCATTATGATGTCTTTTTCAGTAAAACTTAAGGTAACTGATTACTGAGAACAAACACTGCAGCTGTTTGGGAATTTTCTAATGAATGCATGTGCATAAAAACATATGTTTTACATTTTTAAAAGGAATTTAAAAAGCATAGTCGGTAGAGTAAGCCAAGCTAAGCCAGTCATAAAAATACATAATCAGGGCTTCCCTGGTGGCGCAGTGGTTGAGAATCCGCCTGCCGATGCAGGAGACACGGGTTCGTGCCCTGGTCCGGGAAGATCCCACATGCCGCGGAGCAACTGAGCCCGTGAGCCATGGCCGCTGGGCCTGCGCGTCCGGAGCCTGTGCTCCGCAACGGGAGAGGCCACAACAGTGAAAGGCCCGCATACCGCAAAAAAAAAAAAAAAAAAAAAAAAAAAATACATAATCAAAATGTCAAGATTTAACAGGATTATTTAAAAAAAAAAAATTTCTTCCTCATATATGGTAGAGAATATCTTGCTTCCATTCATAAAATTCATAATTATTTAAAATGAAAGAAGTTTAAAAATCACTGTTTACTGATAGTGGGCAAGTACTAAATTCAAAACATACCTTTGTCACAGAGACAGGAGATAAACATGTCTGACCACCAGCACTGAAATTGCAGAAAACCTCAATGGCATCTGAAGGGCATCCAAGATTTGGATCAATCCAGTATTTTCCTATTAATTTATCGCAAAACATAAAGATATTTAAATGCCATGCTAAAATATATTTGAACTATCCTTACAAATTATCATGATACTTTCAATATATTTTTCATGCTTTTTCCTTTTAAAAAACTTAGAAGATTATAAAGATATTTACATTTAGTCAAACAATGAAAGCTGCAAGCATTATGTAAAACCAATACTGAAAATACTGTATTTTTCACATACCTATCAATTTAAGGGCATTTTATTATTTTAATAAAAAATAACCGAATGGCTGAATCTGTTGCTTCATTCTATAGATAAGTGCAGCAACTTAAAGTGAATTGTCTAAAGTTACATAGTTAATAGAAAAGTTGAAATTAATATAGGGTATGTGTGTATTTTTGTTCTATGTCATTACAGAGCTTAAAAATGAATATATATATTTAAAAAACAGAAACAACTTCTTCAGTCTCCCCGAGGAAAAACATATCTTTATGTGTAATATTGATAATTAAAATAAAAGGAATAAACATTTTTTGTTTCCAGAAGAAAAATGTGCAATTAAATGGTTATTTTTGTGCTTTCTTTTCAGATTTGTAAGTGGAAAAAACTGAAATCTCTGCAGCCAGTGTAAGCCTGCCAACCTTTGCCTCCATTGAGTGCCCAGGAGAATCAAATGGTGTGTGAAAGACTTCAAGACATATCCAGACTGAAAAGTACTGGGCTAGCGTCTTAATTCCGGAATAACAGGCTCAGAATACTAAAATAGCACCTTATTCTAAACACAAAGGACAGGAATTTTTGAATGAGATGGCCCTGCCTTCTTGCATTAAAAAGGCAAGACAAACAGTATTTGTAAAATGTCATTTTCTATAATAGGTAGAAATCCTGTTTGTTCCATTCCTATCCCACAGCAAAGATTCCTCCAGCTCATCCTGGGCTTCATTCACCTGTGTATCATTTTAGACTTCCACAACATCCTCGACTATTCTCCCCTCTACTAGTCTACTAATTCTTCAAAGTGAAGACTTGTTGAATTGGTACTTCCAAGAGTAGGGGATTGTTACAGACAGTCCAGATAGCTGGACCCCATCCCCAGAGTTGCTGAATCATTAAATCTGGGATGGGGCTTGAGAATCTGCATCTAATTCTGGTCCACGGACTATATTTGGAGAATCACTGATCTATTGAAATATGGAAGAAAGGGGTGAAAAAGATCCTAATACCACCTCCATCCTGTTTTTTCCCATTTCCTCAGAATGTTGAACATTTTGTAGTTTGTAGAAATTATAGCTGGGTTTTTTTTTTAAAAAAAACCAGGATCTGATCCAGGCTTACAGTCATATCTTGATTCATCATCTCCTCTCAAGAAATAGTTTCCTACTACTATGTGAGTGAATATATTCTTTATAAAACGTTTTCCTTCAAGCAAGGTCTCATTGTTACATGAGGTGGAATGCTTTGAATTCAGGCATTATGTTGTACAATGGTGAACTGGTAGGGGCTTCATATATTTTTCAGGGTATGCTGAGCTACAGATAAAGCACTATACCATAATACATCTTTTATAGGCCTAAATGCTCTAACTCCAAGTTGGCTCTCTCCTGAGAACACTGCTTCCCCTGCAGCTCTTTCAAGTTCTGCCACAGCCTCTACAGCATTGTGCCTGGGTGGGGAAGGGGTCTTTCTTGCTCCTCGTTGCCACGTTCAGACTGTTCTCCCCACTTTCTCCCTAAAAACACTCCATGGTAAAATTGCTGTCATTGCATTATATCACCTGTTACCTCTTCCTGTTGCTACCACCAAATTTATTTCTTTGATGATTCTAGCTTTTGGCTAGCTATCACTTTCAGAAAATCTATTTATAACCTAATTCTTCATTATTTTACATCCACATGGTTGATATTTGCAATACCGACTTCTTAGTGCCTCGAACTCTCTCCCACCAATGTTTTTGTACCCTTCTCCTGTCCTGTTTACTTTAATCATTAACTTACAGGGCCATACCCTACTTTTTGTTATTACCTACAGCTAGATCTCCTCCATGATTTCACCTCTCTTCTCATTCCAGCTTATTCCCTCTAGTGTTCTGACTCTAATAATTCTTTGATCCCATTAGGACCTATCCATTGATACTACCACTTTTTCATTGTCCTTCATAATCTTGTGTTCACTTCTCTTCCTGCCTAGCTTAAAACCCACAGTCCTTTGCTATGATCATTTCCTTAGAGACTTCCTTAACGTTCTTGCCCTGCCTCACTTCATTGTGCTTGTCTTATAAAATCCCAGTCCTGCATAAGTCCAGTGTGTGCCTAATCTGTGCCTGTACCTGCACAACTAAATGTGCCTAGAGAAAAACACAATTATGCTGACTGGCCTCACTTTAAATTCAAATGTTTGAAAGGCTGCCAGACAATACTACTATGTTTCCCTAGTTCATTTCCTCTGTCACTTTCCTAGTTAACCATTTGAAACCTTTTCCTATCCTCTCAAGTTAATTATACCTTTCCTTCATTCTTATTCTTGACTGATAACCTTTCAGTTTCACTGAGACAACTAAAGCAAACTGAAGGAAACTTATATAAGCTCCCATTATGACCTTTACCTATCTATCTGTACTTGCACACATATATTCTGCCTTCTCTCTTATTACTGTGAATAAACCGTGTTCCTAAATAAGGTTTCCCTTGTCCGTTAAACCTTCCATTTCAATTTTTTCCTCTCTTATTTTTTCTTTTGAGTCAGCTTCTGTTGTCTGCTTTTCTGCCAGTTCTCATTCGTGGTGTTTTGTCAACTTGTGTGCTTAGTTATCATTGATTGTGTGCTGGGCACTATATTTGAAAAATTATTTATGGAAATAATTTGAGCCCTAGGATGATACTATCTTTTATAGAAGAGTTTTCTTTGTTTCTATCAGGTATGAGGGGCTACTAGCAGTCTGGAATCATCTTAATCCAAGTTCACAGTTTGAGATTTTCTGAGCAATCTTGATGATGTGAAGCTAGGCTGCAATCTGTACAAATATCTTTTCTTTCAGTTTATTTTTACTCTGAAAGTGGAGCCCTTTGAAAGCCTAAGTCCCCACCTTTTGTGGACTTCAGATTCCAACCTTTGATCCCTATCCCATGAAGCCACCAAAAGCACTACTCAGTTTCTGAACACACCCAGGGCAAAAGTAGCTCTAAGTATGTGTTCATCTCTCTGCTGTCTTTTTCAAAATATTGGCTTGAAAGTCCCTCACTACGTTGTCAGTATTTGATGCTTTTAACTTAATTTTCAAAAAGTTTTGTTAGGCAAATTGAATTACCTGCTTCATTAATGGGAGTGGAAACTCCAGCTCCACCATTTTCTCTTAAACCCTGATACAGTTTTAACTGCTACCATTCCTCTAAACCGCTCTTGCGAAGATCATCAAAGACCTTCCCATTACTAAATCTAGTAGCCTTTCTCAGTCTTCACCTAACTTGACATTGACCCAGTAGCTCCCCTCCTCCTCAGGCAAACATTTCCTTCACTCCACATTCATCTAGTTTTCCTCTTATCTCAGTGATAGCTTCTTCTTAGTCTTCTTCGCTAGTTCTCCCTCAACTCCCTGACCTCTCTAAACATTAGAGAGCTCTAAGGCACAGTTTTTAGAACTCTTTTCTTTATTTATCTGTTCTTTAGGTAGTCTTAAACAGTCTCAGGGCATTGGATACTATTTATATGCAAATGACTTCATAAATTTTACCCCTAGCCAGGACCTCACTCCTGAATAGCCAATGACCTACTTGACATCCTTACTTGAATGCCTAACAGACATCTCAAATTAAATACATCCAGAACTGAACTCTTGATCTTGTCTCCAAACTTGCTTCTCTATCTCTTTTGACAGCAAGTCCACTCTTCTAGTCCCTTAGTCAAAAATCTTAGAGTCATCCTTTATCATTCTATTTCTCTCATAACCCACATCCAAATTTCCAAGAAAAAACTGCTGGCTCTACCTTAAAACATATCCAAAGATTTGACCATTTCTTATCACTTCCCCACCACCAACTCTACTCCAGGCCATCATCATCTCTTACTGGATTATTTCAATAGTCTTCTCAATGTCTCCTTCTACCCTGTCCTCATTATATTTGCAATACAACACCCAGAGTAACATTTTAAAAATTTAAGTCAAGTCACATTATTCCTTTGCTCAGAATCTTCCAGAGGCTTCCCATCTTATCCAGTAAAAGCTGGAGTCTTTTGAGTAATCTATAAGATCCTGTATAATCTGGTTTCTTGACATCCTTCTGACTTCATTTCCTACCATTCTTCCACTTATGCACTTTCTTCCAGTCACCTTGGCCTTCTTGCTAATAGTGGAACGTGCTAAGTACACGCTCAGGTTCAAGAGCCTGTGCGTTTGTTCTTTCTTCCTGGAAAGCTCTTTCCCCAGATTTCCTGTGGCTTGTTCCCTTACCTCCTGATATTGCTCAAATGTCACTTTCTCAGAGATGCTTTATCTACCTACTCTATTTACCACTTCACCCCCCACCCTACTTTATGTCATATCCCCTCTTCCCTGCTATTTTGTGTTTCTCTATTGCACTTACAATCTCCTAGTGATGAAAGTATTTTTGGGCGTAAAGACCTTTCCGATACCTTACAAGCCATACCACTTAGCTATTTCTCCTATGAGGAAGGCAGACCTTGAATTAGATTTCAGTAATTTGTATGTCCTGTAGTGTCTTTGTTCCTTTCAGTTCTATAGAATTGCATTTTTATACCCTCAAATATGGGAAAGAATAAAATTTGAATTATTGTAGGCAGCTATAACTGTAAATATTGTTTTTGTGATAATCTAGGGCAGGAAATATCTATAGAAGTTAAGCATTTTATTAATATAAATAAAATGAATATTTTCACTATACTGTATTCTAGAATGGAAGATGTTTTTGGACAAATGTGTATTTATACATATATATGTATATGTGTATGTGTGTGTGTATAAAATAAAATATGGACTACTATTCATCCAGAATTAAATAACTTATTTTCAAATCAGCATATATGTCATTGTGTGTTAAGACTAGAGTTTTTACCAAAAAATGATAACTACTAATATTGATTGTATAGCTGACCAGATAGACCCAATAGAAATTAAAATTAAATGATATATTGTAGCAGACAGGGTTTCCCCTGCTTATCACCAGATAGTGATGGCTCTTCCACTTGCTTTAAAAACTTTCCTTGATGGTTCTAGTTTTGCACCTCTGGCTAATGGATTTGGGGTATCAATGTGAGGATGAGAAAATTCCAAGAATGACAAGCCACTCCATCTTTATAGTCACTGATACTGAAATGAGGCATTTAAATTCCATTTTATGTAAAAACGAATTTTAGAGAGTGTGGTAGAGAGGGCTCTATGATCTCTTTCTTCATGTTGCCATAAGTCAGGCTGTGCAGTAGAAGACCTTTGTAAAGGGAACCCTTGAAAAAGGATACTTTGACCTCAGAAACATGTTTACCTCTATGAATATGTATTTGGTTCTTGATGTTAAAATGCCTCTGCCAGGGTTTTATCAAAAATGATAAGGTTTGGAATAAATACACCGCAAATCTCAAACACACTGAAATGATGAAACAAAATTAGATATCAGAGTTTAAGGAAACCAGTAACTTACCATCTGATACTTTGTGTTCACAGTTAAGCAAATCTTTGCAGATTCGTGCTGGGTTATCTCGTGTGCCAAGAGGATTCTTGATGCTGTGCAGTAAATTGCTAAGGTAGTTCAAGGTTTCGAATATCTCTGCACTGTGGTCAATTAAGGTCACTTCAGTATTCTGGTAGCTCTGCCAAGTCATTGTGAGAATCATATTAGCAAAGAAGCTTGGAGTAGTCATTACCAGCATGTAACCCAAGTGATAAACACGGAGCAAGGCAGAAGAAAAATGTACTCCTGTTGTGTGCAAGGAGTTGGGAGTAGGATGTAAAGAACAGTTTATATTTAACTATAGGCATATTTGTATGTTTTATTAATCTTGATCCTAATAAAAGCTTAAATTCACACTCAAAAGTCTAGTTTTCAAGCTGACATAAAACTTAATTACTATGCCTACTGCATAATTTGAAAAAAACCTATATTATGAATAAATAGAGCTTAAATAAGAAAAATGAGTAGTGATAATAGATAGATCCCATTTTAAGAAATGGCTAACTTCATTTAACTATTTTCTTCTATAGTACCAAATTCTTATTTTAAAAAATCCTTTAACAATATTATATTTTTGTTTTAAATGTTTTCCTTAAAAAACATCTTATGCATATATTTCTGTTTATTAAAATTGCTTACTTTGTCCTTAAAATTTTTTTCATTACTTTTAATCTCTTTTAAATAGAGGCTTTGAGATAAAGTCACATTTTGGCCTCTGAAAAAAAATTGCTCTTTAATTTGTAGATTGAGAGTGCCAGTGTAAATAAAGCCACATATATTATTACCTCCATCTGTAGGGCAGTATGTGATTCAATCAGGGCTTGAATAGCAGCATTGATATCCATTTGTTTCTGTGTAAAACAAAACCATTTGAGATCAGCAATAAGATCAACACTGAATGCTCTAAAGTAAAGCCTATAAATTCTGAAAGCACTGCTGTTAAAGTATACTAGACTTATTATCTAAAAGGGGTTTGTAACTCTTATGGTTAGACAGAACTTGCAACTATTGCCTGACTATCCGAAAGGACAATATGCTGCTTTCATCGAAATCTCAAAAGTCTCCTAATTAAAACAGGACCAAAGTCTAGAGCTCTCAAATGAAAAACTATTTGTCTCTGCTGCATGAAAACACACAAAAAAGTTACTCACATGGAAGAAGAATGAAATATGATCCCCTCAGTTAATAAATTGTAAAGTGAAGAATAAATAACTATAGTAATTTTTAACAGTTACATTCTTGGAAGGAAAATAGAAAAAAATATTACTGTCCTGAGGTAGTCACCACATTAGTTTAATCTGATACTTCTGTGGTCTTAAAAACAATTTCTGAAGTTGGAAAAAGTATCATTAGTCCCAAAAGAAATAATACATCATGAATCCAATCTCCTCCTGCATTTAATAAAAGATATTTTTAGAGAAAGACCCAACCTAACCATTAGTAAAAAGTCTTTTCGTATTTTATTTTTTAAAAAGCTTGGAAACTAAGAAGCATGAGTTGGGAGAAAGTTCTGTGAAATGGCATCTGTGTGAGCAAATCAAGCGATCTCATTTCTTTCAGAATGATTGTACTGCTGAGATATCTTTTTACTTGGCAGCCCATACAATAGAAACTCTTTTCAACAGATCTCTCATAACTCATGGTTGGTAATTTGAAAAACTATTTAAAATGATGGGACAATCAACAAAATGTACTCATCTTTGCCTCAACATGTGGTTTTCATATTGGAAAATACTTGACTCATTCTGCATATGTACACTGCCAAACACATATTGAGGATAAAATAGTAAGCAAACAATACAAAACAAAACAACCTTGCCCTTGTAGAGCTAAAGTTTAGAGGTCGATAAAGGCATTAATCAACTAATCTCAAAAATTCACATTTACAAATTGTGATACGTGCTATAAAAGAAAAGTGCATGGACCTATGAGAGAAATTACAGAGTATTAAATCTGGGGGATAGAAGAGATTTGGAAGGACTAGATCAGCATAGGCTTCCTTGAGGTGGTGATATTTGAGCTGAGATCTGAAGAATATGATTTGTTAGGAGAGGGCTGGGAGAGCTTTCCAGGCAGAGGTAACAACTTTGCACAAAGGCAGTGGAAAAGCATGACCTATTCAAGAAGAAGAAAGGCTTAGCATAAAATGTTCTGTGCAGATTAAATCTGACCATCATTCTTGTGAGAATTGGCAGACTTTGGACATGGGTCACAAAAATATATTGGGACTAAATATGGGCAACTGAATTAAGTAGTAAACAATAGCCACCTTTATATTTTCCAGTTGTTTGTGGTTAGGGCTTTGATCTTAGAAAAACTAGCAATAAGCAGTTCTCAGGTGCTTCAGACTCAGGACCCTTTTGTACTTTTAAATATTATTAAGGGCTTTAAAGAACTTATATTTATGTGAATTACAGCTTTTGATATTTAACATCGTAGGAATTAAAATATAAAATAAAAAACTGTTAATTGCCTTAAAACAATAAATACATTATATGTTAATATAAATAAACATTTTTAAATGAAAAATAACTATTTTCCAAACAAAAAATTAGTGAGAAGAGTGGCACTGTTTTACACTTTTGTATGTCTCTTTAACGTCTGGATTAATAGGAGATAGCTAGATTCTCATATTTGCTTTCATATTCTCATTTGCTTCTATATTCAATCTATTAAAATGTTACTTTAGCTGAACTGTATGAGGAAAATCCAGCCTTAAAAAGATATGTAGTTGGAAAAAAGATTATTTTAGTAGCCTTTTCAGATAATTGTGGATATTCTTCTTTGATATTATACCAGAACTTGATAAGTGGTAGTTTCTTGAAGGTTAGTTGAAATGTGAAATCTGAAACCATATCTACAACGTATCTATTTTATATTCTTTTATATTAAAATCTATTGATCTATCTTAAACTTTGAAAGAATCATTTATCAATGCATGATTTTAGTAAAAATCATGATTTTTGTTAAAATCATGCATCGATCATTGGAAAATAATGGTTCAAGAAATAATCCAGATCTTCCAAAGACTGACACATTTCGTTATGTCATTATCAAAAGATTACATTCGTTAACATCATCACCAAACTCATTAGAAAAATGTAAGTACTGGTAAGTTGTCAAACTTGTAATAGATACAAGCATTCCTCAATTGTTATTGTTGCTTGAAAGTTTGAAATTTACTATTGGTATCAAATTGTCAGTTGTTTTCTTTGAAATGACAGGCTTACTTCATTCATTTTCAAGAAAATATCTGCCAAATACTCATGTCTGAATAGCATTATCATTCTGTCAAGTAAAAATGGTGTTCCATGAAAAAAGCAGCTAGTTCAGTTTGCAACTGAAACAATTTCATAAGTGCTTTTATTTGAGGCAACCATTGTACTTCAATATGCAGAAATGCTTTACATGTTCTTCCATTTCATCACACAGAATATTAAAAAGATGTGTACTAAAGATTAGAGACTTAGGAGACGGCAAAAATGGTGGAATAATGACCTCCCAGAATTCTCTCTTCTATAAAAGCAATGAGAAAACTGGAAAAAAAATGTTTTTTCAGAATTACAGAAATTAACAAAATGCTTGCAGCAACCTGGGGAGCATTTATGAAAAATAGCTTAATTTCAGTAAGGTCAGTGAGCTTTGTAAAGCTTTAATCTGTCCTATTCCCAAGCCTCTCTTTCCAGCTCTGTGGTAGCCTTGAAAACCAACAGCCTGCAATCGCAGTGAAAACAAGAAGCCTGGAAACCACAGGAGGGAGCAGAATGGGGCTGGAGTTGCTTCAAAGCCTCATTTCCAGTGAAATGTCATTATTTGACCTTTCTGGTCATTCCCTTAGACTTGCAAGACTGTCTTTATTTTACCTGACTCAGAGCTCACTCAGTGCAAAAAGTCTTTGCCAAGGAACACTAAAAAAAAAAAAATTTAGATGGAATTATTAAAAATTTAGATGGAATTGTTAGCCACTTTGTGGCTACTGGAAACATGAGAAAACAGTTGGGGCAAACAATAGTCTAAGAAAAGCTAGGGAATGAGATGTCCATAGAGATTCTAAAAAACTCTGACATATTCCTGGGAATCTAGAAGTCCATGTGCATGCATAGGGCTGTGCACATGATCAGGAAAAACATAAGAAGGCCCTAAGTTCTCTCTTCTGGCTGACCTTCAGGCTCTGTGAAAATAGGAAATTAAAACTCGGGTACAGTTGTCAGTTGCCTGGCTGAGCATTGAAGGGATGCTCCAACATGCTCACAGAGACCCTTGGCAAAAACTGGGAGACTTACTGGTTCTGGCATTTAAGGAAATCTCTCTCCAATCCTTAGCTAACCACTAAGCTGAGTACAGACTTTAGTAGTCACATATGTCAAAGAATACAGACTTTATACCTTTAGGAAAAGTCACTAAACAAACAACAAAAACAACAAATAGTAACAATAAACACTGAGGTTGGGGTGAAGAATTTGACTTGCAGAGATGCCATTTTATATTATTTAAAATGTCCAGTTTTCAAGAAAAAATGACAAGACATGCTGAGTAACATTAAAGTATGACCCCTATACATGGGAAAAAGCCAAGCAATCAACAGAAATAGAAACTGTCCCTGAGGAAGCCCAGATGATGAACTTAGTAGACAAAACTTTAGCTATTTTAGGTATGTTTAAAGAACTAAAGTACACCATGTCTAAAGGAAAGTATGAAAAAGATGTCTTACCAAATAAAAAATATAAAGAGATAGAAATTATAGAAAAGAGCAAGTAGAAGTTTTGTAGTTGAACAATAACTGAAATCAAAGTTTACTAGAGAGGCTCAACTGTAGATTTCAGTAGATAGAAGAAAGTCAGTGAACCTGAAAACAGTCAGTCAGAGGCATATAAAGAAAAATGAAGCAGAAAATGAACAGGCTCAGAGATGTACAGGACATCATAAAACATACCAATGCATGAATGATGAGAGTCTCAGAAGAGAAGAAGAGAGAAATAGGGGTAGAAAGAATATTTCAAAAAATAATGGCTGAAAATGTGCCAAAGTTGATGAAAAACATTAATCGCCACATCCAAGAAGCTCAATGAATTCCCCTAGACACATCCTAATGAAACTGTTGAAAGCTAAACACAAAGAGAGAATCCTGAATGCAAAGAGACTCATCATATCCAAGGGATGAGATTTTTCATCAAAAACCATAAAGGTGAGAGACAGTAGGATGACATATTCAGAGTGCTGAAGGAAAAAGACTATCAACCAAAATTTCTATATCCAATAAAACTATCCTTCTAAAAGGAGGAAAAAAGACATTCCCAGATAAACAAAAGCTGAGGCAATTTATCATTAGCAAACTTCTCTAGAAAAATAATAGAGAGTCCTTTGGACTGAAATAAAGGACACTAGGCAGAAACTTAAATCCACATGAAGAAATAAAGAGCACTGGTAAAGATAACTATACAGGTAACTATAAAAGAGAGTATAGATCCCAAATAGCCAAACAATCTTGAAAAAGGAAAACAAACTTGGAGGTCTCACACTTCACTTTCAAAACTTAATCAAAGCTACAGTAATCAAAACAGTGTGGTACTGGCATACAGACAGACATATAGACCAATGGAACAGAGTGCAGGAATAAACCCTCACATACATGGTTAAATAATTTTTGAGAAGGGTGCCAAGGCCATTCTCTAAGGAAGGAATAGTGCTGGGAAAATTTGGTATCCACATGCAAAAGAATGAAGTTAGACTCTTACCTACATCATAAACAAAAATTAACTCAAAATGGATCAGACAATTAAATGTAAGACCTAAAACTATAAAACTCTTGAAGAAAATATATGGGAAATGCTTCATGACATTGGATTTGGCACTGATTTCTTGGAGATGAAACCAAAAACAAGGTAAAACAACAACAACAATAACAAAACCCTGATAAATTGGACTACATCAAAATTAAAAACTTCTGTGCAAAAATCAAGAGTGAAAAGGCAGCCAAAGGAATGGGAGAAAATATTTGCAAATCATATATATGATAAGGGATTAACATTTAGAATGTATAAAAAACTCCTATAACTCAACAACAACACAACAAAAATAAGCAACCCAATTCAAAAATGGGCAAAAGACATTTTTCCAAAGAAGATATGTAAGCCAGTTTCCCCAAAGAAAATACATATAAGCCAATGAGCATATGAAAAGATGCTCAACATCTGTAATCATTAAGGAAATGCAAGTCAAAACAGTTATCTGCCACTTCACACTCATTAGGATGGCTGTTATCAAACAAACAGAATATAACAAATGTGAGGGAGGGTGTGGAGAAATTGGAACCCTGTGTACTATTGGTGGGAATGTGAAATGGTGTACCTGCTATGGAAAACAGTATAGCAATTCCTCATAAAGTTAAACATAAAATTACCATATGATCCAGCAGTTTCACTTCTCAGTATATATGGAAATGGATTAAAGGCAGGGACTCTTTAATCCATTTGGAGTTTATTTTTGTGTATGGTGTTAGGTAGTGTTCTAATTTCAGTTTTTTATATGTAGCTTTCCAATTTTCCAGCACCACGTATTGAAGAGGCTGTCTTTTCTCCATTGTATGTTCTTGCCTCCTTTGTCATAAATTAGGTGGCCATTATGTGTGTGGGTTTATCTCTGGGCTTTCTATCCTGTACCATTGACCTATATTTCTGTTTCTGTGTCAGTACCATACTTCTTTTTTTTTTTTTTTTTTTTTTTTTGTGGTACGCAGGCCTCTCACTGTTGTGGCCTGTCCCGTTGTGAAGCGCAGGCTCCACAGCATGTGGGATCTTCCCGGACCGGGGCACGAACCCGTGTCCCCTGCATCAGCAGGCGGACTCTCAACCACTGCACCACCAGGGAAGCCCTGTCTTTTTTTGTTTATTTTTTATTTTTATTTATTTATTTATTTATTTTGCGGTACGCGGGCCTCTCACTGTTGTGGCCTCTCCCTTTGCGGAGCACAGGCTCCGGACACACAGGCTCAGTGGCCATGGTTCACGGGTCCAGCTGCTCTGCGGCATGTGGGATCTTCCCAGACCAGGGCACGATCCCATGTCCCCTGCATTGGCAGGCGGATTCTCAACCACTGTGCCACCAGGGAAGCCCACCTTTTTTTTAAAAAAATAATTAATTTATTTATTTTTGGCTGCGTTGGGTCTTCATTGCTGCTTGAGGGCTTTCTCTAGTAAGCGGGAGCTACTCTTTGTTGCGGTGCTTGGGCTTCTCATTGCAGTGGATTCTCTTGTTGTGGAGCACGGCCTCCAGGCACATGGGCTTCAGTAGTTGTCGCACGCAGGCTCAATAGTTGTGGCTCCCAGGCTCTAGAGCGCCGGCTCAGTAGTTGTGGTGCACAGGCTTAGTGGTTCCACGGCATGTGGGATCTTCCCAGACTAGGGCTCAACCCCCTGTCCCCTGCATTGGCAGGTGGATTCTTAACCACTGTGCCACCAGGGAAGCCCCAAGCTGTCTTGATTACTGTAGCTTTGTAGTATAGTTTGAAGTCAGGGAGCCTGATTTCTCCAGCTCCGTTTTTCTTTCTCAAGATTGCTTTGGCTATTCGGGGTCTTTTGTGTTTCCATACAAATTGTAAAAATTTTTGTTCTAATTCTGTGAAGAATGCCATTGGTAATTTGATAGGGATTGCACTGAATCTGTAGATTGCTTTGGGTAGGATAGTCATTTTCACAATATTGATTCTTCCAATCCAAGAACATGGTATATTTCCCCATCTGTTTATGTCATCTTTGATTTCTTTGATCAGTGTTTTATAGTTTTCTGAGTACAAGTCTTGTGCCAAATGTAAAATAGTTAGCTGGTGGGAAGCAGCAGCGTAGCACAGGGAGATCAGCTCAGTGCTTTGCGACGACCTAGAGGGGTAGGATAGGGAGGATGGGAGGAGGGCTCAAGAGGGAGGGGATATGTGGATTTATATATGCATATGGCTGATTCATTTTGTTATGCAACAGGGGCTAGCTCAGTATTGTGAAGCAGTTATACTCCAATAAAGATATATTTTTTTAAAAAGGCAGGGACTCAAACAGATATTTGTACACCTATGTTTATAGCAGCATTATTCACAATAGCAAAAGGTGGAAGCAACCCAAGTGTCCATCTGGATAAACAAAATGTGGTATATACATACAATGGAAATTATTCAGCCTTAAAAAGGAAAGAAATTCTGACACATGCTACAACATGGATTAACCTTGAAGACATTATGCTAAGTGAAGAAAGCCAGACAAAAAAGTTCAAATACTATATGCTTCCACTTATAGAAGGTATCTAGAGTAGTCCAATTAATAGACAGATAGAAAGTAGAATGGTAGGTTTTTAGGGACTGGGGAAAGGAGGAATGGGGAATTACTGTTTAATGGATCAGAGTTTCAGTCTTAGACGATGAAAAAAGTTCTAGAGATGACTGGTGGAGATAGTTGCACAGCAGTGTGAATGTACTTAATGCTACTGAAGAGTACACTTAAAGATGGTTAAAATGATAAATTTTATGTATATTTTGCCACAATTAAAAATAATAAGTAAATAAGTATGCTCATTATCCCTTATAGCTAACCATCCCACTTCTGGGAACAGGTCCTAGAGATATTCCACAAAATATGTATATGGACAAGACATGCATACTGTTTCTATTAGGAAAAAGATTGGAAACAACTTAAACACCCATGAATACAGGACTGGATGGATGAATAAACTGTAGGATATTCTTAATTGAAATGACCATGGTTCATTTTCTGTGAGAATGTGGCAATGAAGAATACAGTGACTTTTAGTAGATTAGTAGTGTAGCGTTTGGTACTAGATTCAAGCTAAGGTACTAGCAATTTTAACCACCAACAGTACAAATGTCAACTCAGTGAAAAAGGCAGGGTTTTTTCCCCCACAATAGGCATTAGAAAGAAAAGAATGTCATAAAACTTGGCTACTTGTAAATTTTTTTATTCCTATATTTCCAGTGTATTATTCCCAAATCCTAGCTCATGCCTGGCACATAGTAGGCATTCAATTTGCTGAATTTATTAATTTTTTCTCAAGGGTAGCCTGTAGGGAGGGCAGGCCCAGAGAGATGGTATTAAGATGATTTGCCTGGGAAGTCATTCAGCAACATCTAAGCATCTCCACCTAAGTGTGGAACTCTCATTAGGTCCAATAAGGAAATACAAAAGAAATAGCTTCCTCCATGTTCTCTAGCTAGAAAGAACATATTCTCACATGAAAATCACTTAAGGTTTATAAAAACGTGCGCCGAGAATAAGGAGTTATCAGGATTAGTGGGACAAATGAAGGAAATTAGGAGGATTCATTATACCTTGAGGGGATGTAACATTCACAGTTCCTTTCCAATTTATTTGAGTAAAATGCAGATCTAGTCTGGGCACCCCAGTACTTTAAGAAGTGTTATTTTCCAGCCATCTAAAATTTTAAGATCACTGGATGGTGAAAACATTTATGGGGTGGGAACTGATTTCAGGTCATGCACCTCTCCATGGTAGAGGCAAATGCTTGTTCTAGGGAACCAGGATGATACCCGCAGCTGCTGCAACCTCGCAATTCACCAATCCAGCTGACCCATTAACTGGTATCATTAAGTTGAAAATTCCTTATCTCATTTAATGATTTTCAATTTTTATTATTTCCACTCCCCACATCTCACACACACACACACACACACACACACACACACACACACACACACACACACATACATCCTTTATCCCACCAACCATTTGTGGTTAACTTTGACATCCTGTTGTAATTTTTTTTTGGTCAGTTTCTAAATATCTTACCATGCGCACTGAGGTCTGGTCATCACCCTGATAATATCCTCTAATTCAAAAGCACCATCAATATATATTCCTTTTCCTGAAACATTTCTCTTTAGCTATTCTACTTTAAGAACTTGAGCAAGTTACTTATAGGTCTTAAAAAGAGGGGGCTGGACTATGTTAGAGGTTTTCAAACTTTTCTTATCTTGACCCATAGTAATAAATACATTTTTATATCATGATAAGGTTCACACAAACATATATTTAACTGAAAACTTTTACAAAACATTTTTCCATACTAGTGGTGATATACTTATTATGTTTTTTTAAATTGAAGTATAGTTGATTTACAATGTTGTGTTAGTTTCAGATGTACAGCAAAGTGATTGTTATACATATTATAATCTATATCTCTCTATATCTATATTTATCTATTATTTTTCAGATTCTTTTCCACTGTAGATTATTACAAGATATAGAATATAGTTCTCTGTGCTGTACAGTAGGTCCTAGGGTGTTCTCTTTTTGCTTTTCTTAAAAATTGAGTAAAATTCACATAACATAAAATTCACCATTTTAGTCATTTTAAAGTATCCAGTTTATTGCTCTGGTAGATTCACTGTGTTGTGCAACCATTACCACTATTTAATTTCATATTTTTATCACCTCTAAAAGAAACCCTGTACCCATTAAACAGTCACTCCCCACATTTTTCTATTTTAATTTCATTTCAATAGAATGCTGAGACTCACCATGTTGATCTCATGATTCACCAGCTAATGAGTGACAATTCACAGTCTAAAATAATTACTAAATAATTACTAAGAAGACTTCTATCTCTAATTCTAATAGGATCCTATTCCATTCTAGACATTATTTCCCTCCAAGTGAAGTCTTCTGTCTTGGAGGATTCCCACTGAAATTTTCTAAGAGTTGCAACTTGCCTGTTTGCATTTATTTATTCATTCAATAGACACTTCTTAAGGGCTTGAATGGAAAAGAGATAACAGAACACATTGCTTACCTTCAGAGAGTTCACAGTCTAATACATGGAAATGGGCATGAAAATAAATGAGTATGAATGAAGAAGGGGAAGTGATCAGTTCTATCTTGCAGTGCAACGAGGGGATGGAATTAAGAAGAGTTTCACAGAAGATATGATCATAGTTTGAGTTTAGAAGGAACATGTAGGTATTTTCTTATTGGCATGGAAACTTCTACTCTGAAAGTCTTTTTTTCAAGGCTACACTGCCGCTTCCTACAATGGTCTCTGCAAGTCCCAGAAAGACAGTATAAAGAAACTGGGTTTCATACTGGCCAGGAACAAGGAAGACAGAAAGGAGAGAAAGGGAATAAGGAAACAAAGAAACTAATGTTAGTTGAGCACCTATTATGTGTCAAGCACATATACTTTTTCATTTAATCCTCCTAATAATTCCTCAAAGTATATCTTCTTTTTTATAAGTATATTTTCTTATCCACATTTTTCTCAGAGCAAAAACCTCTCACATGTCCTAATTCATTTTGGCTGTACAGGAACACATACAAACATTTTTCAAGTGAGAGAGGGATGTGGTGCCCCAAAATTTGGCACTTCAATGTGAAAATTTTCACTAAACACCTCTAATTTGCCAATGATATATGATCTTTTAGAACTTGTTCTTTATTAGGAAAGCAGCTATATCAGTCATTATAAGGTGAGAAGGCAACTGATGAGAGTTTTTCTAACCCATGCATTGTGAGGATCCAGGAGGAAAAGGAAGAACAGAGAAGTGGAGAATAATCTAAAGATTTAAAAAAGGACATGCCCACTGATGTTCATGCCAGGGAAGGTTTCAATCCCCATCAGTCAGATGGCCAGAAAGGGGGTGTAATTTTTTTTTTTTTTTTTTTTTTGCGTTATGCGGGCCTCTCACTGTTGTGGCCTCTCCGGACACGCAGGCTCAGCGGCCATGGCTCACGGGCCCAGCCTCTCCGCGTCATGTGGGATCTTCCCGGACCGGGGCTCGAACCCATGTTCCCTGCATCGGCAGGCAGACTCACAACCACTGCGCCACCAGGGAAGCCCAGGGGGAGTAATTTTTAAAAATCATAGAGAAATAGATGTCTTGTTTCCAAGGAGACCATCTTCTGTGGCACTTTGCTTGAAAGTTATTCCTTGCCCTGATGAAAAGCTGAGGGGAATGAAGAGTTCCTGACCTGCTGGGAGTGGACTGCAGTGATCCACCAGGTAGAACTTTCAAAGATCCAAATGATACCAGAGAAGCATGTGGAAATAAGGCTTGGAAGGCATAGGACTGGCCATTTGTTTGGACAGTGTAGCCAACAGCGGATTTCCTTTAGGCAAGAAATATGACCAAGGACCACTGCATTTGACCAGGATTCTGATTCTGCAGGAATGGGGAATGAGGTTGAAGATAGAAGACCTCTTGTAGAAAGCAGAAAAACAAAGATATTACTGAGTAGGAGAGTGGATACAACGCATTAGAGAAACCAATCTTGGAACACTGAGGCCAGGAGATGATAGCTGATAATGAAGTAATGGAAGTATCACCTCAAAGATAGGAGTAGCAAGTTTTGGGTTGTGATCAAATACATGAGAAGTCCCAGGGCTTCTATGGCCAGCAGCAACTGAGAAGAGTTCATGTAAAGCCTAAAAAGTGGATAACTCTGGTTGGCAAAAAAGAACATTTGAAAAAGGAGAGCTAGGACCCAGAAACAGGAAGAAATGGAGGGAGTTAGTATTTTGGAACATTAATTATGTCAGACATTGTGCTGAGTACTTTACTTCTTATTTAAAACTCAAATCCACCCAAGAAAGTAAGAGATACCATCCCCATTTTATAGACAACAACTCTGAGGCTTGGATTTCAAGTTTTATTATAGTTGGGAAGACTCTATATCAGATTAACAAAAAGAACAGAGGTAGGCAATAGGGATACCTTTTTTTTTTTTTTTTTTTTTTTTTTTTTTTTTGGTGATACGCGGGCCTCTCACTGTTGCGGCCTCTCCCGTTGCGGAGCACAGGCTCCGGACGCGCAGGCTCAGCGGCCACGGCTCACGGGCCCAGCCTCTCCGCGGCACGTGGGATCTTCGCGGACCGGGGCACGAACCCATGTCTCCTGCATCGGCAGGCGGACTCTCAACCACTGCGCCACCAGGGAAGCCCTAAGATAATTTTTTAAAGCTTCTTCTATTAACTCCCTGTTAAAAGGTATCCCTGGCCCTAAGATAATTTTTTAAAGCTTCTATTAACTCCCTGTTAAAAGGTATCCCTGGCCCTAAGATAATTTTTTAAAGCTTCTTCTATTAACTCCCTGTTAAAAGGTATCCCTGGCCCTAAGATAATTTTTTAAAGCTTCTATTAACTCCCTGTTAAAAGGTATCCCTGGCCCTAAGATAATTTTTTAAAGCTTCTTCTATTAACTCCCTGTTAAAAGGTATCCCTGGCCCTAAGATAATTTTTTAAAGCTTCTATTAACTCCCTGTTAAAAGGTATCCCTGGCCCTAAGATAATTTTTTAAAGCTTCTTCTATTAACTCCCTGTTAAAAGGTATCCCTGGGCTTCCCTGGTGGCGCAGTGGTTGAGAGTCCGCCTGCCGATGCAGGGGACATGGGTTCGTGCCCCGGTCCGCGAAGATCCCACGTGCCGCGGAGAGGCTGGGCCCGTGAGCCGTGGCCGCTGAGCCTGCGCGTCCGGAGCCTGTGCTCCGCAACGGGAAATTATCTTATACTAAGATAAAATAAATAAAACCAAGAAAACTTACTCTTGGGCCTGATGCTCCAGGTGGACCCTATAACATAAAAAGATTTTTAAAGTATTTATTAAGTAGATATCTCAAACCAAGCAGGCATATAAGCATCAATGGTAAACAGATATAAATGTAAATAAACTCACTGGAGGCCCTGGTTGACCTCTCGGTCCTTGGGGACCCTGGAAGAAATGGAGACAAACACATTATGTATATACTATGCTTTTGGTTTGGTATAAACAAGATGACTAAGATTCAACTGCTATCATTGCCTTTTCATATGAGGCAAGTGATAGGATTCAAAGTTATTTTAGTATTTTGAAGTAATATGTTCTTGAACTCAGCTGCACCCACGTTCATCAACAAGCTGAATATATACTCACATGTTTTGTTGATATTACTAGAAACTAAATTTATTCATTTTAATAAACTTGTAACATTTAAAAATGTTAATTCTATTTTCCTATTATTTCTATCTACCATCCAACTAATTGTAAAAAATGGAAACTTCAGTGTCCTTAGACACTCCTTCTCCTTCAACATCCACCTATAATTTGGTTACCCACTACTGTTGATTTGACCTCCAAATCTTCCCAAAATACTACTACTCCATCCTCACAGCAACTCTCTTAGTTTAGTGCTGATCATGTGCTATGGACTAAATGTTTATGTCCCCTCCTCCATGCATATATTGAAGCCCTAATCTCCAGTGTGATGATATTTAGAGGTGGGGGTCTTTGGGAGCTAATTAAATCATGTGGAGCCTTTGTGAATGGTAGTGCCCTTATAAGAAGCGACATGAGAGAGATGCTCTCTCTCTACCGTGTGAGGTCGTAGCAAGAAGGCAGCTAGCTATCTGCAAATCAGGTAGAGGACCCTCATTAGATATGGAATCTGTGAGCACCTTAACCTTGGATTTGCCAGTCTCCAGAACTATGAAAAATAAATGTTTGTTGTTTAAGCCATCAAGCCCACAGCTATTTGTTATAGGAGCCCCAGCTGACTAAGATATCATGCTGTGGCTGGACTCCTAATTTGACTTACTGACTTTATTATCTCTACTATGCTAACTACATTCTACTTATAAAATGGAAATCTAATCATATCATTATTTAATTAAAATCATTCAATGGCTTTTTACTGTTTAGTGGATAAAGTATGAACTTCTTTTCAGTCATAGATACCATTTACTGAGAGCTCACTATGTGTCAAGCTGTGTGCTCATTTATTAAGAACTCACTGTATCCCAAGTTGTATGCTATATTTCTACTTCGCAGTTAAGAAAATGGAATGGCTAAGTAACCAGCAAGTAAAGGGCAGAGATAGGATTAAAATCCAAGTCAGTGAAATACCAAAGTATATGTCCTTAGTCAATATGCACCCCTGCCTCTTCTTCAAGGTCTGGGCCTTATTTCCACTTACTCTCCCCAACCCATCCTACACTCCATCTATAACCAACCACTTGCAGATCTCTGAATCGTCCAAATTCTTTCACACATGCATTCTCCCACATGTTCTATTTCCTTGACCAGGAATGCTCCTCCTTACCTTTTTTATCTATTTAATTCCCATTCCTCTATCAATACTTCTTTAAAACTCTATACCCACCTTGCCACCTTCTTCTTCAACTAACCACTTCTGCATTCCATAGTACAAAAAAATTGGAAAGTCCTACAGACCTTTAAAAGTTTCTTAGTCATCCTCTCATTTTCTGGAACAGGAATAGTGCCTAATACATAGTAGGTGTTCAAAGATTGGTAACGAATGAATGAATAATGTTTAAATTAACTAGTATTGATTTAGAAATTAGAATAGTTGAAAGGTATATAGTAAAATGTGAAAAGTTATGCTGACATTTTTCAAAACGAAACAACAGTAATCACTGTAAAGAATGCTCAAAATTTAACTTACTGGATGGTCAATTGAATGTTAAGACTACACTGAGTCAAATTCAGATTGTAGTTAAAAGATGGCAAAGCAAAATTTATCTTCAACTGAGTTTTGAATAATATTAATGCTATGCTTAACTATCTTTTATTGCCAAAGCTGTTGATTCTAAATATACTGTGACAATAAGAACAAACAACACATAGTAACTTAAAAAGGATAGACTACTCCAACACCATCCTGCTGGACATTTCTTAGTTTGCATGGTTTATGATTATAGGTTAAAGCAGAAAATGCATCAAACTTTTACCTCAGAAGTGGCATGATAAGTTAGAGAAATTTCATGTTGGAGACAGCCTTTTAAATATACAGAGGCTCAAGGGTGAAATTGGCTGTGTAAGTTTCTCCATTTGGGATCAGCATTGTAAAAATAAACAGTTGACATTTTACCCTACCTACTTAGCGTATTTCTGACATTTGCAAAATCTCACTGAAGGTTCATTACAAAATATCTACCTTATCTTTGTGAAAAAGCATTTTGTCATGGAAAGAAGAAACTATTTTTACTGAGTTCACTTCAGCTTGTTACCAGAATGAGTCAGATCACCACAAATATGATAAAATGAAAAATACTTCAAACCAAGCAAGACAGGACAGGACAACCCCAATGAAGCAAATGCATAGAATAAGGCCAAGTAGAACAAAATATTATTCCAACAATATAGTATTTATTAGTTCTTTTATATTCTTCTACCTAACCCCCCACTAAGGAAAAGTGAGTCACTCTCTCTAGATAGTATATAAACAAGTATATAAAGAAGGTTATCATACAGTTTGTAATAAAACTACAATTGTCTGTGTTAATTTCCTATAGGGGAACCAAATTAATGTGAATGGTTATAGTGGTTATTTGGCTGTAGTGAAAGCACTGCCTTTGACAATAGACTGTCTCTCCATTTAATCCCACAATTTCCATATGATCCTTCAAAAGTAACATTTTTTTCATTAAATTTGAAAAAATACTGGTAAGTGTATGTCCTTAAACCTGACTATGTTAGACTTTGCCTTTACATAAATGCAGTCTTTAGTTTCAGGATCTTTACTTTAGGCTGGCTTATGTACAGAGAGCTTCCCTTTCCTCATTCTTAAACTGAGAAGCTTGCACGGTAGATGCGTAGCAGCATCCCTGGTCTCTGCACACTAGATGCCACTAGCAACCTTTCCCTGTTCTCCAGTTGTGACAACCATAAATGTCTCCACACATTGCCAAATGTCTCCTGGGAGGGGGAGCAAAATGGCTCCTGGATGGGAACCACTGGTTTAGAGGGTTTAATTGGGAGTTTAGTAATATTAAATAAGATTTATTATTAGACAGTAATGTGATTAAGATGGAATGAGTGAATTCATGAGTTATCCTCTATAAGCCCTAGGGGATAACTGTGTATCAGGAATCCATTCATGTGGAATCTGTATGTGGGCTGCTCTTAAAGTAGGTGAAGGATGTGTACATACCATCTTCCTTACCCAAGTTGCTCCTAACCCTTATTTTCTGAGAGGTACTATGATTAATAGAAAAGCACAATAGCATGGGATTTGGAAGATCTGGGCTCTGGTCTTATCTCTGTACCTAATTAGCTGCATGTCCTTGAGGGAGCTGCTGCACATTTGGATCTCAAATATCTCGAGTGTAACATAATAGGTTTGGTGAAGATAATCTCCAAGATTCACTTTAGAACTGTGATTTTCAAGCCTTTTATCATTTTTCTTCTTAATGTTTCGTATCTGGAGAAAGAAGGTCACATATGTGTACAAATAGGGAATTTTTTTCACATGAAATGTTTGTGACAGCCATTGTCATAGGCACTCGAGGCTTCCTAATCTTGATGGAGCTTATGTTCTAGCCACAGTACTTGGAGAGGATAGGTCAGGGAGGCAGTTGGAGACAGGTATGGAATATGGGTTAATTCCGAGCCTCCCTATTTTTTCTTTTCCCTTTCCACTCCTCCAGCGGGAGCCGGGGGGCATATAGCTTCATTGTGTGCAAACATCCTTGCTTCCTGTTAAGCAAGTCTGCTAAGAAAATATAAGGGACACATTGCTGCAAATTAAACACATCTATTTTAATACCCTTTGAGGATTCTTAGGCTATCTGAAATCACATAAATTTCCTTCCTCAGCAAACTAATATAACTATAATTTACCTACTCTGAGCCCCAAGCTTACCCTATGGTGAAAAGCAAAGATCTCAGCTGTGACTATATAATATCATTACCTTTTAAGCAAGACTTTACTGCTATCTTCAAGTTTATTCCTATATGCCTTCTATACTTGGCTTCAATACCCCTCATTTCACTCCATGCATGCCCTCTGTTTATGACTGCTGCTTTAATAAGTTCTGCTGGGAAAGTGGCCCCTTTACAAAATATCTTCTTTAACTTGGAAGAATTGACATCCAAGAAAAATAGGAAATAGTGCCAGTGTAAGCCATTTAGTCCTGAAAATGCTGTGTACCTTTTGCCCATCTTCTCCCCATTGCTTCCAGTTGGCTGAAATATACAACTAATGATTTGCTTCTGCTTTGCAGCCCTCTTGGGTGCTGACTGGATCTAGTGGTATATATCTAAAGTGACTTGACAGTCCTCTTGTTCTGGCACTGGTGAAGAAGGCTCACACCTCCTCTCCTGATGCCTGACAAGGCAAATATTCAATTTCACACAGTGATTTGGAAAGAATGTGACTGGCAGATTCTTAAACATGTTTAGGGCTTATCAGGTTTCACTGCAATATACCATGTAGGTTAGTTCTATATACAGGTTAGTTTTCTTCCTGAAAACTGTAATTTTATTTTCATTCCACAAGTATCAGGGACATAATAATGAAAAAATAAAAAAAGGTCCTTGCTTTCATAGAGCTTATAACCTAGTGACCTGTGATACTATTACCACAAATTTAGTTAAACTTACAGTTTCACCTCTGAAGCCTTTTTCACCTCTGGGTCCCTGAAAGAAAAATAAAATGTTAGTTTAGTGTTGTTGATAGTTATTTATCAAATGTAGTTGAGGCTGTATACAGAAACATGATAATTTCTGTTGTTTTTTTTTCCTATCTAGCAAGACTTGTTTAGTTAAAGTTATATAAATTCTGATTTTCCTAAGTTAAGCAAAGCAAAACAAATACAATCTACTGACTCACCATGTCTGTTTTGCTATGCCTAGTTCCACCTTAAAGTGAGATAGGGTTATGCTACTTATTCATTCAATTAAGTCAAAACAGCTGATCTGACAGTCAAAGGCAAAATAATTTAGAAAGAAAATTAACAGGTTAAATTCTTCTAATATTTAGAAGCCTTTGAAAAACCCTGCTTCCAGGGTGGTTTCCTCCTTCTCTTTTATCTTCTTTTTTTTAATTCTTCCTTCTGAGCTATATCCCATAAATTTTGATATGTTGTATATACATTTTCAGTCAGTTCAAAATATTTTCTAACTTTCTTTGAGACACTCTGGTCCTTAAATTATTTAGAAGTGTGAGGTTTAATTTTCAAGTGTTTGGGGATTTTCCTATTATTTTTCTAGTTTATTGATTCTTAGTTTAATTTTGTTATGGCCAGAGAATATACCTTACATGACTTCTGTTATTTTGTTTAGTAAAATTTGTTTTATGATCAAAAATATGGTTTATTTCAGTGAATGTTCCATGTGCAGTTGAAGACAATGTGAACTCTGCTGTTGTTGGATGTCACTACTGTTATTCCTGTTAATATTTTCATGTTCCTTGTGGAAATTGTGTACGTATTTTTTTATTAAAAAATGAGATAATACTACTCATCTTTTCTGTAACCTGAATTTGCACCTTCAAAATATTAATGCTTTTCTATATCAATCTACAATTCCCACATAACTATAATGCTTACCAATATTTAAAAAACTATATTTTAAATGAATTGCCTATTAAATTTTTTTCTAATTTTTGTCATGATAAACAACACTGTGATAAATATCCTTGTACTCTTAAAAATTTTTGATAAAAATTGTCCTCCAGAAAGTTTGTTTGAAATTGCATTCACAATTGCAATATATGGGAGTACATGTTTCTTCTGATACATGCCATGATGTACTATCACTTTTTGTTAATCTTGCAGGCTAAAAATACTGTTTCATTATTATTCACTGTTTATGTTACTTCTTTTGTGTTTCCTATCTTGTCCTTAATTCATTTCAAACTACCATATCAACTTTAAAAAGCTGATTTTTTTTTTTTTTTTTTTTTTTTTTTTGCGGTATGCGGGCCTCTCACTGTTGTGGCCTCTCCCGTTGCGGAGCACAGGCTCCGGACACGCAGGCCCAGCGGCCATGGCTCACGGGCCCAGTTGCTCCGCGGCATGTGGGATCTTCCCGGACCAGGGCACGAACCCGCGTCTCCTGCATCGGCAGGCGGACTCTCAACCACTGCGCCACCAGGGAAGCCCTAAAAAGCTGATTTTTAAGATAACTTTACAGAACTTTTTTTTATGCCCTCCCCCACCTCCAATCCAGTATTAACAACGTGGTACATATCGCTTCATACTTTTTTTTCTAATCAGATATTGACACATATATTTACATATGTATGGGGTGATTGGTCATGTTTTATAATGTTGATATCATATACTCTTCTATGCATATTTTTCATGCTTAATAATACATCATGAAACAATTGCAAGTCAGCCAAACTAGATACAAATAATTATTTTTAATAGTTGCATTAATATTCCACAAAGTGGATACATCAGAGTTTACTCAACCATTCCTCTACAGATGAGCATTCATGTGCTTTCATACTTTTTTTTTTTTTTTTTTTTTTGCCATTACAAACAGTGCTGTGAAAAATAGCTTTGTAAAACTTCCCTAGTGTATTGGGTACTTTTTTTGTGTGTGTGGTACGCGGGCCTCTCACTGTTGTGGCCTCTCCCGTCTTGGAGCACAGGCTCCGGACGCGCAGGCTCAGCGGCCATGGCTCACGGGCCCAGCCGCTCCGCGGCATGCGGGACCCTCCCTGAGCAGGGCACGAACCCGTGTCCCCCGCATCGTCAGGCTGACTCTCAACCACTGCGCCACCAGGGAAGCCCTATTGGGTACTTTTATTTCTTTGGGACAAATTCCTCAAAGTGGAACTGCTTGGTCATAGGGTATATGTACATATATTTTAACAAATACCTTTCCATAAAAGCACATTTCTATTAGTGATAAACAAAAATACCTTTCTTCCTACAGCCCTTTCTGAGAGGTTAGATGTAATATCTCATTATTACCTTAATTTGCATTTCTCTGACTAAAAGTTAGGAGAATATTTTTTCAAATAATTACTGACCTTTTGGATTTATTCTTCAATTCTCTACTAAATTTTCTTTTTCATACTAATTTGTAGAGCTCTTTATATTACCCATTATATGGTATATGCTTTGCAATTACTTTTTCTCAATTATATTAATTTTACTTATGGAATCTTTTGCCATACAAAATTTAAAATTTTCAAGTATTCAAATATGTCTTCTGTTCTTTTATAGTTTTCAGATTTCCTATCTTATATAAAAGGTCTCCCCAACCCTTAAGCTATACTTTATAGTTTCCTAGATGATTTTTCTAAGATTTTTAATTGCTTCTTTTCTTTCTTTTTTTTTAACAAAGTCTTTAAAAGTTCATCTGAGATTTTTTAAAAATTGGGTGAAATAGGGTTACAATTTCTTATAACAGTAGTTAGACTAAAAGGAATTTCATCTCCCTTCCCTATCACTGTTATAGGAATGGGTGTGTGGCTGATTAATAGACGTGAGAAAAAAAAAATGTAGTGGGAGACTTCTAGGAAAAGTTTTATTTTTCCCAAGACAAGGGATACAGTTCACTTTTTCAATTTGGATAATTATATCTAGATGTGATTCCTGAGAAATTGTAGTCATTTGCCCTAAGCCTAATTATAAAGATAGCATTCAGGATGGCAGAGCAGAGGTATGGAAATAGTCTTGGATAACATGATTAAGTCGCCAAATTAACCAAATCTGAAGCCCTTAACTCTGGGATTCCCATAATGAGATAGAAGTTTCCTTATTGTTAATGCCAGTTTGATTCAGGGTTCCTATTACTTGCAGTCCAAATCATCCTAACTGATATACCATTTTCATTGTAATTAAATTCCTATTTAGTCTGAGATCTAATTCTGGGCTCTAGCCTGTTACAATGATCTATTCTTTGTACTAACACATAGTTTCATTTACAAAGACTCTGAAGTAATGTTTTCCTTTTTGGAAAAGCAAGTTCTCCATCCCCCACCACTATTTTTTTCCACAGTGTGTTATGGCCATTCTCAAATCCTTATTCTTTCATAGTGATCTTTCCTTCGAAGTTTCTTCTTAGCATAGAAAAAATAGATGGAAAAAATTTGATGTGCATGCTGAGCATTATAAGGGCCTTTAAGAACTATCTATAAACAAAAAAAAATAAGATGTTTTAATTAAGCCATTTCTTTATCATATTTTCCTTGACCAATTAATATTTCACATTTTTGACAGAGGAGAACAATCAGAATAGTATGTGTTCCTTAGCTTGCTGAAGAACCAACCACCCACTGAAATATGAGATTTCTCCCACTTATAACCTCCCACTTAGACTATATAGCTCTGAGTGCTAAATGCTGCAAATCTAGAGAAATATTGAGTTATACATTTCATTTTTTTAAATTAAAAAGCCAGAAACTTTGGTGGTGAATTCTTCTCTAAATTTATCAATGAGAACAGTGATACTTAATATTTGAAACACTCTATTTTATATTTTAAAACTCTGTGTCTATAGACACAACACTTTCAAATAATTCAAAATACTGATTCCCTGCAGAGAATGAATCTTTCCTTTCCAAGCCTCAATTTTCCTCTTGTATGTTCACACTAGTGTTAGTATTGTAAAACCTTCCTGTGACCACCTCACTGTCTTATTTCTGTTTTATTTCACAGCAAGATTCCCTAAGGCCCTGGCATTCCCTAAGGCATATGTTAACTCTCAGTTTCCTCTCCAGACATAGCTTGAATGGAGTGGAAAGAACACTGCTCTTGAAGTAGGAAATATCATCTATGTGATTCACTACCTGTATTATCTTAAATAACTAGGTGAACTTCTATAAATGTCATCTGTTTCCTTATGTCTTGAATGCAAGTAATCATACTTACTCCAAAAGTTTAAGAATTTGAGGAAAGTTATTATTAAATATTTGTATTTACTTCCTTCCTCACTGAAATCTGTACTCCATCTTCCACTGCAGTTTATTCTCTTAAAGATCACAATTAGCTACTCCTTTCTGGAAACTGAGCTTAACCTTGTGCTTTTCTGGTTTTCCTGCTCTTCCCACCAACTATTTCATCCCTTTATCATAGGCACTTCCAAAGACTCAAATCTTGGCTGTCTGCATACCTTTTCTTATGCTCCCTCCTTCAGAAAATGGATTCTTTCTATTGCTTTAGTGATCACCCCTATGCTTATAATGCTTAACCCCTCCTCTGCCACCCAGTTCTTCTTTCCTTTCTCAACTCCAGTTTTAAGTGCCTACCTCACTATGTACATCTTTTCATTACATTAGATTTGTAAGTTCCCAAGAATAACCTTCCAGATGAAAATGTACATCTGTTTTTATCCTTGCTTCTGAAATACCTAGGGTGATCCCTTGTGGATTACTCTAGAATAGGATTAAGTTTAAAAAAAAAAAGTATATATATATATATATATATATATATATATATATATATATATATATATATAAAAGGAAATTTAAAAAAGACCTGTATTGTGACAAACTTACAGTTCTACCTGTTGGGCCTATTATACCTTCTGTGCCAAGGGGGCCAGTGTTTCCCTGTTGGGGTTAAAAAAAAACAACAAAAAACAGTCAGTCTCAATGCCAGTATAATTCAGGAAAATTCTAGAAAATGTCTTGCACAAAGGCAAAATAGTCCATGTCCACATAATTCCAGTGTTTATTACAAAATCTTATGGTATTAGCAGAAATCATAGTAATTTTGATTTGATACAATTCTGCCTATTATTATGGTTTCCCATTAGGAGAATTAATCTCTATAATTTCTAACAAACTGATAAATCAGCATTACAATTTTTATGTGGTGATAGCTTCAATGGTGCCATTTTATATATGCGTCATTGCATAAGAAATGCAATTACTTTATGAACCAAAGACTACGTAGTGTCATGGACAAAATTTTGAATAAATTTATTTACAGATGTTGAACAAGCAGATGTTTGAGTGACATACAGCATGGAATTGAGAGAAATTATGGGAAAGAACCAGAGGGCGTCATTTGTGACCAATTAAACTTCTGGTTTCTTCATCAGTAAGAGAAGAATACCTACTTCACAGGGCCATTGTGGGAATTAAATGTGAAAAACAATTTTGAAAGTGTAAGCTGCTATTTGATTATGAAGATAACCTTGAATAAGCTGGATCTCTGGTCAACTCCTCCCAAACTAAAAATGGAGCCTATCATTTCTTAATGAATACAAAATGCATGTTTTAGTTATTTTCCCTCAACCTCCACCCCCGCTACCACTAGCTTCAAATTTCAGTGTTTCTAGCTCCACTTAACGTGGCATATATAAATGTGGCTATCTAACAGGCTTTCTCTTTGTCCAACTCCTGCCAAGATACAGAAAATACTCAGTGGAGATAATTATAATGCCATTCAGTCTATTGACAAATAGCTTTAAGATTAAGTTGGCTTAGAAAGAGAGAAATTACCTGATACTCTAAAAGTAAATCTAATGAAAGCACTTTTAAATATGAAGATCTACTTTAAGTGATAATTTTAAAATATGGTTCCCAAATCACAAAGGTCCATAATCAAGAGGCTTGATTTCTTAACCTAATCAAATATATCCTCTAGATTGGCTTATTACTGAAAAAAAAAGCCAAGGAAGTGTCAATCTAATAAATTTGACCATGATCTAACTCTCTGAAATAATGATTTGTACATATTATTCAGTCAATCAGATGTGGATTCAAATTCCAGCTCCTCTATATACTAGCCACGTATGGCTTTCAGCAAATTACCTTTCAGAGATTTAGTTTCCCTACCAGCAAAATGGGGATAATAGCATCTCTCACAGGATTTTTATGGGGAGTAAATGATATAGGGACATAAACTGAACACCAGTACCTGGTACATAATAGGTTTTTGCTAAATATTAACCTAGCAAGACTTTTCACCTGTCTCTACAATGACTTACTAGGAATATCTGCACTTACAAATTAGTATTTGTGAGCTAGTTACCATAACCTTACTATTGGAGAGCTGATAAAATTTCTGGAGCTGCAAAGCAGTATAGGCTCAGATCCTGGCTTATAGAGACACAGCACCTCATGTGACTCTGCTTAGGACAGAGGCTAGGCAGGCAGCCAACTTCTCTTTGACAATATCAAGAAAGGATTTAATTAATTGAGAACTTAATAAAATCAGAATGAATGAATTTAATTAGTGGGGAACTGAATGTATGTAAGAACTTAAAACCAATATTTATTACAGAGAAGCCTATCCATACATAACCCACCTGTGGATGATAAAGAATTGGACTTTACCTAAAAGCACAAGCTTTCCATGGTTCTTCAGAAATCATAAAAATAACGAATACATTTGCACCTGGAGAAATGTTGAGAGGGGTCTTTAAATGAACATTTCCCATGACAATGCTGTTCTTTGTATTATAGGAAATAATTTATTGTAAGAGGAAAGCGGCGTAGGATTTTAAAAATTTGACTTTTCATTTAATATTTGCACAAGATAGTGGTTTTCAGTTTTAAAATTCTTCTTCAAGACTCAGTTCTCCTCTATCTGAACTGCTCTCCTTCCTCTCTCTCAGCTCTCTCCACCCTTGCCTTAGCAGCTGCTGTTAGCCATAGATGTGCTACTACCACAGTCAAACCAGTGCTTGGCTTTTATTTTTAACCTTTTTTCTCTTTAGTTTTATAGATCATCTCATCAGTTAGGAGAGTGTGGTTAATAAAAACAAAAAAGCAAACAAACAAACAAAAACAATAACCAGTTACTGCTGGTGACTTATCTATCCTATTTACGTTCTCTACAGTTTGCAATTTCAGGCACTAAACAGCTAACTGGAGTTCTTCAGAGCCCTGATCTTTCCAACTCTTTAAGGAGTTCCTCGTTACTCTCTGGGGATACCCCCACCCCTGAGCAGAGGAAACACAGCTATTGGGAAACATTTTTCAAAGTGTGGTCTGAGAAGCTCTGGTCATAGACAAGCCTCCTCCAGGTGGTACATGGGGGTGGTCTCAAGTCCCTGGTTATATTAATGCTTGTAACATGAAACTGCTTTATGTTTTTTTTGTTTTTTTGTTTGTTTGTTTGTTTGTTTGTTTTTGCGGTACGCAGGCCTCTCACTGTTGTGGCCTCTCCTGTTGCGGAGCACAGGCTCCGGACGCGCAGGCTCAGCGGCCATGGCTCACGGGCCCAGCTGCTCCGCGGCATGTGGGATCTTCCCGGACCGGGGCACGAATCCACGTCCCCCGCATCGGCAGGCGGACCCTCAACCACTGCGCCACCAGGGAAGCCCCCTATGTTTTTAATAATATATTTATTAACTGGTGTGAGTTAATAAATATATTATCCAGTAGTTACATTAATTCTTTTTTTTTTTTAAGTAAGAACTGGGCAGTACGGGTGGTCTGTGGGGTCTTTTGCTCAAACTAACAAACGAACTGAAAAAGGTTGAGTATGTCTGCATGTGCTCTAATGAGTTTCTGTTTTAAGAGTCATTTTTTAAAGTTATTAATTTGGAGTATATTTATTTTAGAGTTCTTAACCCTAATTCCTGTAGTCAACAAAGAATCACAATATCTGGGAAGGCAGGATGGCTTCATACTTACCCTCTGTCCAATAGGACCTTTAGGACCTGATATTCCAACAATGCCAGCATCTCCCTCAGGACCCTAGAAACACAATAAAAAACAAAAAGCCAAAATATGAACATTTACTACATGAAATAATCTTGTACCAACGTATTAAGAATTGGCTCTTAAAAATGGAACTTGATAGTTAATGAAGTACAGGCTTAAGTATTTTGGAGGAATTGTACTGAGGTCTACAATTTACTTCAAAATACATCAAAAATGGATGGAGAGAGGAGAAGGTATAAATAGATGGGTAGGTACATAGTCAAGCAAGTAGAGTAAAATGTTTTGGTAGAATTTAGGTAATAGGTATATAGGTGTTTACTCATTCTCTCAACTTTATGTTTGAAAATTTTCAAATAAAATGTTTGGAAAAACAGAATGAGAAAAGACAAAAGCAAATTATTCCATAAAATTTCTAGGAAAATATATAGTTACATAAGTCAAAATTAACATATTCAAAACTCAAATATATTACTCTGTACCAACTGAAATTTTGCAGATTAAAAAAAACAAAAGCTCATGTCAGATTAAATATTGGTATTTCAACATCTGTTTTTTGAACAGATGTTGAACATTGGTATTTCAACATTGGTATTTCAACATAGCCAGAGACGAGCACAAAATATGTAAACATACTTTGGGGCCTGGGAATCCTTGGAAACCTGTCCAACCTTGAATACCATGTTCTCCCTGCAATGTGAATAGACATGATAACCATTATTGTACGATGTTGGCCTGGTCTGTAGAATAAGTGCTTAGTGAATTTCTGAGTTGTCACCTACAGACTGCCCTTTCATGCCAGGCTCTCCACATGGTCCTTGATCACCTTGTGCTCCTCGGTAACCTCTTTTACCTGGAATTCCAGGTTGACCAGGTAGCCCTTGTTCACCCTATGGACCAAAAAAAAGGAAAGGTTATCTTGACTTTAGAACCTATAAACATATTGGCTTTTAAAGGAAATCTAAATACCGGCCCATCCTCAGGCGTGCATACAAGGCACTGGGGAAGTCAAAATCTGCATGATCATTCTCGCCACCAATAGTTTCCACATACATAATATTTGATTACAATGAACGAGAAGTGTGGCAGCAGGGAAATAGAATTCCAGAGACTGTGGTCATGACTGTGGAAAGAGGAGGGAAGAGGAGGCCTGCAAAAGTAGGAGGAGGATAGTGGGGCTACAGAGAGAATAGTGAGGGTATAGGATGTGTGGAGGCATTTGTATGTGTTGGAACTTGTATTTTATTTGAATTGAAATTATTTTGCTGTGTTTTTCTTACATACAGAGATGATTCAGCTATCTGATACCAGAAACAGAGCAGAATCTCTTGAAGTGTGAACCCTGGTTTTTGCCATGAGTATCTTTTCAATTCCATCATTAAGAAATTTCAATTATCTGTTTCCCAAGATTCCTTTGATACCAATCCTCTTTATCCCCTAAAAGTTCACTTTAAAGACATACTTTATTATCATTATTTTATTTTTAAAAGTCAAGTCCTTTAAAAAATTTTTATTTTGTTTTGGAAATGAGAGTTGCAATAGCTTTTACCATTTCTAAAAATAAACTTAAGAATCATGTGGAGTTTATAGCTAAGGTAATGAAAAATGATGCTTGGTAGACTTTGACCAAAGCTTTAAGATTAGCAAATTATCCTTCACTGTATTGAGATAAAGATACAGCTTTGGGACTTGACAAACTGGATCTTTTTTTTTTTTTTTTTTTTTTTTTTTTTTGCAGATTCACACATAAAAGGTAGGGATCTTTCTTATTTATTTTCCTAGGTTTAGCATTTGCTCAGCTATCTTGTATTTCAGTGGAAAGGGATATTCATGGTATAAACATTAACAGAAAGGCTCAAACTATAAACAGTAAGCTGCTGGGTCATCATTTTCAGTTTACCCATATGGGTCAGAATACCTAGAAATTCTTTACAAGTGGAACTCTGAAAATCAAATTAAGAGGTAATAATGATGAGGGTGCCAATGTCTTAATCCTAGTCTTTTATGAAATAGCATTAGATACGGGACTAGTCTCTTGGTTGTCTGGGTCAAATCTGCACTGAGATATTTCTAAGAGAGGTTTTGTATAAGCCTATTGACGTGTGGCAATACTCCTGGCAATGAATGTTAAGGCAAGACAAATACTATCACTTTGACTTTAAGAAATAATCTGTACTCCTATTTATTAATTGGTTGGTTAGGTTCAGAAGTAGAGGAACAGGAATTATAACTGAGAAAGTATGCAACTGGAAATAAGATTTTTCTGTTTTGGAGGAGAAGGTGGCTGACAGAAAGGCAAGAAGAACCAAATGAGTCAAAGAACATTTTTTAAAGCATCACCAGTCCTGGGTTTATGAGTAGTTTTGGCAAATGACATGCACTGTGGCTATCACGGGAGATGGCTATGTCAAGGCCACACACTTTCGCTTTTTCCTAATGTGTTTTCATGATTAGCCAAATTTTATTAAAAGCTATCAGTCTTAGCATCTTGTGATCTAGCCAGTAAACTCGGGGCCAGGAAGGATGGTCAATACTGCTCAGCCATCAGAACAAACATGAAAGTACCTTCGGGCCTAGAACTCCTGGGCTTCCTGGAAGGCCCGATGAACCCTTTGCTCCTTGAGGACCTGGAGACCCAGCCAGTCCCGTTCTTCCTGGGCTGCCTCTGACGCCCTAAATAACACAGATACGAAATGAAGACTGGTGCAGCTCCTAGAAAATCCATCCAGATGCTCAATAAATGAAGGAGGGGTTGGTGTTCTGAAAGCCTACTCTTGATACACTGCCCAGGTTTGGGAGTTATCCTGGGCTTCTTTCCCAAATAAGTGAAACGTTTAAATGATGTTTTGGCTCACCTAAAATCTCTAATTATAGTTAATGTAATGGTCTTGGGTTTTTAAAATAAAAATACTGAGGCAGCACAAAGTCCACCTTTGTACTATCCACCAAAGTCAGTATCTTCTGACTAAGTAGCGTAGATGTGAAGTATGTTTGTTACATTCTAACTTTTTGTGTTATACTCCTGTGTGCATGACAGCTCTAATTAACATACCCTTAAGAAGAATATTCTTATTATTATGGTCATTATTTCTCAATATATACAAATACCAAATCACTACATTGTACACTTGAAACATATGATGTTACATTGATTATATCTCAGTAAAAAAGAATATTCTATTTTTCAATCACATATGACTCCAGAAAATTTGCTTCAAATAGTTTAACTGGGAATAAAGTTAAGTAAGCAAACAGTATTTCCTCAAAGCCAAATCCTAAAACAAGGTTGGTAATCTATGGTTTGCAAGCCAAACCCAATCCATCCCCTCTTTTTGTAGAGCTTGTGAGCGAAGAATAGTCATTACATTTTCACATGTTGAAAAAATCAAAAGAAGAATAATATTTCAAGATGTGGAAATTACATGAAATTAGAGTTTCAGAATCTGTAAATAAAGTTTTATTGGAAAACAGTCATGCTCATTCATTTATATATTGTCTGTGACTGCTTCGTGCTATAATGACAGGGTCCAGTCGTTGTGGCAGAGACTAAAAGGCACTCATTGCTTCCCACTACTGCTTGTTGCGTTGCAAATTGCAGTGATACAATTATAACTTGACAGTGTTTTGAGAGGAACATATATTGACTTATTGTGAGATTTTATTATCAGTGCATATCCATTGTATCAAAACAAGAAAAGAAGAAAAAAGTGGGCTTTGAATGTTGTATTTTTAAGGCACAGTGGAATGTGGATTATTCTGTGATCAAATTAGATGTCAAAGCTTTGTGTTTATTATGCAATGACACTATAGTTGTGCTAAAAAAAGTACAATATACATCAACATTATCATACCAAGCACTTGACACAATATTCCCACCTCACAGAAGTGTAACAGTTAGAAAAATTAGGAAACCTAAAACGGAGTATCTTATCACAATAAAAACTCTCCACAAAAATTTGAAAATGACGTTGCAAGTAAAGTTAAGTTTCTGAGTGGCTCATTTGTTAGTCCAACAAAGTTGCTTACTGATAGATTTAATTAAATCGTGCAGCAAAAATAAACTCGTTTCTTAGCATTTTGGCAAGAACAGTTGCTTAAAATGTCAAGGACACTGGAGCAGCATCAATAGTCAACTGAAAAATAAGGCAAATGCTTTCAAGTGGTTTTCCTTGGCTCTTGATTAATCAGTAGATGTTAGTAATACTACTCAGTTGTTTATTTGAGGAGTCATTGCTGAGTTTGAAGTGCCTGAAGAATTAACCTGTATGAATAGTTTGTGGAGTGACTATAGGTAAGAATATTTTCAAGTAAGTTAAAACATTAAATCAGTTCAACCTGAAGTGATATCTGCTAAAATGTGATAAAACTGATGGCAATGGATAAGCAATGGATAAGAGAAAGACTAACTAGACAAATTAACAAAACTTGTGAAAATGTTAAGGTATTTAGAGCTATGATTATTCATTGTATTATTCACCATCAGGTATTCTGAGGAAAATACTTGAATCTAACATATGTTATTGAGCTGGTACTGTCAAGAGTGAACTCCATTGACTCTTGTAAATTTAACCTTCGGTGGTTCTGTGAATTTTTTTCGTCAAAATAGAAGCTGAATATCCTGACTTTCTCTAATATGTAGCAGTTTGATGGCTTAGCAGGGATAAAGTTTTATTGAGATTTTTGAGACTATGATTGAAGTTTTTTTGAATGAGAAGAACTGCTCTCAACCTCTATTATGGAATGATACATGGCTTTAGAAATTAGATTTTGCTGCAGACTCATTTAATGTTTATCTATGAATTCAACCAAAAATTGCAGGGCAAAACAATGCTCATATGTGAAACATACTGTGATAAAGTCATTTTGATGACAACTAATGTTTGAATCACAAGTAATGTCAAACAGCTTTATACACTACCCGTGCTGTCAAAAATTAAAACAAGAAGTGAGATCTCCATTTCCACACAAATTTGCGGTGGGTAGATTTTCTGAGCTCAAACACTTTCAGCCTTTGAAAGTGAAAAGCATTTTCACTTTCAAAAGCATTTCTAAAGCATTTTTCAGACCTAGATGCAAGAAATTTCTATATTCAAAATCCATTTAACTGTTCACTTGAGGAGTTCAACCTATAACTTCAATTGGAAATGACTAACGTACAATATAATGACATTCTAAAAGGCAACTACCAAGAGAAGAATCTAACAGAATTTTATAAATTCCTTCCAAGCAATGAATATGCTCAATTAAAATCATATGCTCATGAACTGCAGTATTTGGCAGTACATATCTGTGTGAAAAGAATTTTCAAAGATGAAATATGTAAAACATGCAAAAACTCATTCTAAGTCACATTAACAAATGAAATTTTGATGATAGGAAACTGTAATAAGCTAAATGTTATCCCCCTTGCAAAAGAATTCTGTTTTTCTCATTAGTAGACTTGTACCACAAAAAATTATACTACATTAATATATTTTAAATTTCATAAATAAAAATTTTGTGAAAACTTATTTTTCTTGTTATTTAAATTCTTAAGTAATACCCTTGAATTTGCCCCTTGCCTTGCAAACTCAAAAACAGTTATTAATATTTACAGAAAAATTTTGCTGACCCTTGTTCTAGGAGATGATTGCTACTTTCTGAGTTGATTCCTGGGATAATAAATTGGGTTGTGTAATAGTTGTTCCATGTATTCAACAATATTTGTTGAATATCATCTATGTGTAAAGAAGGTATCATATAAATAAGATATGGTTTTATTTTTAAGAAGCTTAAAATTAAGTTAAAAAGACTGTAACATATAAATAGTTATAATAAAGGCAGAAATGTAAAAAAAAATAAAGACCAGATTAAAAAAGAGATATAAAGTAAATACCAGAAAGGTTCTGAAGAGGGGAAATTACCTTTGGTGCTAATTAGAAAAGAAATTACTGAGAAGGTAGGGTTAACTGGATCATAAAGTAAAGCTGTTTCCCTTAGAGTTATAAATGTGGTAGGAGAGATAACTGACTCCAGATAGGCTAGACTCATTTCTGTGGAAGGCCTGCTTGGGAGAATAGGATTTAAAAGGTAAAGCCAATTTTGAATTTAATGCTAAAGCACTTTTCCTCTTTTTAAAAAATATTTCCTCCAAATTATCACATATCTTTTTATTCTCTTACTGGTGGTAAACAAATAGTTCAATATATTAAAAAAATTACCTTTTCTAAGCAGATTTTCTTCATGATCACAAAACTCACTAAAATAATGAAAAAAATCATATTTTCTGTCACTATCACTAGGTGCCATGTACTATGCTCAATGCTTAGGACATAGGCTCACATTCCTTAGCTTGACCTTCAAATCTTTTTTTGTCCCAATCTACATCAACCATTTTATCTCTCACCATTTATCTATATTAGTGGCTCTCAATATTTGTAAGGAACCATTATGAGAGCAAAATCTATATAGGGAGGGAGGGAGGAAGGGAGGGGGGCATGACAGAGGGAGGGAGAGGCAATGGAGAGAGAGAGAGAGAGAGAGATCCACATTGTGGACTTAGGATTCAGGTGATGTGGTTCTTCCACATTGCTTGCACCTTATCCTAAGACATTAACCTACGCTAGTTCTTTCCCTTTGCTTCTTGCTATGTGTTTTACATTGATTTGATTTAATTTGGTCTGGGAGCCTTTTGGTTACATATCTCTGGGATAGATTATCTGGTAGTGTACTTTCCATATGAACTAGGGGAACCCTGGAGACATGAGATGGCGCCATTTTAGAGCTCATGAATACAAATGAAAGTGAATCCAGTCATAGTCATTTGAGATTCTGGGATACAGAATTTCAAAAATGTTCAGGGACAGGGAAGGGACTTCCCTGGCGGTCCAGTGGTTAAGACTTCGCCTTCAAATGCAGGGAGTGAGAGTTCAATCCCTGGTCGGGTAGCTAAGATCCCACATGCCTCAGGGCCAATAAACCAAAACATAAAACAGAAGCAGTATTGTAGCAAATTTAAAAAAAACTTTAAAAAATGTTCAGGAAAGATATAAGTGTTATACCAATGGCCAGGATTCTAACAGGAATATGACTATAGGAAAGGCAACTTTTAAAAACAAAATTCAGATGAATAGTGCCCTTCCCAATAAAAACAAAAAGAGGTTGAAAAACCTAAAGAAACCAGTGGCCTGAAGAGAAAGCAGATTATACAAGGTCATAAGTAAAAGATGGAAGGAAGGACATGTAAGCCAGGAAGAAAACAAATAGACCAACAAAGTCGCTCCAGAAATAAACTAGGTGAAAGTTTATAAAATACGAATGAGTGTAGAATTAAAAAAAAATAATAATGGGCTGTCTTTCAAGACTGAGTGTATCCTGTGTCTGGCTGTATTAGACAACTAGTGGATCCCAGTTGGAGAGGAGATGTATCACGTGAAAGATCACCCTAGATGATTTTAGGACACCTCAACATTCCGCAGTTCTAAAATAGTACCACTTTCTCACTTTACTTGCAAGTTTAGGTATTTTTAAAAATCTTTATTCTCCAACAGAAAAAAAAATGTATCTTTTGGGTGATACATGAACAATGGACATGCAAAGACTGCTGAACATTCCTGAGGTCAATAAGTATTTTTAGTGAGACTAATAAGGACCATATGACTAGTCCTTAGCGTTAACTACATGAGAAACTTCATTTTACTTGCAGCACTATCAGACATTTAACACAGCACAATAAATATGTTCCAAATCATTTACTGTTCACATTGATTTCTTAGAGAGAAATTTGAGGAAAGTAGCAGAGTGTTCTGTACAAAGTTCCAAGCAATGTTTCATACAAGTAGAGAACAAACATTTCTTATTATGAATATACAGATGGATGAGTAATTCTGCTTTCAAGAGAAACAGATGCTAATCCCTAGGAATTCTTTCCAGTGTTTTCTAAATGATTTGTCTAAAACCAATCAGCAAAGCATAAGTCACTCTGAGCAAATTTTAAAAAGTAAATAAAATCAGAATTACTATTAATTTGTTCAGAGATGCTGAGACCAATCAATAGTTTACCTGAGTCTTAAAAAAGTTAGTAAAATGATAAGAGTACATGATGTCTCATGGCCAAAAACTTTCATTATCCTCAGATAGAAGGCAGTCTCCCTGCTGAAATTGGTTTTGACTCTGTAAGAAAGTGTCCGTTTTTACAGGACTGAAGCTGATGGCTGCTTAAGCCTTGGGTTTCTAAGGAAACAAGTACTTGGATCAGTAATGACAACAATGTCAACCACAATGACAAGAGTTACTTTTTATTGCTTACTTTTTATTGCATGTCTTCTATGTATAAGAAACTGTAATGGCAATATGGTTGTGTTGTTTTATTTAATCTGATGGCAGTTAAGGAAAGAAAAGGAAGTTGCTTTCCACTTTGACTTCCCTGTGCAGAAAGGAAGGAATAGTTTAAGTCTGCCTTCATCCTGGAACTAAATGGAAAGATCTGATAAGGAAAATGGGGCTAACTACACATATTAGAGGACAGACACAGAGACAAATTTTGAAACAATGATGACTGGTTTGCATTTAATAGTGAAACATACCAAAGAGAACATTATGCTGTTTGTTATTCCCCAGGCCCCTTGGTGTAGCTGCCTTATTCTCATTAGAATTAAAACAAATATATTAAGAAATAGAATGTGCTAAATAAAGGCAACAGTAGAAATCCACATTTTAAAGAGGATTAGCAAAGGAATACTATCTTTAAAGTTTTGAGTCAAATGAAATTTTTTTATGTGAATTTCACTGATTTTTCAATTGTAGATTGATAAATTTAAAACCACACTGAACTTAAGTTAGTTGATGTTTTTATCTAAAATAAAATTACTAGGCAAACAGTTTTTTCCTTTCCCTACAGCCAAGCACCCTCCTCTGTGCTCATAGCTTATGTTTATATAGTTACTTGCTGTATGAGAAAATAGTAATTAAAACTAATTTACTTTCTGTAGTATAAAAAAATAAATGTGATGACCTAATTTTTTTTTTCATAATATTAGGCAACGTAAGTACAGTATTTTTAAACAGCAAACCAATGGATTATAAAAGCAATACTTTGCTTCCTTTACTCCAAGCAACTAAAAACACTTCTGTTTAAGTAGGAATTTCTCATTTTATTTGGCTTACTAAATATATCCCTCCTAGGCAAGAATTGGCTATTTAAAAATATGTGGGGTAGTAATTATTAAGTGATTATATGCAAGGCTACATTATACATAAATATTGTAGCATTCATAACATTTTCCTATAGGGGCAATCATAAATAATGTGGCCAAAATGTTAGAAATAAGTTTTATGAATGAGCTGTATACCAAAGTTAGGAGGTAACTTTAGCTTTGAATCGCTAAACATGTTAATGCCTATGAAACTTGGAGTGGGATTGAATTGAGGCAAGTCTTAAGGTAGTGAAGATAGGTCTGCTTGACTCAAGTCCATTCCCAAGAGCATACACACTAACTCTTGTTCAGTTTTAATATACAGGCATCTCAACATTGTATTACCTCACAGAAATTAGTTACTCATTTTCATAGAATTGGTGGTTTATCATTCTTGCAAAATGGACAGTTTCAAATGCCACTATAATATTGGACAAAATAAGTGTAGCCTATGAAATCTCCTTTACCCAGGCCTCAGCCTATAATCACGGGACTAACGGGGAGTGAAGGAGGATATTTCATCTATTCTTTGACTCTTAGCATGACTAGGCATTCATTTCACCATGAAGAAATGAATGTCCAACCTTTTTTCAAAAATAACAAATCTGTACTCATACTATCTTGCTTGATTCTCGGATAATCCTATTATCATGCCAAACTTTTTCCTCCCTACAGGTCTTTTCATGTTGGGTCTTTCACATGGCAAGTTCTTCCCTCATTCTTAAGTACTTGGGTCAGTCTTACCTTCAGTCCTTAGCTCAAGTGTAAGCCTTCTCAGTGAGGCTGCTATAGTCTATTCCATCTATAAACTATTTCGCATTACACTTTATCTCAAAATCTATTTCCCATTTTGCTTTCTTTCTTTCATAGCACTTCCACAATTTAGAATTACTTGATTTGTTTATAGACTACTACCCAATTATTAGGTTGATTCATATTGTTGTGACTTTTTTTAAGCTAAAAAATGGTCAAATGTCAGCAATTTCCTGCTGTTGCACGTATGTTCCATGAGGGCTGTTCTTTGCCCATCTTGTTCACTGCTATCTTCCCTAACTCCGGGCTCATGTTGTAACTGAGCAGGACCCTATAGGGCCTTCCCGGGACAGACCCATCCCCCATAGCCTCTGCTTTAGCTCCCCTCTGAAGTATCTAGATTATAGTATCTGATGCACATTTCCTGAGTTGCTTTACAGATACTAAAACCCCCACTAAATGGAAGAAATTAACTACTTGATGACCATGAGCACATAGCCTCCAGTCCCACTGGTGCCTAAGCATTGATAATGTTAACCCCTCTGACACACCACCCTGTAACCTCACCATCAACCAGAGAATTTTTTACGAGCTAATAATATATCCTGTGACACCCCTCCCTCACCTTGCCTTTAAAAATGTGTTGCTGAAACCCATCCAGGAGTTTGGGCTTTTTGAGCACTCGCTGACCAGGACTCCTTGTATGGTGCCTTACAATACATGTTGCACTTTCCTTCACCATAACGTGGTGTCAGTAGATTGGCTTTACTGTGCGCAGGCTAGTGGATCCAAGTTTCGTTCAATAACACTGTTATGTACTAAACAAATATTTGTTCACTGAACGTTAGACTAGCCATGAAAATTATTATGAAAAGATAGTAACTCAATAAGTGCATGCACCGTACTAAGCACTTCACATATCAGATCTCATTTGGTTCTCATAAAAACCATATGAATTAGATATTATTGTACTAATTTTATAGATGATTCTTAAGATAAGTAGCGAACACATCTTAATTTTAAACTCAGGTTTCCAAAGTCAGAGTTATTATGCAAGGACATTTATTCTTCAAATATTTATTGAGCTGCTTCTAAATGGGACTGACACTATGCTAAGTGCTAGGAATACAAAGATGAATAAAACAGAATCTACGTTCTATAGAAGTTTACAAATGCCTGGGGTAGAAAGACATGAAGATCAGTAATTAGAACCCATATGATCCATGCTCTGATGGAATCAATGTACAGAGTGTACAGAACTTCGAGCAGGCATGCTTAACTTTGACTGGAGAGTCCAAGGAAGAGATATCAGTTCAATTAAGTCCTGAAAGATCAAGAAGTTGTTCCTTCTAGGGAAAGATGGAAGAGTCTTCCAAGCAGAGGGAATAAATTACACGTACAAAGGCATGAAAGTGAGGGAAATACACAGAATTTGGGGCAATGTCTAAGAAATTAAGCATACTTGTAAAAAGTATAGCACAGTGGTTAAAACATAGGCTCTGAATCTAGATTGTGTGATTCTGAATTCTTGCTCTATTATTTGTTGTCTGTGTGACCTTGGGCAAGTTACTTACTGTGAGTCTCACCTTCCTTTTCTGTAAACTGAAGATAATAGCTATACCTACGTCATGGGGTTTTGGTGAGAATTAAACAACATCATATATATTCAGCACCTGGAATAGTGCCTGGCACATATTATATAAAAAAATTTTTTTTGCACGTTTTAACATTTTTATTGGAGTATAATTGCTATATAATGTTGTGTTAGTTTCTGCTGTATAACAAGGTGAATCAGCTATACATACATATATATATCCCATATCTCTTCCCTCTTGCGTCTCCCTCCCACCCTCCCCATCCCACCCCTGTAGGTGGTCACAAAGCACCGAGCTGATCTCCCCGTGCTGGTACATATTATTTAATAATTGTTTAATAACCATTAGACTGAAATACACAGCACATGTAAATAGCAAGGTAGAATGTAAGACTGGAAATGTAAACAGGCCAGATCCTAAAGGAACAATATTCCACAAAGAGTATGAACTTTATTGGATTCAGAGTTACTGAAGCGTCAACTAGGAAAGTTACTTCCTTTAGCGAATCTTTCATTTTGTTGCTAATAAGCAGCCAAACAGGCTGAGTTTTGTCTGCTCTGGAAGAGTTCCTAATGAGCAGTAAACGGGCCAAAACAAGCAGAAGGGTGGAGAAGAGAGAGAAAGTAGCAATCAGGATAAACCCTAACTGGATAATCAACCCCTTAATAATCAAGAGGTGACAGGATTTGATGAATGTAGATCTGACTGATGCCGGTATGTTTTTTCCTCCAAAATACTAAGAAATATATCTTCTTCGAAACAGAAGTTTCTTTGGGGTGACCAGCTCATAAACTAGAGAACACACAACACAGAGGGGTGCCAGGGCTGCTGGTGTTCCTAACAGAGGCTTCCACGGTGGTCCTGCTACGCTATGCTTGGATCAGGAGTGGGCTGATGAAGTGTGTTTTTCCTTCTTAGACTGGACACAATTCACAAGTGGAAAATGCAAGATTTTCAATGTTCTTTTAGGACAAGCATCTCATTTTAGACAACACTTAAGCCTGTGTTCACCTGAGAAAGTGCACAGTCAAGATTGAAAGGCCTTGATTTGCCCTAAGTCAAGCTGTTAGTTTTGTTTCTTTCCCTCTTTTCCAATAACCAATTTTATAGTTGCAGCAGTGAAAAATAAAAAAAAAAATGGGTAAGGCTTCATTTTGATGACAAATAGATTTATGATCTTTGCAGGGAAAAGTTGTTTTCCTTTTTCATAAATGAAAACAGCATGGTAGACTCATTTACTACAGATGTGCTAAGTTGACTAGTCTCAAAACACTCATTTATACAGAAGGAAATTCACACAGTCAACTGTGAGCCTCCCCAATACTATCCTTCAGTTATAGTCACATAACTTTAAAAAAATATTGAAACTGCAGTGTGAATGTGCCAGGAATACTTTAACTCCTTTGGCCACATCAAAAAAAGAAAGAACATTGTTTAGGAAAATCAGCCAGTTGCATAATGCTAGAAATCCCAGAATAAATATTTTTCTCAGTGGAAAAATCCAGCAGTCTTTAAAGGTAAGCCAAAAAGCACCATGGTGCCATGATTTGAAAAAAAGAAAAAAACAACAACAACAAAAAAAAAAGACCAATGGAAAAATGTCCTTATCCTTGTTGAAAATATTCCAGGGAATTTGCTAGTATTACTTTCTCTTAAGCAGTTTTTCCTATTACCATAGTAGGTTTCAGAAATAATTATCTTAGAAATCACTTTTCCTAATGACCAGTTTAGCCACTGTACCTAATTTCACTGAACAGACTTGTCCCTTATAAAGCATTATAACTAATTTCATATCGAATATTCTACAGGGAGCAGAAACATTTGTGGAAAATATTTCTGTATTCATAAATACCAATATCATGTGTAAACCTTGGGGTTGAAAGGGGATTCTTCAAGGGAAAGTTATTTTGTTTTTATTTCAATGGTTACAAAATGCTTCAATACTTATGACATCCTGATTTCTAAGTATGCATGTAAATCTTTTCTAACATTCTTTGAAAATGCTAAAAAGTAGGAGACAATGAGTTACGATCTGATACCTAATTGCTTACTAATGGAAATTCCAGATGCCACTCAACTTCATGGCCCTGTGAGGTATACTGCAGCAGTATTCAACATTATTGTAATTCATTTCAATTTTTTCACCACAGAATTCAATGAGCTTTTTATACTAGTCATATATAAAGGGATATGTGGCTCAGAATCTGTTTTTTTAATGACCTCCAATTAGAAGTAGAATAACTTACTAAGTGGAGTTAGAATATGCATGTTTTGTTATCTGACCAATTCATACTCAGATTCTTTTTTCCCTTGATTTTAAGTCTTCAGTCTCTCCATCTCTACTAAGTCCCTCTAGCATTTAAATATGGTTAAGGCTCTCTCATTTAAAAATAACTTTCTACCTTAGCCTCAGTTTCTTCTCCAGTTATTGCCCTACCTTCTCGTTCAGAGCCAAATTTCTCCATGGGATTGTCTGCATATCTTGATTTCCTCATACCCTCTCACTCCTCAAGCACTCCAATCCTGTTTCTGACTCCACTAATCAAATCAAATACTCACTTGCTAAAGTTACCAATGATCTTCATATACTAAAATACAATGATGATAATTTTATCTTGTTAGATTTCTGTATTAGGTGGGGAGGAGGGTCCTTATTTGCAAGCATCAGAAACCAAATAAGCAAAAAATTTACTGAAAAGATATTGAGTAGCTCATATAATCACAGATAAATCTAGAAAACCAGGTTTGGAAAATGGGTAGAATTAAAAGAAGACTAGGCAGCCAGAATTTAGACACTGTAGTGAGCACCAGGCCAGCTGCTGGACATTGACTGCAGTCATCCTTGGACACTGAGTGCCAGTGCCACCAGAACGGAATCTCCATTATTGCTGCTTCTGTGTCTTACTAACTCCTCAATGGAAGTTGTGGGTGAATATAACTGATTGCTTAGGCCTGGGTCATTGGCCTACATTCTTGTTTCAAAGAGGGAGTGGAAGGTAAGAGTCTAGACTTTCTTTTCTTTTTTTTTTTTTTTTTTTTTTTTTTTTTTTTTTGCGGTACACGGGCCTCTCACTGTTGTGGCCTCTCTCGTTGCAGAGCACAGGCTCCGGATGCGCAGGGTCAGCGGCCATGGCTCACGGGCCCAGCCGCTCCGCGGCATGTGGGATCTTCCCGGACCGGGGCACGAACCCGCGTCCCCTGCATCGGCAGGCGGATTCTCAACCACTGCGCCACCAGGGAAGCCCATGGCTAGACTTTCTGACTTCAGTAGTAGAAGGTGGCTTCCCATCAAGACTCAAAAAAGAAAGGAAACATAAAAATTTCTGAACATAAAAATGGGGTCAAGATGCTAAGTAGCCAAAAAATAAAACCAAAAACAGAATAAAACACATGTCCAACAAACTCTCTCATGATGATTAGACACAGTCGATGACTTTCTACTTGATATATTCTTAAGCTTCCACATTGCATTCTTTTTCTATCTATTATGGCGACTCTGTCTCAGACTCCTTTGTCATCTCCTCTTCCTTCTTTACCTAACTTCTAAATGTTAGAATTCCTCACCACTTGGTTCTGGACCTTCTTCCACTGTTTATCTAATATTTGTGTGTGTTTTTCTTCATTTGCTCCCTATGTCCATTCACTGCCCCTTCTCTATGTTGCTATTTGTATTGAGTCTTCTGATCCATGAACATAGTGTATACACCATTTAACATTTGGGTCTTCTTTAACTTCTGTCAGCAATGTTTTACAGTTTTCAGTATCAAGTTTGCACATTTTTGGGGGGTCAGATTATCCCATTTTGATACTACAGTAAGTACTGCTTTTTAAATGTCAATTTCTGATTGTTCATTGAGTATAGAGAAATACAATTCATTTTTATATATTGATGTATCCTGCAACCTTGCTAAATTCAATTATTAGGGGTTTTTTTGGTAGATTCTGAAGGATTTTCTACATAGATGATCGTGTTGTCTGTGAATAAAGACAGCTTTATTTCTTCCATTCCAATCTGGGTGGCTATTATTTCTTTTTCTTATACTGACTAGAACCATTGGTAGAAGCTCCAGTACAGTGCTGAATGTGTCATATAAATGTAAGAGGATAATAAAGATATCTGTTGGCATATGAGGTCTCAGAAGGTTTATCTCACAAACACCTACATTGAAAATACTTTTTGGAGGAAGTACTCAAATAATAATAAAAAACAAATTCAGGAGGTTCTATAAGGAATACTGAAAGTAATAGTGACTAAATAGCTTAATTAAGTTTACTACTATATTAAAAAAAGAAACAAAGGAAATAAAAAGAGAAAGTAGGTCAGAACGGCCATCATCAAAAAATCTACAAACAATAAATGCTGGAGAGGGTGTGGAGAAAATGGAACACTCCTACACTGCTGGTGGGAATGTAAATTGGTACAGCCACTATGGAGAACAGTTTGGAGGTTCCTTAAAAAACTAAAAATAGAACTACTATATGATCCAGCAATCCCACTCCTGGGCATATATCTGGAGGAAACCGTAATTCAAAAAGATACATGCACTCCAACGTTCACTGCAGCACTATTTACAATAGCCAGGACATAGAAGCAACCTAAATGTGCACCGACAGAGGAAAGGATAAAGAAGATGTGGTACATATATACAATGGAATACTATTCAGCCATAAAAAAGAACGAAATACTGCCATTTGCAGCAACATGGATGGACCGAGAGATTGCCATACTGAGTGAAGTAAGTCAGACAGAGAAAGACAGATACCATATGATATTGCTTATATATGGAATCTAAAAAAAGGGTACAGATAAACTTATCTACAAAACAGAAATAGAGTTACACATGCGGAAGACAAACTTATGGTTACCAGTGGGAAAGGGGGGAGGGATAAATTGGGAGATGGGGACTGACATATGCACATCACTATATATAAAACAGATAACTAATAAGGACCTATTGTATAGCATAGGGAACTCTACTTAATACTTGTAACAGCCTATATGGGAAAAGAATCTTAAAAAGAGTGGATATATGTATATGTATAAATGATTCACTTTCCTGTACACCTGAAACTAACACAACATTGTAAATCAATTACACTCTAATAAACATTTTTTAAAAATCAGAATAAGTTGAAAAAAAGAGAATGTAGATGCATGAGAATTATAAGTCAAAATTCAAGGCAATATCAAAAAATGATGAAGGGAAAGAGTGGTTTATAGAAACACAAGGACATGAGAACAAACACAGTACTTGTTTTGTTAGAGGGAAGATACAGTTACTGATTTATTAAACAAATCACTAGAGTTAAACAAGGACATATTTGGTTCTTAAATTCGGGACAGCTGCCACAAGAACATCAACTGAAAGAGAATAGGTAACTTTTAAACCTGCAGAAGAGAATTCAATCTATCCAGTGGAAATCAGAAAATAAGAAAAAATAAACAAAAACCCCCAAAGATAGTATAGGACAAGGAAAATACAGAATTAAGATGGCAAAATATTCTTAACAGAGGAATTTTAGATGCATTCTCTCTAAGATTTCAAGTAGTAGAAGGAGGTCTGCTATTACTGCTACTGTTTAAGATAGTATTGAGGGTCCCTACCCACCTATGTGGAAAGAAAAAAAATGAGTTTAAGAAAAAGAGTTAAAGCTGCCATTGTTTGAAGATATTACCTACCTAAAAATCCAATAGGACATAATAGCAAATTATTAGAAATTTAAAAATCCAGTTGTATAGAATATCTAAATCAGTAATATTTAAGTAAGTAAGAACTAACTAGAAAATAAAATAAAAAATAAGAATATATAAGGCCTTTATTGAGGGGCAATATGGCATATTGATAAGAAAAAAGAATACGGAGTTAGACTGCCTTTGTAGCTATGTGACTATGAAAGTGACAATTTTCTTTTTATAAAATAAGGATGATAATTGTATCTGTCTTATAATTTTATAAAGATTAAATGAGTTAATACAGTAAAACATTTACCATGGTACCTGGCACATACTATGTATTACATAACTTTTCTTTTTTTTTTTTTTTTTGCAGTACGCGGGCCTCTCACACTCCGTACGCGCAGGCTCGGCGGCCATGGCTCACGGGCCCAGCCGCTCCGCGGCATGTGGGATCTTCCCGGACCGGGGCACGAACCCGCGTCCCCTGCATCGGCAGGCGGACTCTCAACCACTGCGCCACCAGGGAAGCCCTTACATAACTTTTTACCACTATTATTACGGAGAAAATCTATTATAAGATCTTATATTGATAAGATGACAAGAATAAATATTTTATCTCACATAGATAATTAAAAGGTTAAGATATTAATTTTCGCCAAATAAATCTAAGGCAAACCCAGTGATAATTCAAGTTTATGTTCTGTTTTTAAAGAAACTCAAAGCTAATCTCAAATGTATGTGGTAGAAGTGTAAAGAAGGGGCCTTGCCCTACTAATATGGGGACATAAGACAAAGCCGTAGTAATAAAAACGATGTGATAATACAAGTAGACCAGAGATCAGTCAACTTGTTCTGTAAAAAGGCTGGATAGTAGATATTTTAGCCCATGTGGGCCACTGGTCTCTGTTGCAACTACTCAACTCTGTCATGTAGTGCAAAAGCAGCTATCTGTAAACAAATGACCATGGCTGTGTGCCAATAAAATTAATTTATGAATACTGAAATTTGAATTTCATGTAATTTTCATGTGCCACAATACATTATTCTTTTTATTTTTTTCTACCATTAAAAATGTAAAAACCATTTAGCTCACTGGCCATAGAAAAATAGGCTGATTTGGTTTACGAGGTGTAGTTTTTTGACACAGGGAACAGGTTGCTGATGCACACCACGTATAGAGAGAACCTAAATAGTGTTGCCTGGATATTTTCTGTTTGCCTTTTGAGATCTGCCCTTTTCCAGCCTGATCTGTGACCCAGCAGGTTCCCTTACTGGTGAGTGACATACTCAGGGCACGTGGATGGGAGGGAGCCCACCCTTGGTGAAGGCAGTTAAGGAAATGCATTGTTGGTAGTGAATATTTTTTTTTTGGGGGGGTGGTATTTTTTTTTTAATTGGAGTATAGTTGCTTTACGATGTTGCATCAGTTTCTGTTGTACAGCAAAGTGAATCAGCCATGTGTATACATATATCCCCTCTTTTTTTGGATTTCCTTCACTTTAGGTCACAACAGAGCACTGAGTAGAGTTCCCTGTGCTATACAGCAGGTTCTCATTAGGATGAACTGGGAGATTGGGACTGACATATATACAATAATATGTATAAGGTAGTGAATTTTTAAAATAATTGTAAAAATTGCTTTTGTTTTCACCATCACAGACTGGCAATTCTAAACAATGTCAGTGATAAATGTCAGTCCGCCCTGCCAGGGCAGATTTTTCCTATTATCACTCTTACTTGGTTGAGTTTGGCTAACAGGATGTACTGCTAGGGGACTGGAAGACAGGAGAAGGAGACTGAAACACTTATTCCCCTGGCTCTCCCTTTGCTGAGTTGCAGTGGATTGGCTGAATTCTTCTACTGAAGGTCTCAACTCCTGCTAAATGGCTCTCTCCTATGGCAATAACTACTTTCTCTATAATTTTGTTCCCCTTTCCTTTGTCTCTTCAGGACTATGGGTTGTAATGATGCACCATTGTTGCTGTCTCTCGGGTGCTTCAGCATCTCTTCTTGGTTTTCCTTAGCCCTGCTCACATTTTTGTAAGTAGTCCCTTTATTAAAACTTCCTCAGTTGCCCCACTGTTTTTAGCTAGACTGTGATATGTAATTGGTAATAAGAGTGAAGTCAGGAAACTAACCCCACAAATGGGATTCTGAGATTGGTTTGCTCATAATCAAGGAATGCTCAGATAACTTCCTTGTTGCGGATGAACGGACACTAGTAATCTGTGGTATGCAGTGGCAACATGATTATTCAAATTAGCACTGGCCATGACATTAGATTAAGTGCTGCTGGAGGGCAAAGTGTCAGAAGATCATGTGGCCTTGGCATGTATTCACTATGGTGAACATAGTGACTATAAAGACTGTGTGATCAGAGGGCAGTCTCTTTAGTGATCTAGAGAGAGTACAGAGAAAGGGACAAAATAAAGGTCTTGTATGCTCAACTTAGAACATAATGAAAAATCAGAAAATCCCCACAGCAGCTTGAAGGAGTCTTTCATCTCCTATAGTCCAAGGCAGATGTGGCTGTGGATCCAAACTACTGTAAGATTTGCAGAATGTGTGTACAAATACATCTTCAACTAACCAGACATCTTATGCTAAATAAGGGCACTGGGTGGAGAAAGTAGAACTCCAAGACAAGGGATGGGGATATCTGAGCAGACATGGGCAAGACTAAGAACTGTGAACCTCAACTCCCTCTTAGTCTTCCTTGCTTGTGGAGATATCCACCTGCTCAAGCATCTGGGAGCACCATTAATGGTGCTCAATTACGGCCTACAGTTAATGAGGTTGAACGCTGTAACTCCCCTAGTATACTGCGTAGGAAGGGGTTCAAATGCTCAGGAAGATAGAAATGTGGAGACAGATTTATCACGTGCAATCTGATCAACCACCCTCTAACCATGGCCCCTGAAAGGGATCAAAGAACACTCCTTACCAAGGTGTTAAGAAATGTCATAAGAATAAAGTTCCCTTTTTTAAATAGGAATATCAGACACTGAGTGGTAGATTCTAGGTGACAGTGCTTTACTATCAGAGAAAAGGTAGAAGCAATTATCACAGTAAGCCATAGGATGTTTTGACTAGATGTTTTGACCTGCAGAGATCTGTGCTGATGGTTAGTTGATTAAAGATCCATAGGAATTAAATATACCATATGCTAATATACTGATGTATAGGTAGAAAAATTCTAGGTCTGATGGGTATAATCCTAATTAAAGTCACTGTACTTGGGATTCATGGCCTCTCGCTCAGTTCCCAGACTCAAGCCGGTTCCTACATCAGAATTCCTTGATTGAGGTGGAGGCAGGTTCTCTTTGAGGAAGAACCCTGCAATGTGGTCATAGGTGTACACAGTGATTTCTTCCCTAAGCCTTCTGCAGAGGGATGTGTGGTCATTTACCAGGTGACTGAAGACTGGGGAAACAGAAACTCTCAGCCTTTCTGGGGGCTGTTAGATATTGGATTTGAACTGATAAAAAACCCTGGAACTCCAAAATATCATCACAGCACTCTGGCCAGAGTGTAAGTTTATGAAGGCCAAGGGATAAATAGTGATAAATGCAGATTTGGCTCAATTTTTTTTCCCAGTTGGGTCCAGTAGGACTGTGAGCCCAGTTTTTGTTTTTGTATTGTTTTCTCCAATCTCAGAGAATAGTAACACTCCCTCACTTATAAAAGTAAAGGCTACTGTGGTAGGAAGGGTAGAGACATGTGGAAGCCCCTGCAACTATCTCTTCCTGCCCCCTTCCCCACAACGTATACCTAAGGTAACACCACACCCCTGTAGAAAACTATTCATATTAACCACCACATACCTGTGGAAAATTGTATATACTTACAGCCAAGAGACCTGAAAGATGCAAAAGCAGCGATCCTACCATATCCGATATCCATTTTACTCATCTGTTTGGTGCACACACCAGACAACTCCAAGACTTAAACTTACAAACTCAATTGTGTGTTGATGCCAATCTCAGCTGCAGTTTCTGATATGGTGCCTTTACTAAACAGTATAGCGATTAGCAACAGCAGTTACTGACCTAGTAAAAATACTTCCTACCAACATTCCTATCAGTGCAGAGGCAGTTTGCTTGCCTTCACAAGGCAGAAAGAGCTGTATCACTTCAATGCCTTATCTCAGTGCTGTGTCAGCTCAATTTTCCTCTCTGTCATAAAACAGACCAGAGTGATATCTTTATAGTCTTGACATCTCACAAAATATCAGGCAGGTCCATTAAACCGAGGCCACTATGCTAACTGGAGCTGGAGAGTGGAAGAGAACAAGCACGCTAAAGATACACCAGAGGATAGGATTAAAAAGTTCACGGGACTGCTAAATGGAAGAAGTTCCTCGGGGTAGTGGTTTGGGGGTATATCAGGATATCCTCTCTAAAGTAGAGACAAGTTGTTGCATTTTGCATTGCTCATCACAATAAAAGAGGCACAATGCTTGGTGAGCCTCTCTGGACTTCGGAGTCCATCTATACTACCTTTGCGTATGCTGCTACAACCCATTTACCCACTTACTGGGTAGCCTGTAAAGTTGCTAGGTTTTTATTGCGGTCAAATATATATAACATAAACTTACCATTTTAACCATTTTTAGATGTATAGTTCAGTGGCATTAAGTATATTCACATTGTTGTGCCACCATCACCACCATCCGTCTCCAGAAATTTTTATGTTCCAGATTGAAACTCTGTACCCATTAAACAATAACTTCTCCAAATGCTCCTCCTCCCAGTCTCTGGCAACCTCCATTCTATTTTCTGTCTATGAATTTGACCACTCTAGGTACCTCATATAAGTGGAATCATATACTATTTGTACTTTTGTGTCTGGCTTAGTTCACTTAGCATGTCTCCAAGGTTTATCCATTTGGTAACATGTGTCAGAATTTCCTTCCTTTTTAAGACTGAATAATATTCCATTGTATGTATATACCACATTTGGTTTATCTGTTTCACTGTTGACAGCCACGTGGGTTGTTTCCACCTACTGGTTACTGTGAATGATGTTGTTATGAACATTTGGAAAATTTATGTTCAAGTTTCTGCTTTCATTTCTTTTGGATATACACTCAGGAGGGGAATTGCTGAACCATATGGTAATTCTATATTTAATTTTTCAAGACCTGTCATACTGTTTTCCACAGCGGCTGCATCATTTTACATTCCCATTAGCAATACACAAGGTGCCAGTTTCCTCACACACTTACCAACACTTGTAATTTTCTTTCTTTCAATTTTTTTTTTTTTTGGATAATAGCTGTCCTAGTGGTTGTAAAAGTGGTATCTAATTGTGGTTTTGATTTGCATTTTCCTAATGATTAGTGATGTTGAGCACCTTTCCATGTGATTATTGGTCACTTGTGTTTCTTCTCTGGAGAAATTCAAGTCCTTTGCCAGCTTGCTAGTTTTGGGTGGCCCCTGACGAAAATGCTCTGCAGCAGATTCAGGACGCTGTATAACCTACCTTGCTATGACTGAGCAGATCCAATAATATCAGAAGGGTCTGTGGCTGGTAGAGATGCTATATGGACCCTTTGATAACCGCCATAAGAGAATCACAGCTCATACCCATAAAGTTTTGGACATAAGCAACTCCTTCTTTGTCAAATGTAATTTCCTATTTGGAAAGCAGTTCTGGGCTTGCTCTGGTTGAAGCTGAATAACCGACCCTGAGACATCAAATGACTATGTGTCCTGAACTGACCATTATGATCTGAGTGATATTTGATCCACTAAATCATAAAATTGGCTGTGCACAGCAGCATTCACTCCTAAATGGAAATGGTGTATATTGAGACTGGGTCCTAACAGGTCCAGAAATCACAAACAAAATATGCAAGCAGGCAACTGAGACTTCCATGATACTTGTTCTACTGCTTTACCACTGCTCCTTCAGCCTTCCTAGAGAATTCCCCTTACCAGTTAGTAGGGTAGAAAAAAGTTCAGGCCTGATTTATGGATAGATCTGCATTGAATGTCAACATCTGCTAGAAGTGGATTGCTGCTGCATTTAAGCCTGAAAGATATCAGTGAAGGAGACTCTTCTCAGTGGGCAGAACGCAGGGCAATCTGTATACATAGGCAATCCATATGGCCATGTTTGGTTGTTTGCAACCAAAGAGCCCTGTTGATATACCCTAGAGTTCTAACTGGGTCTTGGAATAGCCCTGAGTGTGCAAATGGCTTCAGCATCTGGCTTTAAGTTCTCTTCATTTTGTTTATTCTATGTAGAACCAGTGATTTGGTCTTATGCATGAGCGTTCACCCACACAGCCAATCAAAACTGTGTGCCAGATTCTAGAATGCAACTTAGACAGAATTAAAATGAAATCAGTATCTTACTTGCATCTACCATTTTCTGTATTGGCTTTCTCTTAGCCATTATATTACTGTCCTTTAAGTAATACCCCATTAAAGAAGGATGTAGAGTTGTTAGAAAATATCTGTTTTCTTTCTGGAAACTAGCAGCAGATAACAATCACTTGCCACATTGCTGTTTTTATGCAAGAGAAAATGGTTCATATTTTTGTAGTCCAAATCCATGTTTTCATTTTATTTTCCAATTTTCAGTCCTTTCCAGGAAGACCTTCAGGTGTCACATACTGCCAGAAAGAAGTTGTTTGCCACAATGAAGTATTAAGTGACTTGGTGTAAAAAATGTGGATGACTTTGACCTGTCACTAGTGTCTGATGAATATCTTATATGTTGAATGTCTGAAATTCTTATTAAACATATATATATAGGATCCTGATTTGTATTATCCATATCTGGAATAAGTACCTGGATTAGTATTATTTTAGTCAGAAAACAAATGAGTTCCTCTTCCCAGTAATCAAATAAATCTATTTGCTGTTATTGGTATTTACAATTCAGTTTCTAGCCTTATCGACTACTATGCACATCCACATATATACCACCTCCATGATTAAACCTGTGTTCACAGCAAGAAATATGACATATTTTGAAATGTGGTTTTCCTTGTTTCAGCTCTCAAAATCTTATTCAAAGCAGCAAGATTCACTCTAACATTTCCCAGTAAAACTTAAGTACAGACTCTCAGACCAATTCAAAGTGTTTTATTGTTGTATTTTTAAAACTCCACAACCTCATTTTAAGACTCTTATATGGTGAGCCGAAAGTGCAGCATCTACATGAAGGTTCAGGGCATGAGCTCCCTTTAAGACTGGGATCTCAAATGGAAGTCCTCTTTTAACCAGACTGATGTTAATGGCAGAAGTTTAGAAAACATATATTTAAATTAAAACATCAGCCTGGCTGTCAAATTTCTCTAGGGCTTACACCTTGATGCTCTGATGTTCAGATATACTGTCTCCAAAGCAAATAGAAACCATACCAAGCCTCCTTAAAAATATCCACCTTTCCAAATAGAATATGGCCAGATATTTATTTCTGAAATAATTAAATTGGCTGGGTCATAATTTGATATTTTTTTTAAGCAAATGAGATAATTCATAGAGAAAGAATAATATTAATTTGGGTTTGAGTTTTGCTACAGTCCCATGCTACATGTGAATAAACAACTAGGATTGATTCATTTAAGAAAAGAAAAACAGGTCAATAGATAATCATATCCAAATAGTAGAAATGTAAAAGGATACATTTTACTGGATTTACTGGATTACTGAAATATGTGATTAATTATTCTTGTGTTTCAAATGGAAACAACAGGAGATAACAAAAAGATATCTGGATTATGATGACCTTAGGAAGAAAAGAGGGAAAATGGCTAAATGAAGACAAAAATATCATTTTAAAATTTCTGATCAAATAAATAAGATAGCAATTTGCATAAAAATAATAATCTACATCACTGCTCCTTGCATCACCACTAGATGAACATAGAGAAAATATTCATACAATTTCTGTAAAATAGTGAGGCTATAAAAGTAAAGGGAAAATGATTTTGGCAGAACTTACCTTGAGTTATTGCCAAGGCTGAAATGTTCCAAAGGTGGCTTAAGACATTTGATGAACCCAAAACACAGTTAGGTTGTGTAGCCCTTAAAGTTTTACTTCTTTATTGTTCCTATGTACCAGCTTTTATATGTGTAAAAATAATATAAATTATTAATAATATGGGTTATTAGTTATAAAACATCCAACAGAATGTACTCATTGACATTCCCTGGAAATCATAAACACAATCTGAACCAATGTCAAAGTTAAGAAAGACAGCCAAAACATCTTGGTCTTAGTAAAGAGACACTTATGCATAAGAAATAAAGAGCAAAGAATATTCAATCTACTCACAGAGAGTCCCTGTTTTCCTGGTAGCCCAACTTTACCAGGGTTTCCTGAAATGCCTTCTGCTCCAGGGTATCCTTGCATGCCTTTTGGCCCAGGTAGGCCTGGAAGTCCCTTGGTAATTAAAAATTACTTGGATTATAGAGAGATGCTGTACAGATGTTTAAATGACAAACACTTTTATATTTATTGGGGAGTGGGAAGTTACATTCTCAAAACCCTGTTCCAGGATAAATATTCCTGTTTCCTGGATTCCTTAATAATTTACTATTTGCATACAACAGATCAGGCAACTGTTCCCTAAACTGAAATGTGAAGCTAATCAGAAATTTATTGTGTAACCTTTTCCACTTTACTGTAATTTCCTGGTATTTCTCATTGTACCAGCCCATGCTCTATCCAGCTGTGGGGAAAAGATCAGCTATGTGCACCTGTCAGTTTAGGATATAGGCTGACATTCACCATCTCTAAAACTCTGTATTGTATTATTTTCCCAAGAAATAAATTACGGCTCTTTTAGTTGCCACTTTGAATTAGATAACTATATGACTGAGTAAAAGTCTGAACGTTTTGTTTGTACTCTTGGGCAACTGGATTTAATCTGTAGGGAATCTCTGATCTCAATGTGCTCATAATTTATGTTCACTTTTCTTTACTTTTTTTGAACCAACGCAGGCCACCCAAAGCAGGCTGTTGGCTAGGGGAGACCAGCAGGAAGTCTTTGCTAATAAGCTAGTCTACACATATTTGCTTGGCCAAAGAGGAAATGGATGGCTAAGGTAAAATTAATCTTTGTTCTGTGATGAAAAGATTTAAAGCTTTTTTTCTATGACTTTCTGTTCTATTTCCCAGGAAAATGAGAGGCCGAGTTCTTCAATTAAATTCCAGCTCATGTCTTTTCAATTATGCTTGAAAATCTCTGACCTTTGTCACCATTCATTTAGTCATGACTTCAAGTTGCCTGTTTTTTAGTGGTTCACCATCAAAGAATAGTAGCATGAATCCACACAGAGGTCTCCATGCACTGGAAAATAACCACCTTCAGTTGCAGCGACTTCCATTTCAACACCAAGCTTGCTTTTGAGCTAATGGTCATATTTTGTTCCCTCTGTGTTCCAGCATGGGTTTAAACATTTTTTTGAAGACAATCTGATTTATCCAACACTTGTCATAATTGGCCCCAAACTTTTCTGCTTGCTAAAGTTCTATTTAGAAAAACAATAAAGATGAAAAAGGCCTGTTACTTACAGGAATCCCAGGTTTCCCAGAAGGGCCAGGAGCTCTTTTTTTCCCCTTAGGACCCTAAAAATGTGAAGCACAGTTGTCAACTCATTGCTATAAATTTAATTAAACTTAAGGCATAGAAAAGAACTCTGAGACCTGGAGGCTACAGCAAGTCCTGCCACTAACTAGCTCTTTATCATTGGGATTGCCATTTAACTTTCCTGGGAGTCATTTTCTTCATCTATAAATGAAAGAATTTGACTATATAATCTATGAATTTCCATTTGGCTCCAAATTCTATGACTTAAGAATTTAAATTATAGTTCTAAAAAGGAACTGAATATTTAAATAAAAATCCCAACTTCAGGCAAGGCCTTTGTCTCCCTACTGAAAGTGGTAAAGTACTTATTTAATTAATTCAGTAAACATTTCTTGACTATTAGGTATCAGGGATTCTGTTAGGTGCTGGTGATGCAAAATCAAAGCTCTTGTTCACAAGGCACTTACAGTGTAGTGAGGGACATGAACCAATAACCTAAAATGTGCTTATCTGGAAGCATAGAGAAGAACATACTTGTAAATTAAAGAAAAGATCTTTATTTCCCACAGAATTGCTTGTTTTTCCATCTGTGAGATGTTTTAAATCATAATTGTTTAAGCAGTAACGGTCTACCAGGGTAGTTAGAAATTTGCCCTTGCAAATCATGCCATTATTCTGATGATATCCTAAAATTATTTTAAGAAGAAAAAGATGGAAAAGAGTGACCTAGTTCACAAGTAAGAAAAAGAAGCATATTGCCATTACCAGAAACATTTATCAGAAATCATCAAAAGTTCTCAGAAACAGGATAATTCCACCAAAATGCGATGTTAAGTTATTCAAATCTGAAGACAGTTGTGCTAAAGATTCAATTTGACAACAATGACAAACAATTTCAGAAGATGTAACATCTTCTGAAAATGAGCTTAAACGTTTTAAGAAGAAATAGCGTATGTAATCAGAGAGAAAAAGGGCATTTTCTGTATGAGATAAAAATCCAATTTTGTTAGAATTCGATGATAGGGAACTATATGGATCAAGGGTTCTACCTCCAAGTTCAAAAACTATTTTACTTGCTTTAAAAACTCACTAATGTAAATTCTTCCTAAGGGTAAGGAAACCAGAAAAGGGGATAGTTGGTGAACTGGGTTTAGTTGAAGTAAATACAATTTCTGGAACATATGATCCCTATAATAAATGTATCTTTTAGAATACAATAAAGAAGTAAGATAGACAAATAAAGACTGTTTTAAATATTGAAAACAATTCTGATTTCAGTTGTCTTGAATAGCACTAATTAAACAGTATATGAATTGTGATAATATTCAAATATGTTAACTGGTGTGTGTTTTCCTTCACAGTATTTCTTTTTATGTAAAGTGATAGATATGTTCTAAACTTTTGATTTTCAAAATAGACTTTTTTAGCTTAAGAATTTCAAAACAGTCCTCTGAAACTCATGGTGGAATAGTTTGAAAAGAATATATTTTAAAATACAAAAGCCTGATTTTTAAATATTAAAAGTCTATCATTGAACATAAAAAAACAAGGTAATAAGGGATTCAAGTTATAAAATTTATACCATAAAGAACATATTTAGAAGAATTATAATAATGTAAGAGAAAGTTTTTCCTACCTAAGGGGATATAAAAAAATCTTCAAGTTGGAGAAAGGTAAAAAGAGAAACAAAACTGTCAAGACACTGATGGGTATCTCTGAGAAGAGACCTTGACACCAATCTGCCGTCAAGTCCTGGGGTGAGTAGAAACAATAATACCTGCAGAGGACACAAAATTAATACACAGAAACCTCTTGCATTCCTATACACTAACAATGAAAGATCAGAAAGAGAGACTAAGGAAAAATCCCATTTACCATCACATCAAAAAGAATAAAATACCTAGGAATAAACCTACCTAAGGAGGCAAAAGACCTGTACTGAGAAAAGTATATGATACTGATGAAAAAAGTCAAAGATGACACAAACAGATGGAGAGATATACCATGTTCTTGGATTGCAAGAATCAATACTGTGAAAATGATTATACTACCCACAACAATCTACAGATTCAATGCAATCCCTATCAAATTACCAATGGCATTTTTCCCAGAACTAGAACGAAAAATTTTACACTTTGTATGGAAACACAAAAGACCCCGAATAATGAAAGCCATCCTGAGAAAGAAGAACAGCTGGAGGAATCAGGCTCCCTGACTTCAGACTATACTACAAAGCTACAGTAATCAAAACAGTATAGTACTGGCACAAAAACAGAAATATAGATCAATGGAACAGGATAGAAAGTCCAGAGATAAACCCAAGCACCTATGGCTACCTAATCTATGACAAAGGAGGCAAGAATATACAATGGAGAAAAGACAGTCTGTTCAATAAGTGGTGCTGGGAAAATTGGACAGCTACATGTAAAAGAATGAAATTAGAACACTCCCTAACACCATACAAAAAATAAACCCCAAATGGATTAAAGACCTAAATGTAAGGCCGGATGCTATAAAACTCTTAGAGGAAAATATAGACAGAACACTCTCTGACATAAATCACAGCAAGATCTTTTTCAATCCACTGCCTAAAGTAATGAAAAAGAAAACAAAAATAAACAAATGGGGCCTAATTAAACTTAAAACCTTTTGTACAGCAAAGGAAACCATAAATAAAATGAAAAGACAACCCTCAGAATGGGAGAAATTATTTGCAAACGAAGCAACTGACAAGGGATTAATCTCCGAAATATAGAAGCAGCTCATGCAGCTCCATATTAAAAAAACAAACAACCCAATCAAAAAATGGGTGGAAGGCCTAAACAGACATTCCTCCAAAGAAGACATACAGATGGCCAACAAACACACGAAAAAATGCTCAACATCACTAATTATTTATTGCAAATCAAAACTACAATGAGGTATAACCTCACACTAGTCAGAATGGCCATCATCAAAAATTCTACAAACAATAAATGCTGGAGAGGGTGTGGAGAAAAGGGAACACTCCTACACTGTTGGTGGGAATGTAAATTGGTACAGCCATTATGGAGAACAGTTTGGAGGTTCCTTAAAAAACTGAAAATAGAGCTACCATATGACCCAGCAATCCCACTCCTAGGCATATATCTGGAGAAAACCGTAATTCGAAAGGATGCATGCACCATGATGTTCATTGCAGCACTACTTACAATAGCCAGGACATGGTAGCAACCTAAATGTCCATCGACAGAGGAATGTATAAAGAAGAAGTGGTATATATATACAATGGACTATTACTCCGCCATAAAAAGGAACAAAATAGTGACATCTTCAGAGACATGGATGGACCTAGAGACTGTCATACAGATTGAAGTAAGTCAGAAAGAGAAAAACAAGTATCATATAATATTGCTTATATGTGGAGTCTAGAAAAATGGTAGAGATGAGCTTATTTGCAAAGCAGAAATAGTCATAGATGTAGAGAACAAACTTATGGTTACCAAGGGAGGAAGGAGGGGTGTTGGGATGAATTGGGAGGTTGGGACTGACTTATATACACTACTATGTATAAAATAGCTAACTAATGAGAACCTACTGTATAGCACAGGGAACTCTACTCAATGCTCTGTGGTGACCTAAATGGGAAGTGAGTTCTAAAAAAGAGTGGATATATGTATACGTATGCCTGGTTCACTTTGCGGTACAGCAAGAAACTAACACAACATTTTAAAGCAACTATATTCAAATAAAACTTAATAAACTAAACTAAACAAAACAATAATATCTGCAGATAAGTGTGGGGATTTGGGCACAGAGATGATGGCTAGAGAGACTAAAAGCCTCACTGAGATGTATGCTAAGTTGCACTGAGTGCAGCAATAGAGTTGAAATTTCTTCATGAGATGTCTAGGCCAGGGGGCCTGAGAAAGTCTGAGTCCCTCAAGCACCCAGCATGGTATGGGGAGCAGTAGAATGTTATTTCCATGTGGCCAAGAACAGAAGCATATGGCCCTTAGAGTCCTATCTAAGGAGATCTTGCACCTGAGTTGAGAAAATAGCTGTACAAGCCAACAGGGATCAAAGAGCTTTTGTCAGGAGGGCCAAGGTAGATGCCAACATGGTGGGACGATGGCAGATGGGGGCCAAAAGGGATGATGTACATTTCAGTGGATGCTAGTATGAACAGATGATGGCTAAAGATCAATCTCACTTCCTATTTCCCTTCCCTACCATTGCTACCCAGAATGCAACTGCAGACTTGAAAAGAGGATAAATGGGAAAAACTCTAAATCAAATGCAGGATATTTGAGTGGATGGAGTTAAAGGCAATCAATTGACTAGATTTCCATCAATTAGGTTTCTACCACCAGGCAGGATGGGTACTCAGGACAGAAGTTAAGTTCCATTACAAAGAACATAAACAAAATCATACTTTTTATATACTTGAGTTTATGGCTTAAGGTTCAGATATGCTATACATGTATGTGTGTGTTTTATTCCAAACATTCAAATACAAAATAAAAAGAGTCTCATATCATCACAAATCAATTACATTTTAGGGTGACCATTATGTTGGGGATTATTTCAGAACAGTTAAATACTGCTCTAAAACCTAGATACATGGGTCTATCATTGTAAAAACTAGAATGTTATTAATACTCGGATGGGCATCAGGAAGCAGCTTCCAACAGAATAACACTAAAGGAAAATTATGACTATGAAAATTATTTTTAATGTATCTTTTGCTACTTGTAATGGTACAATTGTGACAAAATCTCCTTATTAAATACAAAAAGCATATAGTAAATAACAAAACAGTCTCTGCTGTTTTTAGATGTCAATTCAGGAAAGATTTCCTTATGACAATTATTGTCACCATAACTAAAAGGCAGTAGGCTAGTTAGAGAAACGACAAACTTGCAATAGAGGTTTAAAATACATAAAGATCAACAAAGTGTAGAAGATTGGTACTTTTTTGAATTTGTGCATTAAAAAAAATCTTGCAGTTGGAATTGCTGGGTAGTCTTGTAACTAAATTAAGAGCCAAACATTACTCAATATTAATCCTACACAGAGATGGTCTGTTCATTAGGAAATTAAAGATTGGGCCAAAGACAAAGAAAGTATGTTGTCATCTAAGGTGTTTGTAGATGATTAATTGAGTTGGTATCATAAAAGGAAAAGAAAAAAAAATCACTCTTCCACCAATGCCCAGAATTCAAATATAATAAAGCTAGAAGCATTCTATGCTCTTTTCAAAATTAACTTCCTCCTATTATTTTATGTAAATATAACTACCTCATAAATCAACAAACAGACTTCCTGTTCTCATAATAGGAAAGGCGAATGAATTTCATATTTATTCTTTAGAGTATATGTAAAATTGTGCTTTCTCTTTTGTCTGGCTAGCTTTGAAAACTAGAACAGCCCACTTGAAATCAGATCCATTTGAAACAATGAATTCCATTCATTGGGATTATACCACTTCACAGATTACAAAAGAAGGTAATCTAATTCTTTAGATAACAGAAAATTTTAAATGTGCCATTATAGTCCAAACACTCATTTGTTTTTTATTCAAATGAAGCTGAAGGACAGTCATCACAATACTTTGTTAGTTCTAACTTTGTTAGAGAGGGTAGCTTTAAAGTACAAACACAGATTTAGAGTTAAGTCTTTTTTTTTTTTAACCAAGAAATTTAAATTCACTAAAACCTGGAATTTTGCTTTGGGAGGAAAGTAAGATTTTGGCTTGAGTCTCTGTATTTGAAAGCCATTATGGGACAGTTCACTACATTTGCATTATAAAAGTCTCTAAAAAACTGTAGTGGTTTGCAATTGGTTTTGACTTGACTTGCTCCAACTTTTTCTTTATAGTTTCCATAGTCTCTCATGTCTGAGAGATGAATTAATGAATTAGCTGGTTAAGTAAAATTAATATTTAACTTAATTTATAAAAGACTTTAAAGTAATAGAAGGCTTTTGTATAATAATGGGAGTCAGGAAATAAAGTTTCTAGTGTTGGTTCTGTTGCTAACTAGTTCTGTGATTTTAGGTAACTTAATCCCTCTGGGACCTAAATTTCCTCGTCTGAAAAATGAGAGCGTTGTCCAAACGATTTTAAAGGGCATTTCCAAATCTAAAAAACAAACTTAAAGCTTTGAAAAAACAAGATGAGGGCAATTCCGTAGGATCCACCTGGCCATTCAAAGTGTCCCTAGTGAGTAACACATAGTCAGTGATTTTTCCTGTAGCAATCATTACTATCTGAAATTCAAAGAGGCTTTTTCATGTAACCTCAGACTGTACACCAGCATTGCCCAAAGTGGGAAAAGAACTAATTCTCGTGGATTATACAGAATTTAAACCATGGCTCCTCAAGACCTTTCAGCTCCAATACCCAGGGAGAGCTGACAATATAGGCTGGAGCTGCAGTTGTCTAGTAAGAATATTTTATTTTCGTTGGCATAATTTTAACAGATACTAAGAAACATTAAAAAATTTCTTCTTCCTGAGATACATCAAAAAAGGAAAAAGAAAACATTGAGAATATGAAAGTACTAATTGTAGAAGATTAGAAATTTTAGGATCAAACCTTGGGAGAGCATTTGCATCCTTAGGCACTTAATGCAAATATAAGGAAGTCACATGAAAGTAGCAGTGTTCTAGGTTCATGTTTTTTTCCACTGCTTTTTCCAATTTGGGTATTAAAAATTCTAAGCCGGGCTTCCCTGGTGGCGCAGTGGTTGAGAATCCGCCTGCCGATGCAGGGGACGCGAGTTCATGCCCCGGTCGGGGAGGATCCCACATGCTGCGGAGCGGCTGGGCCCGTGAGCCATGGCCGCTGAGCCTGCGCATCCGGAGCCTGTGCTCCGCAACGGGAGAGGCCACAGCAGTGAGAGGCCCGCGTACCGCAAAAAAAAAAAAAAAAAAAAAAATTCTAAGCCAATGAGACTGTATTCTTTCTTTGAATTTCTTTTTAAAATTAAGGCTTGCCTTCAATGGGATTTTTTTTTTTTAATAAATTTATTTATTTATTTTTGGCTGCATTGGGTCTGTTGCTGCGCGCAGGCTTTCTCTAGTTGTGGAGAGCGGGGGTTATTCTTCGTTGCAGTGTGCACTGTGGTGGCTTCTCTTGTTGTGGAGCACAGGCTCTAGGGCACACGGGCTTCAGTAGTTGTGGCACATGGGCTCAGTAGTTGTGGCTCGCGGGCTCTGGAGTGCAGGCTCAGTAGTTGTGGCTCACAGGCTGAGTTGCTCCACGGCATGTGGGATCTTCCTGGAACAGGGCTTGAACCCGTGTCCCCTGCATCGGCAGGCAGATTTTTAACCACTGTGCCACCAGGTAAGTCCAAATGGGATATTTTTATTTATTATTAATTAGTCCTTATTTATTAAGGAGCCTGACAGTAAGTTAATAGGTAGTTGCCAAGACTATTTAAAATGGCTTCTATGTGAATGAAAACCTATGTAATATCCGACTCAACTCAATTTTATTACTAACTCCCACAAATGGGAAACACAAGTATGGGTGAAAGCAGCTTAACAAATTAGGAGAAACATGGTCTCAAATTCATTACTTTTTATCAATCCTCACCTAATTTATTATTAAAATACAGTACATTTTCTAAAGAATTTAATTTTAAATCAGTAGCAGGTAAAATCAGAATGCCATGAAAAGTAGGGCAGCAATGAAGTGATGGTACAAATTACAAATCCAGTTGTTACATTAGGTTTAGGCAACGTTTATTGGTATATAGGGAAAGAGGTGGCTAAATTCAATAACAGCAGAATTTTGGTTCGCCTGATAACAAATAATCGACTTGTGTTATGGAAAAAATCTTTTAAACCAATTGTGAGTCTGTGTCATATAGTTAAACTATTTCTACCCCTACCTTACTACAGCAACTAAATAAGTATAACTGCTAAAATTTTGCTCTGCAATGCTGGTTTTAAGGCTAGTTGATATTTCTGCCTGAAACCCCAAGGAAGGACAATTAGTTTGGGAAAACTCTAGGCAATTTTCTCAAAGCCAGAGTAGTCTGCTGGTAAAGGGATCTTTGGATGGCAGTCAAAACACACAAGTTAATCAATAATGATGTTTTGGCACAATTATTGACGAACACCCTGTTTAGAGGCCTGTGGTGCTTCTTGCTCTCAAAGAATGAATGCTCATTTAAGTTACAATGAACAGCAACTCCTTGTGCCCCTGTTTTCTCAAGCCAGAAATAAGTCTCAAATTGTCTTAAATGATTTCAACTTACTTCAGATCCTCTCTCTCCTTTTAGTCCTTGTTCACCCCGGTCACCTGGCTCACCCTTTAATAGGAACCAAAACAGAAATCACATATAAAGCAGACACCAAATAAGAGATGTTAGCATTAATGTTTTTAAATGCCAGAATTACAAAGAATGCTTGCAAAACATACTGGGGGCCCTTGTTGTCCAGTGGCACCTCTTGGTCCTGGTATACCCATGTGACCCTATGAATAAAAAAGGTTATATTATTAGAATAAATAAAGACATATGACTTAGAGAATATAGTATCACTTAAAGTGGTAGCAAAATGTTGCAAATTTCAATTTAAATATTATAGAGATTATGCTTCTCTCTTGGAAAGAGTATAGAACATAATAGCCACTGGATATAATGATGACTGCGAAAGAGTGTAGAGTTTGTTTGTTTGTTTTTCCATATAGGTTAATATAGGTTGAATGGTGGCCCACCAAAAGATGTCTATGCCCTAATCCTCAGAAATTGTGAATGTGGTCTTATTTGGAGAAAAGGGTCTTTGCAAATATCATTAAATTAATGATCTTAAAAGGAGATTACCCTGGATTACCCATGTGGGCCCTAAATCCACTGACAAGTGTCCTTGCAAAAGACACAGAGAGAGAGAGAGATATGGATACAAAGAAAGGAGAAGGCCATGTGAAGACAAAGGCAGAGGCTGGAGTGATGCAGCCACAAGGGAGGTTGTTAGCCACCAGAAGCTGGAAGAAGCAAGAAAGGATTCTTCCCTAGAGCCTACGGTGGGAGCACAGCCCTGCTGATATCTTGCTTTTGGATTTCTGGCCTCCACAACCATGAGAGAACAAATTTCTGTTTTAAGCCACCCGGTCTATGGTAATTTGTTATGGCAGGCTCAGGAAACTAATAGGGCAAATAACGAATGAATAAAGAGTTTGAGAACAAATTTCTTTTATCAACCCTTTTCCAGTGTACTATGGTCTCCATTTTTATAAACTAAGGTCACAGCCATTTAGATAGTAGATTTACTGGGCTTAAGACTAGTAGTCGTTACTGCATATGCCAAGACATCAAGTGATTCTGACTTCAGCGATCTGTCATCACCCCAGTTTTCCTAGGAAGGAATGCTGGCCTACCACATTTTTATACCTTTCAAGTGTGTAAACAGAAACTAGCAACAAACTAGGGGCATGTCAGGTGAGAGTTATGTAAGAATTCCACACGTAATCTCTTTTATCCCTTTCCTACTGTCCTCTTCACTTCAGATTCCTTTCTTCCTGTGTATTACAGAAAGAATGCCATAGGAAGGACAGTTATTAGGCTCATCTCCTTTTTCTGGGCTAGGAGAAGAAGGGATTACATACTTAAGGCTAACAATATTTATTCTCACAGAAAGATCAGTTGAAGCCTTCTTTGTTTGCCTTCTGTGAGGCAAATGTTCATGGTTTTAAGATTCAACTTCCTGATAAAGTAAATGAATCCTGTTTAAGGGAGAGAACAGTTGCAAGACAGAAAGGTTATTTTGGAAAGCTTTCTATATAGCACACAGCCATAACTAAAGAGAAGACGATTACTACACATGACCTTTACCAACAGAACATGAACAGAGTCAGCAAGTAACAGAATCAGGTCAATCAAGAGGGAGCTTTATTCAAGTAAATATGATTATTGTAGGTCACTTATTAAGCCAGCTCAGGAGAGAAGCAATTGGTGAAAAGCTGGGGTTACAAAGTGAAGTGAGAGTAAGCATACTGAGTAAACTACAAAACTTAAAACCATCATGGCCTATTATGGTTTTGCCACCACTCTATATCTGTAGCTTTACAGAGACCTTTTTAGAATGATCATAGAATAGCCAACTGCCTCTATTGGCTTTGTGATGTTTGGATATAAACTTTATGAAAACCAAACTTGTTTTCTAGGAGCTTCACTATAATTCCTTTGGTCCTTTCCATCCCAATAAAAATAGACTTTTTCTGCAGTGGTAATAATTATAAATATTAGGTTTTTTTAATAATATTATTATAAAGCTATGTGGGCAAGATTACAGGAAGTGACTGATTTTTCCTGATGATATTAGTGGTGAGATGAGTTGGATGGACAAGGGGAGCTTGGAGAGGATTTTATATGGGAAGTGATAAAAAGCTGAATTTTAAAGGATGAGTGTTCCAGGCAATAAAGTAAAAGGAAGGCGTTCTGCAGAGGAAACAGCATGGCAGAATAAATGGAGGTTGATCTAACACAACATGTTAAGTGGAGAATGGATTTGAGAGGGCTATGACTGGGGATAGGGAGTCTAGTTAGTAAGCTATTAAAATAATTCAGGGAAAAAATGATGAAAGCCTAAACTAAAGTAGGGCAAAGTGGATAGACTCCAGAGATATTTAAGAGGTCAAAAGAAGTGGCCAATTGAAGTTGAGAAATGAGAGGATAGAGAAAGGAGAGAAAGAGGAGGGAGAGGAAGGAGGAAAGAGAAAGCAAGAGAGACAAAGGGAGATAGAAAGAGGGAAGATTAATTTACTAGACATCTGGATGTCTGGTGGTACTATTCACTGAACTAAGGACATAAAAAGAGGAGGATCAGATTTGGACAGGATGATGGTACTATGGTTTGGGACATGCTGTGTTTTCTGTGATGATGTCCAATAGCTATTTGGATATGTATGTCTGATGCTAAGGAATGAAGGCCAAGTGAGGATTTAGTTGTTATTTTATTGTATGCAAAAAATTCTATGGCTTTTGCCAAACCAAAGTAAAAAGGAGTTTAAGATAGTATATGATTTATTCAGTGTATTTCTAGGGCTTCGGCTCACATTAGTTTAGCCTGACTTAATCTGTGTGTTTCTGTGCATATCTTTAAAAAGTGAATGTTGACATTATAGTATTCTTATTCATACCATGTCTTCTGACTCTCTCTCAAGCCTCAAATGAATTTATCTTGACCTATGTGATGTACAGTTTTCTGGATGACAGCTATTTCACTATGTATGCTTTTATACTGATTAAAAATTCTTATTTTGTATATGTGATGTCCATGGAGTCAGGGACTGTGTCTTGGGTGCCCTGTGTTACATTCATAGCTCCCAGTCTATGGCAGATACTAAAATATATGCTGAAGGGACCAGAGATTTAATTATATGTAACACATAAAATGTGTCATATACAATGAAGCCTAATAATGATTTACTGATAATGAGCAAGACACTTGACTTTTGTGATTTTCACTTTCTTCAAGAGGAAAAAAGAACAAAGGACGGTGAGAAGGATTACAAAATGTCTTTCAATTGTTCATAGCCAAATGGAAACAAAATTTTCATTACCCATTCCATTTCTTTTTCTCCAAGAGGATAATCTTGAGTTCACCACAACGGTAAGAACATTTGTGAACATAAAAGTGTTTTTAAAAGCTTGGTGATTATTCAACCATAAAAAGGAATGAAGAATTGATACATTCTACAACATGGATGAACCTTCAAAACATTATGTAAAGTGAAAGAAGCCAGACAGAAAAGGCTATACATTGTATGATTCCATTTATATGAAATATACAGAATAGATAAATCAATAGAGATAGAAAGCAGAGTAGTGGTTGTCAGAGGTTGGGAGAAGGAGAGTAACTGTTTAATGGGCATGGGGCTTCCTCTTGAGGTGGATGAAAATGTTCTGGAACTAGGCAGTGTGTGATGGTTGTACAATATTGCCAATATACAACACTAAGTGTCTCTGAATTGTACAATTTAAAATGGTTAAAACGGTAAATTTTATGTTATGTGCATTTTAGCACAATTTTTAAAAGATTGACAATAATTCTGACCATCAGTTTACTAGAGTGAAATGATAGTGTCTACAATGCCCATACAGGAAAGCAAACATTTAAAAATATCACCTAAAGCTACAACAGAATAATCTAACTCTAAATAAAGCATGGTTCCCCTGGATGAATCAAACTTGTGCTTGGAAAAACATGGAAGGGGACAAGTGTGGGTATTTAGTGACTTTGAGATGTCTGAGCAATAAAGTTACTGTGATTGTCTGGCACTAAATGGCTTTTTAAAATAGATCTATCAACAAACAATAAATGACTCCTAAAGCCTAAGAAATAGGATGGAGTAAGACAGAAAGGAAGATGTGGCTCACACTAGCTCATGAAACATCCACAATTGAAGACTTAATCAGGACTATTTATGGAATGAAGGAGGAAAAACAGATTCCATAACGAGCCTAGGGAAAAGTTTTCCTCTGATGAAGGATTTCTGAAGAATGTATGACTATCTAGAAAAATGGGGACAGGATTTTTCTTTTCCGAGCCAGGTGAAGAGATTCTTTTCTTCTCCCAATAGAATAGTTAATTGTTTGTTTGCCAATAGATATGCTGATGTAGCTACTGACTGTAGTTGGTGGAGGACAAAAGAAGATATTATTAGAACCTGATTTTCCTGAGATTGTGTGGAGAAGTTATGCACAGAAAAAGTTAAAGAAGTTTAAGAAACTTCTCAAATTATGCTGGAAAGTGGGATGGTTTCTCAACCCCAAGAAAAGCTAATTTCAAGTAAGTCTACTTGGATTCCTTGCATTAGGAAACATTGTAGATACAAATGTTATGTAAATTGGAGACAGAACATATAAAACCTTCTAAAAAATGTTCCTCTGAAAATAGAAAAAATATAAGATGGCCATCCCCAGAATTTCACAAACATTTAGAACCACCTTCAACATTTGTTTCAAAGAGAGTTTTGGGAAGTGAAAGATGATTTTTCAGATTTCAGGCCTGAGATAAATCAGTGTATTAATGATAATTATCTACCTACCAGCTTGTCCCTTCAATCTGGCAACCTAAGTCTTCATGGCAGACATGATCACAGAAATTTTACATAGAAAGGTGTATATTGGATCAAATTACCCATCAATTCATTGTTAAAAATGAATTATGTTTACATCCATACTGTATACTATTATGTACAGGGCTCCAAACAAGACACTGTACAAGAAGGAAAGAAGTCATATTCAGGACTTCCCTGGTGGCGCAGTGGTTTAGAATCTGCCTGCCAATGCAGGGGACACGGGTTCGAGCCCTGGTTTGGGAAGATCCCACATGCTGTGGAGCAACTAAGCCCGTGTGCCACAACTACTGAGCCTGCACTCTAGAGCCCGCAAGCCACAACTACTGAGCCTGAGCGCCTAGAGCCCCTGCTCTGCAACACGAGAAGCTATGGCAATGAGAAGCCCGCGCACCACAAGGAAGAGCAGCCCCTGCTTGCTGCAACTAGAGAAAGCCCGCGTGCAGCAATGAAGACCCAATGCAGCCAAACATAAAGTAAATTAATTAATTTTTAAAAAGTCATATGCAAATTGAGAAGCTAAGATATCTGTACATTAAAAATAATTAGCAAAAACTATAGTAGCAGAGGACTAAAATATTTGTACTGAATGACTTCTATCAACAATAAATACTATAGGACTACAGAAGAGGGAAAGATTGCTGTTAGCGTAGACAGGGGAAAAGGGAATTTGAATTAGATTATAAAGGACAGACAGGATTTATGTAAGTAAAGATTACATAATTTTTTTGAGCAGGCAGAGAATGTTGTGAGCAAAGGAATAAGACAAGAACTATAGGGAGAGAGTTAGCAAATGACCATTTTGTTTAGCATATGACATTATAAACAGAAAGGGACGAGATATAGGGCAGGAATACAGAACACGCTCAACACAAATGTGCTAATAAATAATGACACTGAACAATTCTATACATAGCCTAATATAATTTAAGCTGATAAAGCTGGTCTCTTAAAATCCTTCTAAGAATGGAAGAGGATAAGAATTGACATAAGAATATAATGGCATTTATCCATCCATTTGACAACTCTTTAATGAATTTGTACTATATACCAGGAACTCTGTGTTCTAGAAACTGGGGATATAATGATGAAAAAGACAAGAGTCTTATTCTCATGGATCTTATATTTTGTTGGGGGAATATAGACGATAAAAAAAACCCAAATGTATAAAAAGGTGGTAAGATAATATAGATAGCATTAAATGTCTTAAAGTAAATAGAGTAATGGGATATAAAGTGACAGACAAAAGGACAGTTAGAGAAGGCCTCTCAGAAAGTAATATTTCGGTTGAGAGTTGAATGATGAGAAAAAGCAGCAGTGGAAGGAGATGATGGTAATTTTAGAAAGAAGGAACAGAAAATACAAAGAGCTTCTTCTGGGATCCAAAACATAAGACATTACTAATTATCTCAATGATGCTTATTTTCATTTGCAACTGAGCAGAACCACAGAGAACCCTATTCAAATTTAGAAGCAAGGTGTGAAATTTACAGTAATTACCTTATATCCCTCTGTTCCGGGCTCTCCTCTCTCTCCTTGTTCCCCCATCGGACCCTACAGAGACCACAGGCAAAAACAATCAATGGGTCTAAGTATTTGAGAATGCAGATGATACAGTTAATGTGGAATATTTTTTCCCTAAAACTATGAAACCAAATGTACAAGTTTGTTTAGTTCCACTAAATAATTTCAAAGGATTGGATTTTAGTGACACCAAGAACGTCATAAGCACTGAATTATTTAAAGAGAATCTCATAATGATTCTGCTAGAAAAATATTGAAAAAACGAAGTCCAAACAATGTGAATTTTCAGATGAGTAAAGTATGTTATATAAGATATCAAAATAACTTGCATTTTTACTTAATGTTAAAATGATTGAAAAAAAATTAAGCAGGACCAGTCACTTAATTAATTCCATTAATTAGAAAATATTATCTTTAATCATCTTTTAAAAAGTATCTAATAGCTAATCTTACTTTAGCATTCTTCATTAGAAATTATATTATTTATTCTTTACTCTGTGAAATTCTAATTATTAAGATATAAATTAACCTAAAAGAAATTACATTTATTCATTTTAATCCTTAAGGCAGAAACTAATAAACTTGTACTTTCAACTTTTTCTAAACATTCCTAATATAAAATCTTTGATATGATAAGATGTTCAAATTATCTACTCTAAAATGCACTTGAAAAATCAATTATCACATATTAGGACCTACTGTTTGAAAAGAAACTTAAATTGAAATTATTAGCAAAACCATAAAATTTATTATGGACCATTAATGGATAAATTTTAACTTACTCCTGTGTGGATAAAGATATTAGGCATAATGTAAAGACAATAATCTCTGACTCTGCTTTAATTATTTAGAATATTCTTGGATTAATTTATACCTGTCCCATGTCTACTAGATAAAATGACCATTGTTATACTAGACTTTTAATACATTTATTATATTTCAGTGACATTCTTTGACCCTGGAATACCGGAATCTGGGGAAAACAAGCACTACTATACTTCATTTGCCCACATTTTACCTTTTACTTTAAAAAAAAAAAATGTACTGGAGTATAGTTGATTTTACAATGTTGTGTTAGTTTCTGCTGTGCAGCAAAGTGACTCAGTTATACATATGTCCACTCATTTTTAGATTCTTTTCTCATATAGGTCATTACAGAGTATTGAGAAAAGTTCCCGGTGCTGTACAGTCCTTATTAGTTATATCTATTTTATATACAGTGGTGTGTACATGTCAATCCCAGTCTCCCAATTTATCTGCCCCCCTCCCCCCATGTTCCCCTGTGGTAATCATAAGTTTATTTTCTACATCTGTGACTCTGTTTCTGTTTTGTAAATAAGTTCATTTGTATCATTTTTTTTAGATTCCACATATAAGTGATATCGTATGATATTTGTCTTTATCTGAATTACTTCACTCAGTATGACAATCTCTAGGTCCATTCACGTTGCTGCAAATGGCATTATTTCATTGTTTTGTGGCTGAGTTAATATTCCATTGTATATTTCTGCACAATTTCCATATTTTTGTCTCTTAGAGGTTTAGAGAGACTAGAATACGTTTGATAAAGAATTTTAAAAGTATCATTCCATCTCTTAATAATTTATTTCCTAAATTTATATAAGTTTTGGGGTAACTTGGAATTCTTTTTCTTCAACTTAGGTATACTTGATATACAATATTATGTAAGTTTCAGGTGTACAACATAGTGATTCACAATTTTTAAAGGTTATATTCCATTTATAATAATTATAAAATGTTGGCTATATTCCCTGTGTCGTACAATATATCCTTGTAGCTTATTTATTTTATACATGGCAGTTTGTACCTTTTAATCCCCTAAACCTATCTTGCCTCTCCCCACTCCTCCCTCCCCACTGGTAACCACTGATTTGCTCTCTATATCTGTGAGTCTGCTTCTTTTTTGTTGTATTCTATTCACTATTTTGTTTCATTTTTAGATTCCACATATAAGTGATGTCATACAGCATTTGTCTTTCTCTGTCTGATTTATTTCACTTAGCACAATAATCTCCACATACTACATATATACACACATACATTATATATACACACACACACTACATCTTCTTTATCAGTTCATCTGTTGATGGACACTTAGGTTGCTTTCATTATCTTGGTAATTGTAAACACTGCTGCTATGGACATTGGGGTGCATATATCTTTTCTGATTAGAGTTTCTATTTTTTTTCCAGATATATACCCAGGAATGGAATTGCTGGCTCATATGGTAGTGCTATTTTTAGTTTTTTGAGAAACCTCCATAATGTTTTGCACAGTGGCTGCACCAATTTCCATTCCCACCAAGAGTGCACAAGGTTCCCTTTTCTCCACATCCTCACCAAAATTTGTAATTTGTGGTCTTTTTGATGATAGCCATTCCGACAGGTGTGAGGTGATAACTCATTGTGGTTTTGATTTGCATTTTCCTGATGATTAGTGATGTTGAGCAACATTTCATGTGCCTGTTTGCCATCTGTATGTCTTCTATGGAAAAATGTCTATTCAGGTCTTCTGCTCATTTTTTAATTGGGTTGTTTGTTTTTTTGCTGTTGAGTTGTATGAAATGCTTATATATTTTGGATATTAGCCCCTTATTGGTCATATTATTTGAAAGTATTTTCTTTATTCAGAAGGTGTCTTTTCATTTTGTTGATCGTTTCTGATAAAGAATTTTACATATTCTTATGAGATGAGTTTGCCTTTATATGAGTTGGCTTGATTTTATCAGAAAAACTCTAGAATCTTTCCTATTTCTAAAACAAAGTATACCTTTCAACCATCTCCAAAGAGCCAGATCAAAATATCGGGAGTGACTATATATTTTGAATTTTCTGTTGTAGGATTCTTTGTGTGTGTGTGTGTGTGTGGTACGCAGGCCTCTCACTGTTGTGGCCTCTCCCGTTGCGGAGCACAGGCTCCGGACGCACAGGCTCAACGGCCATGGCTCACGGGCCTACCTGCTCCGAGGCATGTGGAATTTTCCCGGACCGGGGCACGAACCCGCGTCCCCTGCATCGGCAGGCGGATTCTCAACCACTGCGCCACCAGCGAAGCCCTGTTTTAGCATTCTTTTATCCTATATGATATCATGTGAAATATGGAAAATTTAACCAATTATATTTATTTCTGTGAACTAGGCATTTTTGTTTTACCCATTTAATTTACATATAGCCTTTAAGATTGTTTTAATCAAACATGAACAGAGAGACAGTCATTCAGATAATCAAAGATATAATAGCTACTTTAAAATAAAATCATGGTTACAGCTAGTCCTTAAAATGCTTATTAGAAGACTATAGACTGAAAATCTTTAAAGAACAGTGGCTCTAATAACCGGTTAGATGAGTTGTGAAATCATTTGGTAACTGTGTATAAACTACTATAGAAAAGGATATAGATCTGATTTTTAAAAATCCGTTAGAAATAAATCTGAATTTGATGTATAAAGAAGTACCTGCCCTAAATGTCTAGAGTATGTGATTTTTTGATAATCTCTGTAAAAAAGTTGTTATCATGAATTTAATGCTGCAAGTTAGAGTTGGAAAGTTACTGTTTTAAACTTCTACACTATGCTAAGGATCTTGACCTGAATATAAACAGTTTTTATATTTAGATTATGTGACTGCAAATACTGCTCTTGTATAAAACCATGTTATAAAACTAACTAAATAAAACTCCTTGAAAAGATGTAATTGGTGTTGTGAATCTATTGTAGTAACTGTGTTTTATCTTAAAACATCAAAATAATTTTAGGAAAAACCTACTGGTTCACCTCGAGGCCCAGGTGGTCCTAGGACTGTGTTATCTTCTCCTGGATAACCCTATGATGAAGATGATTTATAAACAAAACTAAATTAATAAAATAAACTTTGAAATATGAAGCCTATTATTTCCTAATATGTTATAAAATATGCAATCTGGTTTTATCTTTTTAAAATGAAAAACTTTTATCTACAAAACTGAGCACATGATAATTTATACACGGTTGTAATTCATACATGGTTCTCTTTGGAAGTGTCATTCTGCTTTAATTACATAAAAAGCAGCTTACTAATTTTCTCAAAGTGTCAGTTTTCCAATGATACTACAAATCAAGAGGAGTATTGCTGCAGTTATTCTTAATTCATAAAAAATTTTACTATAAATGTGTATACTTAGTCATTCAATCTATAGTCTCACAATCGCTTTCAGTAAGTAATTAATATTAGTTCTACAAACTTTTACAGATTGCAAAGTACTATAACATATATCATTTCACCTCAATCTTGGAACAACCTATCAAAGACTTTTTTTTTTTTTTTTTTTTTTTGCGTTACGCGGGCCTCTCACTGTCATGGCCTTTCCCGTTGCGGAGCACAGGCTCCGGACGCACAGGCTCAGCGGCCATGGCTCACGGGCCCAGCCGCTCCGCGGCATGTGGGATCCTCCCGGACCGGGGCACGAACCCGTGTCCCCTGCATCGGCAGGCGGACTCTCAACCACTGCGCCACCAGGGAAGCCCCATCAAAGACTTTTTAATAATTTAAGTTTTTGCCCCTTGATATTTATTTTTCTTCTAGAATTTATAATACTTCCCAAGTTGAAAGTGCTTTTTTTATTCTTTAAAAATGTTTCCATACATACTTTCAGAAAGAACACATGAATTCAATGTTTAATTTTATGATAAATAAGTCAATATATTCATACACACCTTTTCTCCTTTAGGTCCTGGCAACCCGGAAAGTCCTGGTTGACCTTCATGGCCCTAACAGAAGGACAAGTAAGTAGACAGTCTCCATATCATTTGTATGTGCTCTACCTAACACCATCATGGGCACACTATTAGATACTGCACTATTCTGAAAGAAGAACAGGATTCACTCTACAGGGGCATGAGACCTAAATATGTTAGAAAGGTTTATCAGGAAATTTCATCTGAATTTGTATATTTGGGATGACATCTTCATGTAATGTTTTTATGCAAATATACACTTCTTATTTCCAATTAGAAATGCTTACCCTATATCCTGGAATTCCTGGTTCTCCAGAAGGTCCCGTCAATCCTAAATGTCCCTAAAAACAAAGTCAATGTTAGATAGAAAACAGACAATTGTTTAAATCATTAACCTTGTATTCCTATTATTTAAAATTTAGATTTTTAAGGTATGATATTTTACCTAGTCTGAAATGGGAAAACAAAACATAATTCTCCAACTTTCATCTTATTTTACTTCTGAACCACGTAAGTTCCACAAAAATATGTTTCTTTGGTTTACTTCTGGTATGAACATCCTTAATCATATTAAGAGAAATACTTTCAGTTGCCAGAATGCTGTAGGCTTCCAGCAAATTCTTGGAAATGTAGTTTGTATCTGTCAAAGTTTGTGGTAAACATGCATCACTAAATACTAGAGAGTGAATTCTGATAGTTTTTAGTATTGTTATGATAGGATCAAGAACTCTGTACTCACTGCTAGTTTCAAATGCTTTGATGAAAACAGTTTCAGCTCTGGTCAAAGTTGTTAAAATAGAATTGGTTGACAACTTATGTGTAATATTTACCCTATTAATTACTCTTATTATCAATATCACACAGATGAGGAAATATATAAGTTAAAGGCAAATCTGTAAATGTTCCTAAACTACTGAAAAGATAACTCAGACACCTGAAAAAAGCAAAAATAACACTCTTAAAAATGTCCTATCTTTCATATTATCAAAGTTTCCCTATCAACTCTCCTATTTGAGTCCCAAAATAAATAGAAGATAAGGAAATTAAGACACAGAATAAGTATGTGACTAGCCAAATACCACACTAACCAGAAGTTCTAATCAATGTAATAAGTAAGGAAAATAAATATGAGGAGATGATATGATTATTTACCTAAAGAACCCTGAGAATCATCAAAATTCATTCAAATGAATATAAAGTTTTTAAAAAAGTTTTTGGTTTTTTTTTTCGCGGTATGCGGGCCTCTCACTGTTGTGGCCTCTCCCGTTGCGGAGCACAGGCTCCAGACGCGCAGGCTCAGCTGCCATGGCTCACGGGCCTGGCCACTCTGTGGCATGTGGGATCTTCCCGGACTGGGGCACAAACCCGTATGCCCTGCATTGGCAGGCAGACTTTCAACCACTGCGCCACCAGGGAAGCCCCCCAAAAGATATTTTTACACAGCATAATTAGAAGACGCAATAGAAAAAGGATTACCTTAAAAACAACAAAATCTATAAGAAACTAACAATGAACCTAATAAGACAGATGTTAAGAACAGAGATAAAGGAAATAACAAAACTTTATTGAAGGATATACAAGATATAACTAAATAAAAAGACATACGGTGTTTCTACAGTGAATGATTCAATAATAAAGGAACTTGCTAAGTTGATTCTGAAGTTCACATGAAAGGGGAAAGAGATATAGTAAGAGCCAAACTTTTCAGAAATATAAATTATGAGGTATTTGCCCTACTAGATCTCAAATGATATTGTAATGATACAGTTATTTAAATGGTGTGGTACTGACCTAGGAACACACTAAAAAATTGAGAAAAGAAAATGAAAACAGACCATTATTTAAGAGTAGCTTACAGTAAGGGTAGCATTTCAGAAAAGTGGGAAATAGATTGTTTATTAAATAGTATTGGGGCTTCCCTGGTGGCACAGTGGTTAAGAATCCACCTGCCAATGCAAGGGACACGGGTTCCAGCTGTGGTCTGGGAAGATCCCACAGGCTGTGGAACAACTAAGCCTGTGTGCCACAACTACTGAAGCCTGCACACGTAGAGCCCATGCTCTGCAGCAAGAGAAGCCACCACAATGAGAAGTCCATGCACCACAACAAAGAGTAGCCTCCGCTTGCCGCAACTAGAAAAAGCTGAGCACAGCAATGAAGGCCCAAAGCAGCCATAAATAAATAGATAAATAAATAAATAAATAAATTTAAATAAATAAATAGTATTGAGACAACTGGCTAAGAATTTAGGAAAAAGAAAAATTAGTCCTTTACAACTTATATCATAGCAAACAAAACAAAACAAAAACTCTGTATGCTTTAAATGGTTAAGGGTAAAAATAAAGATATAAAAATACTAGAAGAAGGATATGGAAGAATATTTTTATGTACTTTATGTAGGGAAGTCATTTCTAATGAACAAATAAAACCTAGAATGTAAACAAAAAGACTGACAAATTTGACTGTAATAATTAAAACCTCTGTCCACTGAAAGATACTATAAACAATATTAAAAGATAAATGACAGAAAGGGAAATATATTTGTAATATATTAGCAACATCTTTAACAAAAGCATATTATCTAAACTATGTAAGGTATTATTGAAATTAAGAAAAAGACAACAACCTAATAGAAAAACATGTAAAGTGCATATGAACAGGAAACTTCTAGAGGAAAAAAATACAAATTACTTAGTTGCAATCAGGAAAATTGTAAGAGAGAAAATGAGATACTCTTTTTCATTTATCAGACTGGCAAACATCAAAAGGATTAATATGAAGTATTCCTGGTGGTGGAATGTAAATTTGGTGAAACCTTTTGGGAAGTTAGTTTGGAAACGTGTCAAAATTTAAAAAGTGACTACTCTTTTTAGAGAAAATCCAAAGTAGGAGCCTACTTTGAAGACAATACTCTTTGGATCAATTCATTCTCAAGTTTATTAAAAATTAATTACATTAACTCGACATAATAAAGCCCACATATTACAAGCCCACAGCTAACATCATACTCAATGGTGAAAAGCTGAAAGTATTTCCTCCAAGATCAGGAACAAGACAAGGATGCCACTCTCATCAATTTTATTCAACATAGTGTTGGAAGTCCTAGCCACAGGAATCAGACAAAAAAAAAAAGAAAAAGAAAAAAGAAGCAAAAGGATCCAAATTGGAAGGAAAAAGTAAAACTGTCACTGTTTATAGATGACATGATACTATACAAAGAAAGTCCTGAAGATGCCACCAAAAAAACTATTAGAGCTCATCAGTGAATTCAGTAAAGTTGCAGGATACAAAGTTAATATACAGAAATATGTTGCATTTCTGTACACTAAGAACAAACTATCAGAAAGAGAAATTAAGAAAAACATCCCATTTACCACTGCATCAAAAAGAATAGAATAAATCTAACTAAGGAGGTAAAAGACCTGTACTCAGAAAACTATAAGACACTGAAGAAAAGAAACTGAAAACAACACAAACAGATGGGAAGATATACTGTGTTCACGGATTGGAAGAATTAATATTGTTAAAATGATCATACTACCTAAGGCAATCTACAGATTTGATGCAATATCTATCAAAATACCAGTGGCATTCTTCACAGAACTAGAACACATAATTTAAAAATTTGTATGGAAACACAAAAGACCCCAAATAGCCAAAACTGATTTTTTTTTTCAAGATTTTCAATCAGTTTCAAGATTGCTTGAGAAAGAAAAACAAAGCTGGAGGTATCACACTCCCTGATTTCAAACAATACTATACAAAGCTACAGTAATCAAAACAGTATGGTACAGGCACAAAATTAGACACATAGATCAATGGAACAAAATAGAGAGTCCAGAAATGAACCCACTCTTCTATGTGCAATTAATCTATGACCAAGGACTCAAGAATACACAATGGGAAAAGACAGCCTCTTCAATAAATGGTGCTGAGAAAACTGGACAGCTACATACAAAAGAATCAAACTGAACTACTCTCACACCATGCATAAAAATACATTCATTAAAGACTTAAATGTAAGACCCGAAACCATAGACTTCTAGAAGAAGACATATGCAGTGTGCTCTTTAACACTGGTCTTAGTAATATTTTTTTTTGGACATGTATCCTCAGGCAAAATAAACAAAAGCAAAAAAAACCAAATAGACAATATCAAACAAAAAAACTTTTGTGCAGCCAAGGAAACTATCAATAAAATAAAAAGGCTTTGGGCTTCTCTGGTGGCTCAGTGGTTGAGAATCCGCCTGCCGATGCAGGGGACACAGGTTCGTGCCCGAGTCCAGGAAGATCCCATATGCCGCGGAGCGGCTGGGCCCGTGAGCCACGGCTGCTGAGCCTGTGTGTCTGCAACGGGAGAGGCCATAACAGTGAGAGGCCCGTGCACCACAAAACAAAACAAAACAAAAGAAAACAAAACAAACAAAAAAACCCAAAAAGGCCACCTACTGAACGGGAGTAGTAGCAAACAATAAATCTGATAGGGGGTTAATATCCAAAATATACAAAGAACACATACAACTCAACATCAAAAAACAAACAACCCAATTTAAAAATGGGCAGAGGATCTAAACAGACATTTTTCCAAAGAAGACATACAGATAGCCTACAGGCACATGAAAAGATGCTCAACATCACTATTCATCAGGGAAATACAAAGGACATATCACCTCACACCTGTCAGAATGGCTATTATCAAAAAGACAACAAATAACACGTGTTGGTGAGGATGTGGAGAAAAGGGAACCCTTGTGCACTATTGGTAGGAATATAAATTGGTGCAGCCACTATGGAAAACAGTATGGAGGCTCCTCAAAAAATTAAAATTAAAAACAGAACTACCATATAATCCAGCAATTCTACTCCCAAGTATTTATCCAAAGAAAATGAAAACACTAATTAGAAAAGATATAAGCACCTCTATGTTCATTGCAGCATTGTTTACAATAGCCAAGATATGGAAGCAACCTAAGTGCCCATCAATAGATGAATGGATAAAGAAAATATGGTAAAAATATACTATGGCATATTACTTAGCCATAAAAAGAATGCAATCGTGACATTTGTGACAACATGGATGGACCTAGAGTTTATTATGCTAAGTGAAATAAATCAAATACAGTGTGATATAACTTATATCTGGAATCTAAAAAACAAAACAAATGACAAACAGAAAACAAAAACAGAGTTATAGATACAGAGAACAAGTAGGTGGTTGCCAGAAGGCAGGGTGATGGCAGGAGGAAAGACATAGGTAAGGGAGACTATTTTCCACTTGCAAGATAAATGAGTCATGGTTATGAAATGTACAGTGTGGGGAATACAGTCAATAAATATGTGGTGTTTTTGTATGTGCAATATTGTAACTAGACATAACTAGACTTATTGTGGTGATTGTTTTGAAATGTATAGAAATACTGAACACTATGTTGTGTAAAAGGAACTACTCTAGTGTTGTAAGTCAATTATACTTCAATAAAAAAGCCCAACTCCTAGAAAAAGAGATCAGATTTGTGGTTAACAGAGCTGGAGGGTAGGGGATGGGAAACTGGATGAAGACAGTCAAAAGGGACAAACTTCTAGTTCTAAGATAAATAAGTACTCAGGATATATGTACAACATGATAAACATAATTATCACTACTACATGTTATATATGAAACTTAAGAGAGTAAATCCCAAGAGTTCTCATTACAAAGAAAAATATGTATTTTTTCTATTTAATTTTATATCTGTATGAGATGATGGATATTCACTAAACTTATTGTGATAATCATTTCATGATGTATGTAAGTCAAAACATTATGCCGTACACTTTAAACTTATACATGCTATATGTCAATTATATCTCAATAAAACTGGAAAAATATTTAAAAATCAATCACATTATATAATGTTTTTGAATGCATAAGCCAAAGATAGGAAAATATTAGTAATTAAAATAAAAGGAAGTAAGAATGACCTGGAATAGTAAGATGGCAGTAAGGGATGGAACACTTAAAATAAGCCTGAGGGAAATGTTCCTTAGACAACAGATGGATTATGCAATGCTCTCCAGAAGGCCTTGGTGAAATGTCACTTGTGACATTTAAATGGAGACTAGAGAATACATATGCATTTTGTAAATAAATTTATGAAATAGTCAAAAGACTAAATTGGATAATCTCTTAAATATTTTGCAACTCTTCTGCTGTGACTTTCTGAACAGGTCCAAATATATTAACAATATAATTTTGCTATTACAGGTTCAAAAGCATCATGCTACCTTGTTTCCAACATCATGTAAAATTCATATGAAAGATTAAAAATTAGTAGATGTTTTGGAGACTTATCACAGCTGGTTAGAAAAATAATCTCCAGATAAGCATGTGGAATCCAAGCATATAAAGAAAACCTATTTTCAAGTAATTTTCAAAGCAATTTGTCAACCATGACAGCATAATTTTATACAGATATTAAATCCTGATTTCAAGTAAAAGGCATATAAACTTTCCTACTTAGGAGCTATAATCTGATTTTTTAAAAACATTATTTCATATTTTATTTCCATTTTGAGATATTTTTCCCCCTTTCCTCTTTCATGTCCAGAAACCACTAAGCCATTTAAGTACTGTGGAATGCTTACAATTCTCCACATCCCATGGAGGTAGATTATTTTCAAAGGAACTATTGCTTTCTCTGTAAAATTAATCAAGGGACAGAGCCTTTAGGACATGGATACATTTCTTTTCCATCCACAGTGAACTCAGTTCTGGAGACAAATCAAATATACTGACCACAGCACCTCTAGTTCCTCTGGCACCTTTAGGACCACTTTCCCCAATTTGTCCAGGAGCACCTCTGCTTCCAATTTCTCCTGTGGGCCCCATTTGTCCTTTATCACCCTGTGGATGCCATTAGTAAGAGAGAAAAGAAAAAAACAAACTTATACTCAGATTAATTAACTATATCATATACCTGAATGGCTCCAGAGGATATTCCGTGAGCAAAATTCTATAAATAGTAACTTTGCTTTAACTTAATAGTACTACAGACCAGCACTGACAATAATAACATACCATCGCTACCTAGGTTACCTTAAAGATATAATTAAAAGTAATTTTGGAAAAAAGAATATTAAAAATTTTGGCCAAACAAGCAGAGAAGATATGGTGCTCATGTTGAGTTACAAATAACCAAGTTTATTATTTTGAAATTTGTAATGCATTTATGTACGAATGCATGCATGCATGTATTTATTCCTGACATGAGAAAACACAGGCCCTATGAGAAACCTGTTTCTACAGAGAATTTCAATGCCCCAAAGATCTGTCTAATGCAAAAAGGCTCTAGTGTGCAGTTCTGTATACTCAGTATCATCAGTTACTTGGTTGGAGTTTGTGTTTAAAAATCTGTAACGTTTTTGTATGATTTTACATCCTTCTGAAAAGTAGTTACCTTCTGTTTTCCAATAGGCTAACTAATCATTCTCTAATACCAAAGTACAGCAGCTTTTAAACATTAAATGTTATAATTCATTTTCTGCATGTTGGAACCAACCTGTTCTATTATTGATAATCAAGTAGATAACAAAGAAAAATTAAACAGTGATCACAGTCAGGACATTTTTGGTTATTCATAATAATTCACAGGCTTTCCCAAAGATACAGGCTGTTGTAAGGACCTGCACTGTCCTACTTGTAAAATCATTTAGACATAACATTATGTTTGATGAAAAGACGCTTCAATATTGGGCTTATTTTCATGGATAAGAATGGCAACTAAAATTTACCTCATTCACTTTTATCTTTTATTATCTTATACTGCCCCCAAATTATGAAAAAGATGGACTAGGTGCATATTCACAGAAATGACAGATCCGATTTTGGGAACTAGAATATGGTGTAATTTGTAGTTAATTATAGTAAATATATTCAAAACTGTTGTAGTACAATGTGAAAATCATTTTTATGTCTCACAAATACTTGAACAAATTATTGACTCTATCCAAGGATGAATTATTCATTATATTGTGCTAAATTTTACAAATATACCACATTTTCTTAGTAAAATATAAAGGAAGCAAATAAAACATATTGTTTTGTGTTTCTTAGTTAATGTATAGGAAAGATAAACTCAATCATTAACCTTTTCAATTTGGAAAAGTACAATTAAAACAAACCCAGAAACAATTCTAATATTTCTCTCCCCTAAATATTTTACTAATGTTACTAAATAGCACAAATGGTATAGTATTTTTCTTTTCTCTCTTTTCCTGTCCATGGTCTACTAAGGTAAACAGGAGAAGAAAAGGCAAAGATCTTTTCAGAAACTACAAAGTAGAAAATTTGACTTCAGATAATAAGTAATAAGGTAATAAGTACTCCCAAGTGGAATTAAATAATAATTTATACAAATGTGCCTTTTAAGCCAAATTTATCATTATTATTTTATCTCCAGTGCAAATAAAAACAGCACAGTATGCTATGGAGCTCTGGGCACATCAGAAGAAAGAAAACCAGCATAAAAAGACGTAAAAAAAAATTACCTTCTTCCCTGGACGACCTCTTTGTCCTGGCAGTCCCACAGTTCCTTCAGGTCCCTGAATATCGAGTATGTAAAAGGAAATACATTGTTAAAGATAGGACTAGAAAGAATATTTAAATACTTATATCACATAATCACTGAATTGAACACTAAGTAAAAACAAGGGTTACGTCTTAACAATATTATGTTTGTATAATTATTTTAAAAGAGGTCATGATGAGTTAGAAGCCCAGCTGTTACTAATGAGTAAAGTTCACATAAACAAACTGGCCAAGATAGACCAAATTAAACTGTTCTTAACTACAGAGGGAAAACAACTTGGTTTCAGTACACCCATTCAATTAGCGAGAATGTAATTAAAGTTAACCCAAATGCATCCATTTCAGCAGTTCTATGAGCTAGTATGGGTTCAACATCTTGTTGAATGTATAGTACTATAACATATATTTAATATACTGTCAAGGAGAATCTTAAAATCTCAATGAAGTGTAAGATTAAGCAAATATTATTTGATCTGTGGAAAAAGAAGGAGAGAGGAGAAATACATGGAGAGAAAAGAGATAGTCATATCAAACTGTTTAAAACAATATTTTCACTTCAATATGTATTTTGTTTAGACAAAAGTAGACTAAAAGTTTTCAATAAACACTTTATTAAAGTAAGAAGTGGTTAAAATATTTTAAATGTCATGTGAATTTGCAGGGCAACAATGGTTAGGCTTAAATGAGATCCATAGTAAGCCAGACTGCAAGTTCTAAAATAGCTAATAATTAATCATAGCATTCCTTGCATTAGTTGGAAATAAAAATGGAAATTTCAAATTTGTGTCCCAAAGCTTGGCAACCTGCAAAAATGATGCAGACAAGAAATAAATTGTGGTTTACCACTGTGCTATGGAAGCTCTTGATAAATATTTGTTGAACGAATAAACAGATACCTAAGGAAATGAGTCATTCCCTGTGCTTCTGAGCAAATGTTCTTCTAGCCTCAGAAAGTCCGCTCAATTTAGAGGCCAAAGTGGTTAAGTTCTACTGCTGTAGTTCTAGCTGCATCCAGAGGTTGAAATGATAGTTGCACCTACATGAGACTTCTTTGTGGTTAACGTGGACTTTTTAAGAGAGGCTGATTAACATTCATAGATGTTAACGATATGAGCATTTAAGTCAGACAGCTGTAGTTTCATGTTCTGGCTCTATCACCTAACAGCTATATGACCATAAGTAGACTATTTGACTTCTAAAGTCCTCAGTTTCCTGTTATATAGCAGGGATATATTAATACTTCTTCAAAGGGTTACTAAGATTGAATGAGATAATGCATTTAAAGCTTAGAAAGGAATAGACTTATACTGAAGAGCTCAATAAATGTCAGTTCTCACTAAATTCTGTTGTCTTTTTAAAGTGCATTATGTAATATTTAAATATATAAAAATATATATAGAAGATATTAAAAGGTACAATGAGCACCCATGTACCTACCACCCACTTTAAGAAACAGAAGCTACACACACACACACACACACACACACACACACACACACACATACACACACACAAAACTGAAGGCCCATATATACACTTATGTTAGCAGACACATCACCTTCCCCCTCACTCAGGTGCAACAATTGTCCTCAATTCGTTTATCATCACATGCATTTCTTTATACTTTCACTCCATTTGTATATATTCCCAAACATTATATGGTTATTTTACATCTTTTCAAACTTTCAATAAGCAGTATCACACTTTATATACTCTTTTGAAATTTTTTGAACACAACATTTGTTTTTGAAATTATTCAGTGTCTCTACTTACACTTTGTTTTCACTCCTACAGGATTACATTTTGTTATCAAACCACAACTTATTCAACCATTTTCCTAGTGAAGAATTTTTGGTAGTTTTTTTTTTTTTCTGTTACAGATAATGCTGCAATAAACACTCTTGTGCATATCACTATGTGCCCATGTCAAGAGATTTTTTGGCGAGGGTATATACCCTGGAGTTGAATTGCTGGCTTGTAGGATATATGCACCTTTCAGTATACAAGATTTTGCCAACTTGTTCTCCAGGGAGCTTTTGCCAATTTATATTCCCAAAGCAACGTTTAATAGTTCCAATTACTCCAAATCTTCCATAATGCTTGGTACTATCAGACTTAAAATTTGCCTGTCTCAAGGGAGCAAAATGATGTATTATTTGGGATTTCAATTCACATGTCCCTGATTATTATGGAGGAATGAATATCTATTCATACAGTAATTCAACATCTATATGTGAATCTCTAGTTCCCACCTTCTGTCCAGTATTCTACTGGGCTGTCCTTAATGTCCTGATACTTGTATTTCATTCATTCTGTATATCACAAATCTCTTTTCCCAGCCTGGAGCTTATTTTCTCACTTTGTCCACTATAACTTTTTATTTTTTTTTTATTTTTATTTTTTTTGTGGAACGCGGGCCTCTCACTGTTGTGGCCTCTCCCATTGCGGAGCACAGGCTCTGGACGCGCAGGCTCAGTGGCCATGGCTCACGGGCCCAGCTGCTCCGTGGCATGTGGGATCTTCCCGGACCGGGGCACAAACCTGTGTCCCCTGCATTGGCAGGCGGATTCTCAACCACTGCACCACCAGGGGAGCCCCACTATAACTTTTGACCAACACAAATTTTCAGTTTTAATGTAGTCAAATTCATCAATATTTTCTTCTTGTTTTATTTCTTTAGTGTTTAAGAGATCCCTACTGCTTCCCCTTCCTCCATGAGGTCATAAAATGTTCTCCAATTTAAAATTTTGATTTTTATAATTAGATCTTTAATCTAATTGGGATTTCATTCTTTTGTGTGTTTGTAGTTTGATGTGAAGGAGAGATTTGTTTTTTTCCATTTGGATAACCAATTGTACCAGTACCATTTACTGAATATTTCATCCTTTCCGTATAAATCTGCAATGCATAATCAATTTATTAAACGTTAAGTTTCAAAATATACTTAGATCTGAGTCTACATTCTATTTCCGCTGGTCTATTTGTCTATCTGTGAATGAATGACACTGACTAAATGACTAGCTTCAATAATAAGTTATGATATCAGGTAGGGCAAGTTCTCCCTTTCACATACCACTCCCCACCAACATCAGCAACCTGTTCTTGAAAACTGTCTTGATATTGGACCTTTGATTTTCCACACACATTTTAAAACCACTTTTCATCCATCCAGTTATATAAAAAAATCCTGTAGAGATTGTGACTGAAACTGTACTGAATTTATAAGGGAGAGTTAAATTTTTTTGATATTGAGTTTTCCTATCCATGAAATATCTCTCCATTTATTTAGGTCTTTGTTAATAAAATACTACACACTTTTTTTTTCAATAAAATTTTACAAATCTTTTGTTAGATTTATTCCTAGGTACTTAATTTTTGCTGATTATATTGGATTTTATTTTAAAATTGCATTTTTAAAAGTTTTCTGTTTCTTGCTGGTAGAAAAGAATGGAATTATTTTTTTGGTATATTAATTTTATATATAGCATCTTGCTAAACTCTCATGAATTATAATAATCTGTCTGTAGATTACTTCTCTCATTTTGCTGTACTGGCTGGGACTCTGAGTAAATGTGGAATAGAAATGGTAAATAGTAGTGACCTTTGCTCATTTCTTTTAAGTTTCACCATTAAGTATCATAGTCAACGTATGGAAGTTAAATTTTACTAAGTGCTTTTTGTTTCATCTATTGAGATGATATTTTTTCTTCAATTTGTAAATATGCGACTTAATTTTATAATTAAAAAAAATGTTAGGCCTTTGTTGCAATACCAACAGGGATTTCATAAATCCCTTTATCCTGTCAGTACTCCAAAATGGTACTGAATTCAAATACTCAGGTACCAGCTGAAAACCATGGCATGGCAATGCTACCTGCCAACCAACAATTCAGTTTAGGCATCACTTTAAGTTATATATTTAAATATCATATATTTAATATTTAAACATTATATATTTAAATATTAAGAAAAATTTGTGGATAATGCAAAAATAACAGCTCTGACATAAGTGACAAGCATAAGTAAGTTTCACAAATGCATATAATTGAGACATTTGTTATTATTCTGAAAGATGACTTACACATTCATCTCTATCTTCAAACCTCCATTCTCTCCTCATTTTCAAGTTAATAACCTTGCTTCATATCTGAGAGATAGTAGCAGTTAAACAAGAGCCATCTCCTCTTCCCAACACCCAACTTACCAATACACCTATTTATGCACCCACATATTCTGCTTCTCTTCTCTTACAAAAGAAGTGTCTCTGTTTCCTGCCTGAGGCCAGCTCCTCACACGTATAAGAAGCCCATGTCCTCTCACTTATTCAAGGCTCTCTCTTCTGAAAACATCCCCCTTTCACTTGCACTATCAATTTTTCTCTCTTGACTGGATCATTTCCAATAGTATTCAAATATGCTAAATATTACTCATTAAAAAAATCCTTCCTTGATCTCATGTCCCTCTCTTCCTTCCTACCTTCGTCTTTTCCATTCTCTCATTCAATTTCTCATGTACTTTTCTAGCAACATTTTCTGCTCCCCCTTCACAGCAAAACTTCTGAAAGACTTGTTTATGCTTATTGTCACTATTTCCTTACTCTCATTCTCTCTTCATTTGGGCTTTTGTTCTTACCACACCTCTGAAATTGCTCTTATTCAGGTCACCAGCTGACTTCCATATAGCCATCTCCAATGGCTGGTTATCCAATTCATTTTATCGGAAACTTCTTTTTCATTCTTGAAACTTTTTTAAACCTTTGTTTTTATGGCCACACACTTCCGCCATTTTCCACTTACTTATATCTCCTTATATGCTGGCTCCTTCTCTGCCCAACCATTTAATGTTGGAGTGCCCTCTTCTCTTTTTAGGTGATCTCATCCTGTCCCTGTGGCTTTAAAGACCATCTATATTCTAATGTTTCCTAAAATTATATCACCTGTCCTGACTGCACCACTGACTTTCTGATCTACCTTCAACATCTCTTCTTGAATTTCTAATGGGCATCTTAAACTTTGTGTGTCCCAAACTGAACTCTTGGAATTCCCTCCTTGAACCCCTAAACTGCTTCTCAGTTTTCCCCATCTCCTTTGTTAATAGGGCAACATTTTGAAAATTATTATAATACTTTTCTATTTTGCCTTTTTGATTACATGGACTTTATCCTATTTAGCCCAAGAGATTCATATGCACAGGGGTTGAATATATTACGAGATGATGTTTCTATTTTCTTTGTTTCTAACTTTACCATTTCACAAGCTGAGCCTCGGGCACCCAGCACACAAGGCTGTCTTAGACTGTAGAGAAGACACACTTTCCATTTATCACAGTAGAACTCTAAGGCTTTTACTAGATGGTAGAAGGATGAGGATATGACATAGGGGAAGTAAAGAAAAAGCTTAAGACTTTTCCTTTGTCCCCAGGAGAATCTGGGAAGGCAAAGAGGGAGAGAGAGAGAGACATAGGTGTTCAGATTTCCCTCATTCTGAGTTTTGGCAGAAAGAGACCCTTGTTCCCTACTACTCATTCAGGATTCAGGAAAGGTATCTTTTCTCTAGCTATCACATGGTTTTTGGCTATATCAATGTGGTTGCTCAGCAAAGTCAAAATGAGGAAGACCATATTGTTATATTTTCCTAAGCTACTCCTTGATTCCTATATGATGTAGAAGGGAACTAAGAAACACCTGGGGAGTTTGCATGTATGTATCGGTGGCCATTACTCTAGGAAGATGTGGCTCTGTAGTAAGGGCTGAAGAGCAGACTGCCTGGGCTAGAGCTGAATGAAAATCACAGCAGACCTCAGATGGATCTAATGATTAGCAGATGCTGACAGGCTATTTAAGCAAGGGAACACCCCCCAAAAAGAAATGAAAATTACCAGCTTAGAGACATCATCATCAAAGGTCACGAGGGTGGGCAGTAAGCAAACTGACAAGGGACATTATCACGTACCAATCAGTATGAATAATACCTGCCTCTAGATCTAAGCCCTCCTCGTCTTTGTCACCACAGCAAACACAGACTCAACATTAGAAAGGAGTAAAAGAGGGAGGTGGAAGATGGGTACATCTGAGAGACTAAGCATCATGAGTCTGAGCACTACCTAAAGAGACGACTAAATTACAGGAACAGATTAAGCGTTCAATTGAATTGGATATAAAAATTTTCTCTTTGTCTCCCCCAATTCCCCAACCGCTCCTCACTAATCAGTAAGTTAGGGCTTGTGAGGAAAACCAGATGAACCTGAAATAAATAAATTACATATTTGCAAATGTATAAGTGCCAACTTGTAACCCTATTACACACTTAATGGTATGATCAACCACTCCGTTGCTCCGCCTAAAAACCAGGATTTATTCTTTATTATATTTTCCCTCTTTCTCAACATCTAAACCATGAGCAAATCCAGTCAACTCTATCTCCAAGATGTCTTGAATCTGATCATTATTTACTATCTCTATTGCTCCCCTGCATTCCAAACCACCCTACCATTTTTTCATCTACACAACTGCCACAGACTTCTAAGTGGTTTGGTCCACTTTTACCCTTACATTCCATTTCTTTGAAACAACACAAATGATCACCAACAATGTTAATCAAGCATCTCTCCCTGTATTAAACCTTCCAGATGGCTGTCCATTGCAAGTAGAGTAATCTTCAAACCTCTTATCATAGTCTATAATCCCCTATGTGATCTGCCTCCCTCCTATTTCTCTGACATTGTGTTTCCCAGTTACTTACTATACTCTATCTACTTGACTACCCCCCCTTTTTTAAAAAAATAGGGCATTTAATAAATGCCCTTTCTACCTTGGGGCATTTGCATTAGAAGTTTCCTCTGCCTAGAAAGCTTTTTTTCAGATATTCACATGACTGGCTTCTTCTTATCCTTAGGCATCTGGCTCAATGTAACCTCATGTAATCCTTCTGTGGCCATCTCAGTTAAAGTAGCCCCTTTATCAGGACATTCTCTATCCCATTACTATGTTTTATTTTCTTCATAGCACTTATCACTATCAGAAATTATTATTCTTGTTCACACTGCCTTTCCACACTACATGTTGCATGACAGTAGAGACCTTGTCTATTTAGTTCATTGTTGTAATATTAGTTCCCAGGACTGTGTCCAGCATATAATTGATGCTTAATAAATATTTAATAAGTGAATGATAGAATGCATGCCCAAAGTAGAAAATATTTAGCCTTAATCAGACAGTAACATGTCTGCTAGGTATTTATTTGTAAATATATTACACCTTAAAGAACATTTACATGGTGAAAAACTGAAACCATTTCCACTAAGATCAGGAACAAGACAAGGTTGCCCACTCTCACCACTCTTATTCAACATAGTTTTGGAAGTTCTAGCCACAGCAATCAGAGAAGAAAAAGAAATAAAAGGAATCCAAATAGGAAAAGAAGAAGTAAAGCTGTCACTGTTTGCAGATGACATGATACTATACATAGAGAATCCTAAGGATGCTACCAGAAAACTACTAGAGCTAATCAATGAATTTGGTAAAGTTGCAGGATACAAAATTAATGCACAGAAATCTCTGGCATTCTTATACACTAATGATGAAAAATCTGAGAGTGAAATTAAGAAAACACTCCCATTTACCATTGCAACAAAAAGAATAAAATATCTAGGAATAAACCTACCTAAGGAGACAAAAGACTTGTATGCAGAAAACTATAAGACACTGATGAAAGAAATTAAAGATGATACAAATAGGTGGAGAAATATACCATGTTCTTGGATTGGAAGAATCAACATTGTGAAAATGACTATACTACCCAAAGCAATCTACCGATTCAATGCAATCCCTATCAAATTACCACTGGCATTTTTTACAGAACTAGAACAAAAAATTTCACAATTTGTATGGAAACACAAAAGACCCCGAATAGCCAAAGCAATCTTGAGAACGAGAAATGGAGCTGGAGGAATCAGGCTTCCTGACTTCAGACTCTACTACAAGGCTACAGTAATCAAGACAATATGGTACTGGCACAAAAACAGAAATATAGATCAATGGAACAGGATAGAAAGCCCAGAGATAAACCCACACACATATGGTCACCTTATCTTTGATAAAGGAGGGAAGGATATACAGTGGAGAAAAGACAGCCTCTTCAATAAGTGGTGCTGGGAAAACTGGACAGCTACATGTAAAAGTATGAAATTAGAACACTCCCTAACACCACACACAAAAATAAACTCAAAATGGGTTAAAGACCTAAATGTAAGGCCAGACACTATCAAACTCTTAGAGGAAAACATAGGCAGAACACTATACGACATAAATCACAGCAAGATTCTTTTTGACCCATCTCCTAGAGAAATGGAAATAAAAACACAAATAAACAAATGGGACCTAATGAAACTTAAAAGCTTTTGCACAGCAAAGGATACCATAAACAAGACCAAAAGACAACCCTCAGAATGGGAGAAAATTTTTGCAAATGAAGCAACTGACAAAGGATTAATTTCCAAAATTTATAAGCAACTCATGCAGCTCAATAACAAAAAAACAAACAACCCAATCCAAAAATGGGCAGAAGAACTAAATAGACATTTCTCCAAAGAAGATATACAGATTGCTAACAAACACATGAAAGAATGCTCAACCTCATTAATCATTAGAGAAATGCAAATCAAAACTACAATGAGATATCATCTCACACCCGTCAGATTGGCCATCATCAAAAACTCTAGAAACAATAAATGCTGGAGAGGGTGTGGAGAAAAGGGAACCCTCTTTCACTGCTGGGGGGAATGTAAATTGATACAGCCGCTATGGAGAACAGTATGGAGGTTCCTTAAAAAACTACAAATAGACCTACCATACGACCCAGCAATCCCACTACTGGGCATATACCCTGAGAAAACCATAATTCAGAAAGACTCATGTACCAAAATGTTCATTGCAGCTCTATTTACAATAGCCAGGACATGGAAGCAACCTAAGTGTCCATCAACAGATGAATGGATAAAGAAGAGGTGGCACATATATACAATGGAATATTACTCAGCCATAAAAAGAAATGAAACTGAGTTATTTATAATGAGGTGGATGGACCTGGAGTCTGTCATACAGAGTGAAGTAAGTCAGAAGGAGAAAAACAAATACCGTATGCTAACACATATATATGGACTCTAAGGGAAAAAAATGTCATGAAGAGATTAGTGGTAGGATGGGAATAAAACACAGACTTACTCGAGCATGGACTTGAGGATATGGGGAGGCGGAAGGGTGGGCTGTGACGAAGTGAGAGAGTGGCAGGGACATATATACACTATCAAATGTAAATTAGATAGCTAGTGGGAAGCTACTGCATGGACAGGGAGATCACCTCTGTGCTTTGTGACCACCTAGAGGGGTGGGATAGGGAGGGTGGGAGAGAGGGTGATGCAAGAGGGAAGAGATATGGGAACATATGTATATGTATAACTGATTCAGTTTGTTGTAAAGGAAAAATTAACACACTATTGTAAAACAATTATACTCCAATAAAGATGTTAAAAAAAAAAAAAAGAACATTTACTATCTGTTGGAAGTAAAACCAAAGTTTGTGAATAAAAGGCAAAGGGTAGTGGCAGATTTTTATACTACTTTTTAGCTTCTAGGAAATAGAACATATGGATCCACTAGGAACCTTTTGCACAGTAAACTTTCACACATATTTGAAGAGCTCATTATGTGTGAGAAAAGGGGTTGCCTGTGCTCTAAGCTGCATTTTCTTCTGTCATTATAATCAGAAAGATCTCCCCTGGTTCTTCTGTTCACTTTTTTCCTCTTTAAAGATAGTTTGTTTTTCTTTTGGGGAGTGGTGGTGGTAAACCTCCATTGATATTAGGCTGGTTTATTTCCGTGCTTGTTCTGAAATGTGTAAGTAATATTTTGCTCCAAAATGTTGGGTTTTAAAAGTTTAACAAGACGCACTGCAACCCATTTGTATAATTAGAGGCTTGCAGAAAAGACTGGAAAAAAAAGCAGCAGTTTCTACAATGTGTATGTTCTAATAGATTTCTTCAATGATTAAAGAAATAAGAATGCTTTTAAATAAATGTCATGTTGACAGAGAATAGTTGGATTGATGTTCAGTCTACTTATAACACAGAGGAAGGATTTGGGATTCCCTACTGATTATTTTAAACTTTGTTGAGAGTAGCTGTATTGTCTCAGAAGTAACACATCACATATATTTTTAAAACAATTTTATTGAGATATAATTCACATACCACATTATAAATCCATTTAAAGTATACAGGTTAATAATGGTTTTTAGTATATTCACAGAGTTGTGCAACCATCACCACAATCAATTTTAGAATCAATTTCCATCATCCCAAAAAGAAACCCTGTACCCACTAGCAGTCACTACCAGTTTCCTCCCAACCTCCCCAGCCCTAGGCAACCACTAATTCACTATCTGTCTCTAGATATTTGCCTATTTGGGACATTTCATATAATATGTGGTCTCTCATGACTGGCTGCTAGGCATAATGTTTTCAAGGTTCATCAGTGTTGTGGCATGGATCAGTATATTACTTCTTTTTATTCCAAATAATATTCCATTGTGTGAACATACTACATTAACTAATAGACATTTGTTAATTGATGACCATTTGTGTTGTTTCTACTTTTTGGCTATCATAAATAATGCTGCTATGAACATTCATGTAAATGTTTTTGTTTGAATCCTGTTTTCAATTCTCTTGGGGGTATATACCAAGAATTGATGGTTCAAATGGTAACTCTGTTTTTAACATTTTGAGAGACTACCAAACTGATTTACAAAGTGGCTGCACAATTTTACACCCCACCAATGATATATAAGGATTCCAGTTTCTTTACATTCTCATCAACACTGTTATTTTCTGTTTTCTTTTCCTTATTGTAACCACCCTAGTGGATGTGAAGCGGTATCTCATTGTAGCTTTATTTGCATTTTCCTAACAGCTAATGATGTTGAGCATCTTTTCATGTGCTTATTTGCCAACTGTATATTTTCTTTGGCGAAATATCTGTTTAAAGACTGTCCAGTTTTCAATTGGGATGTCTTTTTATTATTGAGTTGTCAGAGTTCTTTATGTATTTTGGATACCAGTACCTTATCGTATACAACTTGCAAATAATATTTTCTCCCATTCTATGGGAGTCTTTTCACTTTCTTGATGGTGTTCTTTGACACATAAAACTTTTAATTTTAATGGAGTACAATTTATCGATTTTTCCTTTTGTTACTTGTAATTCTGGTGTTATCTAAGAAGGCTTAGCATAACCCAAGGTAATGAAGATTTTACTCCTATGGTGTCTTCCAAGACATTTATTGTTTTAGCTCTTACATTTAGGTCTATGACCCAGTTTGAGTTAATTTCTGTGTATAATATAAGGGAGGATCCAACTTAATTATTTTGTGTGCAGATATCCAGTAGTTCTAGAATCATTTGTTGAAAAGACCATTCTTTCCCTCACTTAATTGTCTTGGTATATCACATGCTTTGGTAATTCAAATTTATTTTATAGATTTCTTTTTCCTGAATTTATTTTATCCCTTGTGATAGCCAATAACACTAGACACTGTTAAACAAAATTTGGAAGTTACAGAGAGTGCTCCCATCAGAGACAATGCTTTTCTTCTGCTTGAAACCCTTCAGTGGCTTCTTACTACATTTTAAATAAAACCCAAATTTTTACTGTGGTTTAAAAGGTCCTTCATGATCTGCTTTCTACCTATTTCCTCAAGCTCATCCAAACAACTTTTCACTATTCACTATGCTATAATAGCTTCCTTTAACGTTTCCAAAAATACCTAGATCATTCTCATCTCCACATCTTGGCCCTTGCTATTCTATCTACCCTGAAGGATCTCCCAAAGTTCTTTGCATGACTGGTTCCTTTTCACTCCTCAGGTCTCAACTCAATCCTCCCCTATCTAGAGAAGACGTTCTTCCCTGCCCTAGTGTAAACAGTTTCTCTATCCATAACTAGTTGGCTTCCCCCTTCCCTTAACCAGTTTTCCTTTATCATCAGCCTGTTTACTTTCATCATTGCATTTATCACAACCTGCAATGATCTTGTCTAATGTCAGTTATCTCCATGATATTATCAAATCTGAGATGAGGAACCTTGCTCCTCTCGTTCCCCGTGGTGTCCCCAAGGCTTAGCAGAGTTCTTGGCAGAGTTCTCTCACTGAAAGAACTCATAAACTTCACTGAATTAGTGAATGGACAAATACATTTTAGAGAGTCACAGTTTGTAAGGCTAACATAAATTTAGAAACATCCAAGCTAATGCTTTTTTAAGGCTATATAAGCTTTTTGTCTCAAAAAAGCCTATATAGAAGCTACTATGTTAAACAGACATGCAAGGATCTTTTCTGATTCAAGCAGGAAAAGGAGGAGCAAAGTCCTACCAGTTCAGCATCTTCCCTGGCACAGTCTTCTTGGGGTGTTCTGCATAGTTCTTACCCCTTTATTATGTGTAATACGTAAACCAAGAAACCAAAGAATGACTCACGCAACAATGTACAGCTCTTTAGTGACAGAGCAGGGGTTTCAACAATTCTTGCACAGTGGTCAGTGCAGGGTTCTTTCTATTTTGTGCTGCTTTGCAACACAACAGTTCAGAACAAACAAGTTTAACACCAGAGTCATATGAATCATTCAGAAGATAAGGATTTAGATAATCCTTTACTCCTTAATGCCACTGACCTCAAATTTCCAAAGTGATTATTTTTCAGGGCTACCAAGGAAACTGTCTTAGAAACAAGAGTCAGGTATACTTCATTCTTTTCTAACTGTTAATATTCATTCCTCTCATCTTTCTGACTTCATTTTTAAGAGTCTATCAAAAAAGCCTTAGAATAACATGCATTATTTTATTTCAGCTTCTCTTAAGATATTCACCTCTACCTAATATCATACCACCCTAGAAAGATGGGAAAACTAACACTTCAATAAATCCAATCAAGTTTTGTTGTAAAGGAATAAAACGAGATAATTTCATTTATATATACTCAGTTTTGGAGTGCATAGCTTCACCTCTGTTTAGGTCTTAGATACCAGAACAATAGACTTTTTTAGAAATGAATGAAGGACCATAAGTCAGGCAGATGTTTCTTCTGAGAAACTTCCAAACTATTTTCCTCATATAGAGTTATGCATTTAGACAACTGAATATTTTAGAGCAGAACTCAAGCATAAAATACAAAATATTTTCCTTTATTCAAAGAATCTACATCTTGGATTTGGGAATTTGTTACTGACATTTCTCTTGCCTTATTTTTCAAACCAGATATCATTTTCCAATTTTTTAGAAAGAAGAACATCTCTTTACTTGAAAATAATTTTTAAAATTTCTTTCTCTCACTCTCTTTCTTGTTTATTTTTTAAAGAATTTTTAAGGTAGCATCTTTGTGACATTGCCCTAAGGAAGAATTTTTCTGAAGTGCAAAAATAAATCCAACATCAGGCTGTCTGATTAAGCAACAGTTCCTTGGATCAGAAAATTCTTTTGAAAAAATATGCTGTGGTATTTTTATTGAGTTTATGAGCTAAAAGGCATTTAAAATTCCAAGGAAACAACAAAAAGAATAAAAAAGAAACACACATGTGTTGTTACTAAAAAAGGCACCAATGATGTATACAAGAGGATTATTCCTGGGAAAAATTATGAAGCAGATGAAATCTGTGTTTATCATTTTTCCATGTTTTGTTTTGATCTCCTTTTTCATCTCTGCTCTCCCCATCACCATTTGTCATGCTGTGTCATCCCTCTCTGGAATTTCTGCCTGTGTTGTCCTATGGCATGGTTCGGCCTCTCTTTTTTTTTTTTAGTTCTGTGTCCCCCCTATTCCCCCCATCAACTTTAGCGTTCTCTTAGGGAACTAGGCTAGTTGACTGAAAAATAAATCCATGCTGGGGCTTCCCTGGTTGCACAGTGGTTGAGAATCCGCCTGCTGATGCAGGGGACACGGGTTCATGCCCCGGTCTGGGAGGATTCCACATGCCACGAAACGGCTAGGCCCGTGAGCCACGGCCGCTGAGCTTGCGCGTCCGGAGCCTGTGCTCCGCGAAGGGAGAGGCCACAACAGTGAGAGGCCTGTGTACCAAAAAAAAAAAAAAAAAAAAAAAAAAAAATCCATGCTAAAACATTAATAATTGTTAATAACTTTCTTATATAAAAACGAACTGAGAAGAACATTAGAAGGGTAAGAGGAGAGGTTTCATTTGGATTGCACTGTCTTTCCCCCAGGCACAGCACCACACAGAGTGATCCTCTTGGCCTACAGTTTCTCTGTGGGAAAAGGAGAACCCAAAGTGGATATTCACCTCCCCTACTGCTGCAGGATGCTTCCAGGGTTGCCCAGTCAGGTCTTCATGAGGATCATTTGGGAAACCTGGGGGCTTGACCACTGGGGATCAGATAGAGATGGGGAAAGGGGGCATGGCTTATAGCAACCAGCACTCGAATGTTAGTGGACTGCATTCCTGCTTGTAGTAGCACCTGAGCAGAGATCCTGGCCAGGGATCTGCAGACCTTAGCTGGTGGCTCTGTCTGGCTAGGGAGCTTGGTTGGCAGTTCTGCATGACTTGTATCCCCAGAAAAGTGGTCATACACGCTCTTGAGCCTGTCATATGGCCCTGCCTGGGCAGGGGAGTAAATCTGCAACCCTGCTCAACAGCTAAGCATAGACTCCCATCCTGCTCAAACAGAAAGATTGGCCAGCGAACTTAGGCAGCTGTGGAGTCCATACTACAGCCTTGTTCAGGCAGAGAGCCAAGCCAGCAGCCCTGTCCAACTGTTGAGCATAGCCTCTGGCCCGTCATGACCAGGGAATCTGAACAGTGACCCTGTGAAGGCTTGGAGTCCAGTCTAAGGTACTTCCCAGATATGGGGCCCAGCTAACAGCCCTACCTAGCAGCAGAGTTTCACCTACGGCCTTGTCCAATTACTAAACACAGCCTGTAACCTTGCCCAGGCAAGGTAGCCCCATCTTATCATGGAGCATTATCTGTGAGATACAGCTGGAGGCCCCACTTGACCAGACAGCCTGGCAAGTGACCTCATCCAACAAAGGAGCACATCCAGTACCCAAACTGATCACAAAGCATAGTGTGCAACTCTGCCCAAATTTGGGGCACAGCCTGTAACTCCATTCAATTGTGAAACAATGTCAGTGGCCCCACCAGAACATGGAGTCCTGCCAGGGGCCACATCCAGTTAGAGAGTACAACATGAGGCCTTGCCCAACTGCAGAATCCAACAAGTGCTACTGTCATTCCAGGGAACACAGCCTGAGACCATATCCTACCAGAGGTAACTACAGAACCCAGCTAATGGCCCCATCTGACTGTGAAGTCCAGCCAGCACCCCTACCCAACCAGGTTGCCTAGTTAGTGGTCCCACTACAATGTGGAGCCTAGCCAGCTGGCCAACCCAACAGCAGAGCCCAGCCAGTGGCAACTCTTCCCTTGCCTCAGAACATGGGTAGGAACCTCACCAAACTGGAGACCTCAATAGCAAGCTGGTTCCGCCCACAAATGCTACAAGCTGATCCGTCCAGTTCCTGCTAAGCAAAGCAGACTGGTGAAGGTCTTTCCCTGCCAAAACAAACCTGTAAAGTCTGGAAGAGGAGACCACTTACTCAAATGTGTAAATACCAATGCAAAGATACTATGAGCATAAAGAATCAGGTAAACATGACAAGACCAAAAGAAACTAATAAAGCTTCAATAACTGACACTAAAGAAATGGAAATCTATGAACTGCTTAACAAAGAATTCAGAATAATCCTCTTAAAGAAGTTCAGTGAACTTCAAGAACACACAGATAACTAAATGAAATTAGAAAAACAATGCATGAACAAAAATGAGAAGTTCAACAAAGAAATAGAAACCATGTGAATAAACAAAACAAAAATCCTAGAGATAAAGATTGAACTGAAGGGCTTCCCTGGTGGCGCAGTGGTTGAGAGTCCGCCTGCCGATGCAGGAGACACGGGTTCGTGCCCTGGTCCGGGAGGATCCCACATGCCGCGGAGCGACTAAGCCCGTGAGCCATGGCCGCTGGGCCTGCGCGTCCGGAGCCTGTGCTCCGCGACGGGAGAGGCCACAGCAGTGAGAGGCCCGCATACCGCAAAAAAAAAAAAAAAAAAAAAGATTGAACTGAAGAACTCAATAGAGTTTCAACAGCAGACTTGACCAAGCAGAAGAATCAGTGAACTCAAAGATAAGTCATTTGAAATTATCCCAAGGAACAAAAAGAAAAAAGGATGAAAAAGAATGAAAAAGACTATGATACTTAAGGGACTATGTGAAATAAAACAATATTGTGTGAATACTGGGAGAATAAAAAGAGAAAAGAGCAGAAAGACTACTTAAAGATATAATGGCTGAAAATGTCCCAAACTTGGGGAGAGAAATAGACGTCCAGATTTTTGAGGCTCAAAAATCCCAAACAGGTTAAACCCAGAAAAGGTCATTTTGAGACACATTATAGTCAGCCCTCAGTATCTGCCGGTTCCATGACTGCAGAGTCAAACAACTGTGGATCAAAAATGTTACAAAAAACATTTCAGAAAGCTCGAAAACAAAACATGAATTTGCCACAAACTGACACTGGTTTACTTAGCATTTGTACTGTATTTAAAACTATTTACATAGCATTTACATTGTATTAAGATTGTAAGTAATCTAGAGGTTATTTAAAGTATATGGGAGAATGTATGTAGGTTATATGCAAATACTATGCCATTTTATGTAAGGAACTTAAGGAAATTGTGCAGATTTTGGTACCTGTGGGGGTTCTGCAACCAATCCCCTACGGATATTGAGAGATGACTGTAACTATATTGTCAAAACAAAGAGGTAATTTTAAAAGTAGTAAGAGAAACGTGAATCATTACATAAAGGAGCCTAAATAATACTATAAGTAGGTTTCTCAGCAGAAATTTTGCAGACCAGGAGAGAATGGAATAACATCTTCAAAATATGGAAAGAAAAAAAAAAGAACCTGTTAACCAAGAACACTATACCCAGAAAAGCTGTCCTTCAGGAATAAAGGCATGATAAAGACTTTCCCAAACAAACAAAAGCTGAAGGGTTCATCACCACTAAATCTGCCTTACAAAAAATGCTAAAGGGCATTTTTGAAGCTGAAATATAACAATATAACATTGTAAAAACATATAAATGTGTGAAACTCCCCACTAAAGGTAAATATATATTCAAAGCAAGATTCTCTAATATTGTAATGGTGGTACATAAATCACTTACAATTCTAGTAAAAAGTTAAAACACAAGTTTATTAAAAATAACCATAATGGGATTGGTTCAAGATGGTGGAGTAGAAGGATGTGTTCTCACTCCCTCTTGTTAGAACACCAGAATCACAATCAACTGCTGAACAATCATTGACAGGAAGACACTGGAACTCACCAAAAAAGATGCCCCACATCCAAAGACAAGGGGAAGCCACAATGAAACGGTAGGAGAGGCGCAATCACAATAAAATCAAACCCCATAACTTCTGTGCATGTGACTCACAAACTGGAGAACACTTATACCACAGAAGTCCACCCACAGAAGTGAAGGTTCTGAGACCCACGTCAGGATTCCGAACCTGGGGGTCCGGCAATGGGAGGAGGAATTCCTAGAGAATCAGACTTTGAAGGCTAGCGGGATTTGATTGCAGGTCTTTGACAGGACTGTGGGAAACAGACTGCACTCTTGGAGGGCACACACAAAGTAGTGTGCTCATCGGGACCCAGGGGAAGGAGCAGTGACCCCCCACAGAGACTGAACCAGACCTACCTGCTAGTGTTGGAGAGTCTCCTGCAGAGGTGGGGGGCGTCTGTGGCTCACCATGAGGACAAGGACACTGGTAACAGAAGTTCTAGGAAGTACTCCTTGGTGTGAGCCCTCCCAGAGTCCATCATTAGCCCCACCAAAGAGCCTGGGTAGGCTGCAGTGTTGGGTTGCCTCAGGCCAACCAATAGGGAGGGGACCAAGCCCCATCCATCAGCAGACAAGAAGATAAAAGTTTTACTGAGCTCTGACCACCAGAGCAACAGCCAGCTCCACCCACCACCAGTCCCCACTTAGATAGCCTCATCCACCAGAAGGCAGACAGCAGAAGCAAGAAGAACTACAATCCTTCAGCCTGTGGAACAAAAACCATATTCACAGAAAGACAGACAAGATGAAAAGGCAGTGGGCTATGTACCAGATGAAGGAACAAGATAAAACCCCAGAAAAACAACTAAATGAAGTGGAGATAGGCAACCTTCCAGAAGAATTCAGAATAATGACAGTGAAGATGATCCAAGACCTTGGAAAAAGAATGGAGGCAAAGATCTAGGCAAAGATGCAAGAAATGTTTAACAAAGATCTAGAAGAATTAAAGAAAAAACAAACAAAGATGAACAACACAATTAACTGAACTGAAAAATACACTAGAAGAAATCAATAGCAGCATAACTGAGGCAGAAGAAGGGATAAGTGACCTGGAAGACAGAATGGTGGAATTCACTGCTGCAGAACAGAATAAAGAAAAAAGAATGAAAAGAAATGAAGACAGCTTAAGAGACCTCTGGGACAACATTAAATGCAACAACATTTGCATTATAGGGGTCCCAGAAGGAGAAGAGAGACAGAAAGGACTTGAGAAAATATCTGAAGAGATTATAGTCGAAAACTTCCCTAACATGGGAAAGGAAATAGCCACCCAAGTCCAGGAAGCGCAGAGAATCCCATACAGGATAAACCCAAGGAGAAACATGCTGAGACACACAGTAATCAAATTGGCAAAAATTAAAGACAAAGAAAAATTATTGAAAGCAGCAAGGGAAAAATGACAAATAACATACAAGGGAACTCCCATAAGGTTAACAGCTGATTTCTCAGCAGAAACTCTACAAGCCAGAAGGGAGTAGCATGATACACTTAAAGTGATCAAAAGGAAGAACCTACAACCAAGATTACTCTACCCAGCAAGGATCTCATTCAGATTCAATGGAGAAATCAAAAGCTTTACAGACAAGCAAAGGCTAACAGAATTCAGCACCACCAAACCAGCTCTAAAACAAATGCTAAAGGAACTTCTCTAAGTGGGAAACACAAGAGAAGAAAAGGACCTACAAAAACAAACCCAAAACAATTAAGAAAATGGTAACAGGAATATACATATGGATAATTACCTTAAACGTGAATGGATTAAATGCTCTAACCAAAAGACACAGGCTCACTGAATGGATACAAAAACAAGACCCATATATATGCTGTCTACAAGAGACCCACTTCAGACCTAGGGACACATACAGACTGAAAGTGAGGGGATGGAAAAAGATATTCCATGCAAATGGACATCAAAAGAAAGCTGGAGGGCTTCCCTGGTGGCGCAGTGGTTGAGAGTCTGCCTGCCAATGCTGGGGACACCAGTTCGTGCCCCGGTCCAGGAAGATCCCACATGCCACGGAGCGGTTGGGCCCGTGAGCCATGGCTGTTGAGGCTGCGCGTCCGGAGCCTGTGCTCCACAACAGGAGAGGCCACAATGGTGAGAGGCCCACGTAACACACACACACAAAAATGAAAGTTGGAGTAGCAATACTCATATCAGATAAAACAGACTTTAAAATGTTACAAGAGACAAGGAAGGACACTACATAATGATCAAGGAATCAATCCAAGAAGAAGATATAACAATTATAAATATATATGCACCCAACATAGGAGCACTTCAATACATAAGGCAACTGCTAACAGCTATAAAAGAGGAAATCGACACTGACACAATAATACTGGGTGACTTTAACACCTCACTTACACCAATGGACAGATTATGCAAACAGAACATTAATAAGGAAACACAAACTTTAGATGACACAACAGACCAGAGAGATTTAATTGATATTTATAAGACAATCCATCAAAAACAGCAGATTACACTTTCTTCTCCAGTGTGCACAGAACATTCTCCAGGATAGATCACATCTTGGGTCACAAATCAAGCCTCAGTAAACTTAAGAAAATTGAAATCATATCAAGCATCTTTTCTGACCACAACGCTATGAGAATAGAAATCAATTACAGGGAAGAAACGTAAAAAACACAAACACATGGAGGCTAAACAGTATATTACTAAGCCAAGAGATCGCTGAACAAATCAAAGAGGAAATAAAAAAATACCTAGAGACAAATCACAATGAAAACATGACGATCCAAAACCTCTGGGATGTGGCAAAAGCAGTTCTAAGAGGGAAGTTTATAGCTATACAAGCCTACCTCAAGAAACAAGAAAAATCTCAAATAAACAATCTAACCTTACTTGTAAAGGAACTAGAGAAATAAGAACAAACAAAACCCAAAGGTAGCAGAAGGAAAGAAATCATAAAGATCAGAGCAGAAATAAATGAAATAGAAATGAAGAAAACCACAGCAAAGATCAATAGAACTAAAAGCTGGTTCTTTGAGAAGATAAGCAAAATTGATAAACCATTAGCCAGACTCATCAAGAAAAAGAGGGAGAGGACTCACATCAATAAAATTGAAATGAAAAAGGAGAAGTTAAAACAGACACCTCAGAAATACAAAGCATCCTAAGAGACTACTACAAGCAATAATCTGCCAATAAAATGAACAACCTGGAAGATATGGACAAATTCTTAGAAAGATATAAACTTCCAAGACTGAACCAGGAAGAAATAGAAAATATGAACAGACCAATCACAAGGAATGAAATTGAAACTGTGATTAAGAATTTTCCAACAAACCAAAGTCCAGGACCAGATGGCTTCACAGGTGAATTCTATCAAACGTTTAGAGAAAAGCTAATACCCATCCTTCTCCAACTCTTCCAAAAATTTGCAGAGGAAGGAACACTCCCAAACTCATTCTGTGAGGCCACCATCACCCTGATACCAAAACTAGAAAAAGACACTACAAAAAAAGAAAATTACAGACCAATATCACTGATGAATATAGATGCAAAAATCCTCAACAAAATACCAGCAAACATAATCCAACAAAATATTAAAAGGATCATACACCATGATCAAGTGGGATTTATCCCAGGGATTCAAGGATTCTTCAATATATGCAAATCAATCAATGTGATACACCATATTAACAACTTGAAGAATAAAAACCATATGATCATCTCAATAGATGAAGAAAAAGCTTTTGACAAAATTCAACACCCATTTATGATAAAAACTCTCCAGAAAGTGGGCATAGAGGGAACCTACCTCAACATAATAAAGGCCATATATGACAAACTCATAGCAAACATCATTCTCAACGGTGAAAAACTGAAAGCATTTCCTCTAAGATCAGGAACAAGACAAGGATGCCCACTCTCACTCCTATTATTCAACATAGTTTTGGAAGTCCTAGCCACAGAAATCAGAGAAGAAAAAGAAATAAAATGGATACTAATTGGAAAAGAAGAAGTAAAACTGTCACTGTTTGCAGATGACATGATACTATATAGAGAGAATCCTAAAGATGCCACCAGAAAACTACTAGAGCTTATCAATGAATTTGGTAAAGCTGCAGGATACAAAATTAATGCACAGAAATCTCTTGCATTCCTATACTGTAATGATGAAAAATCTGAAAGAGAAATTAAGGAAACACTCCCATTTACCATTGCAACAAAAAGAATAAAATACCTAGGAATAAACTTACCTAGGGAGACAAAAGACCTGTATGCAGAAAACTATAAGACACTGATGAAAGAAATTAAAGATGATACCAACAGATGGAGAGATTTACCATGTTCTTGGATTGGAAGAACCAATATTGTGAAAATGACTATAGTACCCAAAGCAATCTACAGATTTAATGCAATCCCTATCAAATTACCAATAGCATTTTTTATGGAACTAGAACAAAAAATCTTAAAATTTGTATGGAGACATAAAAGACCCCACATAGCTAAAGCAGTCTTAAGGGAAAAAAACGGAGCTGGAGGAATCAGAGTCCCTGATTTCAGACTATACTACAGAGCTACAGTAATCAAGACAATACGGTACTGGTACAAAAACAGAAATACAAATCAATGAAACAAGATAGAAAGCCCAGAGATAAACCCATGCACCTATGGTCACCTAATCTATGACAAAGGAGTCAAGGATATACAATGGAGAAAAGACATTCTCTTCAACAAGTGGTGCAGGGAAAACTGGACAGCTATATGTAAAAGAGTAAAATTTGAACACTCCCTATCACCATACACAAAAATAAACTCAAAATGGAATAGAGACCTAAATGTAAGACCAGACACTATAAAACTCTTAGAGGAAAACATAGGAAGAACACTGTTTGACATAAATTACCGTAAGATCTTTTTTGATCCACCTCCTGGAGTAATGGAAATAAAAACAAAAATAAACAAATGGGACCTAATGAAACTTAAAAGCTGTTGCACAGCAAAGGAAACCATAAACAAGACCAAAAGACAACCCTCAAGATGGAAGAAAATGTTTGCAAACTAATCAACAAAGGATTAATTTCCAAAATATATAAACAGCTCATGAAGCTCAATATTAAATAAACGAACAACCCAATCCAAAAATGGGCAGAAGACCTAAATAGACATTTCTCCAAAGAAGACATACAGATGGCCAAGAAGCACATGAAAAGCTGCTCAACATCACTAATTATTACAGAAATGCAAATGAAAACTATAACGAGGTATCACCTCACACCAGTTAGAATGGGCATCATGAGAAAACCTACAAACAACAAATGCTGGAGAGCGTGTGGAGAAAAGGGAATCCTCTTGCACTGTTGGTGGGAATGTAAATTGATACAGCCACTATGGAGAACAGTGTGGAGGTTCCTCAGAGAACTAAAAATAGAACTACCATATGACCCAGCAATCTCACTACTGGACATATACCCTGGGAAAACCATAATTCAAAAAGACACATGAGGAAAGCGGCGGGGGTGGGGGGTTGTGGTGTGATGAATTGGGAGATTGGGATTGACATGTATACACTGATGTGTATAAAATGGATGACTAATAATAACCTGTTGTATAAAAAAATAAACAAATTTAAATTAAAATAAAAAGACACATGCACCCCATTGTTCATTGCAGCACTATTTACAATAGCCAGATCATGGAAGCAACCTAAATGCCCATCGACAGATGAATGGATAAAGAAGATGTGGTACATATATACAATGGAATATTATTCAGCCAAAAAAGGGAACGAAATTGGGTCATTTGTAGAGACATGGATTGATCTAGAGACTGTCAAACAGAGTGAAGTCAGTCAGAAAGAGAAAAACAAGTATCATATATTAATGCATATATATGGAACCTAGAAAAATGGTACAGGTGAACTGGTTTGCAGGGCAGAAATTGAGACACAGATGTAGAGAACATACGTATGGACACCAAGGGTGGAAAGTGGAGTGGGGTGGGTTGTTAAAAAAAAAAAAAAAGAAACAAAGAATTCTTTTTTACACTTCAAAAAGTTAAACATCGTCCAGAATAGGAAAATCTACAGAGACAGAGAGTAAATTAGTGGTTGCCAGAGGGTAGGTGAAGGGGAGAATGGCGAATGACTGGTAGTGGGTACAGGGTTTGTTTTTGGCACGATGAAAATGTTCTGGAATTAGACAGTCGTTACGATTGCACAACTTTTTGAATGTACTATAAACCACTAAATTGTACACTTTAAACATGTGAATTTTATGGTATGTGCATTACATCTCAATGAACCCATTATTTTAGAAAACAAAAACAACAACAACAAAAATAACCATAATGAGAATAATTTGTTATTGGATAAAGAATATAAAAAGATTAAACTGTAACATCAATAACCTAAAATGTGAGGGGGGAGAAAGAAGTAAACATATAAAGTTTCTGTATGATATCAAAGTTAAGTTTTATCTGCTTAAACTATGATGTTAGAATTGTAATCTATTTTATGTGAGCCACAAAGGAAAAACATGTAGTAGATACACAAGATTATGATAAAGGATTCAAGGCACACTGCTACAAAAGTCCAAAAATCACAAAGGAAAAGGGCAAGTGAGGAAGCAATGAACTAAGAGTCTGTAAAAGAATCAGCAAACAATGAGCACAATGGAAATAGGAAGTCCTTACTTATCAATAATTACTTTAATTGTAAATGGATTAACTTATCCAATCAAAAGACAGAATGACTGAAAGGATTTAAAAAAAGAGACCCAGGTATATGCTGCCTACAAGAGACTCACTTAAGCTTTAAGGACACACAAAGACTGAGAGGGAAGGGATGAGGAAAGATATTTCAGGCAAATGATAACCAAAAGAAAGCAGGGATAGCTATACTTATATCAGATAAAATAGATTTTAAGCTGAAAACAGTCACAAGAGACAAGGAAGGTCATTAATAATGATAAATGGGTCAATTAATTGTAATATATAATAATTATAAATATTTATGTGCCAAACATTGGAGTATCTAAATATATAAAGTAAATACTAACAGAAATAAAAGGAGAAATAAGCAGCAATACTATCTTGTTTGGGGACTTTAATATCCTACTCTCTAAAATGGCTACATCTACCAGACAGAAAATTAATAAGGAAACAAGATTTGAACAACACTACAAGCCAGATAGATGTAATGGACATATAAAGAACATTCCATCCAACAGTAGCAGAATACACATTCTTCTCAAAAAATGTAAAAATGTTCACATGGAACATTTTTGTAGATAGATCATATGTAAGGCCACAATACAAGTCTCTATAAATACAGTTAGATAGAAATTATATCAAGTATCTTTCCAGCCACAATGGTATGAAACTAGAAATCAACAACAGGAGAGAAAAGTTGTAAAACTCACAAATACATGGAAATTAAAAAATATTCCTCAGACCTTGAAGCTCTAGGTGTCCCAGTGGTTTTAGCATGATGAGCTCAATCGGCACTGGGTATGACCTGCCAGCCTCTACATTGTCTCCTGATGGAAGAGTTTTTCAAGTTGAGTATGCTATGAAGCCTGTGGAAAATAGTAGTACAGCTATTGGAATCAGATATAAAGATGGCGTTGTCTTTGGGGTAGAAAAATTAGTCCTTTCTAAATTTTATGAAGAAGGTGCTAACAAACAACTTTTTAATGTTGATCGGCATGTTGGAATGGCAGTAGCAGGTTTGTTGGCAGATGCTCGTTCTTTAGCAGACATTGCAAGAGAAGAGGCTTTCAACTTTAGATCTAACTTTGGATATAACATTCCACTAAAGCATCTTGCAGACAGAGTGGCCATGTATGTACATGCCTATACACTCTACAGTGCTGTTAGACCTTTTGGCTGCAGCTTCATGTTAGAGTCTAACATTGTGAATGATGGTGCACAACTTCCACTGTTTACCATTTTTAAAAACCAACTCTTATTAATTTTTTCTATTATTTTCCTATCCTCTATTTCACTTATTCCTGCTCTAATCTTTATCACTTCCTTCTTGCTAACTTTGGCCTTATTTTGTTCTTCTTCGTCCACTTCCTTAAAGAGTAAAGTTAGGTTACTTATTTAAGGTCTTTCCCTTTTTCTAATGTGGAATTTATCACTATAAACTTCCCTTTTAGAAGTATTTTTCAGCTGTATTTACAATAGCCAGGACGTGGAAGCAACCTAAGTGTCCATTGACAAATGAATGGATAAAGAAGATGTGGCACATATATACAATGGAATATTACTCAGCCATAAAAGGAAACGAAATTGAGTTATTTGAAGTGAGGTGGATGGACCTAGAGTCTGTCATACAGACCTACAAAAACCCAGTCATATTTCCACACACTAACAACAAATTATCTGAAAAAGAAATAAAGAAAATAATCCCATTTACAATAGCATCAAAAACAATAAAATACTTAGAATAAATATAACCCAGGAGGTAAAATATCTATACACTGAAGACTAGAAGACACTGATGAAAGAAACTGAATAAAATACAAATAAATGGAAAAAATATCTCATTTTCACATATTGTTAAAATGTCCATACTATCCATAGCAATCTATAGATTCACAATAATCCCTATTAAGATTCCAGGCACTTTTTAAAAATCAAAATAGAAAAAAGCAATTCTAAAATTTTCATGGAACCATAAAAGACACCGAATAGCTAAAACCATCTTGAGAAAGAAGAACAAGGCTGGAGGCATCACACTTCCTAATTTCAGACCATATCAATACAAAACTATATTAACCAAAACAGTATGGTACCGGCATTAAAACAGATATATAGACCAAAAGAAGAGAATCAAGAGCCCAGAAATAAACCCATGCATATAAGGTCAACTAATATTTGAAAAAATGTGATCATATACACACACATATATATGTTCTCTATGTATACAATGTAATATTATTCAGTCATAAAAAGGAAATTCTGCTATTTGAAACAACATGGATAGACCTTGAAAGCATTATGCTTGTGAAATAAGTCAGAGAAAGACAAATACTGTATGATCTCATGAATATGTATTACCTAAAGAAACTCATAAGAACTCATAGAAACAGAGTTGTTTGGTGTTGCCAGGGGTGAAGAGATGGGAAAAATAGGTGAAGGTGGTCAAAGGGTACAAATTTCTAGTTATAAGATGAATAAGCTCTGGAGATCTAATGTACAGCATGGTGACTATAGTTAACAACACTGTATTGTGTACTTGAAAGATGCAAAGACAGTAACTCTTAAAAATTCTCACCATACACACAAAAAGGCAACTATGTGAGGTGATAGATGTGCTAACTAAACTTATTATGGTAATCATTTAGCAATATTTATGCATAACAACTCAACAGGTCATGTACTGTAAACTTACATAACTTATATAATACATGTCAATTACATCACAATAAAGTGAGAAAAAAATGAAGAAGTTCAATAGCATGTGTGACACATGGGAAAAGTATCTTTTTTCCTTGGATGTTAGGAAGGCTGATAATCAGTCCCTGGTTTGTTCTTTACTCAAGCCATAGTTCCACACCTTCAAATACCAAATGGACATATAAGGGGGTCAAGAATGTGTGTGTGTGGCTCACACTTGTGTGTGTGTGTGTGTGTGTGTGTGTGTGTGTGTGTGTGTGTGTGTGTGTGTAGAGGACTGAGTTCACTGAGTATTGAACCCAGCAGTACTCACCGGAGGACCGATTACACCTGGTCCACCCAGGGACCCTGTGGTCCCTGGTAAGCCTGTCTCTCCTTTTTCTCCATCCTTTCCAGGAAGTCCCCTTCTTCCTGGATTCCCCTGTAACCCAGTAAAAATTTTTGAGAAAGGTAAAGTAGTAAAATAATTATGCCACGCAATAAGAGATATTTGTTGGCACGTTAAAAATTACGTGTAATATTTGAAAGATTTCTCAAAAACATTTACCTTAATCATAATGTTAAAAGTATAATTTACCTTTACTCCATCTTTACCCTGGAGACCTTCTTCTCCAGCAGCTCCTGGTTCACCCTATTTGGTAGTAGAAACGTAAGATTTATTATTTCACGAAATCATTTATCTAAATTTATTTTTTGCCCCTGGTATCTATAGAAGTAGCAGGTTTATATACATTTATTTCTACTTCTACTTTATTTATAAGCAGTATATGAAAGTATAATGAACATGATTTAATTTGCCTGGAATAACTCTGAAGATGATTTAAAGTGTCATAGCACTGTAAATTCAAACACAAGATGGTCTCAGAATATTAATAACTTTTAGTTAATTAAAGGTAATATGTATTCACTTGGTAGTTTTGGATATTTAGACAGCTATACCTATATTTCTTAGTTCAAAGACTGTAAATACTGAATTTCATAAAATTATAGTATCTTTTTTTTTTTTTTTTTTTTTTGTGGTACGCGGGCCTCTCACTGTTGTGGCCTCTCCCGTTGCGGAGCACAGGCTCCGGATGCGCAGGCTCAGCAGCCATGGCTCACGGGCCCAGCCGCTCCGCGGCATGTGGGATCTTCCCGGACCGGGGCACGAACACGTGTTCCCTGCATCGGCAGGCGGACTCTCAACCACTGCGCCACCAGGGAAGCCCCAACACAGCATTTTTATATGAGAGAAGGAGGGAGAAATCAAGTTCCCCTTTCTGGTGGCGTTTGCTTCGCTTCGCCTGTCCTGTCCCAGCCTGCTGTCTAAATACCCCTTTCTTTTTTTATCCAATTGTATGGCAGGCGGACCCTCAACCACTTCGCCACTAGGGAAGCCCAAAATTATACTATCTTGCTTTTCTTAATTTACATGGATTAATACAACTTAATTCAGTTAAAATCAGTGTACCAGATTTTTAGGGTCTGTATTTTCTCCCTTACAGAGAAGAGGTGACTATCAAGGCCCTGGTATATTTGGAAGTTGTCTTCTAGACACACAACTTGTAGAAATGTAGAGCCACAATTTATGAAGCTACTAAAGAAGTACTGGCTCTCCTGCCACCTGAACTATTTAAAAGTAAATTAATCAGTGGGTCTTAACAGTTGCTCATTGCTCCAACTGCTGACACTTCCAATACCCTGACCTCATACTTCCCACCCCCCTGAAAAAAAGGGGAAAATGAACAAGAAAGAAATCAAATTCAAAATACATCTCCCAACTTTACCTTTTAGTAAACAAATGTCTCTTAAAATTATCTTGGTCCCTGTTATCTTGGAAAAAAACTTACCACAGCTTAAATTAACCACTGTCTATATTAGAATAACTTCTGTAAGCTATCTCATCACAATTATCTACAGTTATTTCTTTGAATCTTGTTAACTTTGCACGACTCTAGTTTTTTGTTGTTGTTTTTCTAAACACAAATTAGATTTCAATGTCTGTCTGTCTTGTTACGTCCAGAAATAGCATGAGAGTTGATCACTAGTATTTGTGAATTTCTTCTTCATGCTAACGTTAGTGACCATCACAGTGAATCCACACGTTTGGCAAGGATTCTGCTGAGTACATCTGATTCTGAGGAAAAGGATGTGTGTGGTTAGAACTCTCAATGCTACTAAATTACAATGCAGCTTTTGAAATTATGAAATAAAGACAAACATTTTCTATAATGCACCAGTAGAGTTTATTATGCAATCATTGAAGTATTTAGGCTGAGTTTTGAGTCTCTAAAATAGGAGGGCCAGTGCATTAAAATGGTTTCTAGTAGGCACGTACCCGTAACCCTGGTTCCCCAGCCACTCCAACACTGCCTGCAGGTCCAACATCTCCCTGAAGAAACAAAGGGAAAGATTAAACTCCTTTCTACTAAAACTGCATGTCTAATAGTTATGGAGGGTATATCATGAAGACAGGGGTTCCAAAACACTATTTTTTCCTTTTCTTCAGATTAATTTATTTATAATATTTTGCTTTTTCATTTTTATTCCCTCCCATATATAGCTGTATATATATGTGTGTGTATAGATATACACACACATACTTAACTACACATATAGAGAGACAAATAATATTTTTTTCTGAGTAATATTTTATTCTGACTCATTTGAGAACACTTTCCATTTTTATCTGCTGTCCTTTACCTGCTTCCAAGATGGTGGCTGTTTGCCAAAATATTGCAAACATCGGGGAGTCAATGGTGAAAGTTTAGAGACCTTCTCCTTTACTATTTAGGAAGGTTACCTTTGCACCTGGCTCTCCTTGAAGACCAGATTCTCCCTCAATACCTGAAGGTCCCTAGAATAGAATGATTCGACACATTGTTTGTACACATTCCTTCACCAACATAAAGGCAATAACAACCTCATAAGAAGATGGAAGTAATTTTCAGCCCAAGAATGGGATATCTATGTCCAGGAAAGGATTTTTGCTTCTCCTTTATAAATTTCATGGTGTAAGACCAGATAATTTCTGGGACCGTTTAACAGTTCAAATGCTAAAACAACATCACCAGAAATCAGGACTGCTTAGACCATTTCTTCTAATCCTTCCTCTCTTCCTTTAATCTTTGGTCAAGACAAACTACTTCCAATTTCCTCTTCTAATTTTCTACCCTCATACCCTTACTACTCTCTGTGTTTTTCACTTTTTATTCTTCCCATCTATTTATGTTGATCCCTCTAGGAATACACTTCTTGAAAAAAATTCCATTTTCTTTATTGGTTTTATAAAATGTATCACACAAAGAAGATATGAATTATATATATATACATATATATGGCATTTTTTTCCCCACACCCCTTTCATGGGTGGGTTCAGTTGGGAAGATTTTGGTTGAAGCTTTTATCTTGAAAACGTATAACTTCTTGCAACCTCTGGCTATTTATAAGCTTGGAGCTCCTATAATTGCTGTTGTATTGTTTTGTTTGTTTTTTTCTCTTGGAGACATTTATCTTGTTTTTGAGAATACTATGCCTGCCTCTCCCTTCTCTACTTCCTCACTCTCTTCACTTACTCTATGTGTGTGTATGTATGTATGTGTACTTATACAACACAATTATAAATACATACATATGCATTCTATAATCCCCATGTTTTCAGAGTAGAGGGGTAGTTTAAAGCCATTAACCTATGATACTATCTTGACCAGAAGTTTCCTGTTTGTTTTGTCTTCCAGGGATTCCTCAATAATTCTGATCCATGGGTTTAACCTTCCTAATAATTATTAGAGATTAAAATATCTCTTATGTTGTTAAAGTATTTTAGATGAGAAGTTCAATTTTCCATTTTGACTCAGCTTCCACAATCCAGACTCGCTTTGCTTTTTCCAAAATAAAAGCTATACAGGCACAATAGTACAGATGGACTTATAATGAAAAGCCCCAGCCCCATTCCTCAGAGGCAACTACTTTATAAAACAATTCATTTTTAGTTCTCCTAATGGTTATTTCTATAACCAAGAAATCTACCTCTAATTCTTGATGTATTACCTTGCTAAAAGTTTAGTTCCCTTAAAACTCCTTCCATTTTACCATCATTTCACCAATTTTTAAATAGTTATATTATTTAAATTTTTCTGTTGGTTACCTTTGTGACTTTACTGTTATAAGGGGCAGTGTATTACAGTACTTAAGAGGAAGGACTATGAAGTGAGACTGCCTGAGTTTCTACTCCGTCTCAGAAATTATAGAATTTAATATCCTAACCTAAGGTTAAAATTCTCTCTCAAGAGAGAATTCCAACTCTCTCAGGACTTCTTCCACACATCAAAATTGCTTTAAATCTCCTAGACCTCATCTATTCCCCAGTTTCACCCAATCTGTCAGCTCCTCTTGGCTTCTTTTATTCTTAGGCTAAATCCAATAGTTGATCTTCTGATCTCTGTGGTACCTCTTTTCTTATACCAATCTTGGATTAGCGCTTTAAATTGCCTTCTCCATTTCTGTTCCCAGTCGAACATCAATGGAAAAATTACACTCTTGTGCAAAGTGCCTTCATTACATATTGAGAGGCATAGTGACTAAGAGAATGGGTTGCAGAGAAAGACTGCCTAAATTTAAATGTGGGCTCTACCACTACTACCAGCTATTGCTCTTGAACAAGTTGCTTAACCATTTCATGTCTTAGTTTCCTCATCTGTAGAATGAGGATAATTGCATTACCTCACAGGGTATTGTGAGAATTCATTAATATGGTAAATTACGTAAATACTGCTAGGAACATAGAAAGTTCTCTGAAGTTGTTACCTATTATTAACATCATTATTATTAATATAATGTAAATTCAAAGTCTCCTACTTCAGTTTTACTTTTAATAAGGTATATCTGCTTTTACATGTCTTTAGTCATTTCCCTCTTCCATTATCCTCAACCATTAGTCTAAACCAGCATATTTTCCTCAATAGAAAATATGCTCAATCCCTACTCCTTATCACGACAGATTCTTGTCTCCTACCCTGTTAAAGAAAAATTTCAAGTTATGAGGTATAACTTTCCTCTGCTTTTTTTAGACTCAGAGGATGGATGTGGCATAGTATAAGTTTTCAGCATTGGCTTTTGAATCACATGTGAATTCAAAGCCAAGGTCTGCTACCTGTTAACCATTTACCTTGGGCAGAGTAGCAGATTATGACTAACATTCTTCTTTTCTTGTCTCAGGAAAAGATATTGCCATCCATCATGTTGAAATCTGGAAATAATTTTTGACTTCTCTTTCCCCTTTACTTTCCATATCCCACAAATATGCAGGTTCTCCAGAATTTATGTAACAAACATTTCTCAAATACATCCCCTTCTTACTTATGCTGACTACTTTAGTTCGGACCTCCATTGTTTCTTAACTAGTTGAATGCAACAGCCTTTTAGAAGGTATATATGTCTGCACTCTTGTCTTCTCAAATACATCTTCCTTGAGGCTGCTAAAATGATCTTCCAAAAATACAAATCTGACTTTATCACTGCCCTATGTCTACCTCACAATGACTTATTGTAGCCTGTAAGATGAAAAGTTCAAGCTTCTTAACAGAGTATATAAGATTTTTCGTTTGATCTAACCATTTCTCTGTAATTTCATCTATCTTCACTCCTTGTTTTGACTTTAAGCATCAAAGAATCCATACTGCCCCATTTCTGCATGTTCCTACTCATACTACCCCTTTTTCTGGAATCGCCATATCCTTATTTCCTCTTTTCATATGGCTAACTCATACTCATTCCTTAAAACTCATTACCCTCCCCCCGCCTCAACGCAGACAAGTCTTCTTTTTCCCCTTATCCATGTAAGGTTACATACCTGTTGCTGTACTCTTATAATGCCCTGTGTCTCCATCACTGGGTCTAACAGATAAGTATAATGATCTTTTACATGATTATCTTCTGGAATAGAGTATAAACTGCTAAAGGAGTCAGGGAGCATATCTCAGCCACCCTTGGACTCCCAGTGGATACATAGTACACAGCAAGAAAGCATGGCACAATCGTGGAATTAGAGGAGGAGAAAAGTTCTATTGGAATGTGGTTGAACAGGTCTGCAGACATTAGACAATGCAGAACATTATCATGTTAAGAAATTGGCATTTTATTAAAGGCTATGAGAGCCATTGAAAAATTTCAAGGACAAGAATGATATGACAAAGGTAAACTGGCTACAAGTAGCTAAGGAATAATGGCAGTTGGAGGAGACATGGAATTAGAGCAGAGGACTGGAGCACTGGCATTGGGGACATAAAGGAAAGGATGGAGGTGAGACATTAGTGGGAGCTTATTCAAAGGGAAAAGAGCTGACTGAACAGGATGAAGGAGGAAGAGGAGTCTAGTATGACTCTCAGTTTGGGGTTACTGGGCATAAGGGATATCTTTCAGTGAGATGAGAATAAAAAGAGGAATAACAGTGGGAAAGCGATGGGTTTGGTTTAGATATTTTGAATTTGAGATGTTTGTGGGATACCTAGGTGCATACATAAAAGACAACAGGAAATCAATAACTGGAGCCCCACGGAGATAGGCATGAGTTAGAGCTATCTAGCTGAGAGCTATCAGAATAATACTGGTAATTAAAGTCTATGTGATAATATGATTGTAAGCTGAGGAAGAGGAAGGATAGCTTCCCATCAAGGCTGAGGCTAATCAGAAGGTAAAAAGCAGACCCAAGAGGGAGCAGTTTCACAGAAGCCAAGGGAGGAGAGAATTTATGCCTAATTTTTTAGGGCTAAAGTTAACAAACAAAAGAAATGAAGTAATTGGATTTTATAATTATGACAAGTATGGTTTATTATTCTAAAATATATCTTGACTAAGAGTCACTTCTCAATATTCTTCTATAATGGAGTGAAGGGTTATCAAAGTTAACTCTAAATCAGTGAAGGGAAAGTTTTATTCACTTTTTGTTCTGTCCTTTAAATGAACTGTTAAGGGAATTTTATATGCATAAAATTAGGTTCATACAACAGTCATCCCTGGTTTAACAGAATTTTAGGTTTTGTTTCCTGAATATGAAACAAAACACTATAAAATTATTCTTCAAAATATATATACCTAAGATATCAACTTTACCTTAAGAGGAGTCTTACAAAAAGTATTGAGTACTGATGAACTAACAAGAAAGAACCCCAAGAAAAATTACCTCAGCACCTATTTCTCCAGGAGGTCCAACATCACCTTGCAGTCCTCGTGGTCCCTATATTAAAACAAAATTTAGGATGTGAGAATTAAAATGTACTCTATATTTCAATTAAAATATGCATATAATTATGTCATATGTAATATAACACATAATACATTTATCAATGTATTACTTTACTCTGTATAAACAAAATTAAATCTTTAGTTGATTCATCTTTTTTTTGTTACTAATATTAAGCTTTGTTTGGATTCAAAAGAAAAGGAAAGGAAAGAAAGGACGGTGCCTTTCATTCTTTCATTCCCTAATTCACTCATTCATTCAATAAACATTTATCAAACATCTAATAATTATGAAATATAGCACTAAGGGCTTTCAGAGTTATCTTATTTAATGGGTAGGACAATTATAGATCCACTTAATATTCCTGAAAAACACGACAAACAAAACAGCATTTTTAAAGAAGCAAATGTATGGTTTCCAATGAAATAAAAATATGCTTGAGTTTGCTTAATGTCATACTTTATCATAGTAGTGAGTCCAGTTGAACAATTCCTCTGTTTCGTATGAATAAATGTAACAATGTTTACACGGCATAATCACTAAGGAGCAATAAAATGTATGTGGGACCTTTACGGAGATCTTTTCCTCTGTAATATTGAATAGTGTAATTATAAGTAAACAAACACTGAATAATTAGCTTATGGCCTAAACATTAAATTACTAAACCTAAAGGATCCTAGTGTGTGAACCCATTTAACTGTCTAGAATTACTCTAGATAGATTAACACTTATTTAGAAACTACAATTTAATGCTATTTGTCCAGCCATCTAAACAAGCTGTTTGAATTTTTTGGTCTTTCTGGAAAGACAGTATAAAGAAGGTTTTTTTTTTTTAAGATTCAGAATATAACAAGATAGTTAAAATTCTATGAATTTGTACTCCATCACAATTTTGTGAACACCTCACTTTAAAAAAAAATGTGTTAATGGGGAAAAAATGTGGTATGGTTGGTTATCTTAAACTGTTTTTCTAAGTTGTTACATTAATGTCCATTTAAAAATATTTTAAAAGTATTGAAAGTACAAAAAACCCCAGATTAAGTAAATAATCCATAATCCTACCATACAGAGATGACACTGTAAATATACTTGCATATTTCCTTCTAGTTCTTTTGTAGGAGCATACTTATAAATAACTATATCTGTTTTCTTTTAATTAATTTATTTTATTTTTGGCTGCGTTGGGTCTTTGTTGCTGCGCGCAGGCTTTTCTCTAGTTGTGGTGAGCAAGAGCCACTCTTCGTTGTGGTGCGCGGGCTTCTCATTGTGGTGGCTTCTCTTGTTGCAGAGTACGGGCTCCAGGCACACAGGCTCCAGGTGCACGGGCCTCAGCAGTCATGGCTCGCGGGTTCTAGAGCGCAGGCTCAGTAGCTGCAGCGTATGGGCTCATTTGCTCCGCAGCATGTGGGATCCTCTTGGACCAGCGCTTGAACCCGCGTCCCCTGCATTGGCGGGCATACTCCTAACTACTGTGCCACCAGGGAAGCCCCTAACTATATCTGTTTTATGTTTAAGATTCTATTTGAAATATAAATATTTTACCATGTTACTGTAAATATTTCATAACAAAATTGTTCAATGGCTACATAATATATTCCATCTAACATTCTGCAGTACCATAATTTAATCATTTTCTTAATGCTAGACATTTATATTGTTTATAAGTCTTCTTTACAGTAAAATTTTGCTTTATAAGATTTATTATATGCATATTAGACTATAAGTGAACGTTAAAGTCTGTAACATCAGATGACACTGCCAAATAGTTAAGTATATGAATAATAGAATTATAAGGTTGGTATGTAAGCATCACATATGTTGTTCCTACTCAATAGCACAGCCATTAAAGGTATTAAGAGATCACTAATGTTTTTTCAATTATAGCTTATTAAATATTATGTATATTTTAAAATTCATGGATTCTCTTCAGAATGTAGTTTTACCCTATTATAAACACACTGACTGAGAGAAACATCTTTGTGCAGTAGTCTTTGTATGCATTCTGCATTTCCACCCCTGGAATAGAGTCTGAAATGTAGCGTTATTTGGTCATAAAGTGAAGTTAATTTCCAGAAAGGCTGCAATAATTAATTAACATTCCACAAACAATGTATAAAATTAGAATCTATTTCATTGAATTCATCCTAGCACAGAATATTATTTTTTTAATTCTTCATTAATTTGATGGACAATCTGGTATTTTAAAATGTATATATGCTTGACTACCAGTGAGGCGGAATATTCTTTTTGTCATTTGTTTACCAGCTATCTGTAATATTCTACACGTTGATTGATCATGTCCTTTGCCCATGTATTTGGGGGGTCATTTAAAAAAAATTTGTAGAGTTCTTTATGTGTTGCAGACATTAACTTTTTTCTGCCCTATTTTACTGCTAACATCTGCCCAGTTTGTGGTTTGTCATTTTATTTTAAAAACATAATGTTAAAGATAACTTTTAACCCCTAAATAAGCTCACTGTAGAACACCTGGAAATACATAAAAGTAAAAATGACCCAAAATAACCACTTGACCCACTTAACATTTAATGTAGCTCCTTAAATCTTTTAGTGTTTTAAAAAGATTTTGCGGGCCTCTCACTGTTGTGGCCTCTCCCGTTGCGGAGCACAGGCTCCGGACGCACAGGCTCAGCGGCCATGGCTCACGGGCTTAGTTGCTCCGCGGCATGTGGGATCTTCCCGGACCAGGGCACGAACCCGTGTCTCCTGCATCGGCAGGCGGATTCTCAACCACTGCGCCACCAGGGAAGCCCTAAAAAGATTTTGAATGGGAGTTTAAAATTTGTATGTAGTTAAACCTGTCCAGTCTCTTTCTACCATATTTAAGTTTAAAACATCTATTCCCATTAAAATTTTTCACCTACTCTTTTGTTACTTATGGTTTTAAAATACTTATCTGTTTAAACCATTGTTTTGATGTACTGTGTGAGGTATCAAACAAACTCTTTTAACCAAATAGCAACACTTCCTACCTTTCACTTAATGCTCTAGTGAATGCAACTGATTAAAGTCCCCTGAAAACATCAGGCTGTTTCATGCCTCCATGTCTTTCCTCATACTGTTCCATTCACCTGGAGTGCTCTTTCTACCCTGTTTACCTGGTTACTAATTTATCCATTATTCAGACCAAGTGTCATTTCCTAAATCAAGTCTTCTGTGAAACCCAGCTTGGGCTAAGTGTATCTCCTTTGTGGCCATCTAGGACTGTAATTAATCTCTATTTTAGCATTTATCCTAATATGTTGAAATGATTTTTTTTTTACCATGTTACCTATATCTCTACTAACTGTAAACTCTTCATGGCTTAACAATAAGCCCCTTAGAATTCAGCACAGTCCTTAATATATAGTAGGCACTCAACAAACATTGGTTGAACTGATTAGAAAGGGTGATGCAATTATTCTAGCATCATTTTTTTTTTTTTTTTTTTTTTTGTGGTACGCGGGCCTCTCACTGCTGTGGCCTCTCCCGTTGCGGAGCACAGGCTCTGGACGCACAGGCTCAGCGGCCATGGCTCACGGGCCCAGCCGCTCTGCGGCATGTGGGATCTTCCCGGGCCGGGGCACGAACCCGTGTCCCCTGCATCGGCAGGCGGACTCTCAACCACTGAGCCACCAGGGAAGCCTCTCTAGCATCATTTTTAATTCGCATCTTCCCTCCTGATGTATAATGTTGTCCCTATCAATATTAAGTTCTTTTATATTCTTGGTTATTGAAAAACTACCAATTTTGTCCCACGTCTGTAAATCTAGATGGATCAATGTCGCAGGAATTGATTATTCTGTCTTTATTATTTCTTTTAATATCTAGTGGCAGTAGTCTTCCTCTTCTTAAAATATTAAGCTGTTTCACCTGCTCATTCTTATAAACTATACAGAGAATAATTAAATCCCATACCTAATTTATAATGGGTAATGAGAATTTTGAATGGGATTGGATTATATCTAATTCATTAATTTAAAAAATAATCAGTCTTCTGTTTAGATGACAAATTGCCTTTCTGCTTAAGAAAGTTTCTAGGTCTCAGTAAATTTTCAAAATTTTCTTCATAAGTGTCCCATCAAATTCTCACTAAGGTTATTCTTTTTTTTATTTTATTTTTTAAATTTTTATTTATTTATTATTTATTTATTTATTTTGTGGTATGCGGGCCTCTCACTGCCGTGGCCTCTTCCGCTGCAGAGCACAGGCTCCGGACGCGCAGGCTCAGCGGCCATGGCTCATGGGCCCAGCCGCTCCGCGGCATGCGGGATCCTCCCGGACCGGGGCACGAACTCACGTCCCCTGCATCGGCAGGCGGACTCTCAACCACTGCACCACCAGGGAAGCCCCTACTAAGGTTATTCTTAATTATTACGTTCTGTTTCTATCTTGAGTGAGATCTTTTTCCTATTATATTTTCTGCTAATTACTCATATGTAGGGAAATTGATTTTTAAAAACTGTTTATTTTATGTACTGCTGTTATATTACTATCAGTAGTTGAAAAAATAGAATTGTCTTTGGGTTTTATAAGTCTTTTGGGTTTGTTAATATTTTCTCTAAATAACAATGCTTTCATTTCCTTATATGATGATTTGTGCATCATATCCCACTACAGTAGCTAAAACTTTTAAAATAATGTTAGATGATATAGTGACAGTTGGTAATCTTATCTTGTGGTTCCTAAGCATATATCAGTGTTTCAGTGTTTCCTAGCAGGTTGGACACAGACACAAGATAGATACACTACCATATTACAGAATTATGCTTGACTTTACTAGAATATTTTGTTTTAGTTAACAGACTTTATTTCTTAAAGAAGTTTTAGGTTTACAGAAAAATTGAACAGAAAGTACAGAGAGTTCCTATATACTACCACTGCCCAGTTTCCCCTACTTTTTTTTTTTTTTTTTTTTTTTTCTGTACGCGGGCCTCTCACTGTTGTGGCCTCTCCCGTTGCGGAACACAGGCTCTGGATGCACAGGCTCAGCGGCCATGGCTCACGGGCCCAGCCGCTCTGCAGCATGTGGTATCTTCCCGGACTGGGGCACAAACCCATGTCTCCTGCATCGGCAGGTGGACTCTCAACCACTGCGCCACCAGGGAAGCCCTCCCCTACTATTAACATCTTACATTGGTATGGTAGATTTGTTGCAATTGATGAACCAATATTGACACTTTATTACTAACTAAAGTCCATAGTTTAACCTAGGGTTCACTCTGTGTGGTACAGTTCTGAGTTTTGAGAAATGTATAATACCATGTATCCACTTTTACAGTATCATACAAAATAGTTTCACTGCCCTAAAATTCACCTGTCCTCCACTGATTCATCCTTTGTCCCCTTCCCCCAATCCCTGGCAAGCACTGTTCTTTACTGTCTCTATAGTTTTGCCTTTTCCAGAATGTCACATAGTTGGAATCATATGGTATTTAGATTTTTCAGATTGGCTTTGTTTTCATTTAGCGGGATGTATTTAAAGGTTACTCTATGTCTTTTTGTGGCCTAATAGCTCATTTCTCTTTATTGCTGAATAATAGTCCACTATATGGATGTACCACAATTTGTTTATCCATTTAACTTTTGAAGGACATTGTTGGTTGCTTCCAATTTTTAGCAACTATGAATAAAGCTGCTATAAACATTCAAGTGCAGGTTTTGTGTAGACATAAGATTTACACTCATTTCTAAACACCAAGGAGCATGACTGCTGAATCGCATGTTAAGAGTATATTTAGCTTTGTAAGAAACTGCCAAACTGTGTTCCAAAGCTGCTTTCCACCAACAATGAATGAGAACTCCTGTTGCTCCACATCTTTGCTACCATTTGGTATTGTCAGTGTTTTGGATTTTAGCCATTACTACAGGTGTGTAATGGAATGTCATTGTCATTTTAGTTTGCAATTCTCTAATGACATACGATGTGAATATCTTAATATGCTTCTTTGCCACCTGTACGTCTTATTTGGCATGGTGTCTTCAAATCTTTTGCCCACTTTTTAAATGGATTGTTTCTCTTATCGTTGCCTTTTAAGAATTCTTTCTATATTCTGGATACAAGTCCTTTAACAGATACGTGTTTTGCAATTATTTTCTCCCAGTAATGGCATGTCTTCATTCTCTGAACATGTCATGGAGCAGAAGTTTTTAAATTTTAATGAAGTCCAACCTATCAAATTTTTGATTCATGGATCATGCTTTTGTTTTGTTGTATCTAAAAACTCATTGCCAAATCAAAGTCATTGAAATTTTCTCCTCTGTTATCTTCTAGGAGTTTCACAGTTATGCATTTTACATTTACGTCTATGATTCATTTTGAGTTAATTTTTGTTAAAGATGTATAGTATTTGTCTAAATCCATTTTTTTGCTTGTGGATATCCAACTGTTCTAGTACCATTTGTTGAAAAGACTATCCATTGAATTGCTCATGTTCTTTGTCAAAGACCAATTGACTATATTTGTGGAGTTCTACTTCTGATCTTACCATTTTGTTCCAATTATCTTTTGTCAATACTACACTGTCTTGATTACTGCAGCTTTATAGTAAATCTTTAAGTTTGGTAGTGCCAGTCTTCTGACTTCAATATTATGTTGGCTATTCTGGGTCTCTTGACTTGCCATATGAACTTTAGTATCTGTTTGTCAGTATCCACAAAGTAGCTCACTAGGATTTTGACTGGAATTGCATTAAATCTATAAATCAAGTTGTGAAGAACTGACATCCTAACAATGAGTCTTCCTATCCATGAACAAGGAATATCTCTCCATTGATTAAATCTTCTTTGATCAGAGCTTTGTAGTTTTCCTCAAATAGATCTTGTATATATTTTTTAGATTTATGCCTTGTTTTTGATGCTGATGTAAATGGTACTGTACTTTAAATTTCAAATTCCAATTGTTTATTGCTGGTATATACGAAAGTGACTGGTTGTTGGTCTTTTTAACTAATTCTTTGGGCTTTTCTTTATAGACAACTATGTCATCTGCAAAAAAGACAATTTTATATTTTCTTTCCCAGTCTTTTCTTTTCTTTTCTTGTTTTATTGCATTAGTTAGGACTTCCAGCCCAATGCTGAGCAGGAGTTTTAAAAAAGAGGGATATCCTTTCCTTGTTTCCTTGTTCTTAGGGGGAAAGCACCTAGCATTTCATCATTAAGTATGATGTTAGATATAGGTTGTTAAAATATATTCTTTATAAAGCTGAAGACAGTCCCCTTTCCTCCTAGTTTACTGTGGATTTTTATCATAGATGGATATGTATTTTGTCAAATTATTTTTCTGTACCTATTTTATATAATTTCTGTTTTAGTTTGTTAAAGTAATGGATTATACTAATTGATTTTTGAAGGTTGAACTAGCCTTACATAGCTGGGATAAATCCCAGTTGGTTATGGTGTATAATTATCTTTATATATTAGTGGATTCAATTTGTTAATATTTTGTGGAAGATTTAAAAATATATGTTCATGAGAGTTACTGGTCTGTAGTTTTCTCGTAATAGCTTTGTCTGGTTTTGGTATTAGGGTAATGCTGGCCTCACAGAATGAGTTAGGAAATATTTCTTCTGTTTCTATTTTCTGGAATAGATTGTAGAAAATGGGTATCATTTTGTTCCTTAAATCTCTGGTGGTATTCACCAGTAAGACCATCTGGGCCTGGTGCTTTCTGTTTTGGAAGGTTATTAATTGTTGACTCAATTTCTTTAATCAATATAAGCCTATTCAGATTATCAAATTTTCCTTGTGTGAGTTTTGGTAGATTACATCTTTCAAGGAATTTGTCCATTTCATCTAGGTTATCAAATTTGTGAGAATAGAGTTATTCATAGTATTCCTTTATTGCCTTTTTTAACATCCATGGGATCAGTAGTGAAGGTTGCTCTTCCATTTCTAATATTAGTAATTTGTGTCTTCTCTCTTTTTTTAATTCTTGATGATCCTGGCTAGGGGGTTTGACCAATATTATTGACCTTTTAAAAGAATAAGTTTTTTGTTTCATTGATTTTCTCTATTTTTCCTGTTTTTAATTTAATTGATTTCTGCTCTGATTTTTATCATTTACTTTCTTCTGCTCATTTTGTATTGAATTTTCTCTTCTTTTTCTGGTTTCCTAAGGTGGAAGCTTGTTATTGATTTTAGATCTTTCTTCTTTTCTAGTATATGCATTCAATACTATAAATTCCCCTCTACGGACTGCTTTCACTGCATCCCACAAAGTTTGATAAGTTGTATTTCCATTTTCATTTCATTCAAAATATTTTTAAAATTTCTCTTGAGATGTCTTCTTTGAACCAGTGTTATTCAGAAGTGTGTAGTTTAATCTCAAAATAGTTTGAGATTTTCCATTTATGTTTTTCTTATTGATTTATAGTTTACTTCCATTATGGACTAAGAGCATATTTTGTATGATATCTTTTCTTTGAAATTTGTTAAGGTGTGTTTTATGACCCAGAACGCAGTCTGTCTTGGTGAATATTCCATGTGAACTTGAAAAGAATGTATATTCTGCTGTTACTGGATTAAGCAGTCTACAAATGTCAATTAGATCCAGTGTCCTGATGGTGGTGTTCACTTCAACTTTAATCTTACTGATTATCTGCTTGCTGGATCTCTCAATTACTGATAGA